>NC_069074.1:53112663-54312663 GCF_025698485.1 Gossypium arboreum | reverse complement strand
TTAAAGGCTCAAATTCAAGAGCTACTGGACCAAGGATTCATTTTAACGAGTCTGTCCCCGTGGGGAGCACCTGTGTTGTTTGTGAAGAAGAAGGAAGGATCCATGCGCATGTACATCAATTATCATCAACTGAACAAACTGACTATCAAGAACAAGTACCCTTTACCAAGGATAGATGATCTGTTTGACCAGCTGGGAGGAGCTACGATTTTCTCCAAGATAAATCTTTGATCTGGGTACCATCAGCTAAAGGTTAAGGAGGCTGATTTGTATAAGACTGTGTTTAGGACTCATTATGGTCACTATGAGTTTTTAGTGATGCCGTTTAGGTTGACAAATGGACCAGCGGCTTTCATGGATTTGATGAACTGAGTATTCCAGCCCTGACCTACAACTTGCATCTGAATAGGCCTCTGAGTACAGTTCCTAACTTCATGATCCATAGACCCACATCTGAAGCATGCCCCAGTTCGCTTCTAGCACTCACCTTGGTGAGCTCTCCCACAATCAGCTCAAAGCTGCGGTCTAGCAGCAACAACAGGAACCCCAGCTCGAATTGGCCCATCAAATCTAGGCTTCTTCTTAGGCCCCAAAAAAGAACTTGAGGGCCTAAAATCCCTCTTATTTCTGCCCCTATCTTTTTCACTGTTCTAACGCTCAGAGCGTTTCAGATCCTCAAAAAATTTTTCCTTTTTCACAAGGGCAGCAAAATCTCGTTCCCTCTACAGAGCTATCAACACACGCAACTCATTTCGAAGGCCATCCTCGAAACGCACACAGCGTTCATACTCATTCTCTACTATACCACGTGCATAATGACTTGGCCGCAGAAACTTTGCCCCATACTCTGCCACTATCTTATTTCCCTGGGTCAAGTTCAAAAATTCCTTTCCTCGGGCGTCCACATAACTTGTGCCCACATACTTCCCTGAAAAAGCCGTTTTGAAGAAAACCCATGTCAAACGATTGTCCTGCGTACCCTCTCTCACGGTGAGTCATCATTGGTAGGCCTCATCTCGCAGTAAAGACACTGCTCCTTTTAATTTTTGCTCCACCTACAGTCAAGGTCGTCCATTATCCATTTGGTTGCCTCCAACCAATACTCTGCCACATTTGGGGCTACACCAGAAACACCCCTGAAGATTTCCACTCTATTAGACCGGAGTCATTCAGAAATTGACCCTCGACCCACTAATCCAGTACTCGCTCCAGCAACCCTTTCAAGAACACATAGCATTGCTTGGGATAGAGCATCATCCCCAACTACTCGGTCATGAGATCCTGTCTCAGTTGCTGGTGAGGTTGGTGCCTCCCTAATAGGTATGTGATCTGATGCGGAAGACCTAACTCTAACACTTCCTCGGCCTTTACCGTGGCCTCGTGTGCCCCTTCCGCGAGTACCCTTTGTGCTCATTTCAATAGTGAATTATCTGTTTAAAAGTCTTATGTATCAGTTTATAATTTTAGTGATTATTAACAATGTGTTATGAACGATATAGTAATTAAGGTTTGTTTCCCTAGAACAAAGTTTTACTACAGTTCTCAGTCTTTTATAGTATCAATTTACTAGACCAAAGAGTTTCAGTATAGTACTACTATCTATAATAGTTTCTCAGTATAACATTTTAGTCCATAGCAGTAAATAATGGCAGAGAACTTATAGATTTGGCGTCGGAGACTCGGTGTGCCATATTTCCTATCACAATGTTTAAAATTCAAATATTCAAAAACCCATTCCACAACCAAGTTTTGTAATCTGGCTCTGATACCACTAAATATAACACCCCAAATCTAACCTAGACGTTATACCAAATCTGGCGAGTCACATCGAAGTGCTTTTCCAAAAATAAGACTTGTCGTTAAGAATTTGAAGTTTAGTTAAAACCCCTTTAGTTTTGATTGCTTGTGAAAAATTGGTAAATTAAGTTGTTACTGATTGAAATCAATTTGTCAAAACGATTTCCATATCTATCACCGTTAATTCCTTAAACTGATTAAAATCACAAAAGTTTTTTTTTAAAAAAGCCTTGAAGTTTAAAATGCGTGTTTTCCTTGAAAAGAATTTTTATTTTGAAAGCTCACCTTTTTCTAGACTAGCAGTTTATCATAAATATTCAAAAGCCCAATTAACACTTAAAACCACCAATGGCCTTATTACATAAACAAAACCCCAAAATAAAACTTAAGTAAATAAAGTTATAAGTAGAACATCAGCAACCGTGTGGCCACCTCTGAGTCTCTCGCAGCACCAAACTGTCTAAGGCTGGGGATTACCTGCACAGTAGAAAAGAAAAAAGGTGAGTTTATGAAAACTCAATGTGTAATCCCCTATCGGTCAAATAGTAAGCTGTGCATGCAGTAACAATTTGGGCCTGGGCCCTATTCAGTATCAGTACAATCTAGGCCTTAGCCCTATACAATAATGGTGTGGGCCTAAGCCCAATTCAGTATCAGTATAGTGCAGTCATGTAACCCATCCCAAATCCATCTAGTTTACCACCTGTACCGACCAACACACCATGTGGGGATATAATTCAACCCACCCAACTAGCACACCAATATCGTAGCAAAGCTGCCAGTAATAATAACGCAGTGTAGCTGCCAATAACGGTAAGTGTGGCAAGCCACCAGTAGTAGTAAACGTGACATAGTCACTAGTACAGTACTTCCTCCATATCAAAATCCCAACCCCATGTAGTATGCCATGTCATAAATAATACGTGTATGCAAAGACACACTTAGTACAATCATACCAATATCATGCAGTCATTAGTCAATCAATCTCTAGGGATATGGCGGCCATTTTCATCTATTAGGGGTAAAACGATAATTTTACCTCTTAGGGGTATTCTGGTCATGTCACTATTTTTGGTGTTTCAGTACAGATTACAACCTCTTAGAAGATCTACTGTCGCATCGTGCGACTTAGATTACTTATATGGCCAAACGATGATAATGGGTCCAAAGCCCATTGGTGGCCCAAGTGGGCCCATAATGACCCAAGCCCACGAGAACACTCATGGGCCGATTTACCACACGGGCATTCGTACGCTCGTGAGGCCTTAAATGCCAAAGTTTTGGCTTTTCAGCTTTTGCTGAATCGCAGTAAAGCAGGGGTTTAAATACACACTATAGTAGGCCCAATTTGCACGGCCCGTAATAAACCCAGAAAAAATAAATTAAAAAACCAAAATAAAAAAAATAAAAGGTCCAAATTTAAAAGTCCAGTCCATTTACATTTATTAGCCTAACAATAAACCCAAATCTCTAACAAAATTAATGGCCTATTACAATGGCCCAAATCATGGACCCAAATGACCCAAACTTTAGTTTCAAGAGCTGAAACCCTAGGACTAGTTTGCGCCATAGCCTCGCATGGAATTGGTCTCCATGTGTGCCACCACCTTCAGCTGGCTCCTCCTGCAATAAATCAACAAACCACAATAGAATACAGCAAAGGAGAAAGCAAAAAAAGAAACGTGTACTTCATTTTTCATTTTGGCTATAAAAAACCAAGTACAACAATGTATTGAGAATGAACACACGCATATTGAAAAGAAAGCAATCAAAATTGAAAAGGTGATTTTTTATTCAAATATTCTTTAATTTTTCTTTTCTCTTTCAGTTCTATTAGTCTTTCATTAGAGTTTATATGCATTGGAAAAACAAAGAGAAAATAAGAGCTTTACCTTATGAATGCGCTAAGAGATTCCGTCTGCTTCGTTGTAATCGGAGCATGGAAGGGATTTCCTGGCCGATAATGGCATCCTTCGAGGTCTGAATCCACTAAGTCACTATTTATAATGGTAGACTGGCATTTAGAATAGGAGATTAGGGATCGGTTGAAGGAGAGTCAAAAGGGGGTTTGGTTCGACCGAATTTGGCTTGATTTTAGCCTTTATTAAGGAGAAAAAATGGTGTCGTTTTAAACCTGTTTCAATGGCTCTAAAATGGTTCCGTATAGACCATACCTGATCTGACCCAATCTGGTTTCCCAGGGGGATCCGCGCATTCTGCTTAAAAGGAACATTTGCGCAATTGATCCCTCCTTTTCGCATGGTCATTCAATTAGGCCTTATTTGTTTTTCTCTGTTTTTAATTAATCTATGTAATTCACGCATATATTCAATTTGGTCCGCGTTTAAACGCTGTGTTTTGGGAGCTAAAATATTTCCAGTTTTGATCCCTGAGCACTCGCGGGCATTGCGCTTTAGTCCATTTTTCAATTTCGATGGTTTATTTTATTTATTAAGTATCTCTTTTAGTTTAATTTTATTTTAGTTGAATCTTTTAATTTATATAAATCATTATTTTTAAAATTCACTTAACATTCATTTTTTAATTGTTTGTATATATTTGGAATTACTTTGATAATTTTACTTTGTTTTTGTAAAATTATTATTTTAAAATTCTTTTTATACCACATCGTTTTAAATTTTTATATAATCATTAGTTTAAATTTTCCTTATATTAATATATATATATAGTCTATGTAAAAGTTAGTTGTATTCTATGAATACTATTAATCCCATGTTATTATATATATATAAATTCTTTTAAATCTATTTATATATATACACATATATTTTTTAAAAAACCTATCATGTACATAATTCATTCTTTAAGTACATATTTTATTTAAAGCCTTACATATTTAATTATTTTTATTGTATGAATTTAATTATTTTTATTGTATGTACATTGTCAACTTTAAATAGATGTATCAATTTTAAAATATTTTGTACGTTATTTGATTCAAATTTCTTCTTTTATAATGTCTATTTTAATAATCATTTATATATTTATAGTTTTTTATATACATGTAAATTATTTCAAATTCTAGCACGTGTTATTCATTTGTAATTTCTCATATGTTTTAAATTGTTTTGTATCATATTGGCTCCTAGTTTCATATTGCTTTGTATATTATATGTTGTTTTAGTTTTCATATTATTTCACCTATTATTGTTTCATATCGTTTATTAGTATTTTGTATTATTATTTCAATTTTGTTCATCTATGTTCGAAAATTGTTATATTTAATTATAATTTGTTTCTTGGATGTGAGCTCATTGCTATGGTGTATATGTTAATTTGTTCTTTTTTATTTATTTGTAAAATATTTCATCTATGTATATTGTTTCATATTTGTAACCTTGATTTTTCTACGGTATTGCATCGTGATTCCAAATTTCAATGTTTTGATTAATATTGGTCGTCTCATTTTTATTTTAAGCCAAACTAATGCGTTTTGAGTTGACTTTACAATTTTTTATTTGAAAATTTCCTAAAACAAAGGCAATGTTTGATGTTTGAAATTCGGGAAATCGTGCCCTAACGTGCTGGGTTTCGATTCTCTGTTTGTCCAAAATAATCAAATATTCCTTTAAAATTTAGTCCGTGATTTCTAAATTTTAAAACAAGGCAATATTCTATGTTTGGAAATCCGAGAAATCGTGCCCTACGTGCTAGGTTTCGGTTTCTCGTTGGACCAAATAATCAGATATCCTTTTGTAATTTTCAAATATATGAGCTTTTGTAAATCAAGAATTGATCGTGGTTTCGAAGGTTTAAAGGATCGTGTCCTAACATGATGGATGTGATACTGTATTCCTTCAAAACAAGAGAATTTTAACATCCAATTTGAGTCATTCAAATGTTTTAAAAGAAATTGTATTTCAAAATATTTTTTTTAAATCTTAGACATAAGGACATTATTTAATCAATTTGGTACCAATTTTGGGCGTAACGAGGGTGGTAATCCTTCCTCACACGTAATCGACTCCCGAACCGGTTTTCTCAAATTTCGTAGGCCAAAATTGATATTTTAATAAAACTGGTGATCCAATCACACCTAAACAAAAAGGATTGGTGGTGACTCCATACCTTGTTTAAAGTCGATCCCCTTTTTTTCAAAATAAAAAAATGGTATCGACAGCTTGGTGACTCCACTGGGGACCAATAAGAAAGTCAAGCCGTAAAATTGATTATTTTCTGTTCTTTTGTTAAAAATTTAAAATTTGATTTGAAAAATCATGATTCTTTTGTTGCATTTGTTTGTGATCTCCATGATTGCTATTGTTTGAGTGTTGAAGAATACTCTTGCATTGCATTGCATGATCGTTGTGGTCACACCTTTTTAAGTGGGAGTAAGAAGCTACACTTTCATGAGGTTTTCACCTCTGCATGGGCTAGTGGATTAATTCCGGGATACATCTGTACCTATGTCTTTGTGAGATTTTCATGTCCGCATGGCCATAGGGAAATGTATTCCCCTGAACTGAACTCGATCCATATGAGCCTATAATGGGTGAGGATTGAGGAATCAGCTGGTTCAGGTACCCTTTCTCTAGAACGGAGCCACATATAATGAACCTTGAGAGTCCACCTTAGGTAGAACAGTGCCTAAATTTAGTGGTCACCCGAATATGTACTTTACTTTTTATTTATTTCTTCTGTACTAACGTGTTTTGTTTTTATTTTGTTTATGTCTGTATTGCATTACATCATCATAGAAAGAAGGTGATGATTCATATTTGATTGCTAAATAGAACAATTTTTCATGAGAAAATAGATTTCTTGATAAAGTGGATTATAATACGGTTGTCTGAATATGGTCCAAGTAAACACAACGAGAGAAGGTTGATAGTTCATAGAGGAAAACAAGTCTTTGTTTTATTGCTCGAGGATTCAAGCCGATAAAGATTATTTGAGAGCTGTCATGTCCCGACTTTCTTAAAGGAGCTAACAAGCATTGTGAGGATAAGTGAGTAATAAATCATGGCCTAGATCAAGCAAAATAAGCTAATGGAGGCATCTATTGGAAGCATGAAAGATTTGAATTTTACGAAGAAAAGGGATCAGTGTCTTCGCCTAGGAATATGAGGGCAAAGCCGCATATGTAATCCGTTTTATGTAAAGGAATTTGTTTTCTAGAAGAATTGTTCTAATAGAATTGAATTTAGAATCAACGCCTTTCTTTCTTTTGCATTCATTCCATGCATTTGCATTGCATTTTATCATTTACATTAGATTTTCACATAAGGGCCCTAATTAATTGAAATCCTTTCAGTTAATCTGGAAACCGATAAAAACTTACCAACCAAGCATCGTTACGGTACCTCTGCCAAGACAAAATAGATAGACCAAAGATTGGAAAGGCTTGAACAATTTCAAAAAGAGATGCAAGACCAGTTACAAATGCAAATGCAAGAGCAACTGACAAAGATCTGGTAAGATATGAGAGACCAAGTGCTAGAGTCTCAAAGGAATATGATGAATCAGTTGTCCCAATTGCTGGCTAAAGGGCTAGAAAAAGGAAAAAGCTCTATGATCAATGCTGGGGAGGACAATGAGAAGCCTCTCTGCCCTCCGGGTTTCAGCCCAACAAATGTTCAGACATGTCCACAAGGTGTACCTATTATTAGAACCTAGCAATATCAGGTCGATACCTCAGCACTAGTGGATTACCCGATAGACTCAGGCTCTAATCCGGGGGGTAATCCAACCAATCTTGTAGTTCCTAATCTTGATGAAATGGAAAAAGCAAAGATGGGACTGCTAAAACAACTCGAGGATTGGTATAGGTGGTTGGAGGAAAAATTTAAGGCAATCGAGAATGTTGACTTCTACTGTGGGATTGACGCCAAGGATTTGAGTTTGGTCCCCGATTTAGTACTACCGCCAAAATTTAAGACTCCAGAGTTTGAAAAGTACAATAGGACTAGTTGTCCTGAAGCTCACATCACAATGTTCTGTCGAAGGATGACAGGATATGTTAATAACGACCAATTATTAATTCATTGCTTCCAAGACAGTCTGATCAGGTCAGCAACTAAATAGTACAATCAATTGAGTCGTGCTAAAATGAAGGACTTAGCACAAGCTTTTATGAAGCAGTATAGCTATGTAATGGACATGGAACCTGATAGAATTACCTTTCAGAATATGGAAAAGAAGCAAAATGAGAGCTTCAGGAATATGCCCGAAGATGGAAAGAGGTAGCAACACAAGTCCAACCGTCTCTTCTAGAAAATGAGACCACGATGCTTTTCATCAATACTCTGAAAGCCCCATTCATTAATTATATGTTGGGAAGCGCTACTCTTAGCTTCTCAGATATAGTAATGTCTGGTAAGATGATTGAAAATGCGGTAAAAAATGGGCAGATAGATGCGGGAGAAAGCACTAAAAGGTCAACCTTGATAAACAAGGAAAATGAAGTAAACATCGTGAGCATGCTTTCCAAATTGGTCAACATAGGCCAGCCAAGGGCTGTAACCGCCAGCTATCAAGGCTCTTCAAGGCAAGAATCCAACTCGAGGTCAAATACAGAAAGGCTCCGGTTTACACCCATTCCGATGTCATATAAGGAATTATATTAGAATCTTTTTGATGTGCATGTGATGTCTCCATTCTACTCGGAACTTGTGCAACCTCCATTCCCAAAATGGTATAATGAGAATGCTCAATACGAGTACCATGCGGGAATAACGGGACACTCAATAAAAAATTGCATTACATTTAAAAAGTTGGTCGCAAGGTTCATTGAAATGGGAATTGTTAGGTTCGATGATTCCTTAGAACCTAATCGTTTTGACAATGAAGTAAATGTGATATTTGAAAGTGGGTGCAAAAGAGTTTCGATGCCTTGAACAAGTTAAAAGTGGAAGGAATATCGGGGAATCTGAATGACATATCCAAAGAGGGAACCGAGGAATAAAAGTTTCCAAACCCTTGCATACTTGGGAGTGTTTTGAATAATGGGACTGTGGAAGAGATCCCTGTATTTAGAGCAAATCTAGAGTAATATTCAAAACACGCTTGTTGCTTTAAGCCTAGGGGAAATAAGAATCCTTTTGCGAAATGGGCTTTATCCAAAATCTTTATTTCAATAAAATGCTTCTTTTTGAGTAAATATTCTTTTATTCTTTATATATATTCTTTTGTTCTTTGGACTCTCTTTTAAATATACTTTCATTCTTTATGCATGATCATACTATACAAATAATCATCCTTAGAATAATTTATTCTTTAGAATTTGCCTTCATACCTACAATAGGTCCCTAGATATCAATGACATGAGCAACACTGTAACTGACTCCCTTTTGGTGTAAGATATGTGTAAGCGGATCTCAGGACTTTGAAGATGACAGAGATTGTGCCTTATTTCCTGATTTGTTAAGAACGATAGAATAAAATGTAAAATAGATCCTACTCTAGAAAGGGTCAAAGGACATTATAAGCAAGAAGTAAAGATCGGAGCCTGCATTATCACGAAGAAAAAGTGAATCATCATTGAGTATATTCCATGAATTCAAAGATGTTTTCACATAATCATGTCAAGATGTATCTGGGGATGCAAAAAAAATGTCTATATGGGTTTCAGAAGGACATATGTTAATGGTTTCATGGTAGCCACAATAATCATGAGGTTTGGGTACTGTTGATCCACCATGGAAGCGGATTGTATCAGTTAGGCCGTATTTAGGGAGACAAGATTCATGTGCCTCATTCATTTCTTCACAGACTTTCTCTATGTGGGGCATGGATGTTATCAGGTCATCTTGGCAGTTGTCGATTACTTCACGAAGATGGTGAAGGTCGCTTCATATGCCAATGTTACAAAGTTGACAGTCATCAAACCCAAAAAAAAAATTAGGTGCCAACAATGAATCATGTCTAATATAACTGCACAATGTCAAAATTTTGCTGTCTGTTCAAAGAGCACCATATCACAGTGTAGCAAAGGCATCTAAAAAGAAAAATAAAAAAGTACAAAAAAATAAAAAAAGAATAAAAAGAATAATAAAAACAACAAAACAAAGGTCATAGTGAAAGGCAACCGAGACTTGTAAAGATTGGTATAAAGAAGTTACCATTTACCCTCTATGCTTATCGAATATTGGCTGGGACCTTTGCCGGGGTAACACATTGGTTTATGGGATTGAAATGATTTTTGAAAATGAGATTTCTTTTCTCCGAGTCTTGTCAGAGTTGAAGTAGGTTGAGGCAGAATGAATCCAATCCTGATATGATCAGTCAAATTTAAAGGATGTCCGTCACAGTCAGATGATGCGGGCCTATGACAGAGAGGTTTATCCTAGAGAATTCCATGACGGGAACTTGATATTGAAGAAGATCCTTCCTATATAAAAAGATTTCAAAGGAAGAAATATGCCAAGCTGAGAGGGACTTTATGTAATAAAGAGGGCTTGTTTTGAAGGAGCATTGATATAGACCCAAAGGATTTGCCCAATCCGGGGAATTCAAAATTCAGTCAAGGAAGTATTTTACCTAAAAGGGGAGAGGCCAAGGTGAAAACTCGTACAGGGCACCATGAGAACTTAAAAAAATAAAAAAAATAAAAAGGAAAAAATCAATCAAAAAAAAAGAAAAATAAAAAAAAGAATCAATTAAAAATTGAAAAAAGAAAAAAAATGAGAGGTCAAGGCGAAAACCCGCAAAGGGCGCTTTGAGACCAAAGGGGATTTGAGTTGAAAACCCGAAATGGGCGGCTCAAATTTGGATCAAAGTGGGGTATACAATAGTCTTTCCTATGCCAAAATTAACAATGAAGAAGTATGCTACGTAGGGGGCATCGACAAAGTACTCTAGATCTCCTAAACACATATTGAGCTCAAAATGGTCCTCAAGAAGTTGGTACAGAAAAGCTCAAGCTGCGATATCTAGGGCACCTAGTTTTCCATTTTTCCTATTTTGAATTTGCTATCTTCGATTACCATACTCTTTTCAAGATACATTCCAATAAATTTCCTTCTTAAGTTGCATTTGCTTACTTGCTTCGAGCTATGCTCCAAATTTTCTTCTGGTCCATTGTTATGATTTTTTTCAAGCATTTTGCATTGAAATAATGATTAGTGGACTAATAATACTTTCATAAAAGGAATTTCGCATATTACTTTGGAAGTTTGTAAATAATACAAGAGCCTAAAATAGGACTATTGTTTAAAACTCACCAAGCTTAAGGGTTAGAAATATTTAAGCCTAAATTGAGATTATCTCATTGGATTTTCTATCAAAGATATTGGTTGAACAAAAAGAAATTACATCGGTGTTATAATCCTAACAAAGAACGAGCAATGAGATTATTCTTGAGAAAAGAAAAATGGTATTCTATATTCATGCAGATATCAGGCATATACATCTGGTCATTACACCCAGGGAATGGTGTAACAGATCAAAGTGATTGAGGATGCGAATCCTATACCTCTGAGTTGTAGCAGGATAGATAGAAGAAACCAAATTTTATTCCCATGAAGTTGCAGTGGGAAGTACAAACTTTTACAGCGGGGCAAGCTTGCTGAGCAGAATGTGATTGTTTTTTTGGGTTTTTGTCAAGAGCACCAGCCAAATGAGAGGGCAATGTAATACGTCAGTAATAATGCCTTGATGAACAACAGGCGATAATACCTTAAGCATTTTTTAAAAAAAAAGGATCATTCTCATTTTTGTATTCATATATCATTCGTAACACATCTAGTTAGGAGCATTTGATTCATTTCGATCATAACATCCTAATTATTTGACATAAGCATCACATCTAGTTAGGAGCATTTGATTCATTTCAATCATAGCATTCTAATTATTTATCATAAGCATAGATACATGAAACTGAGTCTATAGGACATGTCTCAGAGGACGGTGTAGTAACATCTGTGAAGTCAGGTCTTATCTCCCTGAAGTTGCAATGGAGCAACTGAAGATAACGAATCTTATTTCCTTGAAGATGTAGTGGAACAGATTGAAGCTATAAATAAACAGATCTTATCTCTTTGAAGTTCCAGTAGAGCAGATCATAGCAAACCTTATCTCCCTAAGTTGCAGTGGAGCAGGTTGAAGTGACAGGTCTTATCTCTCTGAAGTTGCAGTGGAGCAGACTGAAGATAGCGAGTCTTATTTCCCTGAAGTTGTAGTGCAATAAATTGAAGCTATAAATGAATAGATCTTATCTCTTTGAAGTTGCAGTAGAGCAAATCATAGCAAACCTTATCTCCCTGAAGTTGTAGTGGAGTAGGTTGAAGTGACAGGTCTTATCTCCCTGAAGTTGTAGTGGAGTAGACTGAAGATAGCAAATCTTATTTCCCTGAAGTTGCAATGGAACAGATTAAAGCTATAAATAAAAAGATCTTATCTCTTTGAAGTTGCAGTAGAGTAGATCATAGCAAACCTTATCTCCCTAAAGTTGTAGTGGAGCAGGTTGAAGTGACAGGTCTTATCTCCCTAAAGTTGCAGTGGAGCAAACTGAAGATAGCAAATCTTATTTCCCTGAAGTTGCATTGGAACAAATTGAAGTTATAAATAAATAGATCTTATCTCTCTGAAGTTATAGTAGAGCAGATTTAAGCCACTAGCCTTATCTCTCTGAGGTAGCAAGAGAGCAGGTTGGTGATTGTAGTCTTATCTTCCTGAGGCAGTAAGGAAGCAGATAAAGATTGAAGACTTATCTCCCTAAGCAGTAGTGGAGCAGATTGAAGACGGCGAATCTTATCTCCATGTATTAGTAATGGAGAAGATTTAAGCCACAAGCCTTATCTCTCTGAGGTAGCAAGAGAGCAAGTTGGTGATTGTATTCTTATCTTCCTGAAATAGCAAGGAAGCAAACTGAAGATTGAAGATCTTATCTCCATAAGCAGTTGTGGAGCAGATCGAAGATGGCGAGTCTTATATTCCCGAGGTAGCAGGGGAGCAAATTTTAGCCACCAGCCTTATCTCTAAGGTAGCAAAAGAGGAGGTTGGCAATTGTGATCTTATCTTCCTAAGGTAGCAAGGAAGCAAAATGAAGATTGAAAATCTTATCTCCCTAAGCAGTAGTGGAGCAGATCGAAGACAGCGAATCTTATCTCCATGAATCAACAATGAAGTAGATTTAAGCCACCAACCTTATCTTTCTGAGGTAGCAAGAGAGCAGGTTGGTGATTGTAGTCTTATCTTCCTAAGGTAGCAAGGAAGCAGACTGAAGATTGAAGATCTTATCTCCCTACGCAGTTGTGGAGTAGATTGAAGATGGAGAGTCTTATCTTCCCGAGGTAGCAGGGGAGCAGATTTTAGCCACCAGCCTTATCTCTCTGAGGTAGGAAGAGAGCAGGTTGGCAATTTAGCAAGGAAGCAGACTGAAGATTGTAGATCTTATCTCCCTGATGTAGTAGTAGAGCAGATCGAAGACGGCGAATTTTATCTTCCCAAGGTAGTAAATGAGCAGACCGAAGACGGCGAATCTTATCTCCTTGTATCGACAATGGAGCAGATTTAAGACACCAGCATTGTCTCCCTGAAGTTGCAGTGGAGCAGGTTGAAATCATCAGCTTTTATCGCCTTGAAGATACAAATCTTTTCTCCCTAAAATTTCAGTGGAGTGGATTAAAGCACTATTTATTATATCCTTGAAGATGAAATAGGATAGAATAGAGCTACTTGAAGAAAAGAGGTGCCAAGAAGTCAAGATTCAGCAAGACTGGGCAAAATTGGTCCTTTTTTAAGTCTTTGTTTCATTCCCGTTACACGACAATGAGCAAAGAAGGGCAGCTGTAGCAGGCCCAATTTGCCCGACCCGCAGTAAACCTAGAAAAAATAAATTAAAAAACCAAAAAATAAAAAATAAAAGGTCCAAATTTAAAAGTCCAGTCTATTTACATTTATTAGCCCAACAATAAACCTAAATCCCTAACAAAATTAACAGCCCATTACAATGGCCCAAATACAGACCCAAATGACCCAAACTTCGGTTTCAAGAGCTGAAACCCTAGGACTAGTTTGCGCCACAACCTCGCATGGAATCAGTCTCCACGTACGCCTCCACCTCTAGCTGGCTCCTCCTGCAACAAATTAACAAACCATAACAGAATACAACAAAGGAGAAAGTAAAAAAAGAAACGTGTATTTGATTTTTCATTTTGGCTATAAAAAGCCAAGTACAACAATGTATTGAGAACGAACACACACATATTGAAAAGAAAGCAATCAAAATTGAAAAGGTGGTTTTTGATTCAAATATTATTTAATGTTTCTTTTCTTTTTGGGTTCTAATAGTCTTTCATTAGAGTTTATATGCACTGGAAAAACAAAGAGAAAATGAGAGCTTTACGTTATGAATGCGCTAAGAGATTCCATCTTTTTCGTTGAAATCGGAGCGCGGAAGGGATTTTCTGGCCGAGAATGGCATCTTTCGAGGTCTGAATCCGCTAAGTCGCCGTTGATAATGGCAGACTGGTGTTTGAAAGAGGAGATTAGGGATCGGTTAAAGGAGAGTCAAAAGGGGCTAGGGTTTGTTTCGGCCGAATTTGGCTTGATTTTAGCCTTTATTAAGGAGCAAAAATGGTGCCGTTTTAAGCCTGTTTCAATGACTCTAAAACGGTGTCGTATAGGCCATGCCCGATCTAACCCCATCCGGTTACCCAGAGGGATCTGCGCATTCTGCTTAAAGGGAACATTTGCGCAATTGATCCCTCCCTTTCGCATGGTCATTCAATTAGGCCTTATTTGTTTTTCTCTATTTTTAATTAATCTCAGTAATTCACGCATATATTCAATTTGATCCGCGTTTAAACGCTGTGTTTTGGGAGCTGGAATATTTCCAGTTTTGATCCCTGAGCATTTTCGCGCATTACGCTTTTGTCCCTTTTTCAATTTCAATGGTTTATTTTATTTATTAAGTATCTTTTTAGTTTAATCTTATTTTAATTGAGTCTTTTATTTTATATAATTCATTATTTTAAAATTCAATTAACATTCATTTTTTTAATTGTTTGTATATATTTTGAATTACTTTGATAATTTTACTTTGTTTTTTATAAAATTATTATTTTAAAATTCTCTTTTATACCACATCATTTTAAATTTTTGTAGAATCATTAGTTTAAATTATCCTTATATTATATATATATATATATATATAGTCTATGTAAAAGTTAGTTGTATTCTATGAATATTATTAATCCCATGTTATTATATATATATAAATTCTTTTAAATCTATTTATATATATATTTAAAAAAACCTATCATGTACATAATTCATTCTTTAAGTACATATTTTATTTAAAGCCTTACATATTTAATTATTTTGTATTGTATGTACATTGTAAACTTTAAATAGATGTCTCAATTTTTAAAATATTTTGTACGTTATTTGATTCAAATTTCTTCTTTTATAATGTCTATTTTAATAATCATTTATATATTTGTAGTTTTTTATATACATGTAAATTATTTCAAATTCTAGCACGTGTTATTCATTTTAATTTCTCATATGTTTTAAATTGTTTTGTATCATATTGGCTCCTAGTTTCATATTGCTTTGTATATTATATGTTGTTTTAGTTTTCATATTATTTCACGTATTATTGTTTCATATCGTTTATTAGTCTTTTGTATTATTATTTCAATTTTTGTTCATCTATGTTGAAACTTGTTATATTTTAATTATAATTTGTTTCTTGGATGTGAGCTCATTGCTATGGTGTGTATGTTAATTTGTTCTTTTTGTTCATTTGTATAATATTTCATCTATGTATATTGGTTCATATTTGTAACCTTGATTTTTCTACATTATTGCATCGTGATTCAAATTTCAATGTTTTGATTATTATTGGTCGTCTCATTTTTATTTCAAGTCAAACTAATGCGTTTTGAGTTGGCTTTACAATTGTTTATTTGAAAATTTCCTAAAACAAAGGCAATGTTTGATGTTTGGAAATTCGGGAAATCGTGCCCTAATGTGCTTGGTTTCGATTCTCCGTTTGTCCAAAATAATAAAATATTCCTTTAAAATTTAGTCCGTGATTTCTAAATTTTAAAACAAGGCAATATTCTATGTTTGGAAAATCTGAGAAATCGTGCCCTATGTGCTGGGTTTCGGTTTTTCATTGGACCAAGTAATCAGATATCCTTTTGTAATTTTCAAATATATGAGCTTTTAGAAATCAAGAATTGATCGTGGTTTCGAGGGTTTAAAGGATCGTGCCCTAACTTGATGGATGTGATACTGTATTCCTTCGAAACAACAGAATTTTAACGTCCAATTTGAGTCATTCAAATGTTTTAAAAGAAATTGTATTTCAAAATATTTTTTTTAAATCTTAAACATAAGGACACTATTTAATCAATTTGGTACCAATTTTGAGTGTAACGAGGGTGCTAATCCTTCCTTGTATGTAACCGACCCCCAAACCCGTTTTCTCAAATTTCGTAAGCCAAAATTGATATTTGAATAAAATTGGTGATCCGATCACACCTAAACAAAAAGGATTGGTGGCGACTCCATACATTGTTTAAAGTCGATCCCCGTTTTTTCAAAATAGAAAAATGGTTTCGACACACACCCATTCTGATTTTCTGAAAGTAACGATTTACGGTGTACAGTTACACACTTGCTATGGATTGTAGTTGAAACGCTTCCCAGATTAAACACCTATGATAACAACAACCCCATCAATAGTCTCAAACCCTCGTTAATTCATCGCCATAATATTGAAATGTTTTAATCAAACTAACGCTACTTACCAATCAGCAACCGCAACCACCTCTTGCCCCCAAAACCCCGTATTCTTTTTAATGCTATTACCTTCACAAGAACCGTTAACCAACTCATAAGAATCTACAACCCAAAAGAATATATAAACTATGCTTAAAGCACTTACCATGAATCGAAAGATCCCTTGGAGGGGAAGAGCAATCGGCCTACACCTTTGTTAAGGAAAACGAGTCCCTAGCAACATTCGAATGAAAAAGAAGGTGTTAGAAGAACTTATCCTTACAACAAACAAAGAGAAAACTATCCTTCAGCCCAAGAGATACCAAAAACCGAGCATGGAGAATGAAGCCAACCAAGATTCGGCTAGAGTGACCACTTACCCAAAAAATGAAGAGATGAAGAAATGGTTAGGAACGAAGAGCATTCAGCTATCTTGAAAAGAAAAGAACAATGAAAGGGGAAAATAAGAAGTTGAGTTCGGCTTAATCAAACTTTAGGAACAAGAGAAGAAATGCTGAGAATCAGAGAATCATAGGTTCGGCTAGAAAAGAAAGGAATAGGCAACTGATATTCGGCTAATGAGTGATTTGCAGCTTTTGAAACAAAAAAAGAGAGAAAAAAGTTTGAGAAGGAATGACATAAGACTTGCAGTATATTGACACTTACAATTAAGCACAAAATACTTGCACTAAACAAATCCTGAAGAAACACAAATGATTAGCAAAGAAATCGACACTAGAGAAAAGGAGCCAAAAATGTGAAAACCCCAAAATGCCTAAAGGAAATTTGGCCCCTACTCAAACACCATTTGCCGAAAATACACATCTCAAACCCCTTAGCAAAATTTTGCACCAACAAGCTACCCATTTCGGCTACAACTCTTCCCAATCTCAAACTTCTAGAAAATCTCCATGATACTCTCCCTTTATCCCTCCTTGATATACTCCAACTATCCCACAAGACCAATTTAAACTCTCCATCACTAGAGTTCAAATCCAACTCTAACTCTTACCGTCCCTTGATAGCAAAATAAAAGCTCCTTGCTTGCCATGGGATTCGAACCCTTGCTCTCACAATAGCCCTGTCACGCCACCACCACTAGGCCACAAGCTCATTTGTGACATATAATTACACATGCTTGAACATAAGTCCTATCTACTAACAGCCAATTTCACTTAAGAACAAAGCTAAAAATTTTGCCAAGGTCCAACCTCAGACCCAGGCTTCCTAAAAACCCCCAAACATTCCCAAAACACTAGACCACCAAAGCAACCATGAATTTATATGCCAAATCATGCAAAATTACAAACCCTATATTTTTGGGGCGTTATAGATGTCATGTCCAAGACATGGTCTTACACTAGCTTTCGCATATCTGTGCTGATGCCATGTCCCAGACATGTCTTACACTAGCTCACACAAATGACCCAAATGTTACGGCATGAATATCCAGCTTACTTCTTAAGGTCCCAACGGGAATTCTAGCATTTCAATGATTATTACACATTCTCAATTTTACAATTTCACAATCAAGCAATTCATGCCATATCTATTCAATGACAGTTCAAACATATATAGTAGCAATGTAGTTGTATTATTTACATACAACTTACCTCAGATTTCAAAACGTACACGACTAATCGATTTAGTCAATTTGCTTGGCTTTCCCCCGATCTAGGTTCGGATTTGGCAATTCGTGATCTAAAATAGCAAAATGCACTTGTTTAATCGCTAAATAAAATCAAGCAATTAAAAATTCACATCTTCGGTAAAATGACCATTTTGTCCCTAGACCTTGGTAAAATGACTATTTTACCCCATGCTCAAAAAATTAATTTTTATCGAATTTCCTCGTATCTTAACCCTAACTGAACCCTTTTTACTCTTATAGTAACTCCAAAATCCCGCTATTTCACATACTTAACATCTACTTTACAACTTGTGCAAAATAGTCCCTTTAGGTGTTTTCATACTAACACCTTTCACCAAAGTTGTTTATAAGACAACCAAGTCTCATTTCCTTCCATAAAAACTCAAAAAACAACACAAAATCCTTTCATGGAAAAACCCTAAACTCCTAATCATTTTGCAAGATAGCACTCTCATTTGAAAGCTCATGCTTCAAGGGTCTCAAAAGTATAAAAATATTTAAGAAAAGCCATTAGGATCACTTACTTGTGAGTGCTTCAAGTTGCTGCAAATTTTTGAAGCTCAAGACCCCCCAAAAATGGCTGATTTTTGGTGGAAGTGAAGAGAAAATATGAAAGAAAAGATAATAGCTAGGCCTACGCATTATTATAATACACCTTATATCATCAAATTTCACCTAATATTGACTTTTCAACATTTCCCTCTACCATGGCCAGCCATCACCTATTTAATGGTCCAATTTCACTTTAAAACCCCCCAATTTAAGATACATGGCAATTCGACACTCTTAGATATCAATTTAAGACTTTTGCAATTTATGCGATTTAGACCTTTTTCGCAATTGGGCTCACAAATGTTAAAACTAGCTCACCATATTTTTCATGCACTATTTTAAACATGCTATAACTCTAAAATAATAATAAAATAATTTTTTGACTTTGGATTTGTGGTCCCGAGACCATCATTTTGACTAGGCCCTAGATCGAGCTATTACATTAGGTATATGTTTTGATTTATTTTTTATAATTTCTACATTTTTGTAATCATTGCTTCGAATACTATCAAGCCCATGTCTCAATTTTTGATTTTCTTGATGATGTTGAAATGTGCCATTGATGAAATTATGAGCTTTGTGATGTTAGTTGTTGGAAAATAAAAGATATATGTTGGGTTGATATATTTTGTCTTTGAATTTTTGGTGATTTTGAGTAAAATGGGCTAAATTGTGAAATTTCTAAATTGAAGGACTAAAATGTGAAATAAATGAAATCTGTAGACTAGTATGAGTACTAAGAGAATTCAGCCAAGCATGAGTATATGCAAGTTATGTGTATTTTGTGAATTTGTGAATTAGGGACTCAAGTGTTAAAATGTTAAAATGTGAGGGCTAGTTTGCAAAATGCCCTAAATGTATGTTTGTGGATTGAATTGAATGACTTGGTGAATAAAAGGGTTAATTTTGAATACATATAGATCAAGAAAAGAGGAATTCAGATTTAGATTGAGGAAAGTTGAAGATAATCGAGTAGACGATTCGAATCGACAATTCCGAGTACGAAGTAAGTTCGTATGTGATACATGATACTACAAGTATATTTTTGATGCTTTGGTTATACATAAATTGTGTATATATTTGATTATGGTTAAATACGATGGTAAATCAACTGTATCTGGCACTAAGTGTGTGATTCGAAATAGCTTCAGCTATAAATAGCACTAAGTGTGCGAAATGGTATAGCTTCGACTGTATAAGGCATTAAGTGTGCGATACCGAGATAGCTTTGGCTATTTGAGATGGCACTAAGTGTGCGAGATCATTTTAGCTTCGGCTAATCATTAAAGCATTAAGTGTGCGAATTCTTAAAGCGTGGAAAGACTTCGGAAAAAGTTAATGATTCGAATGGAAGGTAAGAATGAAAATGAATAAATACGGGAAAGTTCAGGTATGTACGATACCTATGTGGTAGATGATATTATGTATATGAAGTTCATGGATTGGTATAAACATATGAATTGTGTTGGCATAAAATTGATAGATGAATTGAGAACTAATAAGTTTTTATGTGTTGATATTTTATATTTTATATGATGATATTTAGTACGAGCTTATAAGCTTTTGAAAGCTTACTTTGTGTGTGTTTGCATTGTTTTATAGATATTGAAGTTGCTGTGAGCTCTAGGATTGTCGAGAATCGTCATCACACTATCGAATCTCATTTTGGTACTTTTTGAAATTGTATATAGTAAAGTATGGCATGTATAGGCTAGAAGTACTTTGGATAGGTTTTGCAATGTTTATATTTAGCCATGTGATATGGCTTGATATGATTGTGGTTATGTTTTTTATTTTGGTATATGAAATGTGATGCAAGATGATCTATTTGATGTGTTCATGAATGGCTAAGAGAAATGGTAAATTTGTCAAGTTTTAGTTTGAGATTTGGTTATGAGTTTAGAGATTACAAAACCCTATGTTTGATATGATTTGATCTTATGGTTTGGCACAATTGAGTTGAGTTTATGAGCATGTAAATTGTTGATAATGTTATGGCATGAATGATGTATGGTTTGGTATAGAAATTAGCTGAAGTTGTTGTGTATATATGCTTGGTTTGGTGCTTGTAGGTTTGACCTAATTGGGGTGGCAAGTTGGCTATTCAAATGGACTATTTTTGTCCACATGGGCAGGGACAAGGGCATGTGTCTCAGCCATGTGTGACACACAGTCACGTTACACGGCCGTGTCCCCTGGGGTACCCTACGAAATTAAAGTCCGTATACCCTCCAGTTTTGACACGGCCTAGACACACGGGCATGTCTATCAGCCGTGTGTGTCACATGGGCTGGCACACGGGAGTGTGGTTGGCCGTGTGGCCAAGTCAGTAGCCTCCCTAATTTTCATACGGCCTGGCACACGAGCGTGTCTTACGGCCGTGTGGACAAGTCAATATGTATGCCCTGTTTCGCCATGGCCTAGACACACAGGAGTTTCTAATTCTGTGTGAGGCTTGAAAAGTTGAAATTTTTTTCTAAGTTTTGAAACTTTCATATGTTATCAATTTGGTCCCGAATGTATGATTTAGACTTTGAATGCTTGTTTTAAATTCATATTGAATATGAATGACTTATATTATTGAAATAAGATGGTATTTGATGTATGATTGTTCTGAAGTGAGTTACAAGTCCAATAACGCCTTTTAACCTATTCTGGCAATGGTTACGGGTTAGGGCTATTACATTTTATTGGTATTAGAGCTATGGTTTTGTCGGTTCTAGGACTACCATAGCGTATGCAAGTCTAGCTATACATGCCATATTTATGAACTACGATAGTGTGACGAATCCTGACATTGAAATGTGCTTTTATATAGCAAATGGATCCCGAACGAGCCGTAGCGAACGATGATGAAAGCAATGCGCCTGCTCCAACGCTAGAGAGATCTCCATCTGATTCTAGACCGGCAATGAGTAGCCATGATAATGAGGCTAGACAAGCCTTCTATCAAATGATGAACGATTGGTTTAGCCAATATATTAGAACCAATTCGGTTGTACAACTCCACCCCCAGTTAATCCTCCACAAGCTCCTGCTATGCCATCAGTGAATCTGGTTCAGTTAATTAAGCCTCTGGTAGATAAGATTAGAAAATATGGGACCGAAGAGTTTCGAGCTACAACTAGATGATGCTGAAAGGGCCGAGTTCTGGTTAGAGAACACAATACGAGTATTTGATGAATTGTCATTGAAAAATGAGGAATGCATAAAATATGTTGTTTCACTCTTGAGAGATACAATGTATCACTGGTGGAAAATTTTAATATCGGTAGTACCGAGTGAGCGAGTTACCTGGGATTCCTTTCAAGCTGAATTTCGGAAGAAATACATCAGTCAGAGATTTATTGACTAGAAACGTAAAGAGTTTCTTGAGCTTAAAAAAGGCCATATGTCTGTTATAGAATACGAATGAGAATTTGTAAGATTGAGTCAGTATGCTTGTGAATGTGTTTCTACTGAGGCAATAATGTGCAAAAGATTTGAGGATGGCTTGAATGAAGATATCCATTTGCTAGTTGGGATTCTTGAAATCAAAGAATTTGTTGTGCTTGTTGAATGGGAATGTAAAGCTAAAGATCTTTGGAAAGAGAAAAGAAAAGCTGATTCAGAAGCTAAAGAAATGCGAAAGAGATCATCGGGCAAATCATTTCAATCTGTATCAAAGAAATTTTGAGATGATAATAGCCGATCAAATGTTAATGTGGGACATTCGATTAGAGATCGTGCTAGATCGTATTCGAATTTCAAAGCTCTAACTACGTCTGTTGCCAGTGTTGGTAATGTAAAGAATGAAAAGCCTGAGTGTAATCAATGTGAAAGACGATGTTTTGGAGAATGCTGGGGAAGAAGTAATAACTGAGCTTGTTACAGTTGTGGTTCAGGAGATCACTTTATAAAAGATTGCCCAAATTTAGTTGAAAAAGATAATTTTCAGAATCCGAGGCCAAGCAACGTTTCTCGTGGTAGACCTTCCAGAAATATGGGAAATGTAAGTGGTAGTCAGAGAGGAACAAAAGATACAGCTATTAGATTCGAGGCTTGTACACTTGCTAGAGCCTATGCTATCCAAGCTTGTGAGGAAGCTTCGTCGCCAGATGTGATTACGGGTACATTCACTCTTTATGATACTTTTGTGATTTCTTTGATAAATCCTAGATCAACACATTCGTATATATGCATGAACTTAGTGAACAGTAAGACTTTGCCTGTAGAGTCTACTGAATTTGTAATTAGATTTTCGAACCTCCTAGGCAGATGTTCTTTGGTTGATAAAGTCTACAAGAATTGCCCGTTAATGTTTTGAGACACTTGTTTTCCGGTTGATCTGATGTTGTTACCTTTTGATGAGTTTGATATAATTCTGGATATGGATTGGTTAACTTTGCATGATGCTGTTGTGAACTGTAAACGGAAAACTATTGATTTGAGATACAAGAATGATGAAATAGTCAGAACTGAATCTAGTGATTTGAATGGATTGCCTGCTTTGATATCTTTGATGAAAGCTTTGAGTATTGTGAGAAAGGGTCGTGAAGTCTACTTTGCTTATGTGATTGATTTGAAAGTGTTAGAAAAGAAAGTTGAATCAGTGCCTGTTGTATGTGAGTTCCCTGATGTGTTTCCTGAAGAACTTTCTGGATTACCTCTGATCTGAGAAGTTGAATTTGGTATTGAGTTAGTACTGGGAACTACTCTGATTTCGATAGCTCCGTATAGAATATGTAACACCCCAAACCTGGCCTAGATGTTATGGCCGAATCTGGCGGTGTCACATTGAAGTGCTTTTCGAAAATATGATCTCTTTGAATACTCGTTTGAAAATTTAAGTCACTTAATTAAAACTCAAATCATCTTAGCCTATTGTTAACCATTTTAAATTGTCATTACTTTTAAAACATTGTTTGTTGTGGAAGCATTTCAAAAGTGTTGCGAAAACATGATGTTTTGGAAAAAACAGTTATCTTCTGAAAACCCATCTTTTTCTACAACTAATAGATTATATCAAAGCAAGTAAAATCCCAAATCAAAATCAAAACCTTAAAGAGGCCTTATTGCAAAATAAATACTCAAATCGAAATTTAAACGATAAATAAAGTCAAGCAGAAAATAGCTGCGATCGTATGGCCACCTCCGAGTCTCTCTAGCACCAATTTGTCTATGGCTGGGGATTTCCTGTACAGATAAATAGAAGGGTGAGTTTACGAAAACTCAATGTGTAATCCCTTAACAAATAGTCAAACATATAGTATGGAATAATAGTCCGGGCCTGAGCCCATTACAGTAACAGTATTAGTATGGGCCTTAGCCCAATCCAGTAACAGTAGCAGTACAGTAATGCAAATAGAAATCGTACCCAATCCAGCCTCTACACTCCACTCCGTCTAGCCCTACACTCCATGTGGGGATAAAATCAACCCACCCATCCCTACACTCCAAAATTAGCACCGGTTGCGACACTAAACAGTAATTTAGCAAAGCTACCAGTAAACAGTATTGCAGCAAAGCTGCCAATAATATGAGTGGCTTAAAGCCATCAGTAGGTCCATAGTCGTCTTGGGCGACTTGTACGACCTTATCAGTACAGTACACTTCCTCCAAATATAATAACCCATCCCCATGCAATATGTCGTGTCATAATATCATACGTGTATGAAAAATGTCATGCTCAATTACAGTCATACATATCATAAGGCAAATCAGTCATACATAACATAAGGGCATAACAATCATTTGTCTCATAGGGGTATTACAGTCATTTTACCCTACAGGGGTATTTTGGTTATCTTACCCTAAAGGGGTATTTTGATCATTTTACCCTACAGAGGTATTTCGATCATTTTAACCTATGGCGGTTTTCAGTTATTTTACCCTATGGGGGTATTTCGGTCATTTTACCCTATGGGGGTATTTCGATAATTTACAAACTGGGGTCTTAACGACCCAACAGAAGGTCCACCGTCGCCTCGAGCGACTTAAATAACCTAAACAGACCTAATGGTATGAATGGGCTTGAGGCCCATTACTCGGCCCAAGTGGGCCCACACTCTCGTGTGGCCCATTTAGCCCAAATTAAGATCCGGCTATGTGTACACCATAACTCAGTTCATTAATAGTCACTTACTGCAGATTTTATCTGTGTGGGCCTACGAGCCCATTGGGCCTACACAGCCCATCGAGGCCCAAAACAACCTAAGCCATGTACGCACATGACATGTCTGTATGAACAACGTAGCCCAGTCCAAAACTTACCACATAACATACATTTTATCCGTGTGGGCCCACACAGCCCAGCCCTGCCCAACGTGACCCAAAATGGCCTATGCCATGTACGTGACATGACAAGCCCAACCATATTCCATCTAGTAGTTGATTTGACACAAGCGGGCCTATGGGCCCCATTGGGCCTATTTTTCAGCTTTTTTCGATTCACGGTTAAGACAGTGTGGATACACACCTATTTGCGAAAGGTGTGAATAACCCACGAGAACTCCAACCTACATTCAATCAGGGCATTAGATTAATCGATTGATAATAGGGTTAACACCCACTCTTAGTACAAAACCTAAAATATTAATAACACTTGCCTTGATCGAACAGATGTGGCTTAGCCCATTTAGACCGCCGGCTATGACTGATCACACACTTCTTGTCGAATATCTGTATTACAACCTACTCTTGTTAACCATTACCATAAGCGTAAAATAACTTGAACCAAGTGAAAAACAACTTACTGAAACGTGGAGTCCAGATTAGAAGAAAAGAATAATCGACCACACTCACACAAAGGCCGAAAGTACAGAGAATGATAGAGGCAAAATGGAACAATAACACCCCTAACAGAAAACGGCATCACAGGAAGAAGTTAGGTGCAAGACTAATAGATAGAGAGGATAAAAGAGAAAAGAGAGCATAATCAGCTAGTTGTATTACCACTTATGTCGTCAGAGAGAATAGAAACAATGGCACAGAGGGGAAAGAATGAGTAAAATTATAACAACCCGTTTTTAGGGTTAATCAGAACAATGGTTTCAGGGCCACTAAATCCGATGAGTAGGTTTGTAAATATTATATTTAATATTTATGAGTTAATTGTGAGTTTAAAAAAGGTTTTTGATATTGTGATTTTTGTTTTATAAGCGATTTATTAACCTCAAATGGTATGACCCTAAGGTCAAGTGGGTTTAGAAAATGAGGTATCGAGACCTCATTTCTATAAACCGAGTCGTAAATATTTTTATAAATATTTACGAAGTGGCAATAAGATGATATTAAAGTTTCGTTGAAAAATTTTATTGTTTTGATAGTTAATTAAGCAAAAAAGACTAAATCACGCAAAGCGTAAAAGTTGTGTTCTATAAGTTAAAGATATTAAATAGCTATGGAATTAAATAGTGGGAGTCCTTAAGTGGTAATTATTCCATAATTGTTGGTAGTGGAATTCCATGGCTTGGTATAATGGAAATTATTAATGTATATTAAGGTTAAATATGGTATTTGGTAATTATAATAAAATAAAATAAAACAAAAGCCAAATTACATGCTATCATCTTCATCAATAGCGAATGTGAGAAAAAAAATAATGTTCTCAAAGCTTTGAAGGTTCGGCCATGGTTGTTCATGCATGTAAGTCCATGTCGTCTCGTTTTTAATAATTTTTACGTTTTTGAGATCGTTGCTTCGTAATCTAGTGGCTGCACCTCTAATTTTAAAATTGTTAAAGTATTTGGATGATGCCATTATTGAATGTTTGAGTATCTTGTTGTTTGATGATGAGTAATAAATCTTTGATGTTTGATTTTCATGTTTGATTAAGTGATTTTGATAAAATGTGTATTAAGGACTAAATTTAGAAATTTGTAAATTGAGGGTCAAACGTGAAAAAAAAAGAAATGGGTTGCTAGAGACCTAAGGTAAATTCGGCCTAACATGGGTTTGATGAAATTTTGAGTAATTTGTGTTATTTTGAAATAGGGATTAAATTGTAAAAATGTGAAATGTTAGTGGATAAAATGCAAAATGCCCAAATTATGTGTCTTTAGATAAAATTTAACGAAATGTTGAATAAGTGAGTTAATTTTGATATTAATTAGATTGGAAAAAGTAGAATTCGGATTTGGATCGGGGGGAAAATCAAAATGGTCGATTAGTCGTCTCGTTCCGATTATCGTCTTCCGAGGTAAGTCCTTAAGTAATTATATTTGATTTGCTGCGCACTTAAGATTATATAATATGATAAGTAATTATTTGACGTTTACAAGTTTGAATTGCAATAAGTATATTGAATTTCGGCTATAAAGCCGAATATGAAATGGATGATTTATGTATATAATGTGGCCGAATGACTATTAAGTGATGATGTGAAAGTGTGTAATATGTGTATACAATTTTATTGTACTTGTTTGTATAAAGTCGAATGTGAACTGAATGGTATATATGTGGTGACAGAATAGCTATTATGAAACAAAGTCAAAGAATGGGATATTTGTATAATAGATGAATTGTGACTATTGTTCCTACTTGATCGAGGTTGTGTGTGAAATAATTTGTGAATATGGCATATAGTCGAATGGTTATTAAAAGTGAAACTAGGATAATGAAAAGATTATGTGTTCCTTGTGTATGATTATTGAATCGAAAGTTAAAAGGTAGGTGTACATTTTGTGCTTATATTCGAATGAAGCAATTAAATTGCTAATGTGAAATGTTATGTGAAATGTGTTAACATGTGAATAAATATGCAAGACACTGAAAATGTATCCGGGCTAAAGTCCCGCAGGCTTCGTGGTGGAAATGTATCCGGGCTAAAGTCCTGCAGCTTCAGATCGAAATATATCCGGCTAAAGTCCCGAGCTTCGTCTTTGAAATATATCCGCCAAAGTCCCGAGCTTCGTCTGGAAATGTATCCGAACTAAAGTCCCGAGCTTCGTCTTTGAAATGTATCCGGGCCAAAGTCCCGCAAGCTTCGTGCTGGAAATGTATCCGGGTTAAAGTCCCGTAGGCTTTGTGCTGATAATATAATTTCGGGTTTTATACCTAGTGGGCCAAGTGTCGATGAATTTGATAAAAGTATACAATTACAAGATCCTACACTAAGTTGACAAATTGAAAGTGCATTACATATTAAGTTGGCCAGGTATGTATCATGTACTCGTATGCGATTTTGATTTGAATTAAATTATAAATATATAAAGTGATGCATCTGTTAATAAGTGTTATGACTATAAATGTGATTGTGATATATTCGGTAAATATGTGAAGTTATGTGAAGTGATTCTATGTTTATATTCAAATATAAACACTTGGTTCTTGTGGAAAGGTTTGTGGAAGTATATGATTTTATTTTTAGGTGATTACGATCTTGGAAAATTAAATGTGAAAATGATATTGTATTTCATTCGTTTCAATTGAACTAAAGCTGATAGTGAAGCATTTTAATGCCTATGTTATATGAGTTCGATCTTGAATGACATGATATACATGTTTAGATAATTTGAATGCAAGGAATGTGTGAAAGAGCAAATTTGTAATAAATCTGCTTGGGACAGCAACTGTAGCATGATTTTGGAAAATCACCATAAATTGTGAAAATTGAATTAGAAGCTGAATAAATTATGAAATTAAAGCTTAATGAGTCTAGTTTCTTATAAAAGAAACCATGTAAGCAAAAGAATTTTAGATAATGAGATATTTGAAGTGGAGTGGGATAGAGTCAAAATGACTTTGAAATCCCCTATTCTGTTTTTAGAAAATAATTGTAAATTGTACAATGATGGTTATAAGATAAAATTTTATATTCTTAGACTCCTTAATGAGTCTAGTTTCAAATGAAGTAAACAATGACATATTTCGAACTCTGTATAATGAGAAAATTGATTTGTAGTTAAGAGTGGTCAGAATAGTCAAACAGTGAAACAGGGGAAACTTCAATAAAAATCTGGTATTGATTGGTCAAACCAAAAATTCTGAAAATTTTATGGATGGAATATATATAAGTATATTTTCAGGAAAAATTAATGGCACTTTATTTGGAGTTTCTTATCTCCTGTTATAAATAATTTAGTGACTGTTGCTCAGGAAAACAGCTTGTAGTGAATTTGTGATTTTGTTGCAAACATGGTTAAAACTAGTTAATGAGATACTTTTCGAGTTCTTATGATCTTATTTGTGATTTCAATATTTGGTTTTAATTGAGTTCAGATTCAAGTGAGGTGAATTTGCTAAATATGCATTATGTTCATGGATACTTGGCCAAAATGGCAATTACCTAGGAATGATTTCTTGAAAATTTGAAATAATCGAGTTATATGTAAATTAATTGTTTGCATTGCTTAAAACTTACTAAGCATTGAAGCTTACTCCGTGTTCTCTTTTCCATTCCTTATAGGTTTATCCTTTAGTTCGAGTTGGAAGAGCCGGAGATATCATCACACTATCGAGTCATTATATGAGTTGAGAAGATGGTATATCATCATGATTTAAGGCATGTATAGGATAGACTATAGGTAGAATGATATTTTGTCTTTTTATACATTATAGCCATGCGAAGATGGCTCGCTTATTTTGTTTAGAGAAGCCTTATAATTGAACTAATGTGTTGAAATGTTTTAGTTATAACTTGATAGTAGTTAATTTGTTATTAGATATTCGGTTATGTTTTGATAGTTAGTCATTTTGGAAATTTATAAGAGCTCTTATGAAAAATCAACGAGACAAAGTTGCATTGTTGATAATTTATGTCCGGTAAATATCTTTGACCTTATAGAAGTTTTGTTCATCAAGTAATACCTCATAACCTTATTAAGAAGCGGATACGGGTTAGAAGTGTTACATTTAGTGGTATCAGAGCTATGGTTTATTCGATTCTCGGACTAACCTAGCGTATGTGAGTCTAGCTATACATGCCATATTACTACTCGTGATAGTGTGACATCTCCCGGCTCTAACGAAATTGTTTTGTAAGACAGATATGCTTTCCAACCGAGCTAATTCTGATAGTACAGAATGTTATACTCAGACGTTTGAGTGAAAATGTGTTGGTGATGAGTTGAAACTCATAAAAGGTATGAATCAGAATGCATGATATTCTGCTATTGATAAATGTTATAATTATATGAGTATATGAGTTGTGATGTTGGGTAAATGATGGTTGTGTGAATATTTTGACTTAGAATTTATGATTTGATTTAGCGTATGAGCTATGTGTTAAGTACCAAGTGATCATAAGTAAATGATTGCTAGATGTTTGAGAATGCGGAATTAGTAATGAACTATTTATTCAAAATAGTATATGTGATGTGCATGCTTACGTAAGTGTTAAAATTGTTGGCTTTACAACCCTCACCCCCTCATCGGTAAAGCATTGTAACGAGATCGTGCTATATGGATTAAATACGTTTACGAGTGTGAAAATTACAGAGTTTTGTGGTTGAAAGATTAGTATTGTGATCATATAAGAGAATGAGTCTGCAAGTGAAGACAGTAACAGAAAAGATATTGGATCATGTTGAAGACCATTCGTTATATGCCAATTCACTGTTAAAGAAGAAGTTGAATTCGATGAGATGAAAGTATTCGGTATGATGTCTAAAGAACGATTAATCGGGAGTTTTTCTAAATTGATTTCTGTTAGTAATGGGATATTGTGAAATCAGTGATGATAGAATTAGACAGTAGGATAATGTTTGAATTGAAATGATAGCTGAGTGCAGTGGTTATAGTCGGGTAGTTACTACGTTTTCTTCTGGGCAAATGATTATAGTCTTCGGGGTTCTGAGCGAGAATCTTTATGTGTTTTACGATCGACAATCATGTGATTAATCTTATCAAATGATGAGTAGTTATTGGCTGAGCTAGAGACTAAATTGATGTTTAATCAGCAAATTTGTGAGGCTAAGAGGTCTGTCAGTGAATTACAAGTTAAAAAGGGTACAACGTAAATTGATTTCTGATTTAGAATTTCAGATTGGAACCGACAATCATTCGTTGTGTCGAGATAGAGTTCGTGTATTGAGAAATCCAGAGATTTTACAACAATTGTGACATCTAGCACAGTGGTGATTATCTTTCCGTACGGGGAGTACTAAAAGAGTACCAGTTTTTATTGTTCAAATGGAGACACGAGGATTATATCGTGTTACTAAAATAAACTACTGTGAGCTTTGGGTATGGAGTTACTTTGTCACACTGTGTTCTAGAACTTGAAAGCAACCGAGAAAGACATTTATTATTGGTTAAGTTTCCGTATAATAATAATGGTTATGAGATGAATGTTAAGATAGCATTGTATGAGAGAGGTATGGTTGCAATTACTGAACTTTGTTGTATTGAATTGAATTTTGATAAAAGGAATTTCAGGGTTGATGTGATTGGAAAGAGTGAGGGGAAATAAAAGTAATTCGTGACCGTCTAAAAGCAGTTTCAGATTGGCAGAAAATATATGTGGGCTTGATGTGCAAAAGCATTGAATTCTCGATTAGAAAATTGAGTATTTGTGAAAGTATTATAGTAGGAGTAGAATTTTTCGATTTAGCTATAAAGAGAAGTTGAGTTCGCAATTCATCGGATTGAATGAGATTATTAGTAGAACTTGGGAAGACCCATAATGTGTTTCTTATATATATGATGTGATGATATAAATAAGATCCTTTATCTATAGTATCTCTTACAGAAGTAGAAACCCAGCTTGTTATGATGTATAGCAAAGAGCAGATCATAATCTTAGCTCATGAGATTGAAAAGTTGAGAAATCTGAGGCTAGGTAAGAAATTGATGAGCCTTGTGAAAGTAAATCTAATTTATTTCCTGGTAAGATTTTCGAGGATGAAAATCCCTAAGGGGGGAGAGTTGTAACAACCCGTTTTTAGGGTTAATCAGAACAGTGGTTTCGGGGCCACTAAATCCGATGAGTAGCTTTGTAAATATTATATTTAATATTTATGAGTTAATTGTGAGTTTAAAAAAGGTTTTTGATATTGTGATTTTTGTTTTATAAGCGATTTATTAAGCTCAAGTGGTATGACCCTAAGGTCAAGTGGGTTTAGAAAATGAGGTATCGAGACCTCATTTCTATAAACCGAGTGGTAAATATTTTTATAAATATTTACAGAGTGGCAATAAGATGATATTAAAGTTTCGTTGAAAAATTTTATTGTTTTGATAGTTAATGAAGCAAAAAGGACTAAATCACATAAGCGTAAAAGTTGTGTTCTATAAGTTAAAGATATTAAATAGCTATGGAATTAAATAGTGGGAGTCCTTAAGTGGTAATTATTCCATAATTGTTGGTAGTGGAATTCCATGGCTTGGTATAATGGAAATTATTAATGTATATTAAGGTTAAATATGGTATTTGGTAATTATAATAAAATAAAATAAAACAAAAGCCAAATTACATGCTATCATCTTCATCAATAGCCGAATGTGAGAAAAAAATAATGTTCTCAAAGCTTTGAAGGTTCGCCATGGTTGTTCATGCATGTAAGTCCATGTCGTCTCGGTTTTAATAATTTTTACGTTTTTGAGATCGTTGCTTCAGTAATCTAGTTGGCCTGCACCTCTAATTTTAAAATTGTTAAAGTATTTGGATGATGCCATTATTGAATGTTTGAGTATCTTTTTGTTTGATGATGAGTAATAAATCTTTGATGTTTGATTTTCATGTTTGATTAAGTGATTTTTGATAAAAATATGTATTAAGGACTAAATTTAGAAATTTGTAAATTGAGGGGTCAAAACATGAAATAAATAAAAGAAATGGGTTGCTAGAGACCTAAGGTAAATTCGGCCTAACATGGGTTTGATGAAATTTTGAGTAATTTGTGTTATTTTGAAATAGGGATTAAATTGTAAAAATGTGAAATGTTAGGGGATAAAATGCAAAATGCCCAAATTATGTGTCCTTAGATAAAATTTAATGAAATGTTGAATAAGTGAGTTAATTTTGATATTAATTAGATTCGCAAAAGTAGAATTTGGATTTGGATCGGGGGGAAAATCAAAATGGTCGATTAGTCGTCTCGTTCTGATTATCGTCTTCCGAGGTAAGTCCTTAAGTAATTAGATTTGATTTGCTGCGCGCTTAAGATTATATAATATGATAAGTAATTATTTGACATTTACAAGTTCGAATTGCAATAATTATATTGAATTTCGGCTATAAAGCCGAATATGAAATGGATGATTTATGTATATAATGTGGCCGAATGACTATTAAGTGATGATGTGAAAGTGTGTAATATGTGTATACAATTTTATTGTACTTGTTTGTATAAAGTCGAATGTGAATTGAATGGTATATATGTGGTGACAGAATAGCTATTATGAAACAAAGTCAAAAAATGGGATATTTGTATAATAGATGAATTGTGACTATTGTTCCTACTTGATCGAGGTTGTGTGTGAAATAATTTGTGAATATGGCATATAGTCGAATGGTTATTAAAAGTGAAACTAGGATAATGAAAAGATTATGTGTTCCTTGTGTATGATTATTGAACCGAAAGTTAAAAGGTAGGTGTACATTTTGTGCTTATATTCGAATGAAGCAATTAAATTGCTAATGTGAAATGTTATGTGAAATGTGTTAACATGTGAATAAATATGCAAGACACGAAAATGTATCCGGCTAAAGTCCCGAGCTTCGTGGTGGAAATGTATCCGGCTAAAGTCCATGAGCTTCAGATCGAAATATATCCGGCTAAAGTCCCGAGCTTCGTGCTGGAATTATATCCGGCCAAAGTCCCATGAGCTTCGTCTGGAATTATATCCGGCCAAAGTCCCGAGCTTCGTCTTTGAAATGTATCCGCCAAAGTCCCGAGCTTCGGCTGGAAATGTATCCGGGTTAAAGTCTCGCAGGCTTTGTGCTGATAATATAATTTCGGGTTTTATACCTAGTGGGCCAAGTGTCGATGAATTTGATAAAAGTATACAATTACAAGATCCTACACTAAGTTGACAAATTGAAAGTGCATTACATATTAAGTTGGCCAGGTATGTATCATGTACTCGTATGCGATTTTGATTTGAATTAAATTATAAATATATAAAGTGATGCATCTGTGAATAAGTGTTATGACTATAAATGTGATTGTGATATATTCGGTAAATATGTGAAGTTATGTGAAGTGATTCTATGTTTATATTCAAATATAAACACTTGGTCCTTGTGGAAAGGTTTGTGGAAGTATATGATTTTATTTTTAGGTGATTACGATCTTGAAAAATTAAATGTGAAAATGATATTGTATTTCATTCGTTTCAATTGAACTAAAGCTGATAGTGAAGCATTTTAATGCCTATGTTATATGAGTTCGATCTTGAATGACATGATATACATGTTTAGATAATTTGAATGCAAGGAATGTGTGAAAGAGCAAATTTGTAATAAATCTGCTTGGGACAGCAACTGTAGCGTGATTTTGGAAAATCACCATAAATTGTGGAAATTGAATTAGAAGCTGAATAAATTATGAAATTAAAGCTTAATGAGTCTAGTTTCTTATAAAAGAAACCATGTAAGCAAAAGAATTTTATATAATGAGATATTTGAAGTGGAGTGAGACCAAGTCAAAATGACTTTGAAATCCCCTGTTCTGTATTTAGAAAATCATGGTAAATTGTACAATGATGATTATAAGATAAAATTTATATTCTTAGACTCCTTAATGAGTCTAGTTTCAAATGAAGTAAACAATAACATATTTTGAATTCTGTATAATGAGAAAATTGATTTGTAGTGAAGAGTGGTCATAATAGTCAAACAGTGAAACAGGGGAAACTTCAATAAAAATCTGGTATTGATTGGTCAAACCAAAAATTCTGAAAATTTTATGGATGGAATATATATAAGTCTATTTTCAGGAAAAATTAACGGCACTTTATTTGGAGTTTCTTATCTCCAGTTATAAATAATTTAGTGACTGTTGCTCAGGAAAACAGCTTGTAGTGAATTTGTGATTTTGTTGCAAACATGGTTAAAACTAGTTAATGAGATACTTTTCGAGTTCTTATGATCTTATTTGTGATTTCAATATTTGGTTTTAATTGAGTTCAGATTCAAGTGAGGTGAATTTGCTAAATATGCATTATGTTCATGGATACTTGGCCGAAATGGCAATTACCTAGGAATGATTTCTTGAAAATTTGAAATAATCAAGCTATAAGTAAATTAATTGTTTGCATTGCTTAAAACTTACTAAGCATTGAAGCTTACTCCGTGTTCTCTTTTCCATTCCTTATAGGTTTATCCTTTAGTTCGAGTTGGAAGAGCCGGAGATATCATCACACTATCGAGTCATTATATGAGTTGAGAAGATGGTATATCATCATGATTTAAGGCATGTATAGGATAGACTATAGGTAGAATGATATTTTGTCTTTGTATACATTATAGCCATGCGAAGATGGCTCGCTTATTTTGTTTAGAGAAGCCTTATAATTGAACTAATGTGTTGAAATGTTTTAGTTATAACTTGATAGTAGTTAATTTGTTATTAGATATTCGGTTATGTTTTGATAGTTAGTCATTTTGGAAATTTATAAGAGCTCTTATGAAAAATCAATGAGACAGGTTGCATTGTTGATAATTTATGTCTGGTAAATATCTTTGACCTTATAGAAGTTTTGTTCAGTCAAGTAATACCTTATAACCTTATTCCGGCAACGGATACGGGTTAGGAGTGTTATAAATATTAACAATATGGAACATAGAGAGGATCCGTTAATACAGAAAGAATAGAGGGAGAGGGAAATAAGAGAAGAGAAGAGGAGAGCCATTGGTAGTAGAGTAAGAAGTTGTCAAAAGAATTGAGAGGTAGTAAGCCAGGTCTTTCTGTCAAAAGGTAAAGCCAAAAGAGCGAAGGAGAGGAGAAATGTGCAGCCTTAAAACGACCCTAGTCGGAATGTGGTTTCAGGACCACAAAAAAACCGAGGCATAAAAATAATTTGATATTTATTTTAATGCCTATAATATGTGTTAACTCATGTGTGACATTTTTTATGCTTTAATTTAGAGTTATAAATGTGAATTTCACTAGAAAGGACCTAGTAGAAAACTTTGAAAGTATGATGGGGGAATGTGTGATGACTAATTAAAGCATGCATGCAAAACAATGGCCTTGCATGTCAAATACCCCTCTTTTTACAAGTGATGGCCGGCCATGACAAAGAAATATGGGCAAAACATGTCATAGACATGTTTTGTTGGTGAATCATGGGTGAAAAAATAAATTAATGAGCATGGGTAATAAAGAAATGGAAAAAGAAAAAATGGTCTCATGCATGCCCCATTGTCAGTGTATTGAGGAAGAGAAAAGAAAAAATTTGTTCATCCATTTTCTTTCTCTCTTGACCGAAAATACTAGAGGGAAGGAGGAATTTTGCTTCATGCTTGGTTTGGAAGAGGATTAGGAAGAGGTTTGGCTATACTTGCATCAAGATTAAGGTATGTTTGAGGTTGTGCCATGAGATTCATGCATGTTTTTAGTTGATAGCTTGATGCTCTTGTTAGCCCATGGTTCAAACCTTTGTTATATCATGGGGATGGTATTTGGCCAAGGTGGATTTTGTGTTAATGCCATTGCATGTTAAATATGAAGCTTGCTAATGATATATGTGATGGTGGATTGATGGCTCTTGGACTTTCTTTTTAGTATTTTTGAGTAAGACATTAAGTTCTTTGTTTAATCATGACCAAAATTATGGTGTTGTGATGTATTCGCCATGGTACATCCAAAAGTGTGATTTATGCTCATTGCATGGAAAGTAAGATTTGTGTTTTGAAATTATGTTCATGTTTAGTTACAATCAACTTGAGATTCGGCTCTAGCATATATATATGTATATATGTTTGTACATGATGTATTGGTATGACATATATACTATTTCAAGGTGTATATTTGCTTGTGATGATGTTTCGGTTATGAAGTAAATGAGAGATGTGTATTGAGCTACGATATGTAATGCGTTAGTTAGTAAAATGTATGCTGTTTTGTGTGGTATTAAGTGTATAATTGGCCTCAACATGGACATGGATATTCGCCACATGAGGGAAATTGGTGTGCATGCATTCGGTTAGAGGCAAGCATATTGATGCCTATTCTTGGCTTAGAAAATTGGCTAAGAGGAATATTAACTAATGTGTTGAGTTCGATTCATGATTTCGTACACATGCGACTTTGATGCCTAATGAGTATATATATTGGCTGAGTACCTTGCATTCCTCTTTCGATGCTCAAATGATTAAATCGATTTATTTGTTAAATTAAGCTCAAGAGCAAAGGGGAACTAGATCCGACAAAGGGAAGGAAAAAGTGGTCGAATAGCCATTGAAATCGTTCGACGACATCCTAGGTAAGTTCTTGAGTAATAGAGCTTAAATTCTGAATTGATTAGATCATGTTTAAAGCAAATTAAAATCATGCTCTTTGTGTGTGGCTATTGAGCCGAAATTGCAAGTGTGAAAAGTGCCTTGTGTTTGAGTTTTGCTAATGAAAATGAAATACGAATGTGTCATAATTTATTGATAATTGTGCTCGGTTATTCGAATGATGTCCGGGCTAAGTCCCGAAGGCTTTGTGCTAAGTGACTATATCTGGACTAGGATCCGAAGGCATTCGTGCGAGTTAATAAATCCGGGCTAAGCCCGAAGGCATTTGTGCAAGTTACTAAACCCGGGTTAAGTCCCGAAGGCATTCGTGCGAGTCACTATAACCGGGCTTCGTTCTGAAGGCATTTGAGCGAGTCATTATATCCGGTTAAATTCTGAAGGTACGTGATTCGAGAATGAGCGATCTTGCTGTAAAATTTTCAGTTAATACGCTTGAAAAATTCCAGCAATGAGGTATGTTCGTATGTGCTTGAATTAGTTGATTCCCTTCGAATAATATTCGCTCAGTCGAGTAATGAGTTTCCGGTATTTGGCTAAGATGATCCCTTATGTATGAACATAGGGGTTGGAATGTGAAATGAGTAGGATATTGAGAATTTGTGCATATGAAATTATCCGTTAGCTTTATGAATGCTATGCTTTTGTTGTGTTGAATTTCTTGCTCAAACTTACTAAGCATAAATTGCTTACTCCGCTTTCTCTGTTTCTTTGTTTATAGATTTTGGCTCGTCACCATCGGACTCGGGATTTTTGGAAGTCGAAGTCTCCCACACTATCAAAGCCCCATTTTGGTACAATTTTGGTTGAACTTTGAAATGGCATGTATAGGACTACCCTTTTGTTGAAGGTCATGTACCTTCGGTTTTGTGTAAACTTGGATAGCCATGCGAAAATGGCTTATATCGTTTTAGCATAGTACCATAATCGTTTGTATGTTGATCATTATGAGGTATGGAATTGTTTTGAAACGATTAGCCATTGGAATGGTTAATCATGATCACACTTTGTGCTATGTATGCAAAAAGGGCCAATTGAATCATGGAAATCATGAAATAGGTAAAGCCTACCTTAAAGGCAGATGCTGACAGCAGCAGTGATGTGGATATGAAAAATCACTACAAATAGTAGGAATGGTATTAAATAGTGAATAAATTATGTAAATGAACTTTGATGAATTTACTTTCATATGGAAGAAACGAAACGGTCATATGAGTTATATGTTAAGAAATATTAAAGTTCTCGTGAAACAGGGCCAGAACTGTTTCTGGATCCCCTATTCCGACTTTGGAAATTCATTGTAAATTAACCAGAGATAATCCAGAGTCATGCAATATATGTATAGATTCCTCTCTGAGTCTAGTTTCTATAGAAACAAACAGAATCAGTATTAAAGCCCTGTACAAGGAGATATTCAATTCATAATGTACGAATGTCAGTGTAGTTGAACCCTGGAATAGGGGAGAATTTAACTAATAAACTGTACTAATTGGCTGGACCAAAAATTCTAGAAAAAAATCTGTAGATGGACATATGAGTCTAGTTTCAGGGAAAAATTACAAAACTAATTTTCGAGCTTTGAAACTCAAGATATGATTTTTAAGGAGACAGTGACGCAGTGACCAGCTAGTCTGGAAATTTCTAAATGGACTGTGAAAATAGTTAAGTTTGTGTGCACCTTGTGTCCGATTCCGGTAACGGACTCGGGTACGGGGTGTTACAAGAAAGCAATCGATCAACCAAAAGAATTTTAGAGAAAAAAAACCAATTTAGGAATAGACCAAAACGAGCAAAAACCCGAAGGAAGCAGTATTTCAGCACCAATGAATGAAAGAAAAGAACGAAAATGCTAGAGTCAGTAACCGAAAGTGAGAAGAAAGGAATCACTAGACTTTAGCCGAATTTTTGAGTGCCTAAAGTTAAATTTCGGCACAACTCTTCCACTCCATTCAAATCCCACTTTTTCCTCCCTTAAATCTCTCTTAAAACCTCTTCTCAAATCCCTCCACTGATCACTCCTCAAATCCCTCCACTACTCAGTTCAAATTTCCTTCAAACACCTCAACTTTGGTCAACATTGGACACTCCCACGGCAATAAAGCAAAATAAATACCGCTTTAATTGCGCCATCACTCGAACCTCAGACCCCTTGCACACTCTACATGCCACTTACCAATTTACCACTAGGCTTTTTGTGACATGGTTTACCCACATTTAATTATAAGCCAATTGGCTCAAAGCTAGGGGTTTACTCAATAAAAACAAATTTTTTGCCCAAGCTACAGCTTGAACCCAAGATTTTACAAACACTCCCAAACACTCTTAAATCACTTAACCACTGAAACAGACAGTCAATTGTGTCACTTTCTTGCACAACTAAATATTTATCTGCCGCCTTCTAACTGTTTCCATGCCCAATGCCCAATACTTCTAGGCATGAAATTTGAGGCGTTACAGAATGGCTCCTACTGAATTAAAAGAATTAAAATCTCAGTTGCAAGAGTTAACCGATAAAGGATTTGCTAGACTGAGTTTCTCACCTTGGGGTGCTCCAGTTTTGTTTGTGAAAAAGAAAGACGGTACGATGAGAATGTGTATAGATTATAGTCAGTTCAACAAAGTGACTATCAAGAATAAGTATCCTCTGCCCCAAATTGATGATTTGTTTGATTAGTTGAAATGAGCCTTTAAGATTAGGCTATTATCAGTTGTGAGTGAAAGACTCAGACATTCCGAAAACTGCTTTTCAAACGAGGTACGGCCATTATGAGTTTTTAGTTATGCCTTTTGGATTTACTAATGCACTTGCTATCTTTATGGATTTGATGAATAGAGTTTTTAGACTGTATTTAGATCAATTTTTTGTTCTATTCATTGACAACATATTGATTTACTCTCGTGACGAAACTGAACATGCCGAGCATTTGAGAATAGTCCTACAGACTTGCGTGATAAGAAATTGTATACGAAGTTCAGTAAATGTGAATTCTGGTTATGAGAGATCGGTTTTTTGGGTCATATTGTATCAGCATCTGGTATCCGAGTTGATCCGAGCAAGATTTCAGCTATTCTGGATTGAAAACCACCAAGAAATGTTTCTAAAGTTTGTAGTTTTCTAGGACTTGCAGTTATTATGGAAGGTTGGTAAAAGGCTTTTCTATGATTGTGACTCCGTTAACGAAGCTACTTCAGAAAAACATAAAGTTTGAATGGTTTGAAAAGTGTCAGAACAACGTTGATCAGTTGAAAACTTTGTTAATTGAAGCTCTGATATTGATACAACCTGAATCAGGTAAAGATTTTGTAATTTACAGTGATGCTTCATTGATCAGACTGAGATGTGTTTTGATGCAAGAAGGAAAAGTCATTGCTTATGCTTCAAGGCAGTTGAAGCCGTATGAAAAGAACTATCTGACGCATGATCTTGAGTTGGCTGCGATTGTGTTTGCTTTGAAGATTTGGCGTCATTATCTATTTGGTGAGAAATGTCACGTATATTCTGATCATAAAAGTTTGAAATATTTGATGAGACAGAAAGATTTGAATCTAGGATAGAGAAGATGGTTGAACCGCTAAAAGACTATGACCTTGTGATTGATTATCATCCGGGTAAGGCAAATGTTGTTGCTGATGCTTCGAGTCAAAAATCATTGTTTGCTCTGCGTGTGATGAATGCTCATTTGGTTCTGTCCGATGATGGTTCAGTTTTAGCATAATTAAAAGTGAGACCTTTGTTTTTACAGTAGATTATCGAAGCTCAGAAGATTGATAATGAGATTTTAGCAAAACGAGCTCAGTGTGATTTAGAGTCTGATTCAGATTTTAGAATTGATAAAGATGATTGTCTGAGATTCCGAGAGAGAATTTGTGTTCTGAGAAATCCAGAGTTAATTCAGATGATTTTGAATGAAGCTCACAATAGTCGGTTAACTGTGCATCCGAGTAGTACGAAAATGTATAATGATTTGAAACAACATTACTGGTGGTCTGGAATGAAAAGAGATATCTCTGACTTTGTTTCTAAAGGGTTGATTTGTTAGCAAGTTAAAGCTGAACATCAGGTGCCATCTAGTTTATCACAACCGATTATGGTTCTAGAATGGAAATGGGATAGGGTGACAATGGACTTTGTTTCGGGTTTTCCCTTATATCTAAAAAAGAAAGATGTAATCTGGGTTGTAGTTAATCGATTAACGAAATCTGCTCATTTTATTTCGGTTTGATTTGATTACTCGTTTGATAAATTAGCTGAGTTATACATTTTCTGATATTGTGAGATTGCATGGTATGCCACTGTCTATTTGTCAGATAGAGATCCGAGATTCACATCACGATTCTAGAAGAAGTTGCAAGATGCTCTAGGTATGAAATTGCATTTTAGTACTACTTTTCACCTACAAATAGACGGTCAATCCAAGCGGATTATTCTGATACTTGAGGATATGTTAGAAGTTGCATTCTTGAGTTTGAAGGTACGTGAGAATAGTATCTGCCTTTGATTGAATTCACTTATAATAATAACTTTCAGTCAAGTATTAAAATGGCACCATACGAGGCTTTATATGGTCGCAAATGCCGTACACCTTTATATTGGACTGAGCTCAGTGAAAATAAGATACACGGGGTTGATTTGATAAAAGAAACTGAACAGAAAGTGAAAGTGATTAGAGATAGTTTGAAAATAGCTTCTGATCGTCAGAAATCTTATTCAGACTTGAAAAAAAAGACATTGAGTTTGAGGTTGGTAACAAAGTGTTTTTGAAAGTACCTCCGTAAAAAAAGTGCTTTGATTTGGTAGAAAAGGCAAATTGAGTCCGAGGTTCATTGGGCTGTATGAGATTACCGAGCATATTGGGCCGGTGGCATATAGATTGTTGTTGCCACATGAGTTAGAAAAGATTCATGATGTGTTTCACGTATCAATGATTCGATTATACAGATCTGATCCTTCGCATGTGATTCCTCTGTCTAATATTGAAATTCAGTCTGATATGACTTACGAAGAAAAGCCGATCAGTATCTTAGCTCGCAATGTTAAAGAATTACGAAATAAGAAAATTCCATTAGTAAAAGTGTTGTGGCATTGACACAGTATTGAAGAGGTCACGTGGGAGCATAAAGATATTATGAAACAACAATATCTGAATCTGTTCAACGGTAAGATTTTCAGGAACGAAAATCCCTAATGGGGAGAATTGTAACAGTCCAGTTTAGACCCTAGTCGGAATAGTGGTTTTGAGACCAAAAATTCGAGTCAGAATAATATTTAAATATTATTTTTCATGCTTATGTTATGTGAATTAGCATGTGTGAAAGTTTCGTACGAAAATTTGATCAATTGTGTGCTTAATTTGATAAAAGTCTTAATCGTGGAAAAGGCAAAAGTTGCTTGCTATTTGTTAAAAGTACCGAATTGACATGGCTTTTTAAGTATGAGGTCTTTATTATGTTATTAAACCATTGAGAGCATGAGTGGTCATAAATGGCCTTATGTTTAATGATTTAATAGTTTTGTAACAAAGGGTAAAATGGGAATTTAGTTAATATGATAATTATAATAAAACAAAAGCTTAAATTTTGGTTCATTTTCACTCATCCTTAACCAAAAATACAAGAAAAAAAGAAAAGAAAAAGAACATTAGGGTTTTGACACTTTGAGGTTGAAATTAGGTATGTGTTTGATCTATTTTTGATAATTTCTGTAACACCCCAAACCCGGCCTAGACGTTATTGCTAAATCTGGCATGTCACATTAAAGTGTCTTTCAAAAATTGGAATTATTGGTAGAAATTTGTTTCTGAGTTGAAATCTCTTTCTTAAAAACTCAAAACATCTTAGCCATTTATTAACCGTTTAAAACGTCTTTACTTTAAAAACATTGTTTGTTTCGGAAGCAATATCCAAAAATGTTGCAAAAACGCGGTGTTTTGAAAACAGTTAATCTTTTGAAAACCAGCGTTCTATCACCATCAGTTAAGTATCAAATAAATAAAGCCCAAATAAAATAACTTAAGTTTAAGAGGCTTTATTACAGAATCAAAACCCAAAGCGCAATTTTAAATATAAATAAAGTTAAGCATTAAAAGTTGTGGTCGTGTGGCCACCTCCGAGTCCTTCGTGGCTCCAAATCGTCTAACGCTGGGGACTACCTATACAGTTATAAACGGGGTGAGTTTACAAAAACTCAGTGTGTAATCCTCTTACTAGAGTAACAGTCAATATATAGAAATAGAAACAGTCTGGGCCAGAGCCCTTTAACAGTAACAGTACAGTCTAGTTCAGAGCATAAGCAGGCCAAAGGCCATTACATTATCATTTGGGTCACAGCCCATAATAGAATCAATTGGGCCCAACCCAAACCAATAATAGAACAAGTGGGCCTAAGCCCAATACAGAGACAGATTTCATAAATAGATATGTAATAGTATGAGGATGCATCCCACCCTGATCCAGCCAACACACCACTCGTACCAACCCTACGTGTAGGGATAAAATCAACCCACCCATCCCTACACTCCAGAATTAGCAACGGTTGCGGCACTAATAGAAATCGTAGCAAAGCTGCTAGTATATATGTGGCTCTAAGCCTTCAGTAGTGGTATTATAAGTGGCACAAAGCAATCAGTAACTGTATTATGTTTGGCACATAGCCATCAGCGACGGTAATATAATTGGCACAAAGCCTTGGGTAAATATGATCGACACAGAGTCATCAATAAGTATGTTAGGCACATAGCCATGGGCAACTATGTTTGGCACAAAGCCATAGTCAAAATGCCACAGAGCCATTTTTAGGTTGGCAAAGAGCCATAATCATATTAAGCGACACTAAGCCGTCCATCGGTCCACAGTCGTCTCGTACAGCCTGTGCGACATTAACAGATCAATACTGGATCCACAGTCATCTCGTGCGACCCGTGCGATCCTATCAGTACTTCCTCCTTATCAATGTCCCAACCCCATGCAATATGTCGTGTATCTCATGCTCAATCATCACATGTGTATGCAAAATGGCCAAGCTTAGTAACAATCATTTAAACATATATTAAAAGCATATCAATCGTACAATCATCGTCAAGTTAGTTAAAACACAGTCATACAATCACAGTTAAATCGGTCAAATTCATAGTCTAAGTTGGTCATTTACCCACAAGGGCAAAATAGTCATTTTACCCTATAGGGGTATTTCACTAATTTTATAAACTGAGGGTATTTCAATAATTTTACAAGTCGGGGGTATTTCGGTAATTTCTCAAATTGACTATTTTGGTAATTTTACAAATCAGAGGTCTTAACGACCCAACCTAGGGTCCATTGTCGCCTTGAGCGACCTAGGTAACCTAAACAGGCATAACAATGCAAGTGGGCCTAAGGCCCATTACTCGGCCCAAGTGGGCTGTAACACCCTAAACCTGGCCTAGACGTTATGGTTGAATCTGGCATGTCACATCGAAGTGTTTTTCAAAAATTGATCTTTTCGGTAAAAATCCGTTACTGAATCTAAATCCTTTTATTATTATTTAACAAAAGTTCTCGTCAAAACATTTACCAATTTATTTGCTTTTGGTATATTAATTCAATTTAAACTATGGAAGCATTTTGAAAACTTTGTTTTTGAAAGCTCGTGTTCTTTAGAAAACCACAACTATTTTAAAAACTCGTGTTTTTCTAGACTAGCAGTTTAATATAAGAAATCAAAAGCCCAATTAAAACTTAAAACCCACAACCGGCCTTATTACATGAATTAAAATCCAAAACAAAATCTAATAGCAATTAAAAGAAACAGAAGCAGTAGTGTGGCCATCTCTGAGTGCCTCGCAGCACCGATCTACCTAGAGATTACCTGAATAATTAAAACAAATGGGTGAGTTTACAAAACCTCAGTGTATAGTCCCAGTCATAAACAAACAGTGAATAATACAGTCTGGGCTTTAGCCCTATACAGTATCAATACAGTCTGGGCCTTAGCCTATACAATAACAGTGTGGGCCTAAGCCCAATTCAGTATCAGTATAGTGTAATGCAATAATGCATCCCACCCAAATCTAGCAGCACACCACCCGTACCAACCAACACACCATGTGGAGATATAAATCGACCCACCCACCCAGCACACCAATATCGCAGCAAAACTGCTAGTAATAATAATGCAGCATAGCTGCCAGAAACAGTAAATGTGGCAAAGCCACCAGTAGCAGTGAATGTGACATGGTCACCATACAGTACTTCCTCCATATCAAAATTCCAAATCCCATGCAATATGTCGTGTATGTCACGCTCAATCATCATACGTGTATGTAAAATGGCCATGCTCAGTAACTATCATTTAAACATATATTAAAAGCATATCAATCGTACAACCACCATCAAGTCAGTTAAAACACAGTCATACAATCACAATCAAATCGATCAAATTCATAGTCTAAGTCGATCATTTACCCATAAGGGCAAAAAAGTCATTTTACCCTGCAGGGGTATTTCGATAATTTTACACTACAAGGGTGTTTTGGTAATTTTACAAACTGGGGGTATTTTGGTAATTTTACAAACCGGGGTATTAACGACCAAATAGATGGTCCACCGTCGCCTCGAGTGACTTAAGTAACCTAAACGAACATAACAGTGTATGTGGGCCTAAGGCCCATTACTCGGCCCAAGTGGGCCCACACGCTCGTGTGGCCCATTTAGCCCAAATTTAGTTACGGCTATGTGACCCACATAGCCCAGTGTAATATTTATCACTTACCGCGAATTTAATCTGTATGGGGCCCACAAGCCCATTGGGCCCACAAGGCCCATTTCGGCCCAATGTGGCCCATAACAGCCCAAGCCCACGAAAACACTCATGGTGGCCTTTACAGTCTATCGCCCATGATTTGTAGGCTCAGTTTACCCCACGAACGATCGAAGCTCGTGAGGCTTTAAATGCCGAAGTTTTAGCACTTCGGCTTTTCGGCTTTTGCTGATCTACAGTAAGGAATGGTGTGGTTACACACCTTTTTGCGCAAGCAAGTGAACCACTATCAAGCCCAAAGCCTACATTCCAATAAGGCACACTATCAGTTTTCCAATCGATAGAATTCACAAAACTTAATCCCAAATCGCCACCCATTACTCACCTTGAATGAATGACAATGGCTTATTACTTTTTAAAACACTGACTCAAATGATCGAATGTTTCTTGCCAATTAACTGCATAAACCAAAGATCCTATTAGATAGAATCAGTTGCAGATGTGGCATAAATTCAAAAATATCATTTACAAAAGCACAGGGATATTCGACCTTTGCTCAAAAAGAAAGAAAGTAATGCATTTACCTTTATTGGGAAAAATGAGAGGATAAGGTTTTTGTAACACCCCTATCCCTTAACCGTTGCCAAAATAGGTAAAGGGCATTACCAGACAGACAGAACATTACAGAACAATACAGAATCATAGATATCTCATAATATTAATGCATAAGCAATTCATCCGTTATGGAGGTCTCCAAGACCTAATATATACTTTTAGAAAAGGTAGGGACTAAACTGAACACATTTAGAATTTTCAGAACTTAGAAATTTTTTTTCAATTCTGTTAAGGTCACACGCCTGGGTGATCAGGCCGTGTGCCTTACACGGGCACCAGACATGCCTATGAGGTCCAGCCGTGCCAAAACAGAGTCTACATACTAACTTTTACACACGGCCAACTGACACGACCGTGTACCATGGCCGTGTGATACTTAGCTGGCTACTAACTTAAGCCCATGGCCATATGACACGCCCATGTTTCTTAACTGTGTGGCCTTAAGAGGTTACTGCTTTGCATACACGGCTACAAGGCATGCCCGTGTTCACTGACCTTGTGGCACCATGTAGGCTTGGTTTAAGCCAACTTGCCACCCTTTTTTAAGTCATTCCTACAAGCAATATTAAACAACATTTATACTAAAATTTTCAGCCAATTCCATGCTTAAAACATGCTTAAACTTGCCATTTCCTTAACTTGGCATATTTCAAAATGACCACCACATATAAGGCCATATAGCCATTACAAACATACACAATTTGGCATCACATAGATTGACCAAAACTAAGCACAAACATACCATTTGCTAGCCAACTCTCATGGCATAACATATATGCATATCAAAGCTTAAATACATAGACATTCTAGCCTATACAAGCCATACTTAAAAATATTTACACTTTCGAAGGTACCAAAATGAGTTTGATAGTATGGTGACAATCCTTGAGTATCCCCGAGCCTTCAGTAGCTACGATAACTATAAAACATATAGAAATCACACAGAGTAAGCTACAAAGAGCTTAGTAAGCCAAATACAATTGGTTTAACTATTAAAGCATATAAAGTACAAATGAACAACAAGAATTCATAGCCATTTCACAGAATAGTACATGAGCCTAACCATGCTCATTTGCTTGTATACATGTCATGTTTCATTTCCATGATTTCATACATACTTCGCATTCATTATTTCACAGAAATATAGTCTTTTATATTCAGAAATTTAGTACGATACAAATGTACCTGTGTAGATTATACATTTCATATATTCATTCCCATATCTCGTATTCTATCATCAGACGGTTCAGAAACGACACAGATACTCATAAACGGGTACAATGCCGATGTCTCAGACGTGGTCTTACATGTAATTCAGTATCGATGCCTTTGTCCTAGATAGGGTATTACACGAATTCAGATACGATACCGATGTACTAGACATGGTCTTACACGTAAATCTCAAATTGAGGCCTATGTCCCAGACACGGTCTTACACGATATCTCAGATCGATGACAATGTTCCTTTAGAAATATACAGAGCTTTTCAAATACTAGCATATTATCGAAATTTACTCGAAATTCATTCATCAGGCTCTCACAGCCATCCAATTCAGATTACAACAAGTATATACAACATTCAATCAATTTAACACGTAATTGTATTTTGACTTACCTAGTACAGATTTCAGACGGAAACGAGTAGACTATTCAACTATTTTGGACTTCCCTCGATCTAAGTCTGATTTTCTTTGTTCTTGATCTAATACAATTCAAATTCAACCATTCAATCATTCATTTCATTCAAAAAAATCCATGAACACATATTTAGGGCACTTTGCATTTTAGCCCTTACATTTTCACACTTTGACAATTTAGTCCATTTTTCACAAAATCACAAATATGCAAAATTCACCAAGACTATAGCTTGGCCGAATATACATAACTTCCATACAAGACCAAATAACATATTTAATTCACAATTTATTTCGTCAAAACCTCATTTTCACAAATTAGCCCAAATAGCTCTATTCCAAAAAAAATTCAAGAATAAAGCACGATAATCTCATATATATCTTTTACAATCCATATAAAAACATTACAAAGCTCATGATATCAACAATGGCATTTCATGAAATCATTAACAGAAACATAAATTCAGACATGGGCTCGGTAGAACACGAAGCAACGATCATAGAAACGTAGAAATTATCAAAAATCGAGCTTAAAACTTACCTAAATCAAGCCCCAAAGTGCCAAAAATTAAAAAACTCAAAACCCTTATTTCTGTCTTGAGTTTCAGCTGAACAAGATGATAATAAGGCCACCTTTTGTTTTGTTTTTATTTATTTAAGCTTTAATCACAATTTACTATAATAACCTTTATCATAAAACATCAAATTCACCTAACACATGTCCAATATTGTCCACTTACTTTATGATCGTATAATTACCATGCAAGGACCCTTATTTTAAAAGCCAATGCCAAATAACCCCATTAACAAATAGTATGCAACTTTTGCATTTTACGCGATTAAGTTCTTTTGTAAAATTGAACACCAAAACGATAAAATTTTCACACGAAAATTTTACTCATATTAATTCACCTATTATAAACACGAAAAATAATATTAAAATATTTTTCTGACTCAAATTTGTGGTCCTGAAACCAATATTTCGACTAGGGTCTAAACCGGACTATTATAGTTTTAATCGCTTCCAAAACACTTACACTTCTTAACTCCACTGAAATCCCCAGAACCCATCGTATATTACAACATTAAGAAGAATGAGAAGCGTAGTCAGAAAACATGAGAAGAAAACATTCGGCTTCCAAAAAGATTCAAAAGAACAGATTCAAACACATATTCAAACACATGCGAGTACCTATCGATTTGTTAGAACTCTGCGATACCAAAACCACAACACCAACAGTAGGCACAAAAGCAACCGGCCCACACCAAAAAGTAGGGAAAAACCAAAAGAAGATGAATAAAAGAAAGAGGGACAATTGACTAGGAGAAAAATCAAAGGAAAAGAGATAATGGAGAAGAAAGAAACTATATTCGGCCAAGATGAAGAAAGAAGGTGAGTGAGACAAGAGGAGAAGAATAAATTTAGCAAAGGGAATTATGGAGAAGAGAAAAGAAAAGCTTCAGAGAAGATAGCCAAAAATTGGCAATTGGCCCTTAGGAGTTTCAGCAAAATGAATAAAGTACAAACCAAAGAAGAAAGTCAAATGAGAAAGAAAAAGAACCCGAAATGCCAAAAAGAGAATTTGAGTTGAATTTGCACATGCACTCCCCAAACCCCTTAGCTAAATTTGCACATACAAGCTACCTAATTCGGCTACAACTCTCCAAGCTTCAAATTCCTTGATTCACTCCACCTTTTCTCCATAATCCACTCCTTCAAATCCTTAAAAACCAACATCCTATCCCTTGATCCCCTCCCCTTTTACCAAATCCACAACTACTCAATAGAGTTTTAGTCTACCACAAACACTTACCGCCTCAAGTAGCAAAATAACTATCCTTTTGCATGCAATGGGATTTGAGCCCAAGCCCTCTTAATTACTCAACACGTCACTTGCCACCAAGCCACAAGGCTTTTTGCGACATATTTTACCCACAAATATTTATAAGGCCTACAAGCTAAAGCCAAGGTTCACTTAAGGGGAAAAACTAAAATTTTTGCAAAAGCCCAGACTTGAACCCAGGCTTCTCAAGCACTCCTAAATATGCCTAAAGCGCAGAAACCCTCGAGCACAAAACCTGCCTTGATTGAACGAGCATGGTCTAGCCCACTAAAACCATTGACAAAATCGGATAACAGCCTCTTAATAAAATATTTGCGTTCAAACAGACCTATTAATCATTACCATATGCGCAAGTAACTTGAACCAAGTGCAAAGCAACTTACCGAAACCTGGTACTACGAAAGGTTGAAAGAGATATTCAACCTACAATGGCACACCCAAAAGTATACCCTTAAATTGAGGTACCAGATGGGACAATCGTTCCCCTATCAAAATCGACATTGAGAAGAATTTGTCAAAAGAAGGCAATAACGACTGATATAGAGAGAGACAGAGTAAAGGTAACACAAAGCTAGATTAAAGAACACTTACCCATTCAAAACAACCACGAAGGGGGGTATGAAGAATTCAGCCAGTATCACAGAATTAAGAGCAGAAGATAGGGAGTATTCAGCCACTGTTGAAAGAGAGAAAAGAGAATCGGCAATAGAAGAGAGAAAGAAAGATTGCCCAAAAATTGAAAGAAACAGAGAGGGAGAGAAGCCAAGAATCAGCCAAGAAAAGAAGAAGGAAAAAGTAGAAAAAGAAGTCAAGGAATGTTTGCCAAAATCGAACCCAAAAGCACTGAGGTAATCGACTTAAGCATAAAATGATAAGAGGAGAAAGAAAAAACGTAACAAACCAGAACTGAAAAGGTACTCAAACAGAACAATTGCAGTTATTCAGCTTTGAAAAACAAAGAGTAGAAAGAATCTCAATGCAAAAGGTAAAAATTGAAAATGAGGAGAAAAAGGCTTGAAACATCAGAAAAAAGAAAACCAAGAGACCCCCAACAAACACGACTCCCAGAAGAAATGCCCAAAACCAATTTCTCCCAATGACTAAAAACCAAATTCGGCACAACACTCTCATTCCCGTTCAAATTTCCTATTTTTCCTCCATAAGTCACTCTATAATCCACTCCCTAATTTCCTTTTCAATCCCTTCCTTGAGTTACTCCTTCAACAACCCATTCAAATTCCTTAAGACCCATTCAAACTTAGAGTCCCCATCTAACTCAAATACTAGCCGTCCTATGTAGCAAAATAAATACTTCTTTTATGCTATGCCAGCACTCGAACCTCAGACCTCAAGGTTACTCTACACGCCACCTTGCCACCACACTGCAGGCTCCTTTTGTGATAAAAATCATCCATAATTAATTATAAGACCTATGTGCTAGTGTCCAGATTCACTTAAGAGGAAAAACTAAAATTTTTCTAGAGCCTAGATTTAAACCCAGGACTTCCCCAACACATCCCAAAACACTTAACCATTGAAGCAGACACACAGTTGTGTCATTCAATTGCACAACTAAATTCCAATTCATCTGATACGTGAAGTCCATTTCTTCTAGGCCCAAAATTTGGGGGGTTACAATTTCTACGTTTTTGTAATCGTTGCTTCGAATACTATCAAGCCCATGTCTCAATTTCTGATTTTGTTGATGATTTTGAAATGTTCCATTGATGAAATTATGAGCTTTGTGATGTTAGTTGGTAGAAAATAAAAGATATATGTTAGGTTGATATATTTTGTCTTTGATTTTTTGGTGATTTTGAGTAAAATGGGCTAATTTGTGAAATTTGTAAATTGAAGGACTAAAATGTGAAATAAATGAAATGTGTGGACTAGAATGAGTACTGGGAGAATTCGGCCAAGCATGAGTATATGCAAATTATGTGTACTTTGTGATTTTTTGAATTAAGACTAAAGTGTCAAAATGTGAAAATGTGAGGGCTAGTTTGCAAAATGCCCTAAATGTATGTTTGTGGATTGAATTGAATGACTTGGTGAATAAAAGGGTTAATTTTGAATACACATAGATCAAGAATAGAGGAATTCAAATTTAGACCGAGGAAAGTCGAAGATAATCGAGTAGACCATTCAAATTGACAATTCCGAGTACGAGGTAACTTCGTACGTGATACATGATGTTACAAGTATATTTTTGATGCTTTGATTATACATAAATTGTGTGTATATTTGATTATGGTTAAATACGATGATAAATCAACTACATTTGGCACTAAGTGTGCGATTCAAAATAGCTTCGGCTATAAATAGCACTAAGTTTGAGAAATGGTATAACTTCGACTGTATGAGGCACCAAGTGTGCGATGCCGAGATAGCTTCGGCTATTTGAGATGGCACTAAGTGTGCAAGATCTTTTTAGCTTCAGCTAATCATTAAAGCACTATGTGTGCGGATTCTTAAAGCATGGAAAGACTTCGGAAAAAGTTAATGTATTCGAATGGAAGGTAAGAATGAAATGAATAAATACAGGAAAGTTCAGGTACGTACGATACCTATGTGGTAGATGATATTATGTATATGAAGTTTATGGATTGGTACAAACATATGAATTGTGTTGACATAGAATTGATAGATGAATTGAGAACTAATAAGTGTTTATGTGTTGATATTTTATATTTTATAAGCTGTTAATGATATTTAGGACGAGCTTACTAAGTTTTTGAAAGCTTACTTTATGTGTGTTTTCATTGTTTTATATATATTGAAGCTGCTGTGAGCCCGGGGATCATCGAGGATCGTCACTACACTATCGAATCTCATTTTGGTACTTTTTGAAATTGTATATAGTAAAGTATGGCATGTATAGGCTAGAAGTACTTTGGATAGGTTTTGTAATGTTTATATTTAGCCATGTGTTATGGCTTGATATGGTTGTGTTTATGTTTTTTATTTTGGTATATGAAATGTGATGCAAGATGATCAATATGATGTATTCATGAATGGCTAAGAGAAATGGTAAGTTTGGCAAGTTTTGGTATGACATTTGGTCATGAGTTTAGAGATTATGAAACAATATGTTTGATATGATTTGGTCTTATGTTTTGGCACAATTCAGTTGAGTTTATGAGCATGTAAATGGTTGATAATGTTATGGCATGAATGATGTATGGTTTGATATAGAAATTGGCTAAAGTTTTTGTGTATATATGCTTGGTTTGGTGCTTGTAGGTTTGACCTAATTGGGGTGGCAAGTTGGCTATTCAAATGGCCTATTTTTGTCCATACGGCAGAGACACGGGCGTGTGTCTCAGCCATGTGTGACACACGGTCACGTTACATGGGCATGTGTCCCCTGGGGTACCCTATGAATTAAAATCAGTATACCCTCTAGTTTTGACATGGCCTAGACACACGGGGGTGTCTATTGGTCGTGTGTGTCACACAGGCTAGCACACAGGCATGTGGTCGACCGTGTGGCCAAGTCAGTAGCCTCCCTAATTTTCACATGGCTTGGCACACGGGCGTGTCTTTTGGCCGTGTAGACAAGTCAGCATGTATGCCCTGTTTCACCACAGCCTAGACACACGGGCATGTCTAATGCCGTGTGAGGCATACGGCTTGTTCACACGAGCGTGTGACCCTTGAAAAGTTGAAATTTTTTTCTATGTTTTGAAACTTTCATATGTTATCAATTTGGTCCCGAATGTATGATTTAGACTTTGAATTCTCATTTTAAATTCATATTGAATATGAATGACTTATATTATTGAAATGAGATGGTATTTGATGTATGATAGTTCTGAAGTGAGTTACAAGTCTGGTAACAAATTTTAACCTATTCCGGCGATGGTTACGAGTTAGGGATGTTACATGAGCATTGTTCTCGCATATCTAATGCTATTTCATTATGGTTTATCGGGTGAAAAATGAGTAAACGAAAATGGTAATATGAAATGGATATACAAAATGTTTATATGGAAATAGAAATATGCAATGGTTATATGAAGTGTTTATACAAAATATTTATACGAATATAAATATGTGAAAAGGGACATTTGAAATGAATACTTGAAATAAATATGTTAAATGGTTATGGGATGGTTGGTTTATATACCAAATGTGTTTTTGAGTATATGTTTGATAACATGATAAAGTTACATGTTTTATAAATGAACTCACTAACCTTGTGAGGCTTGTGGTGTGTATAGGTAGTTAATGAACTCATGACCTAGATATTGAATTATCTTGTAAAATGTTTAAATTACATCCTTTATGGTAAGTTGAAGCTAAAGTTTATTATGAACTTACTAAGCTTTACGTAAGCTTACTCTATTTGGTTTTTCTTCTTTGTAGATCGTCAGATTACTTTTGGGGATCACACTATCCGTCAAGTCTTCTGATATCTATTCATTTATTTTGACCTATTATAAGTGGCATGTATATAGGAAATTTTGGTACATGTGAGTTTGTTATCATTTGGTTATGTTTTGTGCCATTTGATGTTAATCAATGTATAAGTTTGTTAGTTAAATGGTTGTTTTTAATGCCTGTGAATCTATGAACTTATTTGATATTGAATATGTACTTGGTTGCTTTGGAAAGTACCTTATGATGGGTTGGTTAGAGAATTTGGAGTGATGATTTGGTCATGTTAAGATAAAGTTTAAATAATGGTTGATTAAGTATGAAATGCTAAGTAATTGGTTGATTAAGTATGAAATGCTAAGTAATTGTATTTGAATGGTATATGTTTAAACATTTGACTTGTGGTGCCTATGTGGGCATATTGGTTAGGAACTTAGGTTGAATGTTTTTGGTATGTTTAAATGTGTTTTGAGTAGGTAAAAAAGGTTGGAAATGGTATGGCTTCGGACTTAAGATTTTGTAGGTGAAATGGATTGGTTTAATGACACTTTAAGGTGCACACAACCTGTGACACAATCTACCACATGGCTATGAGACACACACGATCAGCCCACACGACCATGTGGCCTATTTGATTGTTGGTATAGGATTGTCCACACAGCCTCAGAGAGTTACACAACCTGGCGACTCGGTCATGTGCCCCTAAGTTACACAGACTCAGGTTGTTACACAGTCTAGGCTTTTTCACATGGCTATGTGACCCTTGTTCTCAATTTTTCCACCTTTTTCTCTGTTTTGTTTTAGATTAGTCCCTATTTGTTTTCAAACTTAATTTTTGGATTATGTGAGCTCAATTTAAAGCTCATACTCGTAGTATTGCCATGAATAATGATTGGTTATGGATATTTGATATTTAAATTTATTTACAAATTATTTTATATTGTTATTAAATTCGATAAGTGTCATAATACTCCGTAACCCTAATCTGATGAAAGAGATGGATTAGGGGTGCTATAGTCCAACCATTTTTTTCTACATTTAGCACATTACAACCTTATCCTAGCTCAATGGTTGCACAAATCAAGTTTCTAAGACTTGTAGGTTCTTTTACAAGCAATAGGTTTGACGCTAGGAAATGTCATTAAAATATACTACAATACCTGACTGCCTCTAAACATGCAAACATTTAGAGTAAAAATTGTACAAATAAAATATATAATTAAAGTGCGATATCTGCAAGCAAATAGATCAAATTGTATTATAGAAGTGTTACAACGAAAAAATGGTAAGTATTTCGAGGATCATACCCAAGTGATTGCAGATTGGAGAATTTTACTATTAAATTAATTACCAAAAATAATTACTAATGATACGATCCGCCTCGGGGTGAGTCGAGTCGTATGTGAGCTTGCCCGATCGTCTATGAAGAAGTAGCGTTCGATTTGTTTAAAAGGATGTTTTAACATAAATAATGGCGGAAGCTATGTAAAAGGATTCAAAGGTGGGTTTATGGATATGAAGTTTATGTAGATGGATTTATGGATATAAAGTTTTTGTAGGTTTGGTTATAATGAAACGAAAAGATGGAATGGAATGGAAATGAAAATGATCTAAAAAACAAACACGAACCAATATTAGAAAATATTGACCCAAATGTTTATAAGTTTTCAAGGTGGTCAGATGGAGAATATGAGAACCTCGACCCGCTACTTAGAAAAGTAAGAACCTTGGTATGTTTGAACGCCACACTACGAGTATTGATAAGTTCAGTTTTCAACAAAGAAAATGGATGACACAACTAGAACACTAGGTAGCCAACAAATCTTTGAACGAAAACAGAGAAAAGTTTGCCTCACAAATTTGGCAAAATATCATTCAAAAATGTCCAAAAAGTAGTGTCTCTTCAAAAGGCTGGTTACATAAATTTATAGTGTCAAAAGGAAAGCTAGTTGAAAGGTCACTTTTAATGTAGCTAATAATGAGGCCTAATGAAAAGTCACAACTATAGAAATTCTATTCCAAGTAACTCCAGCCTTCAATTTGATTTACTTCTTCAATTAAGTTGCTTTCAAAGTCTTTTGAAGTCTCCATAAGCAACCGAAAAGACACCAGCTTCTTTGATGGAGAATTGAATGCATGTAGTGATTACTCATGAAGCAAACGGTTATGGAAGATGAAACAAAGTTGCTACCTAATTTAAAGAAGAATAATGCTCTCCTTTAATTGATAGAAACAACTTCTTAATGATATTTAAAGCCTCTTTGTAACAACCTCTCTTTTGTAACTGAAATCTCTTGAAAAGTCACCTTATTGAATGCATAATGACCTTTAATAATAATAGATGGGAGCTAAAAAGTCACCTGCAATTAACACATGTAACCGTCACATTTATTCATTTATTAAGATTAAAACAAATTAACAACTAACTTAAATAAATGAACTAACACTTATGCATCATTTATTCCGACAACAAGTTTAATTAAGAGAAGCATTATTAAATGAACTTAAATTCATGCATCAATAAATTATCCTAGGAACTAGATTATTTAAAGAAGCAACTATTAAATAAAGTTCAACAAAAACACTTATTAATTAAACTAAGATGAGTTGAATAAATGTCCAGCAACTCATTTATTAAACTAAGATGCTTAAATGCATGGTTTAAAATGCAAACTAAATGATCAAATGAGTTACTTAATGCAAGACTTAATTTAATGAAGCTGACATAAACTAACATCGGAGTCACATAATGTATGACTTTATTAAATGCAGAACACATAATGCATGTCATAATTAAAATATGTATTTAATAAATAAGACATAATTAAAGACTAAAGTAACTAAGATAAATCAAGTCTTTATTCCAACAGCATAAATGAATTTAAAGGTCTCATTTTGCATTTGGGCCCCTCGAGTTTAGGCCAATCTCGATGTCGCCGAGATGTATCAAACATGATGCGACCGGATCGCATCATACCCCTCTTCTTGAAGATGATTTGTCCTCAAATCGGGCCATTTTCTCAAAAAAATTTCTCAGGATCACAAATCAGCCCTCCCTCTTTAAGAGGGTACCACCTCACATTGTCACTTACAAAAGAATAAAACAAGTTAGTGATACAATGAAGGTTAAACCAAGAGGAACTTTCTGAAATTTTATTCACAGCTTGACACAAGAAAATATTATCATCATCATAAAGACAAGGAGTAATAAAATGATGAATCAAGAATGAACAATTCCTTTTCGAAGTCTTGGTGCATACTTGAGCACTTGATCGATTGCCGAATTGAAAATAATTGACAAGTTTTACCTTTGCAAGTTGGATATTCAAATTTGGTAATAGAGCATGCATATAAATAAAACACTCATACATCACAAGTTTTATGTGCACAGCCTTGTTTAAACATGTGTTTTTTCCATAGATCAAAGAATGCACATCAACGACACAACCATTGTTAGTAATGTTCTCATCATTTTCAAACCATCCATCACTAATAAAAAAAAAAACAATAAACCTCATCAAGGTACGAATGCGTTTCAGAAACCAAAACATCAACAATGTTTCCATCAACATTCAAAGAGGGTGGTTGAACCTTAAAAGATTTAGAAAACTCACCTTGTTTTCCCCTATGAATGAATGAATATGGATCGGTTTGAGCAGTACCTTTTTCAATCAAAGTAAATCTCCTCTCTTCGGAAAGATAGTAAAGTCATTGCTCTTTACTTGAACTAACCTGAAATGTAGGAGAAATACAAGAACAACTCGCGTTTCTCAAAGTATCACCTTCACGAAAAGTAAAGGGGTTAGTGACACTGTAGATGTTCAACTTTAAGGGACATGCTGAATCAATGCCAGGATCAAAAATATGAGTTGGCCTTACCATTTTAAAATGACACAAGAAATTTATGGATAGCCAAATAAAATGATCAAGGAACGATTTTATATTGTATTCATAATTTTTAAATTTCGCTCCCTTAGTCAAAAGCCAAGCATCAATCAAACAAAAATTGGTTGTAATGTCCTGATTTTCGGATTTATTCGCGGTTTTCAATATTTTGTAAAGTTTTTAAAATTTCGTATTTGGATATGAAATTAATATTTTGAGTAGGTAAATGGGCTTATAGAAGGCCCATGTGTTGGCCAAAACCCGGTTGAATTTTGAGTTTTTGGACTTAAAAGGTTAGGGGTTCTGGCTAAGTGGCCCTTAAGTGGGGTGATGGGTAAATTGCATCACAAAAAGAGCCTCTGGTGAAGTGGCAAGGGTGACGCCAGTAGGTTCCTAGAAAAGTGGCGTGTGGAGCATTGGGGAAGGCATGGGATCGATTCCCTGTGTTGGCAAATAGATGCATTTATTTTTAAGTGCAGGAGGGGTAAGTGTTGGAGTCCAGGTGGATTCTGCTAAAGGAGAGTTTGGATCAGTCCAAACGCTTGGATTAAGGAGTGATAAGGGGAGAGATTTAAGGGATTAGGAGAGAGGTTAGGAGTTGGCCGAATTTTGGGAATTGAAGGGAAAAAATCGGCAGAGGGTTATGAGGTTAGTATTTCGGCACCTAGGGTATTGAGTGGTGTCGTTCGCTTCTGCTCTGACATCACAAGGTTTTTCTTTTTCTCTCTTTTCCTCTCTAGCCGAAACTTTCACCTATCCTGTTCTTCTTTCTCTACTTTCTTCTCCAAAGCCGTCCATCAAACCTGCTATTCATTAGCACCTTTGCCGAAGTCGCAAAAGCTGAAATCCTGTGATCACTGCTTGTGCCGTTTTCTTCAAAGCCAGGTCCTTCTATGTTCTTTTGTTTTTATTAATCTACGATTATCTTTTCTTAATCTTACATACCTGACGGCAATTCTACTTCAAGGTCATAGCCTCATATCGTCATCTCCTTCACCACCCAAAAGCCGAAAGTACCATTGGTTTAGGGGCTTATAGCCAAAACTTCTTCAACCCCTGGATTCGGGTTTTACCATTGTTCTAAGGATAAAACTGCACCGGATTGCGTAGAAATCAAGTAGGAATAAGGGGTAAGTACTTATCATCTCAGATCTGTTCTTATTTTACGATGTTAGGAAAAGCCGAAGTCCCTAAAAATTAGGGAGGCTATCGATTTGAGCATAAGGCTCTAAGAGTTTGGTGATTAGAGTTTTGTTAAGCGTTGGATCAAAAGCGTGAATCATTGGAGCAATCGGATTCTGAGCTAGCTATCGATTTTGGCAAAAAGGTAAGGGTTCAAAGGCTTTGTAGGAACATGGGTCGACTTTGGTTGAGCAAGTTTTGGGTTTAGTGATTACGGTTTGTAAATAAGAACTGTGCTAATCAATTGTAGGACATCGAAGGGATCTCGAGAGCGATCGTCATGGATCGGTGTGTAGAACACCCTTCCTTAGTTCAATTAAAAAGCGAAATGCCAAATTCCGGCATTTCATAGGCTTGTGAGTATGCGAATGCTCTCAAGACATAGAGTAATTGTTAGATCTAGCACCGCAAAGTGGTAAGTAAGTTCGTGTGACATTTTAGCGCATTTGGAAAAAGGGCCGATGGGCTAAAATCGGGCCCAATGGGCTTCTGCAGACCAATATGGGTAAGATATGGGCAAATTAGCACATTAGTTAGATGGTGGAACCAAATTGCATAAAACGGCTAAAAATTACTGAAATAACTTGTGTAGTTGCGTAAATACGAAATTACCCCTAAAGAGCATAATTACCAAATACCCCTAGGGTTTAAATTAGCTAAACCGCATGATTGATTAATAATGTATTGTACATGATATGCGTTATTAATATCATTGCATGGGATTGGGGTATTGATGGAGGAAGTATTGAAAGTGGTTCATCCACGTCTTGGAGGCTTTGCCTCAACTTATCGATATTTGAGCGCTTTGCAAGCTGTGGAGTGTAGAAATTTGGGTGGGTTGAGATATTCCCCACATGGAGTGTAAATTTGATGCAGGCGGTGTAGCGATTGGTGGGTTGAGTAGTCTCCCAGATGGGTTTGCATGCATTACTACTATTGTTACCTATGTTATCGAGGCGGGCCTATGGGCCACACTGTTATGTAAAAGGGCTAAGGCCTTGCTATGTGATTCGAAAAGGGCTTCGGTCCTTTGTAATCGTTATCTGAATGGGGCTTAGGCCCAATGGGCTCGAGCTGATTTGGACTTTGGATGGGTTTCTGTATACACTGAGTTTTCCCAAACTCACCCCCTTTTTCTTCCATCCTTGCAGGTGAGCCCTAGTTGGTAGACTTGGAGCTGGGCAGGATTCGGAGTGGCCACACGTTTTCTCCAAATTTGTTTTCTTCTGGTGAACTAGATTTGCCATATTTTCGTTTATGGTTTTGGGTTTTTTTTTGTAATAAGGCCGCTAATTATTTTTATGGTTTGGGTTGTTTTTTTATTATTTAATTCTATTATGATAAAACTGAGCTATGATAACTAACGAAATAGATTAGCTCTAGGACGCGTTTTCAAAAACATTAAGTGATTTCAAAATAACACGAATACGAGTAAGACTTCCGCTAAGCAAACGTTTTCAACCTTAATCATTTTCTTAAGATGGACCTAACCAAACGGTTTTCTCAAAATTATACGAGATGTTAGAGTGTGGCAATGGCGGTGTGCATGTCTAGGATTGGATCCGAAGGGAGCTTGGTACTTAAGCAGTCCGACGGACTCACCTCCTCTTCTTCCTGGTTTCCTACCTGGTGCACAGCTTCCATTCACTTTAACCTACTTTTAAAAGTGTCTTTTACAACACCAACTAAGTTTTCCAACTAAGTAACACGGAATGTTTTGAACGCTTCGATGTGGCACATCAGATCCGGTCATAACGTCTAGGCCGGGTTTGGGGTGTTACATTTAGTGGTATCAGAGCCTGGTTGCAACAACTCGGCTGTAGATCGGGTCCGAAAATCTTTAAAAAAAAAAGAAAAAAAGTTTTTTCTATAAGTTTTTCAAAGATGTTCGAAGTTTTTCTATTGAACGAGGTTAAATAAATAGTTTCAAAATAAAAGTGTTTTCAAATGAAATCTTTTTATTTTCGGTAAACAAAAACATGGGTTTTTTATGGACTGATAAAGAAGCGGCACACTGAATCCCCGGCACCAAGTCTGTAAGTGTTCTTTTTCTGCTTTAAATATTTATATGGAACTGGACTGGAAGTAATACTATAGATAGTACTGAGCCTTAGAGATAGTGCTATTGATAAGGTAGTATTAGGGCTACAAAATTGGGACCGTAGCTAAATTGTGATTGCGCGAAAATAACTCTGAAACTCTATCTGTTCATAAGACATTCTATAATAAACAGTGGAACCAGTAAACTAATGTCATAAAATTCGTAATCAGATAAATCGTTATAAGTACAAGGGCTACTCGAGGAAGAGGCCGTGGTCGAGGCTGAGGTAGCACTCAAGCTGGATCTGCGTCATCTGAACACATGCCAGCTAGCGAGGTACGTCCACCACCGGTTAATGAAAATGGGCCGTATGACCGGGCCGCAGGGGATGACGCTCTGTCTCAGGCCATGTTGAGGGTTTTGGAAAGGGTGGCCGGAGCTAACATCGGCCCCATGAATAGGGGGTCCATTTTTGAACGCCTTCGGGCCAACGGAGCTGAGATTTTTAGGGCGATTCGAGTGGCCCCAAATGTGGCCGAAATCTTGGTTGGAAGCCACAGAGCGGATCATGGATGACTTGGACTGCTTAGTAAAACAGAAGTTGAAAGGGGCGGTGTCGTTGCTGCGGGATGAAGCGTATCAATGGTGGATTACTGTGAGAGAGGGTACTCCAGCTGAGAGGGTAATATGGGAGCTGTTCAAACAGACCTTTAAGGTAAAATATGTTGGAGCTAGCTATGTGGATGCACGCAGAAAGGAGCTCCTGAATCTGACTCAGGGAAATAAGACCATTGCTGAATATGAGGCGGAGTTTCTACGATTGAGTCGGTATGCTAATGGCATCATTTCCACCGAATACGAGTGTAACACCCCGAACCCGAGACCGTTGCCGGTGTCGGACACGAGGGGTTAACAAGCCAAAACCACTTATGGCACCGACCAATTTGACATTTCCAGGCAAGTTGGAAAACTGCGTCACTGTCGCATTAAAAAGCGTATCTCGAGTTTCACAACTCGGAAACTGATTCCGTAAATTTTCCCTGAATTTATACTCATATATACATCCATGGATTTATTTCTAGAATTTTTGGTCGGGCCAATTGGTACAGTTTATTAGTTAAAGTCACCCATGTTACAGGGGTCGACTACACTGACTTTCGCGCGTTACAACTTGAATATCTCTCTGTAAAGGGTTTCAATACTGATGCCGTTTGTTTCTAATGAAACTAGACTCAAAAAGGAATCTGCACATATAAGGCATGACTTCTAATTCATTCTGGATAATTTATGGTAAATTTTCAAAGTCACGACAGGGGACCCAGAAACCGTTCTGGCCCTGTCTCACGAGAACTTTAATATCTCTCGGTATACTGTTCATATGATCGTTTTGTTACTTTCATATGAAAATAGACTCGTCAAGGTTCGATTGAATAATTTATTCACTAATTAACACCATTCCTACAAATTTTGGTGATTTTCCACATCCACGTCACTGCAGCTGGCAGCATCTGTTTTAAGGTAGGCTTTACCTATATTGTAGTTCCCATGGACCAACTATAGTCTAGTCATACTTAGGTCCAACATATGATCATATTTAGCCATTCCAATGGCTGATCATGTGACCAACTCTCTCATTCCAAACCATAATCACATAATGAAACCAAATATAATTACAAACCACATATGGTCAAATTCCATACTCCACTTTTACGAACCATTTTCGCATGGCCGCACACATATACATCACGGTACTTAAAACAACCGAGAGTAGTCCTATACATGCCATATCCAAAACTCAACTAAAGGAGTACCAAAAAGGGCTTTGATAGTGTGGTTGACTTCAACTTCTATGATCCCGAATCCGATCGCTAACGAGCAAAATCTATAAACAGAGAAACAAAGAAACGGAGTAAGCAATTTATGCTTAGTAAGTTTGAGCCATAATATACACACAACCAAAGCATAGCATTCAAGTAGCTAAACAATAATTCATATGCACAATTTCTCAAAGACATGCTTACTTCACAATCCCAACTCTTATATTCATACACAAATAATGGCCTAGTTAATGCCGATAGCTCATTTATCATTAGAGCGAATATTCATACGCACTTACTCATAGTGTGCGAAGCACACACAAAACATACCTTGTTGTTGGGAATTTCACAAGTGCATTAACTGAAAATTTTCCAGCAAGTTCAAAGTTCTCGAATCACATACCTTCGGAGTTTATCCGGATATAGCTACTCATTCAAACGCCTTGGGACATATCCGGTTATGGTAACCCGCACAAAGGCCTTGGGACTTAACCCAGATATCACAATTTGCACAATTGCCTTGGGCTTAGCCCGGATATCATAACTCGCACAATCGCCTTGGGCTTAGCCCGGTATCACAATTTGCACAATTGCCTTGGGCTTAGCCCGGATATCACTCGAACATTCATACACATCTTTGTTTCAATTTCATAACACAACTTTTATGCACAATTCCCTTAGCAAAATATCATTTCGGCTCAATGGCCACATACAAAGGCACAATTTCGATTGCTTATTACTTCATTCAATCGAATCAAAATCTAAGTTTCGATACTCGAAAACTTACCTCGGACGTGGTCGAACGATTTCGACGGCTATTCGACGACTTTTTCCTTCCCTTATCGGATTTAGCTCCCTTTGCTCTTGAGCTTAATTTAACAAATAAATTGGTTTTATCATTTGAGCATCGAAGAGGAATTCAAGATACCTAGCCAATATATATGCTCATTAGGCATCAAAGTCACATATGTACGAAATCACTAATCGAACTCAACACATTAGTTAATATTCCTCTTAGCGAATTTTCTAAGCCAAGAATAGGCATCAATATGCTTGCCTCTAACCGAATGCATGCACACCAATTTCCCCTCATGTGGCCGAATATGCATGTCCATGTTGAGGCCAATTATGCACTTAATACCACACAAAACAGCATGCATTTTACTAACTAACGATTACATATCGTAGCTCAATACACATCTCTCATGTACTTCATAACCAAACATCATCACAAGCAAATATATACCTTGAAATAGTATATATGTCATGCCAATACATCATGTGCAAACATGTATACACATATAGGTGCAAGGTCAATCTCAAGGGTTCATACCCATCCAAACACAAATTTTACCAATCAAGTAACAAGCATAAATCATGCTCATGAATGCACCATGGCGAATACATCACAACCATACTCTTTCAACTTCGGTCATGGTTAAACAAAGAATTCAATGTCTTACACAAGATTGCTACAAAGAAATTTCAAGAGTAGTCAATCCATCATTGCATGCATCATTAGCAAGCTTCACATTTAGCATGCAATGGCTTCAACACAATAACAACCTTGGCCAAATACCATTTCCATGGCATAACAAGGATTTGAACCATGGCTAACATGAACATCAAGTTAGCAACTAAAACATGCATGAATCTCATGACACAACCTCATACATACCTTAATCTTGATGCAAGTATAGCCAAAATCTCCTTCTAGATCTCTTCCAAACCAAAAAATGGAGCAAAAATCCCTCCTTCTTCCTTAGTTTTGGCTCAAAGAAAGGATGAACAAAATTTTTCTTTCTTTCTCTACAACTCACGGCAACGGGGGAATACCACACTCACACACATTTTTTTTCATTCTTTTCTTACCCATACACCTTTGTTTATTATTTCTCCCTAATGCACCAACAAAACATGTTTCATGACATGTTTTGCCCATCCACTCTTGCCATGGCGGCCACTTCATGTTGGGGAGGAAATTTGACATGCAAATCCTTATTTTTGCATGCATGAGCAACTAGTCATCACACATTTCCCCATCATACTTTCAAAGTTCACTACTAGGTCCTTTCTAGTGAAATTCACATTTATAACACTAAATCGAAACATTAAAAATGTCACACACAAATTAACACATATCATAGGCATCAAAATAAATTTTAAATTATTTTTATGCCTCGGTTTTGTGGTCCCGAAACCACATCCCGACTAGGGTCAATTTTGAAATCACAACGAGCGCAGCTGCGTTCGTTTTGAGGATGGCCTCAGAGATGAGTTAAGGGTGCTCATAGCTCATGCAGAGAGAGCGAGATTTCATTGACTGTAGAGAAGGCTAAGATAGCCGAGGAGGTGAAAGAAAGCGAACAGAAGAATCGTGATAGGGATCGGAATCGGTTCGGGAGGGATCTTTGGACCGGTGGTCTTGCAAATCAAAATGTTAAGAGAGCTAGGATGGAAGAACCGGTTCGAGCGATTCCGGTGAACACAGTGTAGACCGCAAGCTTGTGGGGATTACGAGAATGCATCAAGGAGAGTCTTTGAAGCGTTAGGGCTTGTCTTCGTTGTGGGTCTAAGAAGCATAGGATTAAGGATTGTCCTAGGAGGGCCACTCGGGCTCGGGGGCGAACAAGGGGGGTCGCGACCGGCTCAACTGTGAGGATGGACCGCCACGCCAAGAGGTCGTGGACAAGGTCGCGGTGGTAATGGTCGTGGGACGTGGGGCACTGGCGAGGGTATTGGTAACGCGGATGCTCGTCGGCCGGCTTTGGTGTATCTTTGCTCGTCGCCATGAGGAGGGTGGCCTTTTGATGTCATAACTGTGCGTTTTTATATATGGTGTACCTTATCTCGCTCGATTGATGCGGGATCAACCCATTCATATGTGGCATATAACATTTCTGGGGCACTGGGTGTGCACTTCGAGGAGACTGTGTGTGGGGGGGGCGTCTGTGATAAGTCCTTTAGGTCATTCAGTTAAGGTAGAGAAACTCTTCAAGGAGGTGTCTCTGGAGATTCAAGGTGGGGTTTTCTGTGGGGATTTGATGGAGTTACCGTTTGAAGAATTCGATTTGATACTAGGGATGGATTGGTTGACCAAGCATAAGGCAACTTTGGATTGTGTAGCTAAGAGGATGGTGTTAAGGACTGTCAATGATGAAGAGGTAATGATTATTGGAGAACGAAGGGATTACTTATCCAATGTAGTATCGGCGTTGAGGGCTGAGAAACTAATGCGCAAGGGATGCGAGGCATATCTGGCTTTGGTAAGCCAAGCTGAAACTGAGGATTTGACGGTGGAGACCATCAGAACTGTTAGGGAATTCTGGGATGTTTTTTCGAAAGAGCTTCCTAGATTACCTCCGAATCGGGAAGTTGAGTTTGGAATCGATTTGTTGCCTGGAACAGCTCCAGTATCTATTGCACCCTATAGGATGGCACCGAAGGAGTTAGTGGAACTGAAGGCTCAAATTTAAGAGTTGTTAGATAGAGGCTTCATTAGGCCTAGTGTGTCTCCTTGGGGAGCACCGGTCCTGTTTGTGAAGAAAAAGGATGGAACGATGCTCATGTGCATCGATTATCGCCAGTTGAACAAACTGATGATTAAGAATAAGTATCCACTACCAAGGATTGACGATCTGTTCGATCAACTTAGGGGAGCTTCGGTATTCTCTAAAATCGATCTTCGTTCTGGATACCATCAGCTAAGGGTAAAAGAAGGGGATATTCATAAGACAGCATTCTGAACTCGATATGGACATTATGAGTTTGTGGTCATGCCGTTTGGGTTGACGAATGCACCTGCAGCTTTTATGGATCTGATGAATCGAGTATTCCAACCTTACTTGGATCGGTTCGTAGTCATCTTTATCGACGATATCCTGGTATACTCTGAAATGGAGGCGAAGCATGATGAGCATCTCCGTATTGTGCTGTAAGTGTTAAGGGAAAAGGAGCTCTACGCGAAATTCAGCAAGTGTGAATTCTGGTTGAGGGAGGTAACCTTCCTAAGGCATGTGGTCTTTGCCGAGGGGATTAAGGTGGATCCTCGTAAAATTGAAGCGATTCTGGAATGGAAGCCACCTAGGTCAGTATCGGAAATTCGGAGTTTTCTAGGGTTAGCAGGTTACTACAGAAGGTTTGTGGAGGGTTTCTCGGTAATGGCGGCACCCTTGACAAAACTCATAGGGAAAGGAGTACCATTTGTATGGACCGAGAAACAGCAAAAAGCTTTTGATCGGTTGAAAAAGGTATTGATCGAAGCGCCAGTGTTGATTCAACCGATGTCTGGGAAGGACTTTACTGTATACAGCGATGCATCACATGTGGGGTTAGGTTACGTACTGATGCAAGAGGGCAAGGTGGTCGCTTATGCATCGCAATAGCTTAAGGCTCATGAGGTGAATTACCCTACGCATGATTTGGAGCTAGCAATGGTGATTTTTGCGTTAAAAATTTGGAGACACTACTTATATGGGGAAAAGTGCATCATATACACAGATCATAAAAGCTTAAAGTATCTGTTGACTCAGAAGGAGTTGAACCTTAGGCAACGAAGATGGGTGGAGTTGCTTAAAGACTACGACTGTTCGATAGAGTACCACCCAGGAAAGGCTAATGTGGTGGCGGATGCGTTGAGTCGAAGGGTTGTTACTGACTTGAGAGCCTTGTTCGCACGTTTAAGTTTGTACGACGATGGAAGCTTGTTGGCAGAACTGCAAGTAAGGCCTACTTGGACTGCGTAGGTTAGGGAAAAACAGTTGAAGGATGATTCATTAGCTCTTCGGTTCCAACAAGTTAAGAATGGTGAGAACGAGGACTTTGGGTTGAACACTGAGGGAGTTCTGTGCTTTCGTGGAAGGGTTTGTATTCCAAAGGACCACGAATTGAGGCGATTGATTACGAAAGAGGCTCATGATGGACTCGTGCCATGCATCCCTGGAGGGAATAAGTTATATCGAGACTTGCGAGAAGTGTCTTTGTGGCGGATTAAAACGAGAGGTGACTAAATTTGTTGGGAAATGTTTGACGTGCCAGCAGGTTAAGGCTGAGCACCAATTGCCTTCAGGATTATTGCAACCTGTGAAAATTTCGCTATAGAAGTGGGAAAGAGTGACAATGGACTTTGTGAGTGGGTTACCTTTGACACCCACCAAGAAAGATTCGGTGTGGGTGGTTGCGGATAGGTTAACAAAATCTGCTCATTTCATACCTGTTCGTACCGACTACTCACTGCAAAAGTTGGCCAAGTTATATGTGGCGGAGGTAGTGCGACTGCGTGGGGTGCCAGTGTCAATAATTTCTGATCGAGACCCTAGGTTTACATCTCAGTTTTGGCGGAAGTTGCAGGAAGCGTTGGGTACACGATTGGATTTTAGCACCACTTTTCACCCACAGACAGATGGACAGTTAGAAAGGGTTATTCAGGTTCTGGAGGATATGTTGGGAGGTTGTATCATGGATTTTCGTGGAAGTTGGGAGGACTACTTGCCATTGGCAGAGTTTGCTTACAATAACAGCTACCAAGCAAGTATTCAGATGGCACCATATGAAGCGCTTTATGGGTGAAGATGTCAGACGCCGACGTGTTGGAAGAGTTGGGTGAACGACGAGTGCTTGGACCGGAATTGGTGGCAGACACTGAAAGCAAGGTTAGGCTGATAAGGGATCAGTTAAAGGAGGCATCGATGAGCGTAAGTCGTATGCGGATCTGAAGTGCAAAGAGATTGAGTTATTTGTTGGGGATATGGTTTTCTTGAAGGTTTCCCTTGGAAGAAAATTTTGAGATTTGGTAAGAAGGGTAAGTTGAGCCCACGGTTTATTGGGCCTTACCGAATTGTTAAGCGGGTTGGACTAGTGGCTTATCAGCTAGAGCTACCACCAGAACTGCATCATATCCACGACGTATTTCATGTATCCATGCTGAGGCGGTATCGATCTGACCCAACTCATATTATACCAGTTACAGAGATCGAGGTGCAGTTAGATTTAACTTTCGAAGAGGAACCTGTGCAAATACTTGATCGTGACGTCAAGGTGTTGAGAAGGAAATCAGTTCAACTAGTGAAAGTACTTTGGAGGAACCATGGCAAAGAAGAAGCTACTTGGGAGACTGAGGAGGCTATGCGTCAATAATACCCTCAACTATTCTAATAAGGTAAAATTTCGAGGTCGAAATTTCTTTAAGGAGGGTAGAGTTGTAACGTCCTGATTTTCGGATTTATTCGCGGTTTTCAATATTTTGTAAAGTTTTTAAAATTTCGTATTTGGATGTGAAATTAATATTTTGAGTAGGTAAATGGGCTTATAGAAGGCCCATGTGTTGGCCAAAACCCGGTTGAATTTTGAGTTTTTGGACTTAAAAGGTTAGGGGTTCTGGCTAAGTGGCCCTTAAGTGGGGTGATGGGTAAATTGTATCACAAAAAGAGCCTCTGGTGAAGTGGCAAGTGTGACGCCACTAGGTTCCTAGAAAAGTGGCGTGTGGAGCATTAGGGAAGGCATGGGATCGATTCCCTGTGTTGGCAAATAGATGCATTTATTTTTAAGTGCAGGAGGGGTAAGTGTTGGAGTCGGTGGATTACGCTAAAGGAGAGTTTGGATCACCCAAACGCTTGGATTAAGGAGTGATAAGGGGAGAGATTTAAGGGATTAGGAGAGAGGTTAGGAGTTGGCCGAATTTTGGGAATTGAAGGGAAAAAATCTGCAGAGGGTTATAAGGTTAGTATTTCGGCACCTAGGGTATTGAGTGGTGCCGTTCTCTTCTGCTCTGACATCACAAGGTTTTTCTTTTTCTCTCTTTTCCTCTCTAGCCGAAACTTTCACCTATCCTGTTCTTCTTTCTCTACTTTCTTCTCCAAAGCCATCCATCAAACCTGCTATTCATCAGCACCTTTGCCGAAGTCGCAAAAGCCGAAATCCTGTGATCACTGCTTGTGTCGTTTTCTTCAAAGCCAGGTCCTTCTATGTTCTTTTGTTTTTATTAATCTACGATTATCTTTTCTTAATCCTAGATACCTGATGACAATTCTACTTCAAGGTCATAGCCTCATATCGTCATCTCCTTCACCACCCAAACGGCGAAAGTACCATTGGTTTAGGGGCTTATAGCCGAAACTTCTTCAACCCCTGGATTCGGGTTTTACCATTGTTCTAAGGATAAAACTGCACCGGATTGCGTGGAAATCAAGTAGGAGTAAGGTGTAAGTACTTATCATCTCAGATCTGTTCTTATTTTACGATGTTAGGAAAAGCCGAAGTCCCTAAAAATTAGGGAGGCTATCGATTTTAGCATAAGGCTCCAAGAGTTGTAACTGATGTTTCTTTCAGTGATTAGAGTTTTGTTAAGCGTTGGATCAAAAGCGTGAATCCTTGGAGCAATCGGATTCGTAGCTAGCTATCGATTTTGGCAAAAAGGTAAGGGTTCAAAGGCTTTTTAGGAACATGGGTCGACTTTGGTTGAGCAAGTTTTGGGTTTAGTGATTACGGTTTGTAAATAAGAACTGCTAATCAATTGTAGGACATCGAAAGGGATCTCGAGAGCGATCGTCATGAATCGGTGTGTAGAACACCCTTCCTTAGTTAAATTTAGCAAAAGCCGAAATGCCGAAATTCCGGCATTTCATAGGCTTGTGAGTATGCGAATGCTCTCAAGACATAGAGTAATTGTTAGATCTAGCACCGCAAAGTGGTAAGTAAGTTCGTGTGACATTTTAGCGTACTTCGGAAAAAGGGGCCAGATGGGCCAAAACTGGGCCCAATGGGCTTACAGACCAATATGGGTAAGATATGGGCAAATTAGCTTGTTAGTTAGATGGTGGAACCAAATTGCATAAAACGGCTAAAAATTACTGAAATAACTTGTGTAGTTGCGTAAGTACGAAATTACCCCTAAAGAGCATAATTACCGAAATACCCCTAGGGTTTAAATTAGCTAAACTGCATGATTGATTAATACTGTATTGTACATGATATGCGTTATTAATATCATTGCATGGGATTGGGGTATTGATGGAGGAAGTATTGAAAGTGGTTCATCCACGTCTTGGAGGCTTTGCCTCAACTTATCGATATTTGAGCGTTGCTACAACTGTGGAGTGTAGAAATTTGGGTGGGTTGAGATATTCCCACATGGAGTGTAGGGCGGTGGTGGGTTGAGTAGTCTCCCAGATGGGTTTGCATGCATTACTACTATTGTTACCTATGTTCTTGGCGGGCCTATGGGCCACTTTGTTATGTAAAAAGGGCTAAGGCCTTGCTCTTGTAGTCCGAAAAGGGCTTCGGTCCATTGTGTCTTGTTATCTGAATGGGGCTTAGGCCCAATGGGCTCGAGTGATTTGGGCTTTGGATGGGTTTCAGATACACTGAGTTTTCCCAAACTCACCCTTTTTCTTCCATCCTTGCAGGTGAGCCCTAGTTGGTGGACTTGGAGCTTGGCGGGATTCGGAGTGGCCACACGTTTTCTGCAAATTCGTTTTCTTCTGGTGAACTAGATTTTCCATATTTTCGTTTATGGTTTTGGGTTTTTTTGTAATAAGGCCGCTAATTATTTTTATGGTTTGGGTTGTTTCTTTATTATTTAATTCTATTATGATAAAACTGAGCTATGATAACTAACGAAATAGATTAGCTCTAGGACACGTTTTCAAAAACATTAAGTGATTTCAAAAAAACACGAATACGAGTAAGACTTCCGCTAAGCAAACGTTTTCAACCTTAATCATTTTCTTAAGATGGACCTAACCAAACGGTTTTCTCAAAATTATACGAGATGTTAGAGTGTGGCAATGGCAGTGTGCATGTCTAGGATTGGATCCGAAGGGAGCTTGGTACTTAAGCAGTCCGACGGACTCACCTCCTCTTCTTCCTGGTTTCCTACCTGGTGCACAGTTTCCATTCACTTTAACCTACTTTTAAAAGTGTCTTTTACAACACCAACTAAGTTTTCCAACTAAGTAACACGGAATGTTTTGAATGCTTCGATGTGGCGTATCAGATCCGGTCATAACGTCTAGGCCGGGTTTGGGGTGTTACATTGGTCGCACAAAATTTGGAATGCTTGAATTTTTCACATATCGAACCAAAATAGCAAATTCTAGGTTTAAACACATAAGTTTGTTCACTTGCTAGAAAATGCAACAAAGGTTTCATGCGTGTCATGATTTCAAACATGCTAATCCAAAAGAATTTGTGCATATACAAAAACAAATAATCCAAACTCCTTACATTCATCGGAGATGAGATGGGCATAAATTTAAAGATTTTGCACAAGGCGTAGTTGATTCACATAATCACCACAATCAAACAACTTAAATGTCTTTCGTGAAGAATCGTTACCATGTAAGATGATATTATGTGCTTGCCGATTTAATCGGACGTCATCAACAAGTTTTACACCACAAAACAACTCAAGAGAACACGCCTCATACTTCCTCTTAGAATGGACTTATCAACCACAAACAAAGAATAAGGGTTAATTAAATCAAAATAAGGGATCTTTTATAAATTAAGCCATCGAAAATTTTACCGACAACTTTCAAACACATTTGCCGTGGCTCGATTTCTAAAGATTCCTTATCTTTGAATACTTGCGGTTGGATTTTATCTTCAACCTTTCCTTTTCGATCATACAAAAGCATCTCTCATCGGAAAGTATTGAAGTTGAAGTTTGTCACACGGATTGTTAGGAACACGAAAATAAGAGGTAAGGCGAGAAGAATTCACAGATTGGTTAGTGGAAACAACACTCTCTTTTCTTGCCCTCTATCAACTTTTCTTTCATTTCTTTTCTTCAAGAACAATTGTTTCTTCCACGCTTTCTTTTTGCTCACTCTCTTTTTCAACTTTACTTTCTTGCACACACTCTTTTTCTTTTTCGCTTCTCTTGATTTCTTTTAGAATCCACTCGTTTTCTCTCATGATCATCTTTTGCCTCTCTTTTCTTTCACCCTCTTTTTGTTCTTTTTCTTTTTCAACGGCTTTTTCAATGACTTTCTCAATCTCTTTCAAGAATCTCTCATTTTCTCTCTTACTCGCCTCTTGCCTCTATTTCATTTCTTTTTCTCTCATTCTTTCTTTACAACTTGAAGATAATACAAGTGAATCAGCATGATTAGTATTTTGTTCGAAAGATGTGAAATCATTTAGATAGAGTTCACGATCAATTCTTTGAGAATGAGTCTTTGTGGATGCATAAAAAGAGTTACTTGGGCTCCCTCGTTCGTTATCTCGAAAGACCTTAGACTCGAAGCTTTCTTTCTTTCTACTCGAATTTCTTGTCGAATAGGTATCACGATAGAAATCTCTTCTCGAGTAGTCATCAGATGTGTGTCTCCGTGATGTTCTTGACTCCTTTTTCTGACTTGGAACAATTTGCTTTCGTTGAAATCTTGCTCGATGGTCTAGCTTTTCTTGGACAGGCTTGATTTTTCAATCGAGCATGCACTCTATCTCTTTCAACAAATATTGAAATTCAAAGGTTGAAAACTCTTCTCGAGACATGATTAATAGATGAAAAGAAAAATGAATAAAACAAAACAGAAAATGAATACCTTACCACAAACCTCACTAGTCACTCACAATAAAATTTGAATGGCACTCACACTCGTGTTTGCACTCAAGATCAGCTTTTTCAACACTCTAATGCTCTCACAACACTCGTGCCTTTTACCTCTCTTTACCTTTCTCGTGATTTTGTAAGCAAATTCGCCAAGTCTTAACCTTAGTCTAGGTGGTCGGTTTCAAATGGGTAACAAAGGATGATGTGATTTAAAACTGGGTAGGCTTACAAGAAAGAAATTAATTCGGGTATAGTGTGGCGAAAAGGTCAAGGATGGAAGTGGATGAGAGGGTAAAGGTTTCAGGATTGAAAAATGGAGAAGAAGTAAAACTATGTTCAAATTTTCAGATTATGTTTTTTTTCAGAATTTTTGTTTGAAATTTTTTTCGTTTTTTTTCGTTTTTTTTTGAAACTTATGTAACACCCCAAACCCGAGACCATCGCCGGTGTCGGACCCGAGGGTTAACAAACCAAGTTCACATGTTTTTGCCCACCAATTTGACATTTCCAGTCAGGCTGGAAAACTGCGTCACTGTCGCCTTAAAAATCATATCTCGAGTTTCAAAACTCGGAAACTGGTTTCGTAAATTTTCCTGAATTTAGACTCATATATACATCCATGGATTTATTTCTAGGATTTTGGTCGGGCCAATTGGTACAGTTTATTAGTTAAAGTTACCCAAGTTACAGGGATCGACTGCTCTGACCTTCGCGCGGTATAACTTGAATATCTCTCTGCACAGGGCTTTAATGCTGGTGTCGTTTGTTTCTAATGAAACTAGACTCAAAATGGAATCTGTACATATAAGGTATATCTCCTAATTCTTTTGGATAATTTATGGTGAATTTTTAAAGTTGCGACAGGGAACCCAGAAACCATTCTGGCCCTGTCTCACAATAGCTTTAATATCTCTTAACCTGTAACTCCTATGACCGTTTCGTTTCTTCCATATGAAAATAGACTCATCAAGGTTCATTTACATAGCTTATTCACTATTTGATTCCATTCCTATGAATTATGGTGATTTTCACATTCACGCCACTGCAGCTGGCAGCATCTGTTTTAAGGTAGGACTTACCTATTTGGTAGTCTCCATGATTCAACTAATCTTGCCATACATAGGTTCATATATGATCATTTTAACCATGCCAATGGCTGATCATATGACCAACATTCCCATTTCCAAACCATAGCCACATCATGACCCCAAATATATATACATACAACCCACAATAAGTCTAAGTTCATGCTCCCTTTTGAGCCATTTTCGCATGGCCATACAAACTTACATTACAACGTATTTAACAAACAAGAGGTAGTCCTATACATGCCATCTCAAGTTCAACCAAAATTTATACCAAAATGGAGGCTTGATAGTGTGGATGACTTGACTTCAACGATCCCAAATCCGATTGCCTCGGCGAAATCTAGAAAACTAAGAGCCAAAGCAACGGGTAAGCATTTTTATGCTTAGTAAGTCTCAAGGAATATAATGAACTATAATTTACAGCAATACATTCACATAGCCAAATGCATCATTTCATTAATACACATTCTTACTTCATACTTCATCATTGTATAAGTTCGCAAAGCATCAATCAATTCAATAACTGAAATTCATTAGTCGATTGAGCGAATGTTGCTCAAACACGTCGACTTTCCAATGCACATATAACGTACCTTATCCTTTGGGCTGTCCGAGTGTACTAATTAAATTCATTTCAGCAACCAACACTCACCTCCAGCCCAAGATTCTTCGAATATAACCGGATATAATCACGTGCACAAATGCCTTGGTCTTAGCCGGATAGAATAACTTCATACGAATGCCTTGGGCCTTAGCCCGGATATAACCACTAGCACAATTGCCTTGGTCTTAACCGGATATAATTTCAACATAATTGTCTTGGGCTTAGCCCGGATATCATTCAATTTCTCATGCACACATACATCAATAATCATTGGACATACATATTTCATTTTCGTTACTAAGGCTCAAACACAATTAATATCATTAGCATATTCGCCTTGGGACTTAGCCGGGTGGAATTCAAATACTCATACACACATAATCAATAATCATACACATCCATATTTCATCTCACATAATTCAATTAAGGTCACTTCTTGAGGACTTACCTCGGATGTTGTCGAACGGCTTTTTCGGCTATTCGATCACCTTTTCCTTCCCTTGTCCAATTGTGGCCCTCTTAGCTCTTGAGCTTAATTCAAACAAATTCAATTTATTAAAACCTCATTGTGCTTGCTTATGGCGAATATGACAAGGATTTTAAATGGTCATATGGCCACTCTTTAGCTTGAATACACAATGGTCATGCACATTTTATACTACATCAAGCAATTCAATACAATTTATTTGAGCATCAAGGAAATGCTAAGGCCTTCAATAGGCTACCCAAGGCCGAATATTCATGTACATGTTGAGGTCAATTTTGCACTTAATACCTCACAAAAACAGCATGCAATCTACTAATTTATGCTTTGCACATTGTGGCCCAAAACTTATAATATAGCATCAAGCACTTATATGTGTGCTAGGCGAATTGTGCTTGCAATTTCACAAGCATTCTTCCACATTTTCTTCTTTAAATCAATATATTCATCACTTAGTTCATAACCAAACATAATGTGCAATCATATATATGCATATATGAGCATGGCCGAATTTTCAAGGTGTCCATAGCCATCCAAAACACAAACTTTTAACTAACATGCAAGAAGCATGAATCATGCTCAAGAATGCATCATGGCCAAGTATGACAATCATGCTCCTTTTCAACTTTAATCATGATAAAACAAAGAAAACTCAAAATCTTACTCATGAGTAGAAAATCCATCATTGCATGCATCATCATCAAGCTTCACACTTAGCATGCAATGGCTTTATCACTATAACAACTTTGGCCAAATACCATTTCCATGGCATACCAAAGATTTGAGCCATGGCTAACATGCACATCAAGTTAGCAACCAAAACATGCATGAAACTCCCAACACAACCTCATACATACCTTAATCTTGATGCAAACTTAGCCAAATCTCCTTCTAGATCTCTTCCAAACCAAGCATGAAGCAAAATCCTCCTTCTTCCTTAGTTTTGGCTCAAAGAAAGGATGAACAAAATTTTTTCTTTCCTTCTCTACAACTCACGGCAATGGGGTATGCCACTCTCTCACACACATTTTTTTTTTTCATTCTTTTCTTACCCATGCTTATTTGTTTACTATTTCTCCCTAATGCCCAACAAAACATGTTTCATGACATGTTTGACCCATATTCTTTGTCATGGCGGCCATTACTTGTAGAAAGGGGAATTTGACATGCAAGTCCATTATTTTGCATGCATGCTTTAATTAGTCATCACCTATTTTCCTATCGTACTTTCAAAGTTCACTACTAAGTCCTTTCTTATAATTTAGCACCTAATTAATAAAAATCGAGACACGAAATATTTACGCATACCAATTCCACATACAATAAGTACGGAATATAACACTTAATTATTCTTGTGACTCGGTTTCGTGGTCCCGAAACCACTCTCCGACTAGGGTCACATTCGGTGTCACAACTCTCCCCACTCAAGAGATTTTCGTCCCGAAAAGCTTACCGGTAAATAGGTTCGGATATCGCTCTCTCATTGAGTTCTCGGTCTCCCAAGTAGCTTCTTCTATCCCGTGCTTGAGCCATAACACTTTCACTAGCGGAACCCGCTTGTTTCGCAACTCTTTCACTTCTCGTGATAGGATACGAATTGGTTCTTCCTCATAACTCATATTAGCTTGAATTTCAATTTCTGATGGACTAATCACGTGCGTTGGATCGGATCTATAACGTCAAGCATCGAAGCGTGGAAGACATCGTGAACCTTTTGAGTTCAGGGGCAAAATCAAGCGATATGCCACTGGACCGACTCGCTCGATATCTCATATGGCCCAATGAACCTCGGGCTCAACTTGCCCTTACGGCCGAACCTGAGTATTTTTTTCCAAGGCGATACCTTGAGGAACACTTTATCACCCACGATACTCGATATCCTTACGCTTCATATCCGCGCACGACTTCTCGACGGTCGAAGGCTATCTTCAAACTTTCACGGATTACTTTCACTTTCATTCGCATCCCTAATCAAATCCACCGAAAATCTTGCTTTCACCAAGCTCGGTCCAAAACAATGGTGTACGGCATTTACGCCCGTACAAAGCCTCGTAGGTGCCATCTTAATACTCGATTGAAAATTTGTTGTTGTGGCGAATTCAATCAACGGCAAATACCGTTCCCATGAACCACTAAACTCGAGGACGCAACATCTTAACATATCCTCAAGTATCTCGAATTACCCGCTCGGATTGACCATCGGTTTGGGGGTGGAAGGCGGTCTTGAAATGCAACTTGGTACCCAAAGCTTCTTGCAACTTTTTCCAAAACCGCGAGGTAAATCTCGGATCTCTATCCGACACGATAGAAATAGGCACCCGTGTAGTTTCACAATCGAGAAACGTACAATTCCGCTAATTTGTCCATTGAAAAATCCGTGACGTCTGGGGACAAAGTGGGCCGACTTAGTCAATCGATCTACCACGACCCAAACCGCATCCTTCTTACTTGCGACAATGGCGGTCCGGATACAAAGTCCATTGTGACTCGATCCCATTTCCACTCGGGTATCGTGATTGGTGAAGTAATCCACGAAGGCACCGATGTTCCGCTTTCACTTGTTGACATATTAAACATCTTGAAACAAAGTCGGAGATGTCTCGCTTCATACCATGCCACCAAAATCGGCGTTTCAAATCATTGTACATCTTCGTACTCCCGGGTGGATTGCCATTCGGCTACAATGGGCTTCATTGAATTATCGAAATGAGTTCAATTCTTTGGGACACACAAACGACTTTTGAACCTCAAACAATCGTCATCGTCGATTTGAAACTCCGAGTCCTTGTTCGAACACACGCGCCCGTTTTGCAACCAACTCGTCATCGACTTTCTCGAGCTTCTCGAATTTGGTGTGTCAATAATGGTTTGGCTTTCATTTCAGCCACTAACACACCGTCGGATCGGATAGACAAGTGCACATTCATCGTCGTAAAGTGAATAACGATTTACGACTCAAGGCATCCGCAACTACATTCGCCTTTCCCGGGTGATAGTCAATGATCAGCTCATAATCCTTTAATACTCGAGCCAACGTCTTTGTCGCAGATTTAAGTCTCGTTGGGTCATCAAATACTGAGACTTTTGTGATCCGAGTATACATGGCACCTTTCACCGAATAAGTAATGTCGCCAAATCTTTAAGGCGAATCGATGGCGCCAATTCGAGATCATGAGTCGGATAATTTTTCTCATGTGGCTTTAATTGCCTCGACGCATAGGCCACAACTCGACCTTCTTGCATTAATCGCAACCTAACCCAAGTAGAGAGGCGTCGCTAAAGATGACAAACTCCTTGCGGACTCGGGTTGCACTAGAATTGGGGCTTCAGTCAAATAAGTTTTGATTGATCGAAGCTTTTTGGCATTTCTCCGTCCATTCGAACTTAACATCCTTTTGGAGTAGCCGTCATCGGCGTGGCTATCGTTGAGAAGCCTTTACAAATCGTCGGTAAGTAAGCAAGCCCCAAAAAGCTTGAACCTCGATAATATTTCTGAGGCTTCCAATTTAGTATGGCTGAAATTTTATTGAATTCGACTCGAATACCCGATCAGATACCACATGACCCAAGAAGCTTACCTCTCTTAACCGAACTCACACTTCTTGAACTTAGCATATAATTGCTTGTCCCGTAAAATTTGCAAAGCACTAACCGCGGTGTTCAGCATATTCGGTCTCATTTCTTGAATAGACCAAGATGTCATCAATGAACACGACTACGAATCGATCCAAATATGGTCTAAAGATTCGATTCATTAAATCCATAAATACCGCAGGGCATTAGTGAGCCCAAAGCGGCATCACCGAGAACTCATAGTGACCATATCTCGATTCGAAGGCGGTCTTGGGCACGTCTGAATCTCGGATTCGCAATTGATAGTAGCCCGATCTCAAATCTATTTTCGAGAACACCGAGGCTCCCTTCATTGATCGAACAAGTCATCAATACGTGGCAGCGGATATTTGTTCTTTATCGTCGCTTTGTTAAGTCGGCGATAGTCGATGCATAATCGCATGGTTCCATCCTTCTTCTTCACGAACAACACCGGCGCACCCCAAGGCGAAAAACTCGGCGAGCAAAACCTCTATCCACCAATTCTTGCAACTGAGTTTTCAACTCCTTCAATTCCGTTGGTGCCATACGATACGGAGCTATCGAAATTGGGGTGGTACCAGGTACCAATTCGATGCCAAATTCTATTTCTCGAACAGGTGGTAAACCCGGCAATTCTTCGGGGAAAACATCCGGGTATTCACAAACCACGGGCACAGATTCGGGTTTCTTCTCTGATTCCTTGTCATCGAGCACGTACGCAAGGTACGCTTCGCACCCTTTTCTTACATATTTCTGGGCCAACATCGCTGATATTACAGCTGGCAACCCCTTTAAGTCCGTGGACTCAACCCGAATTATTTCATTATTCGCGCACCTCAAATCGATAGTCTTGCTCTTGCAATTTACAACCGCATCGTGCATGGTCAACCAATCCAAACCAAGAATAACATCGAACTCATCGAATGGCAAAAGCATTAAGTCCGCGGAAAACAAGAACCACGGAACACTAGGGACTTTTCTTGCACACTTTGTTAACAAGCACGTAATGACCCAAGGGTTTGACACCGAATTACAAACTCGATGAGACTCAATGGGCAAAGTCTTCTTTGGATGCTAAGGTTTCACATATATAAGAATGAGTAGAACCGGGGTCAATCAAAGCAATTACATTTGTATTGAAAAGAGTGAAAGTACCGGTAATAACATCCGAGAGGCGGCATCCTCGGCGTGCGCGTATGGCATAAGTCCTAGCAGAGCACGAGCCTCGGATCGATGGTAGCATCTCTAGATCCTCTCGACCGCCATCGACATTGCCCATATTTCTAGGTGGCCTACCTCGAGCGATGGTAGCACCCGGGTTTGCACTCGACTTGCATTCATTCATGCATCCTCGGGCAATCCTTCATAAAATGGTCGGCCGATCCACACTTATAGCAGGAGCGATCACGAAACCAACAGCTCCCGAATGCCATTTGCCACAATGTGGACACTCCGTCCTCTCTCGGCGATCATTTCCGCCACCGCAATCGAGGTGACTCGTGTGGTCACAGGGGTCGATCGCGTCCTCGTCTAGAAAATCCAAACGCCTCTAGACCGGCTCGCATCATCTCGAAATCTCTTCGATGCTTGTTGAAGAGACTTTCCGAGGACCTCTTTCGAATTCTCCAATCCCACATCAGCTTTTTGTTTCTCCTTTCTAAGCTCTTGACTTTACAAGCTCGCTCAACAAGTACTACGAACTCTCGTATCTCGAGAATGCCAACAAACATCCTTATATCATCATTCAGCCCATCCTCGAAGCGTTTGCACATAATAGCCGGACGAAATGCATTCTCGCAGCGTCTGGCTAAGCCTCACAAACTTTCGTTCGTAGTCGATAGCGGACATAGAACCTTGCTTAAGATCAAGGAACTCCCTCGCTTTTGGTCGATGAATCTCGATGATATACTTTTTTGAACTCGGTTAGAAAGAATTCCCAAGTCACTTGCTCTCTAGGCACCACGAAGTCGAGTACTCCACCAATAGTAGGCGGACTCGCGTAGCAAGGAGATGGTACACTTTAAGCACTCATCGGTGTACAGGATAGCTCATCAAGCACCGGATAGTGTTATCTAACCATAATTCAGCTCGCTCGGCATCATCATCATCCGTAGCCTTAAATTCAGTGGCCCCATGTTTTGAATCCTATCGATTGGGGCTTACGACCTTATTGGGTCGATCCACGGTGGTATTGTAGGTGCGGGGTTGCATTCGTCGGGAATGGAGGTGGTGGAACAGCCGTGTTGGTTGAATGTATTGATTAAACCATTCGTTCATCACACTATAAAAGGCTTGCTTAGCCTCGTCATTAGGATTGCTGGCCATAGGTTGAGAGTCCATGGCGCTGTCCCTTGCGCGGAGCAGGCGCCACACTCTCCACATCATCACTATCTTTCGGTTGGGATCGGGATCCATTGCTATAAACAAACATGAAGTCAAATTGTCGAATTCATCACACTATCGATTCATCATTTAATGGCATGTATAGCTAGACCCCAAACACATCACGGTAGTCCTAGAATCGACTAAACCGTGGCTCGATACCAATAAAATTGTAACACCCCAAACCCGAGACCATCGCCGTGTCGGACCGAGGGTTAACAAACCAAGTTCACATGTTTTTGCCCACCAATTTGACATTTCCAGTCAGGCTGGAAAACTGCGTCACTGTCGCCTTAAAATCATATCTCGAGTTTCAAAACTCGGAAACTGGTTTCGTAAATTTTCCTGAATTTAGACTCATATATACATCCATGGATTTATTTCTAGGATTTTGGTCGGGCCAATTGGTACAGTTTATTAGTTAAAGTTACCCAAGTTACAGGGATCGACTGCTCTGACCTTCGCGCGGTATAACTTGAATATCTCTCTGCACAGGGCTTTAATGCTGGTGTCGTTTGTTTCTAATGAAACTAGACTCAAAATGGAATCTGTACATATAAGGTATATCTCCTAATTCTTTTGGATAATTTATGGTGAATTTTTAAAGTTGCGACAGGGAACCCAGAAACCATTCTGGCCCTGTCTCACAATAGCTTTAATATCTCTTAACCTGTAACTCCTATGACCGTTTCGTTTCTTCCATATGAAAATAGACTCATCAAGGTTCATTTACATAGCTTATTCACTATTTGATTCCATTCCTATGAATTATGGTGATTTTTCACATTCACGCCACTGCAGCTGGCAGCATCTGTTTTAAGGTAGGACTTACCTATTTGGTAGTCTCCATGATTCAACTAATCTTGCCATACATAGGTTCATATATGATCATTTTAACCATGCCAATGGCTGATCATATGACCAACATTCCCATTTCCAAACCATAGCCACATCATGACCCCAAATATATATACATACAACCCACAATAAGTCTAAGTTCATGCTCCCTTTTGAGCCATTTTCGCATGGCCATACAAACTTACATTACAACGTATTTAACAAACAAGAGGTAGTCCTATACATGCCATCTCAAGTTCAACCAAAATTTATACCAAAATGGAGGCTTGATAGTGTGGATGACTTGACTTCAACGATCCCAAATCCGATTGCCTCGGCGAAATCTAGAAAACTAAGAGCCAAAGCAACGGGTAAGCATTTTATGCTTAGTAAGTCTCAAGGAATATAATGAACTATAATTTACAGCAATACATTCACATAGCCAAATGCATCATTTCATTAATACACATTCTTACTTCATACTTCATCATTGTATAAGTTCGCAAAGCATCAATCAATTCAATAACTGAAATTCATTAGTCGATTGAGCGAATGTTGCTCAAACACGTCGACTTTCCAATGCACATATAACGTACCTTATCCTTTGGGCTGTCCGAGTGTACTAATTAAATTCATTTCAGCAACCAACACTCACCTCCAGCCCAAGATTCTTGAATATAACCGGATATAATCACGTGCACAAATGCCTTGGTCTTAGCCGGATAGAATAACTTCATACGAATGCCTTGGGCCTTAGCCGGATATAACCACTAGCACAATTGCCTTGGTCTTAACCGGATATAATTTCAACATAATTGTCTTGGGCTTAGCCGGATATCATTCAATTTCTCATGCACACATACATCAATAATCATTGGACATACATATTTCATTTTCGTTACTAAGGCTCAAACACAATTAATATCATTAGCATATTCGCCGGGACTTAGCCGGGTGGAATTCAAATACTCATACACACATAATCAATAATCATACACATCCATATTTCATCTCACATAATTCAATTAAGGTCACTTCTTGAGGACTTACCTCGGATGTTGTCGAACGGCTTTTTCGGCTATTCGATCACCTTTTCCTTCCCTTGTCCAATTGTGGCCCTCTTAGCTCTTGAGCTTAATTCAAACAAATTCAATTTATTAAAACCTCATTGTGCTTGCTTATGGCGAATATGACAAGGATTTTAAATGGTCATATGGCCACTCTTTAGCTTGAATACACAATGGTCATGCACATTTTATACTACATCAAGCAATTCAATACAATTTATTTGAGCATCAAGGAAATGCTAAGGCCTTCAATAGGCTACCCAAGGCCGAATATTCATGTACATGTTGAGGTCAATTTTGCACTTAATACCTCACAAAAACAGCATGCAATCTACTAATTTATGCTTTGCACATTGTGGCCCAAAACTTATAATATAGCATCAAGCACTTATATGTGTGCTAGGCGAATTGTGCTTGCAATTTCACAAGCATTCTTCCACATTTTCTTCTTTAAATCAATATATTCATCACTTAGTTCATAACCAAACATAATGTGCAATCATATATATGCATATATGAGCATGGCGAATTTTCAAGGTGTCCATAGCCATCCAAAACACAAACTTTTAACTAACATGCAAGAAGCATGAATCATGCTCAAGAATGCATCATGGCCAAGTATGACAATCATGCTCCTTTTCAACTTTAATCATGATAAAACAAAGAGAAAACTCAAAATCTTACTCATGAGTAGAAAATCCATCATTGCATGCATCATCATCAAGCTTCACACTTAGCATGCAATGGCTTTATCACTATAACAACTTTGGCCAAATACCATTTCCATGGCATACCAAAGATTTGAGCCATGGCTAACATGCACATCAAGTTAGCAACCAAAACATGCATGAAACTCCCAACACAACCTCATACATACCTTAATCTTGATGCAAACTTAGCCAAATCTCCTTCTAGATCTCTTCCAAACCAAGCATGAAGCAAAAATCCTCCTTCTTCCTTAGTTTTGGCTCAAAGAAAGGATGAACAAAATTTTTTTCTTTCCTTCTCTACAACTCACGGCAATGGGGTATGCCACTCTCTCACACACATTTTTTTTTTTTCATTCTTTTCTTACCCATGCTTATTTGTTTACTATTTCTCCCTAATGCCCAACAAAACATGTTTCATGACATGTTTGACCCATATTCTTTGTCATGGCCGGCCATTACTTGTAGAAAGGGGAATTTGACATGCAAGTCCATTATTTTGCATGCATGCTTTAATTAGTCATCACCTATTTTCCTATCGTACTTTCAAAGTTCACTACTAAGTCCTTTCTTATAATTTAGCACCTAATTAATAAAAATCGAGACACGAAATATTTACGCATACCAATTCCACATACAATAAGTACGGAATATAACACTTAATTATTCTTGTGACTCGGTTTCGTGGTCCCGAAACCACTCTCCGACTAGGGTCACATTCGGGGTGTCACAACTTACTTGATGAGTCACAGACTAGTCCTGGAGTAATTTTGAATGCTCGTACTCCTCGTTTTTATAGCTCTGATACCAAATGATACAATCCGCCTCGGGGTGAGTCGAGTTGTATGTGAGTTTGCCCGATCGTCTACGAAGAAGTAGCGTTCGATTTGTTCAAAAGGATGTTTTAACGTAAATAATGGCAGAAGCTATGTAAAAGGATTCAAAGGTGGGTTTATGGATATGAAGTTTATGTAGATGGATTTATGGATATAAAGTTTTTGTAGGTTTGGTTATAATGAAACGAAAAGATGGAATGGAATGGAAATGAAAATGATCTAAAAAACAAACACGAACCAATATTAGAAAATATTGACCCAAATGTTTATAAGTTTTCAAGGTGGTCGGATGGAGAATATGAGAACCTCGACCGCTACTTAGAAAAGTAGGAACCTTGGTATGTTTGAGCGCCACACTACGAGTAGTGATAAGTTCGATTTTCAACAAAGAAAATGGATGACACAACTAGAACACTAGGTAGCCAACAAATCTTTGAGAAAACAGAGAAAAGTTTGCCTCACAAATTTGGCAGAATATCATTCAAAAATGTCCAAAAAGTAGTCTTCCTTCAAAAGGTTGGTTACATGAATTTATAGTGTCAAAAGGAAAGCTAGCTAAAAGGTCACTTTTAATGAAGCAAATAATGAGGCCTAATGAAAAGTCACAACTATAGAAATTCTATTCCAAGTAACTCCAGCCTTCAATGTGATTTACTTCTTCAATTAAGTTGCTTTCAAAGTCTTTTGAAGTCTCCATGAGCAACCGAAAAGACACCAGCTTCTTTGATGGAGAATTGAATGCATGTAGTGATTACTCATGAAGCAAACGATTATGGAAGATGAAACAAAGTTGCTGCCTAATTTAAAGAAGTATAATGCTCTCCTTTAATTGATAGAAACAACTTCTTAATGATATTTAAAGCCTCTTTGTAACAACCCTCTCTTTGTAACTGAAATCTTTTGAAAAGTCACCTTATTGAATGCATAATGACCTTTAATAATAATAGATGGGAGCTAAAAAGTCACCTGCAATTAACACATGTAACCGTCACATTTATTCATTTATTAAGCTTAAAACAAATTAACAACTAACTTAAATAAATGAACTAACACTTATGCATCATTTATTCCAACAACTAGTTTAATTAAGAGAAGCATTATTAAATGAACTTAAATTCATGCATCAATAAATTATCCTAGGAACTAGATTATTTAAAGAAGCAACTATTAAATAAAGTTCAACAAAAACACTTATTATTTAAACTAAGATGAGTTGAATAAATGTCCAGCAACTCATTTATTAAACTAAGATGCTTAAATGCATGGTTTAAAATGCAAACTAAATGAACAAATGAGTTACTTAATGCAAGACTTAATTTAATGAAGTGACTTAAACTAACATCGAGTCACATAATGTATGACTTTATTAAATGCAGAACAAATAATGCATGTCATAATTAAAATATGTATTTAATAAATAAGACATAATTAAAGACTAAAGTAACTAAGATAAATCAAGTCTTTATTCCAACAACATAAATGAATTTAAAGGTCTCATTTTGCATTTGGGCCCCTCGAGTTTAGGCCAATCTCGATGTCGTCGAGATGTACCGAAACATGATGCGACCGGGATCGCATCAACTAATCTAATCAAGTCACGAATTTGTAGTGTGAATTCAAATTAAAGTATTTATTAAACTAATTAAATTAATTAACCTAATGGAATTTCCTATTCCTAGTGTCGACAATACGAGCTCTTGGCCTATGACTGATTAATAATCAGAAGATTAACTTGCTTCAATGGTTGTAATTAACTTCATAACTCGGGTTATTTTTAGTGAATCAATTATTAACTAACCAGTATTACCTCTCAACCTCTACTAATTAATTAATCAACCAATACTCACTTATCTCTCGACCTCGCTTTCTTGATAGGGATAAGTTATTGTTTACTCAACAACCTTATCTCTCGACCTCGTTACCTAGATTACTTCCTAGGGTTTAAGCACACATAATTTAAACCAACTAATTCTATGGGAAACCCTCATGCATCCGTTAATTACTCCCTAATCACTTGATCAGTTCCATAACCAAATCAAGCATTATATAAATAAAGCACAAGAATTTATCTTAATAGTCATACAAATATTAGTTGAACATCGATGAAAATATAAATAAAAGAATAAAATATAAGAGAAAGCTCATGAATAAATATAAACATGGTTCTGGAGTAATCTCTGCTTGCGATTGTCTTCACATCAGAATAGAAAAGATTCTGACTACGGAAACATAAAATAAACTAAACTAAAAACTAATGAAAATAAAGTAAACAAAACTTTCTCTCCAGATCAAATCCCCTTCTAATGAGGTTATAAGGTTGTTTATATAGGCAAAAACTAGGTAAAAACCCAAAAGACTAAAGTGTCCCTTCAATTATAATGTTAATTAGGGATTTTGGTTGGAAAAAGACCCTTAATTGTCCTAAAAATCGCAATCATTGCGCGCATGAATTTTTAGGTCACGCAGCAGCTTGTGTCGTAACATAGGGGTCTTGTGTTGCAATACAGTTGTGACACCCAAAACCCTTTAAACCTAAAAATTAGGAACTCTAGGGATTAAATTGAAAGAGACTGAAAATTGGCAGTCTCTACTGGAAAATCAAAAAAAGATACTAATTGAAATTTGACAAGGTTGAGGACAAAATCTAGTTTGGTTGGATTAGAATCAATTGGTCCCTTAGTGGGGGACAAAATGATTACAGATGAAAGGCTGTGATCAGGTGGACGACCACTCGTGAGGGGCTATAAATAATTGAGGAATGACTTCCTTGGAGACTTCTTCTCTAGTCTATTTTGTTTTTCTTCCTCAACTTCTTCCTTAGTAACTCTTAGAGGAGAAGGATACAAGAAAGCTCTGAATGGAGCGGCGATCAGGAGGTTTAAGTTGGAAAAGTAGAGAAGCCAGTAAACTGTTAAGGTTCTAAGACCTTCTGTATACGTAAGCCTTAGAAAACAAGTTAACAATTTCCAGAAACATTTTTAAGGGTTCTGCATGTTTCTGGAAAATTGAGGTTTAAAGTAAAAATACTAAGTTTGACCCATGATTTGGTTGTCATGCTTAGCTGTCAGGAGAATGGAAGCTATGGTGATTGGAAAAGTTAAGTTGGTGAGACAAATGTGTATATAACACCCTTAACCCGTATTCATCGCTAGAATAGGGTTACGGAGTATTATCAGACTTATTACTTAAACAAACATACATTTCACATACATTTTTCATTCCGAAATAAAAGTCATTCACGTTCAATCATATTGTCCCTAATACAAGCCCTTGAGGCCCAAACCATGCATTAGAAGTAGTTCAGGACTAAACCGATAACTCAGGAAATTTTTGGAAAACTTAGAAAATTTTTCAAAATACCTAACACATGGCAGTGTGGCATAGCCATGTGTCTCACATGGCCAAAGACATGCCTGTGTCATAGGCCGTGTGGACATTCGAAATGGGATCACATGCTCGTGTCCCAACCTGTGTCCAACCCAGTGTAACTATCTGACTTGGGCCACACGGCCAACCACACGCCCGTGTGACTAGCCTGTGTACCCTTCGAAATGGCCTTACACTCCCGTCTGCCAGGCTGTGTGCTAGGCCGTGCCAAAATTGTAGGGTATACCGACTTATGCCACACGGCCAAGTCACACGCCCGTGTGCTGGGCGATGTCGAGCATACTGACTTAGTTTCTAAATAAACATTAGGGGGCACATGACTATGTCACCTGACCATGTGTCACACACGACTAAGACACACGCCCGTGTCTCTACTCGTGTGGACAAAAATAGGCTATTTTCCAAGCCATCTTTCTCTCCCAAATTGCATCAACATTAACATGTCAAATGGCATATAACATAACATCAATAGGCATTCAAACCAATCTCAATCAAGCCTAAAATCATGCTATACAAATATCAGCAACTATAATACTCATAAGATCATGTTTTTCCAATTCAAAACATACCAATTTCACATCTAAAAATCACCTAAATGGTCACTTTCAAACATGCATTATTTGTCTATTACTAGTATATAAATCCAATCTCAATATTAACCATTTTCTACCTTCAATACCAATTCCCAACAATTCATTCACATAATAATTATAAACTACTTAACAAAAGGCCATTTACTCATATATATACATAACCAAAAATACCAAAATAAGCCAAATCACATGGCTACACACATAACCAAACATTCATCATTTACAAGCCAAATCAATTGGCTAAATCCATTTCTAACATATAGACCATATTAACCCCAACTCCTATACATGCCATATAACCAAATAAACGAGTTCAAAAGTATGAAAATGATAGCTGGATAGTGTGATGAGATCTCCGACAACTCCCAATCCGAGCAAGTTTCGATAATCACCATAAAACATGGAAAAGTAAACAATGTAATCTATGAAGCTTAGTAAGCTTGTATAGTTAATAAGAAAACTTAGTTAATAAGAAAACTTACCATTAATTCACCATTCAAGTAATATAAACATAATATACTACAAAGCCATTTTATCACAAGTTTAACATCTCTTCATTCACATAATTAATCATGAACTCACAAATTTCATGGATTCAATGCTCATATGATTTCAATACATACTTATACTGATACGTATCTATCTTTCACCATTTCATATCTTTGATATACCTGTTGAACCATTTGGAATAATATCGGATACTCGAGAATCTTACACCCTAAGTGCCAATACAAGGCTAAAGCCATCTCAATCTCATATCTCATATAATGCTCACTCTCGAGCTATCAATAGGTCTGCTTACAAAACCTGACAGTCAAGACGTAGCTACACGGTGCTACTCACACAAGCTGACGAGGTTCTACAAAACATACTCGATAACTCAGCCAACGGTAGAACGTAAAGACCAGCACCCAAGTAGAATAACCCCTAATGACATGTCATTTGTATCCTATCTATTCCTAAGGTTCAACTGGGATTTCACATTGCCAAATCTTCGTCAAACATTTCCGTAAGATCATATTCATCAACAATACAATTATAAAGCATTTAAAACATAATTATATTAATGCTTATTAACATAAGAACTTACCTCGGATTTACACGGAGAGAAACGAGCTATCAATCCACTATTTTATTCTTCCCTCGATCTAATTCCGAACTTCTCTTTTCTTGATCTAAATATAATAAAATTTGAATTATTAAATTATCATTCTATTCAATTTAATCTAAATTTCATATTATGGAAATTTATACTTTTTCCCCTAAACTTTTGAATTCTTTACAATTAAGTCCCTAGCTCATAAAAATGCAAATTCATGTAATTGAGTCTACACCCATGCTAGCTGAATTTCTCTTATACTCATATTAGCCCATATTTTTCATTATTTCAGACATTTACCACACAATTTATCACATTTCTCAATTTAATCCGTAATTAAAAATTTTATAAAAAATCACTTAACAAATGTTGTTTATCTAACAACAACCATTCATTTCTATCATCCAACATCAAAATACACATATATTCATCAATGGTAAAACCCTAAACCTATAATAATTTTTCAAATTAGTCCCTGGGCTAGCTAGATTAAGCTACAACAACTTCGAAAACATAAAAATCATTTAAAACTGAGCAAAAAATCACTTACATGCAAGCAGTCTATAGCCGAACCTTTAAGAGCTAAACAATGGCTTCCTTGTTTCTAATTTTCAGTTAGAGGAAGAAGAAAGAAAGATGATATCTTTCTTTTTCATACATTAATTTTGTTTTATTTTACTAATCATAAAATTAACTTTATTATTAACCTTTATAAATAACATAAATGATGTCCATCTTTGTCCACTAGTAATGTTAATGGTCTAATTACCATTTAAGGACATCCAATTTAAAATTATATGGCCATTAGACACCTTTAGCTATTGGAACACAACTTTTACTCTTTACACAATTTAGTCCTTTTTTTATCAAATTAAGCATTCAAATGATAGAATTTCTTAATGAAATTTTCATACAATCATACTATCATGATGTAGGCCTCAAAATAATAATAAAATAAATATTTTGACATTAGGTTTGTGGTTTCAGAACCATTATTCTGATTTGACTAAAAATAGGATGTTACAGTGTACCATGTGAGTTTCTGTACTCAACCTTGAGTTGTTAAAGTATGATGCATAATTGCTCAAGTTATTTAGTATCCATCATTTTAGATGGTATGTATGGTTAGCATATGCATATATGGAAGGGGTGACTAACTATGGGTTAGGCGAAGTTAGGAATGGGAAAAAGAGAGTAATTCTGCTAGATACCACTATATGGTATTACGATGTTCAAGCATCAAGATATAGGATGGTGGAAAAAAGGAATAGACGAAATGAATAGGGAAGAGTGAAGATCATTACTAGGCCATGGGGTTGTTCGAAGGCTATACGCCTGAACTGAGTAAGACCATAGTTGAAAGATATTATGACATCAGGATAAAACTGAGTAAGACCAGGGCTGAAAGAATCCATAGCGTCATGGTAAACATGGCCAAGGCCATAGTTGATGTGACAGCCCTAAATTGACCCTAGTCGGAAAGTGGTTTCGGGACCACTAAACCGAGTCATAAAAATAATTAACTGTCATAGTTGATGCTCATTATATGTACATATGCATGTGTGAAAATTTCATGGTTGAATTTTGTAAATTGTAGGTGAATTTTTATCAAATAGGACTTATGTGAGAAAATTTAGAAATGTGCTAGGCAAATGTAGGATGGCCTATAAGTGCATGTTGTGAAAAAGGTGGGTTTGCATGTCAATTTACCCAAATGTAAGCATGATGGCCGGCCATACTATGGGTGGGAAACATGTTGCAAACATGTTTAGTTAGTGGGTATGTAGGAAAAATAAAATAAGAAATATGGGTAATAAAGAAAAAAAAGAGAATGGTGTGAGTGTACCCCCATTCTTTGTGAGTTGAGGAGAGAAGAAAGAAAAAAATGTTCATCATTTTCTTTGACTTCTTGTGGCATGAAAATGAGGGAGTTTGAATGCTTAATAAGGAGGGAAGAAGGAGAGCTCATGTTTTCTTTCTTTTGCAATTGTCGTAACTAGAGGAAGAAGAGGAAGCAAGATTCGGCCAAAGTGGTCCTTTAGATCAAGGTATGTTCAATGATATTTTTTGGAAGTTTACACAACCTTTGGGTGATGAGTCTAAATTCTATCTATCCCAAGGTTGGATTTGGGGTTGTCGAAGAGTTGGGATTTGACAAAGAAGCTTAAAAATTTTAGTTGATACCTTGATGCTATTAACATGTTAGTTATATGGATGTGTTAAGTTGCTTGTTATGTTAGCATGAAAGTTGAAGTTGTTAGGTCATTTTGTTGGAGGTGCCGAATTTAGGACTAAAAAGAGAATGAGTATTCGGCTAACATAGTTGAAAGGGGATGTTGCCGATTTTAGATTTAGGTTTTGGGAGTGGCTATAATGGGCATTAAGATGTAGAACTTAAGAAACGTAGTTATATGTGAATTTACATGATAATACAAATAGATGTGAAAATATATGCTAGATTAGGAAAAAAATTGATTAAGTGTTCATGAGATGAAATTAGGTGATTAAAAGATGTTATAGTTGACATTGTATATATATACATACATTCGCCATCTCATTGAGTTTGAAGGTGGTGTTAAATCTAATTGTGATGCCCATTTGGAAGTGTATATATATATGTATAGATATATGTAAGTATGCCCGTTCGTGATGTTACCTTTAATCATGTGTATAATCGACTAAATGGGTAACTAGTGAGGATGGTTGCCGAATATACAAACATACATATGCATGTGTAATTGAATTATGAATGTTTAGCAAGATGGTTAAACTAGTTAATTCATTGATTAAGCTCAAGGAGTTAAAGAAGGAGAATCAAGCAAGGGAAAGACGAAGGTCATCGAGTAGCCGACTTGGAACTATTTTACCCAACACAAGGTAAGTCACTAAGCACATATTTTGTATTGATTTAAATAGACATGATGTCTATGTAATTATGCCGAAAGGAATGATAAATTTATATACATGTATGTATGTGGTGATGAAAGTATTGAATAAAAAGAAAAGTGGTGAGATGTATTGAGTTGTTAATTTCGGCACTAAGTGTGGGGGTATAAACAATCGTGATCATGAGAATGGCACTAAGTGTGCGGGTTTAAAATTGTACAGCACTAAGTGTGCGAGTTTGATCATATAGCACTAAGTGTGCGAGTTGATTATATAGCACTAAGTGTGCGGAATCACTATTGACACTGAGTGTGCGACATTATTGAGTCGATCACGGATAGCGGATCGGGTAAGCACCTTGAGTTCATGGCTAATAGGCGCTATGTTTATATTTGGAGTTGAGCTTGGTAAGTTTTGAACCTATGTGACAATTTTAATTGAAGTCACGTACATGAGAATTATCGCGGAATAAGTGAAAAGGCTATTTAGTTGTATGATTGTAACGAAAACAAAAATGATGTATAAAACGCTTGAATATCCTATTGATTAGTATATGGAATGTGAATGTGAATGTGTAACTTGGTGTGAGATTGAACCGAAGGTCTAAGGAACTATGGTATAGTTCGGTTTGGAGGAAGTAATTAGCATCGTTCCATTTTGTTTTCCTCTTATGATAATGTTATTAATGGATGCTAGTGCATTGCTTATGACTTACTGAGTTACGTACTCATTTGGTGCTTATTGTTGCTTATTTAGGTTCTTGATCCATTTTGCGTGCTTGGGACCGTCGTCGAAGTCATCACACCGGCTAACAACTTTTGGTATTTTCTTCGTAGTTGGTCTTGGAGTACATTTCGGCATGTATAGGCTATTATGTTTTGTTTGAACTTGGTATGTAAAATTTTGAATAGCCATGCGAAAATGGCTTATAAATGTTTTGAGCATAATGTTATAATCATTCGGTATGTATATGCTCATTAAGAGGCACGGAAATGTTTGGCAACGATCAGCCATTAGAATGGTTCATCATGATTATATTTTGGATTATATATGAAAAAGGGGTGGTTAAATCATAGAAACTATGTGTTAGAGAAAGTCTACCCTAGAAATAGATGCTGGCAGCAACAGTGACGTGGATGTGAAAAATCACTAAAAATAGTAGGAATGGAATTAAATAGTGAATAAATTATGTAAATTAACCTTGATGAATCCATTTTCATATGGAAGAAACGAAAAGGTCATATGAGTTGTATGTTAAAAGATATTTGGGTTTTCGTGAAACAGGGCCAGAACAGTTTCTGGATTCCCTGTTCCGAATTTGAAAATTCATTATAAATCAACCAGAGATAATTAGGGGTCATACCATATATTTATAAATTCCTATTTGAGTCTAGTTTATATAGAAACAAACAGAATCAGTATTGAAGCCCTGCACAGGGATTTATTCGAGTTGTAACGCACGAAGGTCAGTGTAGTCAACCCCTGTAACATAGGAGACTTTAACTAATAAACTGTACTAATTGGCTTGACCAAAAATTCTAGAAACAAATCTGTAGATGGACATATGAGTCTAGTTTCAGGAAAAAATTACGAAACTGATTTTCGAGTTGTAAAACTCAAGTTATGATTTTTGAAGCGACTAGTACACAGATTGGCAGCTTGTCTGGGAAATTCTCAATAAGTGGTTTGAAGTCATCAACACCTCGTGTTCGACTCGGTGACGGTCTCGAGTTTGGGGTGTTACAATTTTATTGGTATCAGAGCTATGGTTTAGTCGGTTCTAGGGCTACCATAGCACGTATGAGTCTAGCTATACATGCCTTAATGTTAATGTTTAAATGTGTGATGACTTCTGACGGTTAAAATTATTGTTTTGATTAGTAAATGGATCCCGGTGTAGAGAGAACCTTGGTGGATGACGTTGAAAGTGTAGCGGCTGCTCCTGCACAAGGGACGCCGCCTGTTGAACCTCAATCATCTGCGAATAATCAAGGTGAGGGGGCTAAACAAGCCTTCTTTACCATGATGAATGAGTGGGTCGCATAATATGCCGAACCAATCCGGCTATCCAACAATTCCCTAATTTGAATAATCCACCCCAAGAGCCCGTAATGCCATCGATTCGACCACTGTGAGGTGAGTAAGCCACCTGTAGACTTGATTAGGAAGCGAGGCTGAAGAGTTCAGGCCATAGTTCGATGATGCCGAAAGGGCCGAGTTTCGCTTGATAACACCATTCGGTGTTTGATGAATCATGCACACCGATGAATGTCTAAAGTGTGCTATATCCTTGTTGAGACTCACTTACTATTGGTGGAGGACTTTGATTTCCATAGTCCCAAACGAACGAGTTACTTGGGATTTCTTTCAAATAGAATTTGAAAGAAATATATTAGTCGTGATTCATCGATCAAAAGCGTAAGGAATTCTTGGAGCTCAAGCAAGGCCGTATGACAAGATGTCGAATCTGAACATGAGTTAAGTAAGACTCAATCGGTATGCGGAGTGTGTGGCTAATGAGGTTTCTATGTGCAAGAGGTTTGAAGAAGGATTGAATGAAGATTTAAAGCTACTAGTGGGTATTTTGGAGATAAAAGAATTCGTAACACTAGTTGAACGAGCCTGCAAGGCGGAAGAACTTGGAAAAGAGAAGAAGAAGGCTGAATTTGAAGCTAGAGACTATCGCAAAAGATCGACGGGTAAAGCTCCGTTCTCGGCTGTAAAGAAGTTCGTGGAGGACACCAATAAATCGAGGACGATCAGGGAATTTCCATAAGAGCACGACCATCGACGGACTCCGAGCTACTTGGTAGCTAGTGTGGGCAATAACCGTCAAGAGAAACACGAATGCCCCCAATGTGGGAGAAGACACATAGGTGAATGTTGGGGTAAGTCTACCAATAGGGCTTGTTACGGATGCGGTTCAAGGACCACTTCATTAGAGATTGCACGGAGCTTGATGAGAAGAATAGGATGCAAGGTGCAAGACCTAGTGGAATGATGACTAGAGGTAGACCACCAAGAATTTCAGGAGGTAGGGGTGGTAGTCGAGAGAGGGCCACCGACACGGCTGTTCGATCCGAGACCCGTACTCTGCTAGGGCATATGCCATCCGTGCATGAGAGGAAGCATCCTCCCTAATGTTATCACCGGTACTTTCACTCTCTTTGATACTAGTGTGATTGCGTTGATTGACCTGGCTCTACTCATTCATATGTATGTGAAACCTTAGCATCCAAGAAGACTCTACCGTTGAGTCTCATCGAGTTCGTAATTCGAGTGTCAAACCCTTTGGGTCAATACGTGCTTGTCGACAAAGTGTGCAAGAAATGTCCCTAGTAACCGAGGGTCCCGCTTTCCGCGGACGATGCTTTTGCCGCTTGTTGAATTTGATGTTATTCTTGGTTTGGATTAGTTGACCGTGCATGATGTGGTTGTGAATTGCAAAAGCAAGACTAATGATTTGAGGTGCGCGAATAACGAGATAATCCGAGTTGAGTCTACGGACTTAAAGGGTTGCCACCGTAATATCAACAATGTTGGCCTAGAAACATGTAAGAAAGGGTGCGAAGCATACCTTGCGTATGTACTTGATGATAAGGAATTGGAAAAGAAACCGAATCGGTGCGGTGGTTTGTGAATACCGGATGTTTTTCCTGAAGAATTACCGGGTTTACCACTGCTCGGGAAGTAGAGTTTGGTATTGAGCTTGTACCAGGACTACGCCAATTTTGATAGCTCAGATCGTATGGCACCAACCGAGTTGAAGGAGTTGAAAGCTCGGTTGCAAGAGTTGACGGATAGAGGTTTCGCCGACCAAGTTTTTCACCTTGGGGTGCACCGGTGTTGTTTGTGAAAAGAAGGACGGAACCATGAGGTTGTGCATCGACTATCGTCGACTTAATAAAGTGACAATAAAGAACAAATATACATTATCACAGATCGATGATTTGTTCGATCAAGCTGAAGGAGCCTCGGTGTTCTCAAAATAGATTTGAGATCGGGCTATTACTAGTTGCGAATTCGAGATTCGGACATACCCAAAAGCGCCTTGAGCGAGATATGGTCACTACGAGTTCTTAGTGATGCCGTTTGGGCTCACTAATGCCCTGCGGTATTTATGGATTTGATGAATCGGATCTTCGGACCATATTTGGATCGGTTCGTAGTTGTGTTCATTGACGACATCCTGGTCTATTCAAGAGATGAGACCGAACATGCGAGCACCGAGATTAGTGTTGCAAATATTACGGATAAGCGGTTATATGCTAAGTTCAGCAAGTGTGAGTTCGGTTAGAGAGGTTAGCTTCTTGGGTCATGTGGTATCTCGACGGTATTCGAGTCGACCGAGCAAAATTTCAGCCATACTTAGCTGGAAGCCTCAGAAATATTCTTGAAGTTCAAGCTTTTGGGACTTTGGTTACTACCGACGGTTTGTGAAAGGTTTCTCGATGATAGCCACACCCATGACGTAAACCGCTTCGAAAGATGTCAAGTTTGAATGGACGGAAAAGTGTCGGAAAAGTTTTGATCAATTGAAAACTCATTTGTGGAAGCTCAAGATTAGTGCAGCCGAATCGGCAAAGAGTTTGTCATCTATAGTGACGCCTCCCTACTTGGGTTAGGTTGCGTATTGATGCAAGAAGGTCGAGTTGTGGCCTATGCGTCGAGACAATTAAAGCCACATGAGAAAAATTATCCGACCCATGATCTCGAACTAGCTGCCATCGTATTCGCTTTGAAAATATGGCGACTCTACCTATTTGGGGAGAAGTGCCATGTGTATTCGGATCACAAAAATCTCAAATATTTGATGACTCAAAGAGACTTAAATCTGAGACAAAGACGTTGGCTTGAGTTGTTGAAAGATTATGAGCTGGTCATTGATTATCACCCGAGAAAGGCTAATGTGGTTGCGGACGCCTTAAGCCGGAAATCACTGTTTGCTTTACGAGCAATGAATGTACACTTGTCTATCCTACCCGACAATGTGTTAATAGCCGAATTAAAGGCCAAACCATTATTGACTCATCAAATTCGCGAAGCTCAGAAAGTTGACGATGAGTTGGTTGCAAAACAATTTGAGTGTGTTCGAACAAGGAATCGAGTTTCAAATTGATGATGACGATTGTTTGAGTTTCAGAAATCGTTTGTGTGTTCCAAGAAATTCAGAACTCATTTCGATGATTCTGAACGAAGCTCATTGTAGCCGAATGTCAATTCACCCGGGGAGTACGAAGATGTATAACGATTTGAAATGTCGGTTTTGGTGGCATGGTATGAAACAAGACATCTCCGACTTTGTTTCGAGATGTTTAATATGTCAACAAGTGAAAGCGGAACATCAAGTGCCTTCAAGGTTACTTCAACCGATCATGATACCTGAGTGGAAATGGGATCGAGTCACAATGGACTTTGTGTCTGGGCTGCCATTGTCAGCTAGTAAGAAGGATGCGATTTGGGTTGTTGTTGATAGACCGACTAAGTCGGCTCACTTTATCCTCGTATGCGTCGGATTTTTCATTGGATAAACTAGCTGAATTGTACGTTTCTCGATGTGAGATTACACGGGGTACCGATTTCTATTGTGTCGGATAGAGATCCGAGATTCACCTCGCGATTTTGGAAGAAATTGCAAGAAGCTTTGGGTACCAAGTTGCATTTCAGCACCGCCTTTCACCCCCAAACCAATGGTCAATCCGAGCGAATAATTCAGATACTTGAGGATATGTTGAGATGTTGCATCCTCGAGTTCAGTGGTTCATGGGTACGATATTTACCTTTGTTTGAATTCGCTTACAACAATAGTTTTCAATCAAGTATTAAGATGGCGCCTTACGAGGCCTTGTACGGGCGTAAATGCCGTACACCATTGTTTTGGACCGAGCTCGGTGAGAGCAAAATTTTCGGAGTGGATTTGATTAAAGATGCTGAACAGAAAGTAAGAGTAATCCGTGAAAATCTGAAGATAGCCTCCGATCGTCAGAAGTCGTACGCGGATTTAAAACGAAGAGATATTGAGTATCAGGTGGGCGACAAAGTGTTTCTTAAGGTATCGCCTTGGAAAAAGATACTCAGATTTGGCCGTAAGGGCAAATTGAGTCCGAGATTCATTGGGCCGTATGAGATCTCCGAACGAGTTGGCCCAGTAGCATATAGGTTGCTTTTACCCCCTGAACTCGAAAGGATCCACAACGTTTTCCATGTTTCGATGCTTCGACGTTACCGATCCGATCCTTCGCATGTAATAAACCCTTCCGAGATTGAAATTCAAGCCGATATGAGTTATGAAGAAGAACCGATCCGTATTCTAGCTCGTGAAGTGAAAGAGTTGCGAAACAAAAGGGTTCCTTTAGTGAAAGTGTTATGGCTCAAACACGGAATGGAAGAACCTACTTGGGAACCTGAGAACTATATGAAAGAACGATACCCAAACCTATTTACCGGTAAGATTTTCGGGACGAAAATTTCTTAAGTGGGGAGAGTTGTGACCCTAATGTGTGACCCAAAATTGACCCTAGTCGGAAAGTGGTTTGGGACCACAAAACCGAGTCATAAAAATAATTAATTGTTATATTCTATGCTTATTGTGTGTGTACATGCACATGTGGAAGTTTCATTCTCTAATTTTACCAATTGTATGAGAAATTATTAAATAGGGATCAATGTGAGACATGGTGAAATATGATAGGCTAATTTTAAATGGCTTATTAGTGCATGTTAACACAAAGGTGGACTTGCATGTCAAATTGCCCAATTTATTAATGGTGGCCGGCCAAGATAGGATATTGATGGGCAATACATATGTTTAATTAGATTTTTGTAATAAGGAATGGGTCATTGGAGATAAAATAATGTTAGTAAAGAAAGAAAAAGAAAAGAAAAAAAAAAAGAATGCTCATCCTTTCCCCATTGCCGTGAATTGAGCAAAGAAAACCAAAAAAAAAGTTGAAATTTGAAGAGGAGAAACTAAGGTATTTCGGCCATGGCTATCCTAGTCTAAGGTATGCATGGTGATTTTTCTTTTTAATTGACTATGAGACTAAATGGATAAGTACATAGCTTAGTTGACCTATGGTTTAATTTCATGAGTCCATAGCTCAATATCCATTCGGCAAGTGCTAAATTAGTGTCATTTTGATAAGTTTCTTTGGGATGTTAATTACTTGTTAAGTAGCTTAATTGATGCTTGGATGAGTAGGATTCATGGTCGTAAGAGTGTATATACATTGTAGAAAGAAAAAAGAAAATGTTGTTGTTAGTTGAGTTGCATTTGATATTCATTCGGTCAAATGGGAGAAGAACAAGATGAATTTAAATGTTGTGGTTTATTATTTAGTTGGTTAAATGATGTGGTCATTGCGAATGCAATGGTGTTAAAGGAAATAGGGTCAAATGTTGGTTTGATGAACTAATTGCTAGTGGGCAATGTGTTGTATTGAGAATGTTTGAGTGAATTCAAAGATGTTTATATGATGAATTGGTTGTAGATGTACATGCCTAAATAAAATGCTCACTAATGATTTTGAAATTAAGTTTTATTATGTTGTGAAAGGAGTGGCCGAAAGAGCTATAGACTATTGCGGATGTATGATGGGTTAGTAGAGTCTCTAAATGGATATGTGGTAAATGTAAGTGTTAAACGAAATGGAAATGGTGTTATATTGGAACATGCACATTCGGCCACATGATTGAATGCATAGATGGGTGATTTCGTGTATTCGCCATAAGTGAGCATATTGGTGGCTTAATCTTGACTTAGAAAAATCGGCTAAAGGAAAATATGGGCTAATATGTGGAATTTGATTCATGATTGCATACATATATGACTCTAATGCCTAATATATATAAGGGCTAAGTACCTTGAATTTCCCTTTGATATTCAAAATGATTGAATCAATTTATTTGTTAATATTAAGCTCAAGAGCAAAGGGAACTAGATCCGATAAAGGAAAGGAAAAAGTAATTGAATAGCCGTTGAAGACGATGCGACAACATCCGAGGTAAGTCATTAAGCGCATATATTTGATATTGCTTAAATGATTGGAAAATCTATGCAATTGTGTTTAATGGAATGCTATATATATATGTATAAATGAAATTGTATGTGTATGGAATGAGGATAATTGTTGAATGTAAAAGAAATAGTGGAATGTGTAGAAAGTTTGCTTTCGGCACTATGTGTGTGGGCAATACGGTGTATGGTGTCGAGATTGGCACTAAGTGTGCGTGCTGGAAATATATGGCACTAAGTGTGCGTGTTGGAAATATTTGGCACTAAGTGTGCAAGCTGGAAAAAAATATGGCACTGTGTGTGCGAGCTTAAATTACGTGGCACTAAGTGTGCGAAATCGAGTAGTAAGCACTGTGTGTGCGAACTCTATATAAATGGAGGGTGTGTCTCCATTGAATTGAGTATGGACAGCGGATCGGGTAAGTACCTCGAGCTCATGACGAATAGGTAATACGTTCATGCTTGGGGTTGAATTTGGTAAGCCTTAAATCTATGTGATGATTGAAATTGTATGGTTGTGCTGGAAAATGAGTTAATGTGTAAAAATGCTTCGATTATCTTGTTGTGTAGAATATGAAATGTGGATGTATGAATTGGTACGAGATTGGACCGAAAGGTCCGAGGTATTATGGTATAGATTCGATATGGACGAGTACCTAGCCTCATTTGTTGTACATGTAGTAGTAACTTTATCAGTGGATTGACGAATGCTTATGACTTACTGAGTTGTAAACTCACTCGGTGTTTTCTTGTCACCCATTTTAGGTCTCTTGGACTCGTATTGTTGCGTGCTCGGAACCGTCGTTGAAGTCATCACACCGGCTGAAATCTTGTGGTATTGCTTTTTGTTGTTGAAGAACATTTGGCATGTATAGGCTATTATATTTTGTCGAATTGTGGGTTGTAAACTTTAAGCCATGTGAAAATGGCCTATGTGGTCGTCGAGTGAGATGTTAGAACCTATAGCCACGAGTCTTAGAAACTCAAATTTTGTTAAGGTGGCCATAATTTGTGTCATGTATGATGGATGATTAAGGCCAAGGAAAATTCATGAAATTGGCATAGTCTACTGCAGTAACTGTTGCGGACAGCAGCAGTGAGATGAGATTGAAAAATCACTAAAAATAGTAGAAGTAGAATTAAATAGTGAGTAAATTATGGAACTGATCCTTGATGAATCTATTTTTATATGGACGAAACGAAACGACCATATGAGCAGTATACTGAGAGATATTAAAGTTCTCGTGAGACAGGGCCAGAACGATTTCTGGGTCCCCTGTCGCGACTTTGAAAATTTACCATAAATTATCCAGAAAGAATTAGGAGTCATGCCTTATATGTACAGATTCCATTTTGAGTCTAGTTTCATTAGAAACAAACGGCACCAGTATTAAATCCCTGTACAGAAAAATATTCAAGTTGTAACGCGCGGAGGTCAGAGCAGTCGATCCCTGTAACATGGGTGACTTTAACAAATAAACTGTACCAATTGGCCCAACCAAAATTCTAAAAATAAATCCATGGATGGGTATATGAGTCTAAATTCAGGAAAATTTACGAAACCAGTTTCCGAGTTTTGGAACTCGAGATATGATTTTAAGGCGACGGTGACGCAGTTTTCCAGCCTGTCCAGAATTGCCAAATTGGTCGGTACTTTAAGAGGATTTGTCTCGTTAACCCCTCGTGTCCGACACGGCGTCGGTCACGAGTTAGGGTGTTACAATTTTATTGGTATCAGAGCTATGGTTTAGTCGGTTCTAGGACTACCATAGCGTGTGAGTCTAGCTATACATGCCAAATTGATAGTGCTTAATAATGTGATGACTTCGACGGTTGAAATTTTTGTTTTGATTAGCGATGGAACCGGGGTAGAGAGACCCTTGGCGGATGACGTTGAAAGTGTAGCGGCTGCTCTGCGCAAGGGACACCGCTGTTGAGCCTCGATCATCCGCGAATAATCAAAATGAAGGGCGAAACAAGCCTTCTTCACTATGATGAATGAGTGGGTCGCGCATAATATGCCCGAACCAACCCGGCTGTCCAACCATTCCCGAATTTAAACACTCCACCCCAAGAGCCCGCAATGCCTCCGATTCATCGATCCTGTGAGGTGAGTAAACCACCGTGGACTTGATTAGGAAGCGTGGGGCGAGGAGTTCAAGGCCATAGTTCTTGATGATGCCGAAAAGGCCGAGTTTCGCTCGATAACACCATTAGAGTGTTAGATGATCGTCATGCACACCGACGAATGTCTTAAGTGTGCTATATCCTTGTTGCGAGACTCACTTACTATTGGTGGAGGACTTTAATTTCCATAGTCCCAAATGAACGAGTTACTTGGGATTTCTTCCAATCCAATTTGAAAGAAATACATTAGTCAACAGTTCATCGATCGAAGCGTAAGGAATTCTTGGAACTCAAGCAAGGCCGGATGATCAGTATCGAATCTGAACATGAGTTCGTAAGACTTAGTCGGTATGCTCGGGAGTGTGTGGCTGATGAGGTTGCGATGTGCAAAAGATTTGAAGAAGGATTGAATGAAGAGTTAAAGTTACTAGTGGGAATTTTGGAGATAAAGGAGTTCGTGACACTAGTCGAACGAGCACGCAAGGCGGAAGAACTTGGGAGGAGAAGAAGAAGGCTGAATTTGAAGCAAGAGATTACCGTAAAAGATCGACGAGTAAAGCTCCGTTCTCGGCTGTAAAGAGGTTCGTGGAGGACACCAAGAAGTCGAGGACGATGCGGGAATTTCCATTAGAGCCCGACCATTGACGGACTCCCGAGCTACTTGATAGCTAGTGTGGGCAATAATCGTCAAGAGAGACTTGAATGCCCCCAATGTGGAAGACGACACCTAGGTGAATGTTGGGGTAAGTCATTAATAGGGCTGTTATGGATGCGGTTCAAGGACCACTTCATTAGAGATTGCACGAGCTAGATGAGAGGAATAAGACGCAAGGTGCAAGACCTAGTGGAACGACGGTGGAGGTAGGCCCCGAGAATCTCTGGAGGTAGGGGTGGTAATCGAGAGGAGCCTCTAATCGGCCGTTCGATCCGAGACCGTGCTCTGCTAGAGCATATGCCATCCGCGCACGAGAGGAGGCATCCTCCCCGACGTTATCCTTTGGTACTTTTACTCTCTTTGATACTATTGTGATTGCATTGATTGACCCCGCTCTACTCACTCATATGCATGTGAAACCTTAGCATCCAAGAAGACTCTACCGTTGAGTCTCTTCGAGTTCGTAATTCGAGTGTCAAACCCTTTGGGTCAATACGTGCTTGTTGATAAAGTGTGCAAGGATGCCCCTAATAATTCGAGAATCTGCTTTCCTACCGATCGATGCTTCTACCATTTCATGAATTGATGTTATTCTTGGTATGGATTGGTGACCGTGCATGATGCAATGGTGGATCGCAAAAGGAAAACCATTGATTTGAGGAGTGCAAATAATGAGGTAGTCCGAGTCGAGTCTCTCGATTTAAAAGGAGTGCGACAATAATATCTTCTATGACCGCTCGAAGATATGTGAAAAGGGTGTGAAACATACCTTGCGTATGTGTTTGGGAGTAAAGAGACGGAAAGGAAACTCGAATCGGTACGAGTGGTTTGTGAGTATTGGATGTTTTTCGAGGAGTTACCGGATTGCCACCGGTTCGAGAAGTGGAATTCGACATCGAAGTTGTACCGGTACTACGCCGATTTCAATAGCCCGCATCGTATGGCATTAACGGAATTAAAGGAATTGAAGGTTCAATTGCAAGAATTGACGGATAGAGGTTTCGCTCGACCGAAGTTTTTCTCCATGGGGCGCTTTGTATTGTTTGTGAAAAGAAGGACGGAACCATGAGGTTGTGCATCGACTATCGTCAACTCAATAAAGTGACGATAAAGAATAAATATCCATTGCCACGAATTGACGATTTGTTTGATCAATTAAAGGGAGCCTCGGTGTTTTCAAAGATAGATTTGAGGTCGGGTACTATCGGTTGAGGGTCCAGAATCGGACATACCAAAACCGCTTTTAGAACGAGGTACGGTCACTCTGAATTCTTGGTGATGCCGTTTGGGCTCACTAATGCCCTACGGTGTTTATGGATTTAATGAATAGAATTTTCAGGCCATACTTGGATCGGTTCGTAGTTGTATTTATCGATGACATTTTGGTCTATTCGAAGATGAAACCGAACACCGAGGCTAGTGTTGCAAATCTTACGAGATAAGCGATTATACGCAAAGTTGATAAATGTGAATTTTGGTTGAAAGAGGTTAGCTTTTGGGGCACGTGGTGTCCGTGATCGGTGTCGTCGGTGGACTGAACAAAATTTCGACCATAGTCAATTGGAAACCTCAAGGAATGTTACCGAAGTCGAGCTTTTGGGGCTTGCGGTTACTACCAAGCAGTTTGTGAAAGGATTCTCGATGATAGCCACACCCATGACAAAAGCGCTTGAAAGATGTCAAATTTGAATGGACGGAAAAGTGTCGAAAAGTTTCGACCAATTGAAAACCCATTTGACGAAAGCTCGGTTCTAGTACAGCCGAATCGGCAAAGAGTTTGTCATCTATAGTGATGCCTCTCTACTTGGGTTAGGTTGCGTATTGATGCAAGAAGGTCGAGTTGTGGCCTATGCGTCGAGACAATTAAAGCCACATGAGAAAAATTATCCAACCCATGACCTCGAATTGGCTGCCATCGTATTCGCCTTAAAGATATGGTGACATTACTTATTTGGTGAGAAGTGCCAAGTGTATTCGGATCACAAAAGTCTCAAATATTTGATGACTCAAAGAGACTTAAATCTGCGACAAAGACGATGGCTCGAGTTGTTAAAAGATTATGAACTCGTTATTGATTATCACCGGGAAAGGCCAATGTGGTTGCGGATGCCTTAAGTCTGAAATCACCGCTTTTTTTTCTGACGATGAATGTACACTTGTCTATTCTACCCGACAATGTGTTAGTAGCGAATTGAAGGCCAAACCATTGTTGGCTCATCAAATTCGGGAAGCTCGTAAAGTTGATGAGGAGTTGCTTGCAAAAGCGGCCGAGTGTGTTCGAACAAGGAATCGAGTTTCAAATTGATGATGACGATTGTTTGAGGTTCGAAGTCGTCTGTGTTCCAAAGAATTGAACTTATTTCGATAATTCTAAATGAAGCCCATTGTAGTCGAATGTCAATCCACCCGGGTAGTACTAAAATGTACAATGACCAAACGCCAATTTTGGTGGCCGGTATGAAACGAGACATTTCTAAATTTGTTTCAAGGTGTCGATATGTCAACAAGTGAAAGCGGAACATCAAGTGCCATCGGGATTACTTGACCGATCATGATACCCGAATGGAAATGGGATCGAGTCACAATGGACTTTGTATCCGACCGCCATTGTCGATGAGTAAGAAGGATGCGATTTGGGTCGTTGTCGATAGACTAACTAAGTCGGCTCACCTTATCCCCGACGCACGGATTTTTCAATGGACAAATTAGCGGAATTGTACGTTTCTCGGTTGTGAGATTACACGGGTGCCTATTTCTATCGTGTCGGATAGAGACCCAAGATTTACATCGCGATTTTGGAAGAAATTGCAAGATGCTTTGGGTACCAAGCTGCATTTTAGCACCGCTTTTCATCCCCAAACCGATGGTCAATCCGAACGGATAATTCAAATACTCGAGGATATGTTGAGATGTTGCATCCTTGAGTTTAGTGGTTCATGGGAACGGTATTTACCTTTGATTGAATTCGCCTACAACAATAGCTTTCAATCAAGTATTAAGATGGCGCTTACGAGGCTTTATACGATCGTAAATGCCGTACCCATTATTCTGGTGAACTTAGTGAAGGTAAATTCTTGAGGTTGATTTGGTTAAGGATACCGAGCAAAAGTTCGAGTAATTCGTGAAAGTTTGAAAGTCGCCGGATCACCAAAAGTCGTATGCGGATTTGAAAAGAAAAGATGTTGAATATCGGGTTGGAGACAAGGTCTTTCTCAAAGTTTCACCACGGAAGAAGGTGCTTAGATTTGGCCGTAAGGGCAAATTGAGTCCGAGGTTCATCGGTCCATCTGAAGTATCTGAATGAGTTGGGCGATGGCGTATCGATTAATATTACCCCGAGCTCGAAAAGATTCTAACGTTTTCCATGTTTCGATGCTTGACGATATAGGTCGACCCGACACACGTAATTACTCCATCCGAGGTCGAGGTTCACCTAATTTGAGCTATGAAGAAGAGCGGTTCGCATTACGATGCGTGAAGTAAAAGAGTTCTGAAACAAGAAAATTCCATTGGTAAAGGTGTTGTGGCATAAACACGAATTGAAGAAGCCACTTGGGAACTCGAGGACTCTATGAAAGAGCGATACCGAGCCTATTTACGGTAAGATTTTGGGACGAAAATTCCTTAAGTGGGGAGAGTTGTGACACCCAAAATTGACCCTAGTCGAAAGTGGTTTCGGGACCACAAAACCGAGTCATAAAAATAATTAATTGTTATATTCTATGCTTATTGTGTGTGTACATGCACATGTGGAAGTTTCATTCTCTAATTTTACCAATTGTATGAGAAATTATTAAATAGGGATCAATGTGAGACATGGTGAAATATGATAGGCTAATTTTAAATGGCTTATTAGTGCATGTTAACACAAAGGTGGACTTGCATGTCAAATTGCCCAATTTATTAATGGTGGCGGCCAAGATAGGATATTGATGGGCAATACATATGTTTAATTAGATTTTTGTAATAAGGAATGGGTCATTGGAGATAAAATAATGTTAGTAAAGAAAGAAAAGAAAAGAAAAAAAAAAAAGAATGCTCATCCTTTCCCCATTGCGTGAATTGAGCAAAGAAAACAAAAAAAAAAGTTGAAATTTGAAGAGGAGAAACTAAGGTATTTACCATGGCTATCCTAGTCTAAGGTATGCATGGTGATTTTTCTTTTAATTGACTATGAGACTAAATGGATAAGTACATAGCTTAGTTGACCTATGGTTTAATTTCATGAGTCCATAGCTCAATATCCATTCGGCAAGTGCTAAATTAGTGTCATTTTGATAAGTTTCTTTGGGATGTTAATTACTTGTTAAGTAGCTTAATTGATGCTTGGATGAGTAGGATTCATGGTCGTAAGAGTGTATATACATTGTAGAAAGAAAAAAGAAAATGTTGTTGTTAGTTGAGTTGCATTTGATATTCATTCGGTCAAATGGGAGAAGAACAAGATGAATTTAAATGTTGTGGTTTATTATTTAGTTGGTTAAATGATGTGGTCATTGCGAATGCAATGGTGTTAAAGGAAATAGGGTCAAATGTTGGTTTGATGAACTAATTGCTAGTGGGCAATGTGTTGTATTGAGAATGTTTGAGTGAATTCAAAGATGTTTATATGATGAATTCGGTTGTAGATGTACATGCCTAAATAAAATGCTCACTAATGATTTTGAAATTAAGTTTTATTATGTTGTGAAAGGAGTGGCGAAAGAGCTATAGACTATTGCGGATGTATGATGGGTTAGTAGAGTCTCTAAATGGATATGTGGTAAATGTAAGTGTTAAACGAAATGGAAATGGTGTTATATTGGAACATGCACATTCGCCACATGATTGAATGCATAGATGGGTGATTTCGTATTCGCCATAAGTGAGCATATTGGTGGCTTAATCTTGACTTAGAAAAATCGGCTAAAGGAAAATATGGGCTAATATGTGGAATTTGATTCATGATTGCATACATATATGACTCTAATGCCTAATATATATAAGGGCTAAGTACCTTGAATTTCCCCTTTGATATTCAAAATGATTGAATCAATTTATTTGTTAATATTAAGCTCAAGAGCAAAGGGGAACTAGATCCGATAAAGGAAAGGAAAAAGTAATTGAATAGCCGTTGAAGACGTGCGACAACATCCGAGGTAAGTCATTAAGCGCATATATTTGATATTGCTTAAATGATTGGAAAATCTATGCAATTGTGTTTAATGGAATGCTATATATATATGTATAAATGAAATTGTATGTGTATGGAATGAGGATAATTGTTGAATGTAAAAGAAATAGTGGAATGTGTAGAAAGTTTGCTTTCGGCACTATGTGTGCGGGCAATACGGGTGTATGGTGTCGAGATTGGCACTAAGTGTGCGTGCTGGAAATATATGGCACTAAGTGTGCGTGCTGGAAATATTTGGCACTAAGTGTGCAAGCTGGAAAAAAATATGGCACTGTGTGTGCGAGCTTAAATTACGTGGCACTAAGTGTGCGAAATCGAGTAGTAAGCACTGTGTGTGCGAACTCTATATAAATGGAGGGTGTGTCTCCATTGAATTGAGTATGGACAGCGGATCGGGTAAGTACCTCGAGCTCATGACGAATAGGTAATACGTTCATGCTTGGGGTTGAATTTGGTAAGCCTTAAATCTATGTGATGATTGAAATTGTATGGTTGTGCTGGAAAATGAGTTAATGTGTAAAATGCTTGATTATCTTGTTGTGTAGAATATGAAATGTGGATGTATGAATTGGTACGAGATTGGACCGAAAGGTCCGAGGTATTATGGTATAGATTCGATATGGACGAGTACCTAGCCTCATTTGTTGTACATGTAGTAGTAACTTTATCAGTGGATTGACGAATGCTTATGACTTACTGAGTTGTAAACTCACTCGGTGTTTTCTTGTCACCCATTTTAGGTCTCTTGGACTCGTATTGTTGCGTGCTCGGAACCGTCGTTGAAGTCATCACACCGCTGAAATCTTGTGGTATTGCTTTTTGTTGTTGAAGAACATTTGGCATGTATAGGCTATTATATTTTGTCGAATTGTGGGTTGTAAACTTTAAGCCATGTGAAAATGGCCTATGTGGTCGTCGAGTGGGATGTTAGAACCTATAGCCACGAGTCTTAGAAACTCAAATTTTGTTAAGGTGGCCATAATTTGTGTCATGTATGATGGATGATTAAGGCCAAGGAAAAATTCATGAAATTGGCATAGTCTACTGCAGTAACTGTTGCGGACAGCAGCAGTGAGATGAGATTGAAAAATCACTAAAAATAGTAGAAGTAGAATTAAATAGTGAGTAAATTATGGAACTGATCCTTGATGAATCTATTTTATATGGACGAAACGAAACGACCATATGAGCAGTATACTGAGAGATATTAAAGTTCTCGTGAGACAGGGCCAGAACGATTTCTGGGTCCCCTGTCGCGACTTTGAAAATTTACCATAAATTATCCAGAAAGAATTAGGAGTCATGCCTTATATGTACAGATTCCATTTTGAGTCTAGTTTCATTAGAAACAAACGGCACCAGTATTAAATCCCTGTACAGAAAGATATTCAAGTTGTAACGCGCGGAGGTCAGAGCAGTCGATCCCTGTAACATGGGTGACTTTAACAAATAAACTGTACCAATTGGCCCAACCAAAAATTCTAAAAATAAATCCATGGATGGGTATATGAGTCTAAATTCAGGGAAAATTTACGAAACCAGTTTCCGAGTTTTGGAACTCGAGATATGATTTTTAAGGCGACGGTGACGCAGTTTTCCAGCCTGTCCAGAATTGCCAAATTGGTCGGTACTTTAAGAGGATTTGTCTCGTTAACCCCTCGTGTCCGACACCGGCGTCGGTCACGAGTTAGGGGTGTTACACCTAAATTGACCCTAGTCGGAAAGTGGTTTCGGGACCACTAAACCGAGTCGTAAAAATAATTAACTGTCATAGTTGATGCTCATTATATGTACATATGCATGTGTGAAAATTTCATGGTTGAATTTTGTAAATTGCAGGTGAATTTTTATCAAATAGGACTTATGTGAGAAAATTTAGAAATGTGCTAGGCAAATGTAGGATGGCCTATAAGTGCATGTTGTGAAAAAGGTGGGTTTGCATGTCAATTTACCCAAATGTAAGCATGATGGCCGGCCATACTATGGGTGGGAAACATGTTGCAAACATGTTTAGTTAGTGGGTATGTAGGAAAAAATAAAATAAGAAATATGGGTAATAAAGAAAAAAAAAAAAGAGAATGGTGTGAGTGTACCCCCTATTGCCGTGAGTTGAGGGAGAGAAGAAAGAAAAAAATGTTCATCATTTTCTTTCACTTCTTGTGGCATGAAAACGAGGGAGTTTGAATGCTTAATAAGGAGGGAAGAAGGAGAGCTCATGTTTTCTTTCTTTTGCAATTGTCGTAACTAGAGGAAGAAGAGGAAGCAAGATTCGCCAAAGTGGTCCTTTAGATCAAGGTATGTTCAATGATATTTTTGAAGTTTACACAACCTTTGGGTGATGAGTCTAAATTCTATCTATCCCAAGGTTGGATTTGGGGTTGTCGGAGAGTTGGGATTTGACAAAGAAGCTTAAAATTTTAGTTGATACCTTGATGCTATTAACATGTTAGTTATATGGATGTGTTAAGTTGCTTGTTATGTTAGCATGAAAGTTGAAGTTGTTAGGTCATTTTGCTGGAGGTGCGAATTTAGGACTAAAAGAGAATGAGTATTCGCTAACATAGTTGAAAGGGATGTTGCCGATTTTTAGATTTAAGTTTTGGGAGTGGCTATAATGGGCATTAAGATGTAGAACTTAAGAAACGTAGTTATATGTGAATTTACATGATAATACAAATAGATGTGAAAATATATGCTAGATTAGGAAAAAAAAATTGATTAAGTGTTCATGAGATGAAATTAGGTGATTAAAAGATGTTATAGTTGACATTGTATATATATACATACATTCGGCCATCTCATTGAGTTTGAAGGTGGTGTTAAATCTAATTGTGATGCCCATTTGGAAGTGTATATATATATGTATAGATATATGTAAGTATGCCCGTTTGTGATGTTACCTTTAATCATGTGTATAATCGACTAAATGGGTAACTAGTGAGGATGGTTGCCGAATATACAAACATACATATGCATGTGTAATTGAATTATGAATGTTTAGCAAGATGGTTAAACTAGTTAATTCATTGATTAAGCTCAAGGAGTTAAAGAAGGAGAATCAAGCAAGGGAAAGACGAAGGTCATCGAATAGCCGACTTGGAACTATTTTACCCAACACAAGGTAAGTCACTAAGCACATATTTTGTATTGATTTAAATAGACATGATGTCTATGTAATTATGCCGAAAGGAATGATAAATTTATATACATGTATGTATGTGGTGATGAAAGTATTGAATAAAAAGAAAAGTGGTGAGATGTATTGAGTTGTTAATTTGGCACTAAGTGTGGGGTATAAACAATCGTGATCATGAGAATGGCACTAAGTGTGCGGGTTTAAAATTTGTACAGCACTAAGTGTGCGAGTTTGATCATATAGCACTAAGTGTGAGTTGATTATATAGCACTAAGTGTGCGGAATCACTATTGACACCGAGTGTGCGACATTATTGAGTCGATCACGGACAGCGGATCGGGTAAGCACCTTGAGTTCATGGCTAATAGGCGCTATGTTTATATTTGGAGTTGAGCTTGGTAAGTTTTGAACCTATGTGACAATTTTAATTGAAGTCACGTACATGAGAATTATCGCGAATAAGTGAAAAGGCTATTTAGTTGTATGATTGTAACGAAAACAAAAATGATGTATAAAAACGCTTCGAATATCCTATTGATTAGTATATGGAATGTGAATGTGAATGTGTAACTTGGTGTGAGATTGAACCGAAAGGTCTAAGGAACTATGGTATAGTTCGGTTTGGAGGAAGTAATTAGCATCGTTCCATTTTGTTTTCCTCTTATGATAATGTTATTAATGGATGGTAGTGCATTGCTTATGACTTACTGAGTTACGTACTCATTTGGTGCTTATTGTTGCTTATTTAGGTTCTTGATCCATTTTGCGTGCTTGGGACCGTCGTCGAAGTCATCACACCGGCTAACAACTTTTGGTATTTTCTTCGTAGTTGGTCTTGGAGTACATTTCGGCATGTATAGGCTATTATGTTTTGTTTGAACTTGGTATGTAAAATTTTGAATAGCCATGCGAAAATGGCTTATAAATGTCTTGAGCATAATGTTATAATCATTCGGTATGTATATGCTCATTAAGAGGCACGGAAATGTTTGGCAACGATCAGCCATTAGAATGGTTCATCATGATTATATTTTGGATTATATATGAAAAAGGGGTGGTTAAATCATAGAAACTATGTGTTAGAGAAAGTCTACCCTAGAAATAGATGCTGGCAGCAATTTTCGTGAAACAGGGCCAGAACGGTTTCTGGATTCCCTGTTCCGAATTTGAAAATTCATTATAAATCAACCAGAGATAATTAGGGGTCATACCATATATTTATAAATTCCTATTTGAGTCTAGTTTATATAGAAACAAACGGCATCAGTATTGAAGCCCTGCACAGGGATTTATTCGAGTTGTAACGCACGAAGGTCAGTGTAGTCAACCCCTGTAACAGAGGAGACTTTAACTAATAAACTGTACTAATTGGCTTGACCAAAAATTCTAGAAACAAATCTGTAGATGGACATATGAGTCTAGTTTCAGGGAAAAATTACGAAACTGATTTTCGAGTTGTAAAACTCAAGTTATGATTTTGAAGCGACTAGTACAGATTGGCGACTTGTCCGGGAAATTCTCAATAAGTGGTTTGAAGTCTGTTAACACCTCGTGTTCGGCTCCAGCGACGGTCTCGGGTTTGGGGTGTTACAGTTGAACTATGGCATCCTAGTAGTTCGCTGAGACATTAAACACGAGAAACATAATGTGTAAGACCATAGTTGGACTATGGCCACTAGTGCACTCTGCTGGGACATTAAACACGAGGTTATTTTGAGTAAGATCATAGCTGAAAGATGATATGACATCAAGTGATGATTTGATGGTACAATGAAACTAAAAGATGCTATGACAACAAGTGATGATTTGATAGTAGAATGAGTAAGACCATAGATGAAAGATGTTATGACATCAAGGATAATCTAACAGGACGTTAAACATGGGATACTTTGAGAGGACGTTAAACACGGGATAGTCTAACGGGACATTAAACAGAGGATAGTCTGACATGACTTTAAACACGGGGTAGTTCGAAGGGACGGTAAATATGAGGATTTAGAGGTTAGACCATAGTGTAGTTAGAGCAACTAATGGAGTCTGCCAGGAGAACAAATGTGTAATCATATGGCGTAAGACCATGGCTTTGCTGTGGTAGCAAAGATAGTCCTCTTAGATAATAAACATGGGTGTGCGATCTGGATAGTAATCTTGGGACAACCCACATACCAGGAAAAAAGGGTTGGAAGGAAAATGGATGTATGGACAACCATCAACTAAGCAACAAGTCTAAGGGATCTGCCATTGAATGGGAAGAGAGACGGAGTTGGAATACTTCATCAAAATAGTGTTGGAAAAATCCCGGTTTGAAAATGATTTTCTTGCACAGAGGAAATTTAAAATTTTGAAAACTAACATGGTTTGTCATAGAAATAAACCTTAATCAAATTCGTAACTGCATTTTCATCTTAGTGGACATTCATTACTCTGGAATTTCAACCAAATGATCTTCTCTGCATTCTCGTACCATGAACTGCTTTGAGTGTAGGCTCGAACCAATTAAATCGAAACATAGAACTAGAAAAAGTTCTCTCATTTTGGGGTGAAAATAGAAATTCTCTCTTCTTAATAGAAACTGGTAGAATTGTTATTCTGAAAAATAAATGTAATAGTTGAGAATAAATTCTCTCTACTTTTTGGCAAAATAACAATCTCTTGAAGTTGTGTTCATAGCTCTACTGGTGCCATCTATTTGTAGAAAGAAAAGATAAAACCCTTGTTGAGTTGTAGTGGTTTATTTCAAATCAAAAAATAACATCCTACTTAGAATAGGACTAGGTTGGGCGACAGACCCTAGTATTTCTACTAGGGTTATCACCCCTTTCATGTCCATGAGGGGTTTTTGGGCCTCTCTCACTTTGGGTCCCGTTACGAGTACTTCCTTGGCCTTTTTGATATAGCACTCTGTAATGTGTTCCAACTCGATTTTGTTTTTCTATTTCCAAAATAAACTTTAATATTTAGATATAAAAATAATTATCATCCCTATTTTACCCTAGTAAAATTTTGATGAATTTACCCTTAGTAAAATTTTGACGATTTTGCCCCTGGTAAAATTTTGTGAAAATGTGTTCCATATTTCAAAACTCAACATGTTCACTATGACTGAATGATTTGTTTTCATTTTTAGGCTTCAAAATAGTCCAAAAATATAAACTTATTCTTCTGATCATTTTTTAAATAATCTATATAGGATTGCAAATGGACCATTTCCATTTTTGGAAACTTACATTCATTTCCAAATGATTCTATTTCTTCATTTGGAGAAAACCATAATCATTCCTGAATGTTTTCCATTTGTCTTTTTCTATTCATTCTGTTAATTTCTATTCAAACACGAAATTCATTTCTAGTTTCAACGAGCTAAGGGAGTGATTGATTGGACATATGTAGTTGAGGCACAAATGATTTATATTTAAGTTCTGGCTTTTCGCCTATTACTTATTTAGTTACAAAGTCATTTCACTATAGTATCGTGACTAAGCTCTCCCCAACGACATACTATTACGAAAACAACTACTCAGTACCCGTCCAATGACCTCGTAATAAGTGTGTTACCCTAGTAGGATATCCTTGTTATCTTTGGGGTAATATATGTTCTCCTAATATGGTCGTATTTTATCTCATGGTAACCATTACATCTTCTTTCATGAAAAGTCAATCACTATTAAAAAGTGATCAAGTCATCGATACAAAGACGGACAATCCATGGTCACGTTTACTTTTCATCAACCATGTAACGCCAATTAGAGTAACCATTTACCCATGTTTTGGGCTATGAATTCCACTGTTGTGAATGACCTACATACTATAGAAGTTGTACACCCAACACACTAACTTTCAATTCCTTATCTATTTGAACTCAGGCTTTTACTTACATCAAAGTGTACAAGTCACGCATACATAGTCCACCATCCACTTAGGATTTAGGTATGCCACACCATGAACGTCATAAAGTAAATCCATAAATGAATTTAGTATCAATTCTACTTGAGTCTTACTGATGTACTGTGTAACAACCTATTTTTAGTCAAGTCAGAATAATTGTTTCAGGACCACAAATCTGAGGTCAAAATATTTATTTTATTATTATTTTAATGAGGGGACTATTTTGGAAAATGGTTGATAATTTAGGGATTTACCATGAAAGGAGTTGTAATATTTGCTGAGTTTTTATGGAAGAAAATGAATCCTAGTTGTTAAATAAACAACTTTTGTGAAGTGGTGTTCATGAAAAACACTTAAAATGGACTATTTTCTAAAATAGTAAAATAGAGGATAAATGTGTGAAATGTTTGAATTTGTGAGTTGTTATAAGTATGAAAGGTTTGGCTAGGCTTCATTAATGTGAAAATTTGATAAAAATCAATTTATGAGCCCAAGGGAAAAATCGCAATTTTGTGAAAGTCTAAGGGCAAAATGGTCAATTTTGCCAAATTATGTATTGTTGTTGTTTTTATTAATATGGTGCTTAAATGAGTGAAATTTTATAATTCTAGACCAAGAAAGACGGAATCCTAACCTAGATCGGGGTAAGACCATATTAATAGAGTAATTTAAACTAGCTGTCTACTTGTGTAAACTGAGCTAAGTTGTATGTCAATAATGCAACTATATTGTTATGATGTATGATTGAATTAATATTGCATAAATTGTTATGATTGTGAATATGAGAATGCATGTTAAGAAATTAATGTAGTAAAGATTTTCGGTTGAACATTTGGAATAGACTTAGATATTCATACCATGACATTGGGTGGTATGTAAACTAGTGTAAGATATGTCTGGGACATGCATTGGCCACATCATAAGTTCCAATGTAAGATATGTCTGAGACATGCATCAACATTGAGACGAAAGCTAGTGTAAGACATGCCTGGGACATGCATCGGCCTCTGGAAATACAAGCTAGTGTAAGCCTGTCTGGGACATGGCGTCAGCTTGTTGTGTCTGTTAGTGTAGGACCTGTATGGGACATGGCATCGACATTGATAGATGAGAGCCAGTGAAAGACCTGTCTGGGACATGGCATCGGCCTCGATATATGAAAGTCAGTATAAGACTTGTTTGTGACACGGCATCGACTTTAATGTGTTAGCCAGTGTAAGACCATTTCTAGGACATGGCGTTAGCATTTTATCCCATGTTCGGGCTATTGAGTATCCAGTAGTATTCCAAATGGTTCAACGAAAAATTTATGATTTATATCAAAATGAGAAAAGTTATGACCATGTGGTGAGTGGTACAGGTACCTCTTTGAAATGTATAATATATGGGCTCAATATATGCCATATGAATTGTATTGGATGGCGATGAGTAAGTTGTGGTTATATCTACTTATGGTATTCATGAACCATCTATGAAAGGTTATGAACATATTGTTCTATGATAATTAGTTGATGTTTATTTTCATGCAACTTACTAAGCTTTATGCTTACCCTATTTCCTTTCCATTTCCTTATAGTGCCGCCAAAGTAGCTCGTGAATCATCACCTATGTCGGAGAAGCCAGTCACACTATCATTTTGATGCACTTGGTATCTTTATTTTGATTATGGCATGTATAGGATTCTTTGATTTTGTTAAAGTGTCACATTGTTTTGGGGCCAAATATGTTGGCTTAGTTTAGTACTTGACTCATTTTGTATAAGGCCATGAATAATGGCTAATATTGAAAGTTGTATGAATGCAAGAAAGTCTTTCATGAATGGGAAAATTGTTGGCATGGTCGTATATGTGTAAAATGTATATAGGCCTTAGTTATGTTTGCTTGGTTGAGAAATCATGTTGTGATAGACTTGGGTATGATAGATTGTGTTTTAGGGTGGCAAGGGGCTTCATAGATAGCCCTATATCGTCCATACGAGTAGACACATGGGCTTGTGTCTAGGCCGTGTGTGACGCACAGTCAGCCCCATGGGCGTGTTGTTTGACTGTGTGTCCCCTGCACCACGAGATTGCAAGTCACTATGCATGATAGTAAACACACGGGTAGAGACACGATCGTATGTCTCAGCCATGTAGAGGACATGGCCTCTAGCCACGGGTGTGTGCCTTGGCCGTGTGCCCCTAAATTGTTGCTGACGTCAAAAATAGAATGTCAAGGCTTTTAGACACGGGCGTGTCATGGCGGTGTGAGGGACAGGAGCCATTGACACGGGCATGTGTCAGGTCATGTGGAAACCCCTGTAGGTTTAATTTTGGAATTTAAGTCACACGGGCTCGAGGCAAGGGTGTGTCCCCTTGTACTTAGGCCTTGTAAACTACACGGGCCTTTAGCACGGGCGTGTTGCCTTTCCACACGGGCGTGTGCACTACTTCAAGTGGCATTTTTTTCAAAGTTTTCAAAGATGTTGGAACCAATCCCGGGCTATTTCCAAAACGTGATTTGGGCCTCAGATGCCCATATTAAGAACTTTTAGATTAAAAAAGAAAAGTTTTAAGTTTGACCTAGCTTTCATAACTCAGAAATGATCGTATGCATGCAGTTAAGTCAGGTAATGCCTTGTGCCCAGTTCTAGCCTCAAACCCGGGTAAGGGGTGTTACATTTAGTGGTATCAGAGCTATGGTTTAGTCAATTCTAGGACTAACCTAGTGTGAGTACAAGTCTTGCTATACATGCCATAATTGTATATTGATAGTGTGATGACTCCTAACGGGATAAATTGTGTTTTTATATATAGTAAATGGATCCTAAAGTGGCTACGGTCGAAGACGTGGAAAGTAATGCACCAGCTCCCACTGAAGGGACCGTGCTAGTAGATAGTGGGCCCGTGACAATGAGTCAAGGCAAAAAGGCTAGACAATCTTACCTCCACAAGATGGATGCATGGAATTCAGAGTTTATTAGTGCAAATTCGAATACTCCACCTCCCCCAATTCCTCAATCCATTCATATAGGGAGCGGAAATGGCTAGAAGAGAGAAACCTCCAGTGGATAGAATTAGAAAGCACGGGGTCAAGGAATTTCAGGAAAATATTGATGATGACCCTGAAAGAGTAGAGTTTTGGTTAGAAAATACCATTAGGGTATTTGATGAGCTATCATGCACACCCGAGGAGTGAATGAAGTGTGTAGTGTCACTCCCACAAGATTTGGCCTACCAATGGTGGAACACTCTTGTGTCAGTCATACTGAGAGAGCGAGTAACTTGGGGATTCTTCCAGGAAGAATTTCAAAAGAAGTACATTAGTCAGAGGTTCATCGATCAAAAAAGGAAAAATTTCTCAAACTAAAACAAGGTTGCATGACAGTGACGAAATATGAGCACGAGTTTGTGTGGCTCAGCAAAACATGTGTAACAGATTTGAAGATGGTCTGAACGAAGACATCCACTTATTAGTTGGCATCTTGGAGCTAAGGGAATTTGTGGTGCTTGTTGAAAGAGCTTGCAAGGCCGAAGAGTTAGCCAAAGAAAAGAGAAGAGCTGACATTGAGTCTTGTGACTCAACGAAAAGATAGATGGGGAAATCACATCAAATTTCATCCAAGAATCGAAAGAGTTTCCTACTCGATCAAACTCGTCAGTGGGATTATTGAGCAAGAGCAAGAATAAGTAGTATATGGTGACAAAAGCCCAAACCACATTTATCGTGAGTGTTGGTAGTGCTCGACCTAATAGACCAGAATGTTCACTGTGTGGTAGACGTCATTTCGGCGAGTGCCGAGGTACTGAAAGAGGCTGTTTTAAATGTGGGTCGTTGGACCATGTTATTCGTAGCTATCCCGAAATGGTCAAGAGAGATAAGGATTAAAGCGTGAGATCGGGTAATGTTCCTTTAAGTGGCAGGCTACATAAGAACCCTGGAAGTGGGCCTAGCAATAGAGGTGCACCTAAAGATGCTGCTGTGAGGTCCGAGGGCAGAGCGCCTGTAAGGACTTATGCTATACATGCCTGTGAAGAGGCAGAGTCTCTCGATATGGTTATGGGTACCTTTTCTATCCATGATATCTCTGTTGTTGCTTTAATTGACCCAGGGTCTACCCACTCTTATATTTGTATGGAATTGATACCCCGTATGAACATGCTAGTCGAGTCCACTGAATTTATGGTAAAAGTGTCCAACCCTTTAGGCAGACATGTGTTAGTTGACCAAGTGTGTAGAAATTGTCCTTTGTCAACAATTAGAGGTCATTGTTTTCTGGCTAACTTGATGTTATTACCATTTAATGAATTTGATGTAATCCTTGGGATGGATTGGTTGACTTCTCATAGTATTGTAGTGGACTGTGGGAGAAAAGTTATTGGGTTGAAGTGTGAAATCGGGGATGTTCTTCAGGTTGAATCGGGTAGAACGGATAGCTTACCTTTGCTTCGTATAGGATGGCTCTGACGAAATTAAAGGATTTGAAAGTGCAGCTACAAGAACTAACAGATAAGGGTTTTGCAAGACCGAGCTATTCTCTGTAACACCCCGTACCCGAGTCCGTTACCGGATACGAACACAAGGTGCACACAGACTTAATTGTTTTCACAATCCATAAAAAAAAATTTCCAGACAAGCTGGTTACTGCATCACTGTCGCCTTAAAAATCATATCTTGAGTTTCAAAACTCGAAAATCAGTTTCGTAATTTTTCCCTAAAACTAGACTCATATGTATATCTACAGATTTTTTTCTAGAATTTTTGGTCAAGCCAATTAGTACAGTTTATTAGATAAAGTCTCCCATGTTACAGGGGTCGACTACACTGACCTTCGCGCGTTACAACTTGAATATCTCCCTGTACAGGGCTTCAATACTGATTCTGTTTGTTTCTATAGAAACTAGACTCAAAGAGGAATCTATACATATATGGCATGACTCCTAATTATCTCTGGTTAATTTAAAAGTAATTTCCAAAGTCGGAACAGGGAATCCAGAAACCGTTCTGGCCCTGTTTCACGAATACCTAAATATCTCTTAACATACAACTCATATGACTATTTCATTTCTTCCATATGAAAGTAGATTCATCAAGGCTCATTTACATAATTTATTCACTATTTAATTCCATTCCTTCTATTTTTAGTGATTTTTCACATCCACACCACTGCTGCTGTCAGCATCTGTTTTCAAGGTAAACTTTACCTATTTCGTGGTTTGCATGGACCAACTAGAGTTTTGTCATACATAGGTCCACATATGATCATATTTAGCCGTTCCAAGGGCTGATCATTGCCCAACACTTCCATTCCAGTTCATAGTCACATCATGAAACCATACATATATACATAAACACAAATGGTCTAATGCCATACTCCACTTCTATGCGCCATTTTTGCATGGCTGTACACACATACATCACAAAAAGTACTCGAAAAACAACGAAGGGTAATCCTATACATGCCATTTCAAAGCTCAACCAAAATTTGTACCAAAGGGGGCTTTGATAGTGTGGGAGACTTTGACTTCCAAAAATCCCGAGTCCAATAGCTGACTAGCCAAAATCTATAAAACAGAGAACAAAGAAACGGAGTAAGCAATTTATGCTTAGTAAGTTTTGAGCAAGGGATTCCAGCCCAACAAAAGCATTGCATTCCTATAGCTAAACGGATAATTTCATATGCACACATTCTCAATATCATACTTACTTCACATTACCAACCCTTATGTTCATACACAAAAGATCAACTTAGCCAAAGGCCGGTAGCTCGTTTATCAACTGAGCGAATACTTACTTGTAAAGGCTCAACTAATTCAAGCACATACGAACATACCTCATTGCTGGAATTTTTGCAAGCATATTAACTGAAATTTTTACAGCAAGATTGCTCATTCCCGAATCACGTACCTTTGGAATTTAACCGGATATAGTGACTCGCTCGATTGTCTTCGGGACATAGCCCGGTTATAGTGATTCGCACAATTGCCTTCGGGAATTAGCCCGGATTTAATAACTCGCACGAATGCCTTCGGGACTTAACCCGGTTTTGGTAACTCGCACAAATGCCTTCGGGAGTTGACCCGGATTTAGTCACTTAGCACAAAATCCATTGGGACTTAGCCCGGACACCATTCGAATAAACATGCACATTTAACACTAAATCATGACACATTCAGTATTTCATTTTCATTAGCAAAACTCAAATACAATACACTTATCACTCTTGCACATTTCGGTTCAATATCCACACACAAAGAGCATGATTTCGATTTACTTGAGACATGATCTAATCAAATCATAATTTAAGCTCTATTACTCAAGAACTTACCTCGGATGTTGTCGAATGATTCCGATGGCTATTCGACCACTTTTTCCTTCCCTTTATCGGATTTAGCTCCCTTTGCTCTTGAGCTTAATTTAACAAATAAATTGATTTAATCATTTGAGCATCGAAGAGGAATTCAAGGTACTTAGCCCACATATTTTCATTAGACCTTAAAGTCACATATGTACGAAATCATGAATCAAACTCAACACATTAGTTAGTACTCTCCTTAGCGAATTTTCCAAGCCAAGAATAGGCATCAATATGCTTGCCTCTAACCGAATGCATGCACACCAATCCCCTCATGTGGCGAATATGCATGTCCATGTTGAGGCCAATTATACACTTAATACCACACGTAAACGGCATACATTTTACTAACTAACGATTCCATATTGTAACTCAATACGCATCAATCATTTACTTCATAACCAAACATCATCATATGAAAATATATACCTTGAGATAGTATATATGTCATACCAATACATCATGTGCAAACATATATATATATATATATATATGCTAGAGCCGAATCTCAAAGTTGATTATAACTAAACATGAACATAAATCCAAAACACAAATCTTACCTACCATGCAATAAGCATAAATTATACTTATGGATGTACCGTGGCCGAATACATCACAACACCATACCGTTTCAATTTTGGTCATGATTAAACAAAGAACTTAATGTCTCACTCAAAAATGCTAAAAAGAAAGTCCAAGAGCCATCAATCCACCATCACATGTATCATTAGCAAGCTTCATATTTAACATGCAATGGCATTAACACAAAATCCACCTTGGCCGAATACCACCCCCATGACATAGCAAGGATTTGAACCATGGGCTAATAAGAACATCAAGTTAGCAACCAAAAACATGCATGAATCTCATGGCACAACATCAAACATACCTTAAACTTGATACAAGTATGGTCAAACCTCTTCCAAATCCTCTTCCAAACCAAACATGAAGCAAGAACTCCCTCTTCTTCCTTAGAATTTTCGGTCAAGAGAGAATGAAAAGGATGAACAAATTTTTTTCTTTTCTTTTCTTCAACTCACGGCAATGGGGGGGGGGACACTCACCATTCTCCTTTTTTTTTTCTTCCCTTTCATTAATCAATTCCCATGCTCATTATTTTATTTTTTTCTTACATACACCATTGCCCCAACATGTTTTATGACATGTTTTTGCCCATAATCCCTTGTTATGGCCGGCCACTAGCTATTAGGGGGGGAAATTTGACATGCAAGTCCTCCCTTTTGATTACATGCACTATTAGGTCCTTATAGATTAGCCTATCACATTTCACAAGTGTCACACAAGTCCTAATAACTGAATTCACATGCAATCGACTAAATCGAAGCTTGAAATTTTCACACATTCATAAATACAATTCTAGACAATAAATATTACGTTCAAACATTTCGGTGACTCGGTTTAGCGATCCCGAAACCACTTCCGACTAGGGTCAATTTTGGCTGTCACAACTCTCCCCACACAAGAAATTTTCGTCCTCAAAATCTTACCGTAAATAGGTTTGGGTATCGCTCTTTTATAGAATTCTCGGGTTCCCAAGTAGCTTCTTCCATCCCATGTTTGAGCCATAACACTTTTACTAACGAAACCCTTTTGTTTCGCAACTCCTTCACTTCACGAGCTAGGATACGAATCGGTTCTTCTTCATAACTCATATCGGCTTGAATTTCAACTCTGATGGACTAATTACGTGCGACGGATCAGATCTATAACGTCGAAGCATCGAAACATGAAAGATGTCGTGAATCTTTTCAAGTTCAGGGGGCAAAATCAAACGATACGAATCGGACCGACTCGTTCAGATATCTCATATGGCCCGATGAACCTCGGACTCAATTTGCCCTTGCGCCCAAATCGAGTATCTTTTTCCAAGGCGAAACTTTAAGAAACACTTTATCTCCCACCGATACTCAATGTCTTTTCGTTTGAGATCCGCGTCGACTTCTCGACGATCGGAGGCTATCTTGATTTTCACGGATTACTTTTACTTTCATTCAAAGCATCTTTAATCAAATCCACCGAAAATTTTTCTTTCACCGAGCTCGGTCCAAAATAATGGTGTACGGCATTTACGCTCGTACAAGGCCTCGTAAGGCGCCATCTTAATACTTGATTGAAAACTATTGTTGTAAGCGAATTCAATCAAAGGTAAATACCGTTCCCATGAACCACTGAACTCGAGGATGCAACATCTCAACATATCCTCAAGTATCTGAATTATCCACTCGGATTGACCATCGGTTTGGGGGTGAAAGGCGGTGCTGAAATGCAACTTGGTACCCAAAGCTTCTTGCAATTTCTTCCAAAATAGCGAGGTAAATCTCGGATCTCTATCCGACACAATAGAAATCGGTACCCCGTGTAATCTCACAATCTGAGAAATGTACAATTCAGCTAGTTTATCCAATGAAAAATCCGTACGCACGGGGATAAAGTGAGCCGACTTAGTCAGTCTATCAACAACAACCCAAATTGCATCCTTCTTGCTTGCTGACAATGGCAGTCCGGACACAAAGTCCATTGTGACTCGATCCCATTTCCACTCGGGTATCGTGATTGGCTGAAGTAACCCTGAAGGCACTTGATGTTCCGCCTTTCACTTGTTGACATATTAAAATCTCGAAACAAAGTCGGAGATGTCTCGTTTCATACCATGCCACCAAAACCGACGTTTCAAATCGTTGTACATCTTCGTACTCCCCGGGTGAATTGACATTCGGCTACAATGGGCTTCGTTCAGAATCATCGAAATGAGTTTCGAATTCCTTGGAACACACAGACGACTTCTGAACCTCAAACAATCATCATCATCAATTTGAAACTCCGATTCCTTGTTCGGAACACACCTAGCCCGTTTTGCAACCAACTCATCGTCGACTTTCTAAGCTTCACGAATTTGATGAATCAATAGTGGTTTGGCCTTTAATTCAGCTACTAACACATTGTCGGGTAGAATGCATAAGTGTACATTCATCGTCGTAAAGCAAGCGGTGATTTCGCTTAAGGCGTCCGCAACCACATTAGCCTTTCCGGGTGATAATCAATGACAAGCTCATAATCTTTTAACAACTCGAGCCAACGATTTGTCGCAGATTCAAGTCTCTTTGAGTCATCAAATATTTGAGACTTTTGTGATCCGAAAATACATGGCACTTCTCCCAAATAGGTAGTGTCGCCATATTTTCAAAGCGAATACGATGGCGACTAGTTCGAGATCATGGGTCGGATAATTTTTCTCATGTGGCTTTAATTGTCTCGACGATAGGCCACAACTCAACCTTCTTGCATCAATACGCAACCCAACCCAAGTAGGAGGCGTCACTATAGATGACAAACTCTTTGCCCGATTCGGCCGCACTAAAATTGAGCTTCCAGTCAAATAAGTTTTAGTTGATCAAAACTTTTCGACATTTTTCCGTCCATTCAAACTTAACATCTTTTGAAGTAGCTTCGTCATGGGTGTGGCTATCATCGAGAAACCTTTCACAAACCGTCGGTAGTAATCGGCAAGTCCCAAAAGCTCGAACCTCAAGAATATTTCTCGAGGCTTCCAGCTAAGTATGGCTGAAATTTTGCTCGGGTCAACTCGAATACCCGATGCAGATACCACATGACCCAATAAGCTAACCTCCCTTAACCAAAACTCACACTTGCTGAACTTAGCATACAACTGCTTATCCCGTAAAATTTGCAACACTAATCTCAGGTGTTCAGCATGTTCGGTCTCATCTCTTGAATAGACCAAGATGTCATCAATGAACACAACTATGAACCGGTCCAAATGCTGTCTGAAGATCCGATTCATCAAATCCATAAATACCGCAGGGGCATTAGTGAGCCCGAACGGCATCACTAAGAACTCGTAGTGACCGTACCTCGTTCTGAAAGCAATTTTGGGAACGTCCGAATCTCGAATCCGCAACTGATAATAACCCGATCTCAAATCTATCTTTGAAAACACTGAGGCTCCCTTTAGTTGATCAAACAAATCATCAATACGCGGTAACGGATATTTATTCTTTATCGTCACTTTATTCAGCTGACGATAGTCAATACACAACCTCATGGTTCCGTCCTTCTTTTTCACAAACAATACTGGTGCACCCCAAGGTAAGAAACTTGGTCGAGCGAAACCTCTATCCGTCAATTCTTGCAACTGAGCTTTCAACTCTTTTAACTCGGTTGGTGCCATACGACACGGAGCTATCGAAATCGGCGTAGTCCGTGTACAAGTTCAATACCAAACTCTATCTCCGAACAGTGGCAAACCGGTAATTCTTGGGAAAAACATCCGGTATTCACAAACCACCAAGACATGATTCGAGTTTTATTTCTAACTCCTTATCATCAAGTACATACGCAAGGTATGCTTCGCACCCTTTCTTACATATTTCGGGCCAACATTGATGATATTACGGTGGCAACCCTTTAAGTTCGTAGACTCAACTCGGATCATCTCGTTATTTGTGCACCTCAAATCAATAGTCTTGCTTTTGCAATTCACAACCGCATCATGCACGGTCAACCAATCCAACCCAAGAATAACAACAAATTCATCGAACGGCAAAAGCATCAAGTCCGCAGGAAAACAGGAACCTCGAATTACTAGGGGACATTTCTTACACACTTTGTCGACCAAAGACGTAACGACCCAAGGGATTTGACACCCGAATTACGAACTCAAGAGACTCAATAGGTAAAGTCTTCTTTGGATGCTAAGGTTTCGCATATATAAGAGTGGGTAGAACCAGGGTCAATTAAAGCAATCACATTAGTATCAAAGAGAGTGAAAGTACCCGTAATAACATCTGGCGAGGAAGCATCCTTGCGTGCGCGTATTGCATAAGCCCTAGCAGGAGCGCGAGCCTCGAATCTGGTCGTAGCATCTCTAGATCCTCTCTGACCACCACTAGCATTGCCCGTATTTCTAGATGGTCTACCTCGAGCAGTGGTAGCGCCCGGTTTCCCACTTTGATCTACATTCTGTTCAGACAACCTCGGGCAATCTTTAATGAAGTGGTCAACTGATCTGCACTTGTAACAGGAGCGGTCACGGAATCTACAACTTCCAGAATGCCATTTGCCACAATGTCGACACTTCGCTCGTCTCGACGCTCATTCCCAACACTGGCAACCGAAGTGCCTCGTGTACCCACAAGGGGTCGATCACGATCTCGTCTAAAAAGGCCCGAAGTGCCTCTAGACCGGCCCACATCATCACGAAATTTCTTCGATGCCTGTTGAAGAGACTTTCCCGAGGATCTTTTACGAAACTCTCCAGTTCCCACATCAACTTTTTGTTTTTCTTTCCTAAGCTCTTCTTGGCTTTACAAGCTCGCTCGACAAGTACTACGAACTCGTATTTCAAGAATGCCAACGAACATTTTATATCTTCATTCAGCCCATCCTCAAGTGTTTACACATGATAGCCTCGGATGAAATACATTCCGGCGTATCTACTAAGTCTAACAAATTTTCGCTCGAATCGGTGGATCGACATAGAACCTTGCTTAAGCTCAAGAAATTCCTTCCGCTTTTGATCAACAAATCTCGATCGATGTACTTTTTTCAAACTCGGTTTGGAAAACTCCCAAGTTACTTGCTCTCGGGCACAACAGAAGTCGAGTACTCCACCAATAGTAGGCGTAATCACGTAGCAAGGAGATAGTACACTTTAGGCATTCATCGGTGTACAAGATAGCTCATCGAAAGTGCGGATAGTGTTGTCCAACCAAAATTCAGCTTGCTCGGCATCGTCACTATCCGTAGCTTTAAATTCAGTAGCCTCATGTTTTCGGATTTCATCAACTGGGGCTTATTCGACCTTATTTGGTCGATTCGGAGGCATTGTAGGTGCGGGGTGTGTTTGTTGGGAATGGAGGTTGTGGAACAACCGTATTAGTTCGAATGTATTGGTTGAACCAATCATTCATCACGCTATAGAATGCTTGTCTAGCTTCATCATTTGGATTACTAGCATTAGGTTGAGAGTCCATGGCTGTCCCTTAAAGGGAGCAAAGCGCTACACTCTCAAGATCATCACTACCGCTTCGGTCGGGATCGGGATCCATTACTATAAATAAACACATTTGCAAATGTCAGAAATCACCACACTATCAAATAATCACATAAAATGGCATGTATAGCTAGACCCAAACGCATTACGGTAGTCCTAGAATCGACTAAACCGTAGCTCTGATACCAATAAAATTGTAACACCCCGTACCCGAGTCCGTTACCGGAGTCGAACACAAGGTGCATACAGACTTAACTTAATTGTTTTCACAGTCCATAAAAAAAAATTTCCAGACAAGCTGGTTACTGCATCACTGTCGCCTTAAAAATCATATCTTGAGTTTCAAAACTCGAAAATCAGTTTCGTAATTTTTCCCTGAAACTAGACTCATATGTACATCTACAAATTTTTTTATAGAATTTTTGGTCGAGCCAATTAGTACAGTTTATTAGATAAAGTCTCCCATGTTACAGGGGTCGACTACACTGACCTTTGTGCGTTACAACTTGAATATCTCCCTGTACAGAGCTTCAATACTAATTCCGTTTGTCTCTATAGAAACTAGACTGAAATAGGAATCTATAAATATATGGCATGACTCCTAATTATCTCTGGTTAATTTATAACGAATTTCCAAAGTCGGAACAGGGAATCCAGAATCCGTTCTGGCCCTGTTTCACGAATACCTAAATATCTCTTAACATAAAACTCAAATGACTGTTTCGTTTCTTCCATATGAAAGTAGATTCATCAAGGCTCATTTACATAATTTATTCACTATTTAATTCCATTCCTGCTATTTTTAGTGATTTTTCACATCCACACCACTGCTGCTGTCAGCATCTGTTTTCAAGGTAAACTTTATCTATTTCGTGGTTTGCATGGACCAACTAGAGTTTTGTCATACATAGGTCCACATATGATCATATTTAGCCATTCCAAGGGCTGATCATTGCCCAACACTTCCATTCCAGTCCATAGTCACATCATGAAACCATACATATATACATAAACACAAATGGTCTAATGCCATACTCCACTTCTATGCGCCATTTTCGCATGGCTGTACACACATACATCACAAAAAGTACTCGAAAAACAACGAAGGGTAATCCTATACATGCCATTTCAAAGCTCAACCAAAATTTGTACCAAAAGGGGGCTTTGATAGTGTGGGAGACTTCGACTTCCAAAAATCCCGAGTCCGATAGCTAACGAGCCAAAATCTATAAAACAGAGAACAAAGAAACGGAGTAAACAATTTATGCTTAGTAAGTTTTGAGCAAGGGATTCCAGCCCAACAAAAGCATAGCATTCCGATAGCTAAACGGATAATTTCATATGCACACATTCTCAATATCATACTTACTTCACGTTACCAACCCTTATGTTCATACACAAAAGATCAACTTAGCCAAAGGCCGATAGCTCGTTTATCAACTGAGCGAATACTTACTTGTAAGGGCTCAACTAATTCAAGCACATACGAACATACCTCATTGCTAGAATTTTTGCAAGCGTATTAACTGAAATTTTTACAGCAAGATTGCTCATTCCTGAATCACGTACCTTCGGAATTTAACCAGATATAGTGACTCGCTCGATTGTCTTCGGGACATAGCCCGGTTATAGTGATTCGCACAATTGCCTTCGGGAATTAGCCCGGATTTAATAACTCGCACGAATGCCTTGGGACTTAACCCGGTTTTGGTAACTCGCACAAATGCCTTGAGTTGACCCGGATTTAGTCACTTAGCACAAAAGCCTTCGGGACTTAGCCCGGACACCATTCGAATAAACATGCACATTTAACACTAAATCATGACACATTCGTATTTCATTTTCATTAGCAAAACTCAAATACAATACACTTATCACTCTTGCACATTTCGGTTCAATATCCACACACAAAGAGCATGATTTCGATTTACTTGAGACATGATCTAATCAAATCATAATTTAAGCTCTATTACTCAAGAACTTACCTCGGGATGTCGTTGAATGATTCCGATGGCTATTCGACCACTTTTTCCTTCCTTTTATCGGATTTAGCTCCCCTTTGCTCTTGAGCTTAATTTAACAAATAAATTGATTTAATCATTTGAGCATCGAAAGAGGAATTCAAGGTACTTAGCCCACATATTTTCATTAGACCTTAAAGTCACATATGTACGGAAATCATGAATCAAACTCAACACATTAGTTAGTACTCTCCTTAGCCGAATTTTCCAAGCCAAGAATAGGCATCAATATGCTTGCCTCTAACCGAATGCATGCACACCAATCCCCCTCATGTGGCTGAATATGCATGTCCATGTTGAGGCCAATTATACACTTAATACCACACATAAACGGCATACATTTTACTAACTAACGATTCCATATTGTAACTCAATACGCATCAATCATTTACTTCATAACCAAACATCATCATATGAAAATATATACCTTGAGATAGTATATATGTCATACCAATACATCATGTGCAAACATATATATATATATATATGCTAGAGCCGAATCTCAAAGTTGATTATAACTAAACATGAACATAAATCCAAAACACAAATCTTACCTACCATGCAATAAGCATAAATTATACTTATGGATGTACCATGGCGAATACATCACAACACCATACCGTTTCAATTTTGGTCATGATTAAACAAAGAACTTAATGTCTCACTCAAAAATGCTAAAAAGAAAGTCTAAGAGCCATCAATCCACCATCACATGTATCATTAGCAAGCTTCATATTTAACATGCAATGGCATTAACACAAAATCCACCTTGGCCGAATACCACCCCCATGACATAGCAAGGATTTGAACCATGGGCTAATAAGAACATCAAGTTAGCAACCAAAAACATGCATGAATCTCATGGCACAACATCAAACATACCTTAAACTTGATACAAGTATGGCCAAACCTCTTCCCAATCCTCTTCCAAAACCAAACATGAAGCAAGAACTCCCTCTTCTTCCTTAGAATTTTCGGTCAAGAGAGAATGAAAAGGATGAACAATTTTTTTTCTTTTCTTTTCTTCAACTCACAGCAATGGGGGGGGACACTCACCATTCTCCTTTTTTTTTTTCTTCCCTTTCATTAATCAATTCCCATGCTCATTATTTTATTTTTTTCTTACATACACCATTGTCCCAACATGTTTTATGACATGTTTTTGCCCATAATCCCTTGTCATGACCGGCCACTAGCTATTAGGGGGGAAATTTGACATGCAAGTCCTCCCTTTTGATTACATGCACTATTAGGTCCTTATAGATTAGCCTATCACATTTCAGAAGTGTCACACAAGTCCTAATAACTGAATTCACATGCAATCGACTAAATCGAAGCTTGAAATTTTCACACATTCATAAATACATATTCTAGACAATAAATATTACGTTCAAACATTTCGGTGACTCGGTTTAGCGGTCCCGAAACCACTTCCCGACTAGGGTCAATTTTGGGCTGTCACATTCTCCTTGGGTTGCTTCCGTACTCTTTGTGAAAAAAAAGATGGGTCAATGAGGTTATGTATAGATTACAACTCAACAAAGTGACTGTGAAGAACAAGTATCCCTTGCCAAGGATCAATGATTTGTTTGACCAATTGAAAGGAGCCACCATGTTTTCCAAGATAAACTTAAGGCCTGGTTACTACCAGCTCAGAGTAAAGGACCAAGATGTACCGAAAAACACATTTAGGATGAGGTATGGGCATTACGAGTTCCTTATCATACCCTTCGGTTTAACAAATGCCTCTGTGGTATTTATGGATTTGATGAACTACATTTTTCTACCATATTTGGATAAGTTTGTAGTGATCTTTATCGATGATATATTGATTTGTTCTCAAGATGCAAGTGAACACGTAGAACATTTGAGAACAGTTTTGCATACTTTGAGAGAGAAGCAGTTGTATGCTAAGTTTAGCAAAAATGAGTTTTGGCTCCGAGAGGTAGGATTCTTAGGACACATTATGTTGAGTGATGGGATCAGAGTTGACTCGAGTAAGATCTCAGCTATCGTTGAGTGGAAATCACCGAGGAGTGTGTAAGAGATACGAAGCTTTCTAGGTTTGGTGGGGTACTACAGAAGATTTGTAAATGGATTCTCGATGATAGATACTCCAATGACAAGGTTGTTACAGAAAGATGTCAAGTTTGAATGGACAGAAAAGTGCCAACAGAGTTTTGAAATTCTAAAGGCTTTGTTAACCGAAACTCCAGTTTTAGTGCAACTGGGACCAGGAAAAAAATTCGTGGTGTATAGTGACACCTCCTTAAATGGATTGGGATGTGTGCTCATGCAATAAGGTAAGGTAATAGCCTTTGCCTCGAGGCAGCTAAAGCCACACGAGAAAAACTACCTGACGCACGATTTAGAGTTGGCCGCCATCGTGTTTGCGTTGAAAATTTGGAGACACCATTTGTATGGCGAGAGATGCCAGGTATTTATTGACCATAAGAGTCTGAAGTATTTGATGACTCAAAAGGAGCTGGATACGACAACAAAGATGGTTGGAGTTGATTAAGGATTACAAGTTGGTTATTAACTACCACCCTGGGAAGGTGAATGTAGTCGGTAATGCGTTGAGTAGGAAATCATTGTCAGCCTTGAGGGCTATGAACACTCAATTGACCTTGACTGATGGTGGTTTGATTCTAGCTGAGATAAGAGCTAAACCAATGTTTTTTCAAGAGATTTGTAAAGCTCAGAAAGGTGATAAGGACTTGCAAGCTAAGATGGCTCAGTGTGAGATAGGAAATGAATCTGAATTTCGTGTTGGTACGAATGGTTGCATGATGTACCGAGATAGAATTTGTGTGCCGAAGGATAATGAGCTCATACAGAAGATTTTACGAGAGGCACATAGTGGTTGCTTGTCTATCCATCTAGGTAGTGTGAAAATGTATAATGACTTGAAGAAAATGTACTGGTGGTCGGGGATGAAAAGAGACATTTTTGAGTTTGTTTCTAAGTGTCTAGTTTGTCAGCAAGTGATGGCTGAACACCAAGTATCTTTGGGTTTGCTTCAACCCGTAATGGTTCCCGAGTAGAAATGGGACTGTGTTACCACAAATTTTGTATCAGGGTTGCTGTTGACGCCAAGGAAAGAGGATTCCATTTAGGTTGTAGTTGATAGGCTTACCAAGACAACACATTTTATACCGGTGCGTACTAATTATCCCCTTGAGAAATTGGCTGAATTGTATGTTTCTGAGATCGTGAGACTTCATGAAGTACCCTTGTCAATTATTTCAGATAGAGATCTGAGGTTTACCCCACAGTTTTGGAAGAAGTTGCAAGAGCCGTTAGGAACAAAACTGAATTTTAGCATTGCATTTCACCCACAGACTGACGGTCAGTTGGAAAGAGCAATTCAGATCTTAGAAGACATGTTGTGGTCTTGTGTTCTTGAATTTCAAGGCAGTTGGGAAAAGTACTTATCACTAGTTGAATTCGCCTGCAACAATAGCTATCAGTCGGGTTTGAAAATGGCGCCTTATGAGGCCTTGTATGGACACAAGTGTCGAACGCCCTTATATTGGATAGAACTTAGAGAGAGACAGATTCACGGGGTTGATTTAGTCAAAGAGACTAAAGAGAAGGTTAAAGTGATTCGTGATTGCTTGAGAGTCGCTTCAGATGGATAGAAATTCTACACGGATTTGAAATGAAAGGAAATTGAGTTTCAAGTCAGTGATAAGGTGTTTTTGAAAGTATCCCCGTGGAGGAAAGTCCTCAGATTTGGTAGAAAGGGCAAGCTGAGTCCTCGTTTCAAAGGACCTTATGAGATTGCCAAGAGAGTAGGGCCTGTTGCCTACAGATTGGCTTTGCCCTCGGAGTTGGAAAAGATTCATGGCATATTTCATGTGTCTATGTTATGTCAATATAGATCGGATCCTTCGCATATGATATCGCCAACTGAGGTTGAGATTCAACCGAATATGACTTATGGTGAAGAACTGATTAAGATTTTGGCTCGAGAGGCAAACAATTGAGGAATAAAAGTATAGCACTAGTGAAATTTTTAGGGCATAGACATGGAGTCAAAAAAGCCACATGGGAACCCGAGGAGACCATGAGAGATCAATACCCGAACTTATTCACTAGTAAGATTTTTGAGGACGAAAATCCCTATGGGGGAGAATTGTAACAGCCCGATTTTGGCCTTAATCGGAACAATGATTTTGAGACCACAAATTTGAAGTCAGAGAAATTATTTTATTATTATTTTGGGTGTTATAGCATGATTATATTAGTGCATGAAAAATTTGGAGGAGTAATTTTAGCGTTTGTGAGCTTAATTGTGAAAAAGGACTAAATGGCATAAAGGGCAAGAGTCTTGTTTTAATAGCCAAAGGTGTTAAATTACTAAAGGACCATATTTGGGGGTGTTTAAAGCACAAATATACACTTCTAGGAAGCTTGGCCAGCCATAGGGTCAATAAAGAGTTAAAATTTCGAAGTTAGGTGGTTTAGGTGACCAATTTTGACAAAAAAATAAAATAAAGAAAGGGGAGCAATAGTGTCATCTTTTTGCACCGAAAATTTCAGCCATTTTGGGGGTTTTAAGAGCTTAAAAGTTGCAGCAACTCTTCACTCTTGAAAGTAAGTGATTTTCGTGGTCATTCTTAATAATTTTTGTATTTTTAGAACCCTTGTGGCATGAGCTAGCTAATGAGGGGATTATTTTGCAAAATGGTTGATAGTCTAAGGATTTACCATGAAAGGAGTTGTAATATTTTCTGAGTTTTTATGGAAGAAAATGAATCCTAGTTTTTAAATAAACAACTTTTGTAAAATGGTGTTCATGAAAAACACCTAAAATGGACTATTTTGTAAAGTAGTAAAATAGAGGATAAATGTGTAAAATGTTTGAATTTGTGAGTTTCTATAAGTATGAAATAGGTTCGACTAGGCTTCGTTAGTGTGAAAATTTGATAAAAATCAATTTACGAGCCCAAGGGAAAAATTGTAATTTTTGAAAGTCTAAGGGCAAAATGGTCAATTTTACCAAATTTTGTATTGTTAATGTTTTTATTAATATGGTGGTTAAATGAGTGAAATTTTATCATTCTAGACCAAGAAAGACAGAATCCGGACCTAGATCGGGGGAAGACCAAACTAGTAGATTAATTCAAACTAGCTGCCTACTTTTGTACTCCGAGGTAAGTTGTATGTCAATAATGCACCTATATTGTTATGATGTATGATTGAATTAATATTGCATAAATTGTTATGGTTGTGAATAAGAGAATGCATGTTGAGGAATTAATGTAATAAAGATTTCCGGTTGAATATTTGGAATAGACTTGGATATTCATACCATGACATTGGGTGGTATGTGAGCCAATGTAAGACATGCCTGGGACATGCATTGGCCACATTATGAGTGCTAGTGTAAGACGTGTTTGGGACAGGCATCGGCATTGAGACAAGAGCTAGTGTAAGACATGTCTGGGACATGCATTGGCCTCGGGATATACAAGCTAGTGTAAGACCTGTCTAGGACATGGCATCGATATCGATAGATGAGAGGTAGTGTAAGACCTATCCAGGACATGGCGTCGGTGGCCGCGATATATGAAAGTCAGTGTAAGACCTATCTAGGACACAACATCGAATTTAATGTGTTAGCCAGTGTAAGACCATGTTTAGGACATGGCGTCATCATTTTATCCCATGTTCGGGCTATTGAGTATCCAGTAGTATTCCAAATGGTTCAATGAAAGATTTAAGATTTATATCGAAATGAGAAAAGTTATGACCATGTAGTCAGTGGTACAGGTACTTATTTGAAATGTATGAGATATGGACTCAATATATGCCATATGAATTGTATTGGATGGCGATGAGCAAGTTGTGCTTATATCTACTTATGGTATTCATGAACCATCTATGAAAGGTTATGAGCATATTGTTCTATGATAATTAGTTAATTTTCATGCAACTTACTAAGCTTTATGCTTACCCTATTTCCTTTCCATTTCCTTATAGTGCTGCCAAAGTACCTCATGGATCATCGCATACGTTGGAGAAGCCAGTCACACTATCATTTTGAAGCACTTGGTATAGTTAGTTCCTTTATTTTGATTCTGGCATGTGTAGGATTCTTTGATTTTGTTAAAGTGTCACATTATTTTGGGGCCAAATGTGTTGGCTTAATTTAGTACTTGACTCATTTTGTATAAGGCCATGAATAATGGCTAATATTAAAAGTTGTATGAATGCAAGAAAGTCTTTCATGAATATGAAAATTGTTGGCATGGTCGTATATGTGTAAAATGTATATAGGCCTTAGTTATGGTTGCTTGGTTGAGAAATCATGTTGTGATGGACTTGGGTAGATAGATTGTGTTTTAAGGTGGCAAGGGGCTTCGTAGATAGCCCTATATCGTCCATACAGGTAGACACACGGGCATGTGTCTAGGCCGTGTGTGACACACGGTCAGCCCCATGGGCGTGTTGTTCGACCGTGTGTCCCCTGCACCTCGATATTGCAAGTCAGTATGCATGGTAGTAAACACACGGGCAGAGGCAGGGCCGTATTCCTAACCGTGTGGAGAACACGGCCTCTAGCCACAGGCATGTGCCCCTAAATTGTTGTTGACGTCAGAAACAAAATGTTAAGGCTTTTAGACACGGGCTAGGACACGGGTGTGTCATGGCCGTGTGAGGGACACCGACGTGTGTCAGGCTGTGTGGAAATCCCTGTAGGCTTGAATTTGGAATTTAATTTACACGGGCTCGGGGCATGGGTGTGTCCCCTTATGCTTAGGCCATGTGAACAAGGGCCTTTAGCACAGCCATGTCATAATGGCCACACGAGTGTGTTGCCTTTCCACACGGGCGTGTGCCTTGCTTCAAGTGGCATTTTTTTTAAAGTTTTCAAAGATGTTGGGGCCAATCCCAAGTTATTTCCAAAACATTTGGGCTTAATAGGCCCATATTAAGAACTTTTAGATTAGAAGAGAAAAGTTTTAAGTTTAACCTAGTTTTCATAGCTCAGAAATGATCAAATGCATGCAGTTAAGTCAGGTAATGCCTCGTGCCCAGTTCCGGCCTCGGACCCAGACCCGGGTAAGAGGTGTTATATATTCCAACCTTACTTTAATTCTCATCTTGACTATGCTCATTGAACTATTTGGAATCATTAAGGATACTCAGCAATCACATATAGCTCGTACAATGCCGTATCCCAGATATGGTCTTACATGTTATCACATATCGATGCAACTGTCCCAGACAGAGTCTTATACGAAATCGATTAATGATACCAATGTCCCAGACATGGTCTTACACGTAATCACAATATAATGCCAATGTTCCAAACATGGTCTTACATGTAATCACTTCTCAATAACCTAATGTCATGACATTTGTATCCTATACTGTTCCTAAGGTTCGTACGGGACTTTTGAATGTCGTAACTCTGTCGTTTCTTGCTCTTAGTTGCTCATTTGACATTCATAACAGTTCAATGACAAATAAACATATAATTCAATTGGATTCAATAATAAGTAAGCATTTATAACACAATTTAAATACGTTTATTATCATACGAACTTACCTCATTCATTGTAACGACGAATTAGGTCGACTAATTCGAAACTTTGTTTTCCTCCCATTCTAGATTTGAATCTCATTTTTCTCACTCTATATAATAACAAAATTTACTTACTTAATCATTAATTCATTCAATTTAACACAATTTACACATTTTGGCAAAATTACACTTTTGCCCCCATGTTCTACATTTTTGGAATTTAGTCTTTATCACATAAAATCACAATTTCTTGCAATTAAGGACAACCTATGCTAGCAAAATTTTATCCTATCATATATCAGCCCATATTTTCACTTTATTCATACTTTTAACCACAAAATTTCATAATTTCACAAATTAGTCCATAATTTGTATTTTTACTCAAAATCATTTTGTAATATATGTAAAACTATCATCTAACTTCCATATTTCATTATAAATCATCAAAAAGAATGAATATTCATCAATGGAATCTCACAGAATCTATAACAATTTCAAAAATGGAGATATGGGCTAGCTAGATTAAGTTGCAACATGTAACACCCCAAACCCGAGACCATCGCCGGTGTCGGACCCGAGGGGTTAACAAGCCAAGTTCACATGTTTTTGCCCACCAATTTGACATTTCCAGTCAGGCTGGAAAACTGCGTCACTGTCGCCTTAAAAATCATATCTCGAGTTTCAAAACTCGGAAACTGGTTTCGTAAATTTTCCCTGAATTTAGACTCATATATCCATCCATGGATTTATTTCTAGGATTTTTGGTCGGGCCAATTGGTACAGTTTATTAGTTAAAGTTACCCATGTTACAGGGATTGACTGCTCTGACCTTCGCGCGGTATAACTTGAATATCTCTCTGTACAGGGATTTAATGCTGGTGTCGTTTGTTTCTAATGAAACTAGACTCAAAATGTAATTCGTACATATAAGGTATGACCCCTAATTATTTTTGGATAATTTATAGTGAATTTTTAAAGTTGCGACAGGGAACCCAGAAACCATTCTGGCCCTGTCTCACAATAGCTTTAATAACTCTTAACCTGTAACTCTTATGACCATTTCGTTTCTTCTATATGAAAATAGACTCATCAAGGTTCATTTACATAGCTTATTCACTATTTAATTCCATTCCTATGAATTTTGGTGATTTTTCACATTCACGCCACTGCAGCTGGCAGCATCTGTTTTTAAGGTAGGACTTACCTATTTGGTAGTCTCCATGATTCAACTAGTCTTGCCATACATAGGTTCATATATGATCATTTTAACCATGCCAATGGCTGATCATATGACCAACATTCCCATTTCCAAACCATAGCCACATCATGACACCAAATATATACATACAACCCACAATTAGTCTAAGTTCATGTTCCCCTTTTTGAGCCATTTTCGCATGGCCATACATACTTACATTACAACGTATTTAACAAACAAGAGGTAGTCCTATACATGCCATCTCAAGTTCAATCAAAAAATTTATACCAAAATGGAGGCTTGATAGTGTGGATGACTTCGACTTCAACGATCCCAAATCCGATTGCTTCGAGCGAAATCTAGAAAACTAAGAGCCAAAGCAACGGGTAAGCATTTTATGCTTAGTAAGTCTCAAGGAATATAATTAACTCTAATCACAGCAATACATTCACATAGCCAAATGCATCATTTCATTAATACACATTCTTACTTCATACTTCATCATTATATAAGTTCGCAAAGCATCAATCAATTCAATAACTGAAATTCATTAGTCGATTGAGCGAATATTGCTCAAACACGCCGACTTTCCAATGCACATATAACGTACCTTATCCTTTGGGCTTACCGAGTGTACTAATTGAATTCATTTCAGCAACCAACACTCACCTCCAGCCCAAGATTCTTGAATATAACCGGATATAATCACGAGCACAAATGCCTTGGTCTTAGCCCGGATAGAATAACTTCGACGAATGCCTTGGGCCTTAGCCCTGATATAGCCACTAGCACAATTGCCTTGGTCTTAACCGGATATAATTTCCAGCATAATTGTCTTGGGCTTAGCCCGATATCATTCAATTTCACATGCACACATACATCAATAATCATTGGACATACATATTTCATTTTCGTTACTAAGGCTCAAACACAATTATAATCATTAGCATATTCGCGCCGGGACTTAGCCCGTGGAATTCAAATACTCATACACACATAATCAATAATCATACACAACCATATTTCATCTCACATAATTCAAGTAAGATCACTTCTTGAGGACTTACCTCGGATGTTGTCGAACGGCTTTTTCGCTATTCGATCACCTTTTCCTTCCCTTGTCCAATTGTGGCCCTCTTAGCTCTTGAGCTAATTCAAACAAATTCAATTTATTAAAACCTCATTGTGCTTGCTTATGGCGAATATGACAAGGACTTTAAATGGTCATATGGCCACTCTTTAACTTGAATACACAATGGTCATGCACATTTTATACTACATCAAGCAATTCAATACAATTTATTTGAGCATCAAGGAAATGCTAAGGCCTTCAATAGGTTACCCAAGGCCGAATATTCATGTACATGTTGAGGTCAATTTTGCACTTAATACCTCACAAAAACAGCATGCAATTTACTAATTAATGCTTTGCACATTGTGGCCCAAAACTTATAACATAGCATCAAGCACCTACATGTGTGCTAGGCCGAATTGTGCTTGAAATTTCACAAGCATTCTTCCACATCTTCTTCTTTAAACCAATATATTCATCACTTAGTTCATAACCAAAACATAATGCTAATCACATATATGCATATATGAGCATGGCCGAATTTTCAAGGTGTCCATAGCCATTCAAAACACAAATTTTAACTAACATGCAAGAAGCATGAATCATGCTCAAGAATGCATCATGGCCGAATATGACAATCATGTTCCTTTTCAACTTCAATCATGATAAAACAAAGAGAAAACTCAAAATCTTACTCATGAGTAGAAAATCCATCATTGCATGCATCATCATCAAGCTTCACACTTAGCATGCAATGGCTTTATCACCATAACAACTTTGCCCAAATACCATTTCCATGGCATAACAAAGATTTGAGCCATGGCTTACATGCACATCAAGTTAGCAACCAAGTCATGCATGAAACTCCTAACACAACCTCATACATACCTTAATCTTGATGTAAACTTAGCCAAATCTCCTTCTAGGTCTCTTCCAACCCAAGCATGAAGCAAAAATCCTCCCCTTTTCCCTTAGTAATTTCGCCAAGAAGATGAGAAAGGATGAACAAATTTTTCTTTTCTTTCCTTAGTACATTCGCCAAGCCTATGGAGAAGGATGAACATTTTTTCTTTTTTTTTTTCATACTCTTATTTTATTATTTCAAACATGCACCACTAGCAAAACATGTTTAAGACATGTTTTCTTTTGCCCATATTCATCACCATGGCTGGCCACTATAGTCAAATTTGGGGAATTTGACATGCAAGGACAACATTTCCTAGTGTGCATCAATAGGCCACTTCCACATTTGCCTATCTCAAATTCTAAATTTTCTCACACAAGTCCTTTCTAGTGAAATTCACCTTTATAACACTAAATCAATCATCAAAAAATGTCATACATGAATACTCACATATTATAGGCATCAAAATAAATTTTAAATTATTGTTATGCCTCGGTTTTGTGGTCCCGAAACCACATTCCGGCTAGGGTCTATTTTGGGCTGTCACACAACAAGCTCAAAAACATAAAAATTATTAAAAATTGGGCAAAAACCACTCACCTATCAAGCTCCAAAGCTTGGCTGAATGTATCCATGGCTTTTCTAGGTTAGAAAAGGTTGAAGAAGATGATGGGTACAAAATAATAACTTTGATTTTATTTATTTAATCTTTATTAACCAATTTACAAAACTAACCTTTAATAATATCATAAATTTCAACAATACCAAGCCATAAAATTTCACTATCAACATTTATGGGGTAATTGTCACTTAAGGAACTATTTAATTTCATAGCCATTTAATACCTTTAACTTATAAAATTCAACTTTTATGCTTTATGCGATTTAGTCATTTCTACCGAATTAACCACTGAAATGATAAAATTTCTTTACGAAATTTTCACACGAACATTCTATCATACTGTAAACCTTGATAAAATAACAAAATAAATATTTTTACTTTGGATTATGGTCCCAAAACCATTATTCTGATTAACCCTAAAAACGGGCTGTTACACAGTGGTTGATCATAACTCCTCGGATTGGCTTCCATCAAAACCAAGTCTTCATTACCTTTTTCATCTTTGAATGGCTTAGACCCTAAAGTGTTTTCCAATGGGTCTTCTTTAGAATTGCTTTCCGTAGAAACTAAGGTTTCTAATTCCTCCATTACTTAACACTTTTCCACTGAATCAGGAAATTTCATCACTTCCAGAATATTAAGTGTTACCTTATTGTCTTGAACTCACATGGTGAGTTTGCCTTTTTGCACATCCATCAACATTCTTCTCGTGGTTAGAAAAGGTCTCCCAAAGATGGTTCGAACTTCCTTATCTGCTTCAAAATCTAATACAATGATTAATAGGAAAAATAAATTTATCAACTCTTACCAAAACATCCTCGATCTTGCCTTCGGGATATGCTAACAACCGATCCGCCAGTTGACGTGTCACAGTAGTAGGTCTTACTTCACCTATTCCTAACAGCTTGAAAATAGATTTGGGCATTAAGTTGATGCTTGCTCCTAATTCACACAAAGCTTTACCACAATATGATTCACTGATGTTGCAAGGTATCGTAAAGCTTCTAGGATCCTTCAGTTTCAAAGGTAGTTTGTTCTGTAAGAATGCACTGCACTCCTTCGTCAAAGCGACAGTCTCATACTCACTAAGTCATTTCTTCTTAGACAAAATATCCTTCATAAACTTCATATAGTTGGGCATATGTTCTTAAGCCTCCACCAATGGAATGTTAATGTGTAATTGCTTTAAAACATCCAAGAACTTCTTGAATTGTACCTTTTTTTTATGCTTATTCTGCTGAAGTCTTTGAGGATATGGAACTCTAGGTTGATATAGACAACTTTTCTGAGGAAGTAAATTTACAAAAGTACGTGCTAAATTTTCAGAATTCACTAGTTTAGGGTTTACCTCATCAGATTTTTTAGGATCTGATTTTTCTATTTTAAGGACTTCAAACTATTGGTTGACTTCTCTTTTTTTCTGTAAGCTCATCTTCAACCACAACCTTCTTAGGTTCCAAAATCTTACCACTTCATAACTCGACTACCTCGCAATGTTCCTTACCCAAATTTCTTGGATTTTTTGTATCGCTTGGCAAGGCTCCTTGCGGTCTACTACGAATCTCAGTAGCTAACTAACCTATCTAGTTCTCCAGATTTTTCAGCATTGCTGCTTGACTTTGGATCAAGGAGTCAGTTTTGCCATGTATGAGGAGTCAGTTTTTGCCATGTATGCTTTCAACAAGTCCTCCAAACTGTTTGATGACTCAGCTTGAGGTGGTTTTGGGGTTTGTTGGTTAAACTTTGGGTTTGGTTGGGTCTATGTTGCATCTGACTGTTCGGTCCATTTCCTTAGTTACTCTAGAAAAGTTCAGATGATTTTGCCACAAAGGAATGTAGAAGTTGGACTGTGGTCCTTTTCCACTTCTATTTTGATACTGATTCCTTACATAATAAACTGATTCGGGATTTGAAGGGCAATTCTCAAAAGAATAACTATTGGAATGACAAAAATGTGCAAGTGTACACAATTGTTACCCAAGTAATAAAGTGACAAGTAAATGTCTAGTTATCGTACCCACAGGGACTGTGAAAGAAAAATATTTATGAAATGTAAATCAAACACTTTGGTGATTAAAAATATTTTGATTTTGAGGAAAGATTAAAAACTAATATTTAACTAAGTAAAATAAAAATAGAAATTTCAATGCACAATTTCAAAAGATTGTTTTAATCAAGATGACATAATTGTGTTAGATCAATTCCATTCCATAACTTAGAATTACTAAACCCATGTTCATGTTGTTACGAATATTTTCACGATAACTTGGTAATTTGCTAACTACTGCTCATACGTACTTATTAAATTAACTAATCTCTTGAGCATTTTTCAATGCCAATTCAAACAATTAATTAATCTTCATAAGACATAAAAGATTAAGTGAGCTAACAATATATTTCTATATTGAAATAGTTTAATCACAATAATCCAACAAGTTATGCAAGGCTAATGTATTGTTTAACATTGTCGCTAATTTAAACTTCAGCTACCTTAGAAGATTAAACATGCACCAATTAAATATTGTGTCACTTAATTATAATTTCAACATGTTTAATAATTAATTTATTCGTTACCTTATATTTTATAATGAAAGTTAACATAAGCATGATTTTATTTAATTGAACAACTCACCAAGGCCTATAACAACACAAACATGGTTTTACTAATTTAAGTGGATAGAATACAATCAATCTAACATGAATTAATATAATCCATTTTAATTAGAAAAAGAAAAACAATAATTCAGTGTTTCTACGAGGCCAGACTAGTGCACTCTTCTTCTTCTCTTCTTGTTCTATTGAACCGAGGCATCTACGAATAATTGAATGATGCTATTCCAAGGTGGAAGAAGGATACTTTTCAAGAGGGAAATCGGCAAGGGAAATGGACAAGAAAAATGGAAAAACAAAGAAGAGAAAGTGAGTGAAAGAGAGAGAGATGTGTGGAATGAAAGGTGTGTTGAATGAATAGGTGAAAGGGGAATTTATAAGTGGAAGTAGATGCTAAAAATAGAAAATAAATAGTATCCACAGACTTCCCTTGGTTGGCCACACATGGAGTAGTTTGAATGTTTCAAACTTTGCTAAATTTAGCTTGGGGAAAATCTTCAAAGGCACAAAAAGTGGAGGGGTTTGAATAGGATTTAAAGGAAACTTGAGGGCTATTTTGCTATTAATTTAATCAGATAAATAAGCTGATTGGATCAGCTTATTGGGTCGATTTTGGGCTGCAAATTTTCTTATTGGATCAATCTTCAATGCTTAGTACACTAGGCCACCTTCTCTTTTGGGCTTTATATTAAGTTTTAACCCAATTTAACTTAGATAAAAATTAAATATAAAGTATATAAAATGATCATCATTTGGACCAAACTTGGCTGGAAAAATATTTAATCTTGCCCTTGGTTCGCTCGGTGCAAAAATTCTCCAACTGTTAAAGCCTTTCAAGGTTCTACCGAGCCAATTTTCACCTTTTGTGCAAAACTATCAAAAATAAGCCAAATTTGTAAAAATTTATTATAAAAATAATTAAAATTCAATATGTTAATAATTTAAGTACAATTTAATTATTTTATAAGTAAGAGTACATTTATGTCATAATTCAGCTAACATAACAATTATTGATATAATAAAACTTTTGATACGGCCATGCCCTGGGTCACACCAAACTCGAGCAAGGATCCCTTGGAGCTGCCATAAGAACCTATCACCCAAGCACGAGCTAAACAATTCAAAGAGGCCATTTCGGCCTTAGTAAACCAAGTGTGGGGCAAGACATTGGCTGGTAATGTAACACCCCTAACCCATATCCGTCGTCAGATTAGGATAATGTTTCACATATCTTTCCACCATAAAATTAAGATCTGTAAATTTTTGCTGAAACTACACTCACATATCTTTCCACCATAAAATTTTCATAATTTTTGGTTTAGCCAATTAGTACAGTTTATTCATTAAAATTTTCCTTATTTCACTTTCTGACAGTTCTGACCTCTCTTCACTAATATTTAATTATCTCATAGTACAGAACTCGGATAATATTCTTGTCGATTTATCCTGAAATTAGACTCATTAGGGATTTTAAAAATATATGTTTAAGCCTCTAATTATTTTTATCCAAATTTTTGTGATTTTCCAAAGTCAGAACATGGGATCACGTAATCATTCTGAACCAGTCTCACAAAAACATAAATATCTCAAAATATAGAACTCTGTTTCTTTCTCTGTTTCTTTTATATGAAAATAGACTCATTAATATTTAATTTGATATCTCATTAAGTCTCTGATTAAATTTCTACTATTTTTTGTGATTTTTCAAAATCATGTTACTACTACTGTCCAAAACAGTTTTATTGCTAATTCACTCTTTCACACTTTCTTTGTATTAACCTCATTTTAACATACATATCACAAATAATTTTCACCACATTTCATACATCACAAGTATAGGCCCATGATCACAAGGTCACCATAAAATCATCCTCATGTATAACTTACTTGTTTATAACCTTACCACATCCTGGTCACTTAATGAACACATCATTCACATAACCAAGTTCCTGCACTTATTCATCACAAAACTCACAAAGCAATACATAGAGAGTCTCCCGTTGAACACTTCGAATCAATCCTCGATACTTGGTGGTTTTAGCACATAGCTCCACCCATCATATAGTTCGACTCTCTTGTACACATGGTGAACACTCAGTACCACCGATGTGACCTAGCCAATTTATCTCGTAGCTCTCTTGTCTACATGGTGTCCTTCACCTGGAACCATGCATGCGACCTAGCTACATATATCCCGTAGCTCTCTTGTCTACATGGTGTACACATAGTATCACCCATGTGACCTAGCTACATCATAATGTCTTGTAGCTCTCTTGCACACATGATGTGCACTCAAGACCATACATGTGACCTAGCTACATACTATCTCAGATCATCCAATCTTTTCAAGGTTCAACTGGGATTTCTCTCTTTTCCAACAATTTCACCAATCAAGTAATTATCCACAAACATATTTCCAATATTATTATAAAATATCATAATACAAGTAATATTGATGTATTACTTACATATAAACTTACATCTCATTTAATATCAAGGCAATAACATTAAATTACACATTGCCTTATTAAAGATTATATGAACTTACAATTTCCCATAATATCCATAATCATAGAAATCACATTTATGTATGATAATTCAATGCACTTCATGTACCATAGACATATTTTTAAATCAATTCATAAACTTGGCACCATAATCATTTAATTTAACATAATTCAATTAATTCACTAAATTTAACTTTCAAATATAAATTACAAAGATTATTGCTATATTATTATCATACCAACTTAGATACTTTCAACACCTCGAAAATCATAATAAATATATCAATTTTACATTGAAACATGCATAAATTAATGCTTATTATACATATGAACTTACCTCGATACTAAAACGGCCATTTTACCAACTTTCCCAATTTTTAATTTTTCTCTCATTCTAGGTTCAAATCTCATTTTTCGGGATCTAAAACATCATATTTTACTTATTTAATTAATGTAATATTCAAAATAGTCCTTAACTTAAACTTTGGCAAAATTATAATTTTGCCCCTAAACTTTTGCATATTTACACTTTTGCCCCTAGGCTCGGGAATTAAACTTCATCCCTTATTCTTATGTTTTATGACATGCTGATCACTTTTCCCTTCTATGGTAACATCAAATTCTCACTCTAACATATACTTATGACTATTAGGTATTTTTACCGATTAAGCCCTTTTACTCGTTTTCACTCAAAACCGAGTAGCACAAGTTGTCTAACATAATTTAAAACCTCATATTATATCATAAAATAGCAAAATAAACACATTTCACCTATGGGTATTTTTCCAAATATCAACCCTAGCTTAAATTATTGCTAGAATAAGCTTAATCAAATTATCAGGATTCCAAAAACGTAAAGAACTTGAAAAACGGGGTTAGAACGGACTTACTATTGCTTGAAAACCCTAGCCATGGCTTCCCCCATGCTAATTTTGGCCTCCATGAAAAAGATGCGTCAATTTTGGCTTTATTTACCCTTTTTATTTCTTTTAATTACCGAATGACCAAAATGCCCTTCCTTACTAAAGTTTCAAAAATTCCATCCATGTCCAATTTTTTTCCATCACTTAGAAATTGGTGAAATTTCTATTTAAAACCTCCTAATTAATATTTCAAAGCAATTTCATACTAGAAACTTCTAGAATGCAAGTTTTGCAACTTTTTCAATTTAGTCCCTAACTTCAAATTGAGCACTTTATGCATAGAATTTCTTCACAAAATTTTCCCACAATCAAGAAATCATATCATAGACCTCAAAATAATCATAAAATAATTATTTCTATCTTGGATTTTGTGGTCCCGAAACCTCTGTTCCAACTAGACCCAATTTTGGGCTATTACAACTTTCCCCCCTTTAGAGATTTTCGTCCTCGAAAATCTTACCGGAGTGAAGTTTATTATCTTTCTCATAATTTCCAGCATTACTAACTAATTGTTTTCAAGAAGATACTTTCAAAAACACTCTGTCATCAATTTGAATCCCAAGATAACTCAGTCAACTCTGATATTTCTCTAACTCTGTCCTTCACTTGTCAACCATTCTCAGTCTCTGGTCATATCTATAATTATTTTATCACTGAACTCTTTGATTCCACACTTAGGAACTTAGTCAACATGATTCTCATGAATTTTCGTTATATACACCTCATCGGTAAGGGGGTGAGGTCATACAGTCTCTAACTTGATTCTGACATGTAACACCCCAAACCCGGCCCAGACGTTACGGCTGAATCCGACGTGCCACATTGAAGTTAAAAATCCACGTTTCGTTTTAGCGCTTTAAAACCAACTTTTGTTAATCTTAACCAAGTGAATGGAAGTCGGGCACCGGTAGGAACTGTAATAGAGGAGGTGAGCCATGAAGGTCGCTTAAGTACCAAGCTCTTCGATTGGATCCAATCCTAGACATGCCCACAACCGTTGCCACACTAGGTTATAACGAGTTGAAATTTCTTTGAGTAGATATCTTTGATAAATCGAATAATCGTGACGATATGTTATTTTGAAAACAAGTATCGTTTTGAAAACGTGTCCTAAGTCTAGCCCAGTTGAATTATTATCAACCAGATTAAAGTTATTAAAAAATAAAATAATCCCAGAAAAGGAAAGAAAATAAAGTTAAAATGGCCTTATTACAACCCAAAAATAAATAGTAAATAAGATAACTAAAGAAAACCAGTCACTTGTTTCAAAGCCCAAAAGCGATCACTGTGGCCACTCTGAATCCCCTCCGTTTCCAAGTCCCCAAATCAAGGCTCACCTGTAAGGTTAAGGAAGGGGGGTGAGTTTGGAAACTCAGTGTGCAACAAGCCCCTTTCAGAGCCAAAACAATATCAGCCCGCTAGGCCTAATCCCAACTTCAATCTCAACATATACTGGGCCGAAGCCTTTGCATTATTCATGTCATTGGGCCAAAGCCTTTTCATTATCATATCACTGGGCCAAAGCCTTTACTGTAAACGGTATCGCCCATAGGCCCATTTCAATATCACGTGTAATACCACTGGATGTATGCAAGCCCATTTGGGGAGACTACTCAACCCACCAACCGCTACTCTCCACCCGTACTAACCAAGCTCTCCATGTGGGGAATAACTCAACCCACCCAACCAAACTCTCCACTGGAAGCATAGCTGCTTTATCACATAACTGGAGGCCTAGCCTCTTTTAATAACTGGGGCAAAGCCCTTTTCGATAAACTGGGGCAAAGCCCTTTTTGGTAAACTAGGGCAAAGCCCTTTTGCACTTCCTCCATCCATATAAAAACCCAACCCAAGCATATATGAATTTATCATGTGCATATCATACATATCATGTGCATATCATGTCAAATCATGTATATCAAAATCTCATGCATCAAATTCATAATTAAACCCTAGGGGTATAATGGTCCTTTATACCTAAGGGCAAAATAGTCATTTTCATATTATAAGGGTAATTTCATAATTTTACCAAATATTAGGGTTCTTCATGTTCATTATCAGTTACTAAAAATTTCATGTGTTTCGATAGCGATTCTAGCCCATTCTTAGCGAAACCGAGTTATTGGGCCAAAAACCCTTAATGGGCCCTACATAGCCGAATTAGTCATCTAGGCCCATTTAGCCCTTTTCCATAACAGTCTAAGCCGTATTAGCGTGCAATCTGACAAGATTCCAATTTTTACCAAATTTACCCAAATGGGCCCGGAAGCCCATTGGGCCCGATTTTAGCCCCTCGAGGCCCAACTTACCGTGATGCTAAAAATTGTGCTCTTACCTGTTCCAACGACCCCGACTAACTAACCAATGAGTGTTCGCTTGCTCACAAGTCCTCGAAATGCCAGAATTTTGGCATTTCGGCTTTTCGGCAAATATCGAGTGAAGCTACGAAAGAGGGTTCGTTACACACCTGATTTGCGATATTCCTTGACGAGATCTCCTACGCGATTTCTCCTATAATCAACCGCTTATAGATTAGATCTTGTTAGTAATTAAACCAAATCGAAGACTACCTATTAACACTTACATATTCGGCCACCACCCATAATGGCCCTAGAATTCATACCTTTGCCGAAATTGATGACTAGATCTAGATTTAGTCACTCCGATGATCCAAGCTTATCAAAATCGACACCCCACTCCTTGCTGCTCCTCCAACGTATCTACTCCACCATAAAACCCATAAAATAAATGAAGAAGCCGAATAAGGCTTATATCTCTAATTGGCCACCTCCCTAAACTACAGGGGTTCCGGCATTTGTCAACAGTTACTATTGAAATCAATTTAGAGTACGAATACTTACCACAGTTTCTCTTCTTGAATCTGTTTAAAGCCTAGAAGATAAAGGGATTGGCCACTAAAAAGTGAAGGAAAACAGAGAGTTGCTGGTCAGCAAGAAATCGGCACCACTGGTTTCGACTTTTGTGACTTTTCGGCAAAAGTAAAGATAGAAGTAGTAGATGAATGGGAGGGAATAGTAAATAGGTTTCGGAAAAGAAAAGGAAGGAAAAGTGGATGGAAGGGTGGTGGTTCGGCTAGAGAAGAAGAAAGAAAAAAGAATAAAACTATGGTTTACAGAAGAAAACGACACAGCTAAATTCCTAAATGCCGAAAATACTACCCTAACACCCCTCTGCCGAAATCCCCTCCCTAATCCCCTCTAATCGGCTAACTCTATCTCCCTCTCAAATCCCTAAAATCTCTCCCCTTATCCCTCCTTAATCCATACGTTTGACTGATTCAAACTCTCTCCCACAGAGTTCCATTCGGCTACAACTCCTGCCTGCTCAAAGCATAAAAATGAACATCACCTTTGCCATCACAGGGAATCGAACCCAGGTCTTTCCCCAACCACTTACACGCCACCTTTTTAGCTCCCTAGTGGCGTCACTTAGCCATTTTACCAAAGGCTCTTTTGTGATACATTTTACCCACAATTTTTAATAAGACCACCTATCCAAATCCCCTAACTCTTAAGTCCAAAATTCACAAATTTTACAGGGTTTTGGCCAACACATGGGCCTTCCATAAGCCCATTTACACCCTCCACTTATGAATTTCGCAACCAAATACCAAATTTTAAAAACTTTACCAAAATCTCAAAAATAAAAAAAAACTCGAAAATCAGGATGTTACAACTCTACCCTCTTTAAAGAAATTTCGGCCTCGAAATTTTACCTAATCCAAACAGTTGAGGGTATTGCTGACGCATTGCTTCCTCGGTTTCCCAAGTAGCTTCTTCTTTGCCATGGTTTCTCCAAAGTACCTTCACTAATGGAACTGACTTCCTTCTCAGCACCTTAACTTCGCGATCAAGTATTTGCACAGGTTCTTCTTCGAAGGTCAAATCCGACTGTACTTTGATTTCTGCAACTGGCACTGTATGATTTGTGTCAGAATGATATCGCCTTAGCATGGACACATGAAAAGCGTCGTGAATGAGATCCAGCTCTGGAGGTAACTCTAGTTGATAAGCCACCGGCCCTATCTGCTTAATAATTCGATAAGGCCCAATAAATCGTGGACTCAACTTGCCCTTCTTACCAAATCTCAATATCTTCTTCCAAGGCGATACCTTCAAAAAGACCATATCCCCCACAGCATATTCAATATCCTTACGGTTTAGATCGGCATAAGGCTTTTGTCGATCCGCTGCCTCCTTTAACCGATTCCTGATCACTTTAATTTTGTCTTCGGTATCTGCTACCAACTCTGGACCAAGTACTTGCCTTTCCCCAACTCTGCCCAACACGTAGGTGAACGAGCCCATGTAGTGCCTCATAAGGAGCCATCTGAATACTTGCTTGGTAACTGTTGTTATACGCGAACTCCGCCAATGGCAAGTAATCCTCCTAGCTGCCCCTAAATTCAATAACACAACCCCTCAGCATGTCTTCTAAAATCTGAATGACCCTCTCTGACTACCCATCCGATTGAGGGTGAAAAGCCATACTAAAATCCAATCGCGTTCCCAACGCCTCATGCAACTTCTGCCAAAACTGAGATGTAAACTTTGGGTCTCGGTAAGAAATTATCGATACTGGCACCCCATGCAACCGCACTATCTTCACCACATACAACTTGGCCAGCTTCTGAAGTGAGTAATCGGTTTGGACAAGTATGAAATGGGCAGATTTCGTGAGCCTATCCACAATTACCCAAACTGAATCCTTCTTGGAAGGTGTCAACGGTAACCCACTTACAAAATCCATAGTTACCCTTTCCCACTTCCAAAGTGGTATCTTTATTGGCTGTAACAATCCTGAAGGTAGTTGATGCTCGGCCTTTACCTGTTGACACGTCAAACATTTCCCCAGAAATTCGGTCACTTCTCGCTTAAGTCTAGGCCACCAATATAGCTCTCGCAAGTCTCGATACAACTTACTCCCTCTTGGATGCATAGCACAAGGTTCATTATGTACCTCTTTTAAAATCATCAATCTCAAGTCTGTGACAGCCCTAAAGTGACCCTAGTCGGAAAGCGGTTTCGGGACCGCTAAACTGAGTCACCAAATTATTTGAATGTGATATTTATTGTCTAAAATATGTGAATATGAATGTGCGAAAATTTTTAAGCTTCGATTTAGTTAATTGCATGTGAATGGAATACATAGGACTTGTGTGACACTTTTGAAATGTGATAGGCTAATCTATAAGGATCTAATAGTGCATGTAATCAAAAGGAAGGACTTGCATGTCAATTTTCCCCCCTAATAGGTAGTGGCCGGCCATGAGCATGGGTGGACAAGATGTTATGGCTAAAAAAAAACATGTCATAGACATGTTGGCTTAATGCATTATGTAAGGAAAAATAAAATAATGAGCATGGTAATTAAATAATGAAAGGGAGGAGTGATGAAAAAAAAAAGGAAATGGTCTCATCCATTCCCCCCCATTGCCGTGAGTTGAAGGAAAGAAAACAAAAAAAAAAAGTGTTCATCCTTTGGTTCATCCTTGGCCGAAAATTTTAAGGAGGAAGGAAGAAGAAAGGTTGAAGAGGTTCGGCCATGCATGTAACTAGGCTAAGGTATGTTTGATGATGTTCCATGAGATGCATGCATGTTTTAGTTGTTAGCTTGAGTTCTACCTAGCCCATGGTCTAAATCTTGCTATGTGATGGAAATGACACTCAGCCATGGATGCATCATTCTTGCTTGGTGTTGATGTTGTGTTGGTGAGACATCAAGTTATTTTTATGACCAAGTTGAGATTTGAATTTTGGAATGAGTAAGGTTTTCGGCTATGGTAAATATAAGGGTGATGGATGTTGTGTCATGCTAAATCTAGATGAACAATGTTAGTGCTTATATCTCGATATTCATGAGTTTCTTTCTTGGTTTTACCTCAAACCCATGAAGTATTTTGAAATGGTGTCTTGATGCATTCGGCCATGGTAGAAAGTAGATGTGAAATGGTAGTAAGATGAAATGCAAAATGTTAGTATTTGATTAATAGTGTATATATGTGTATTAGCCAAGTTTTGAACTTGAAACAAAATGGTGTTTAGTCAATACAAGTGACCATACTTGTAGAACGTATTAAGTGTTGCAATCGGCCTTAGCATAGATGTGTATGTTCGGCCACATGAATGAGTACATGAGTTAATGTGTATGTTCGGCCATAGGTAAGCATATTGATGGCTTTATCTTGACTTAGAAAATTCGGCTAAGGGGAAATATTAGCTAATATGTTAAATTCGATTTGTGATTTCGTACATATGGGACTTTAATGTCTAATGTATATATGGGTTAAGTACCTTGAGCTTCTCTTTTGATGTTTGAATGAATTGTATTAAATTGCTTAAGGTGATTAAAAATGCGTATGACCATTGTGTGTTTGAGCTAGAAGGTGGCTATATGACCTATTAAATTTCTTGTCATATTCGACCATAAGCTAGCATAATGAGACTTTAATAAGTTAAACTTGTGTGAACTAGCTCAAGAGCCTAGAGGAACAAAGTTGGATAAAGGGAAGGAAAAGTGATTGAATAGCCGCTGAAGCCGTTCGACAACATCCGAGGTAAGTTTTCGAGTAATGGAACTTAGATTATGATTTGATTAGATCATGTTTTAAGCAAATCAAAAATCATGCTCTTTGTGTGTGGCTATTGAGCCGAAATTGCAAGTGTGATAAGTGTCTTGTGTTTGAGTTTTGCTAATGAAAATGAAATACGAATGTGTCATGATTTATTGATAAATGTGCATGGTTATTCGAATGATGTCCGGGCTAAGTCCTGAAGGCTTTGTGCTAAGTTACTAAATCCGGACTAAGATCCGAAGGCATTTGTGCGAGTTACTAAATCCGGGTTAAGTCCCGAAGGCATTTGTGCGAGTTACTATAACCGGGCTATGTCCCGAAGGCATTTAAACGAGTAGCTATATCCGGTTAAATTCCGAAGGTACGTGATTCGGGAATGAATGATCTTGCTGTAAAAATTTCAGTTAATACGCTTGTAAAATCCCAACAATGAGGTATGTTTCAGATGTGCTTTGAATTAGTTGCCCTTACAAATGAGTATTATTTCGGTTGATAAATGAGCTACCGCCTTTGGCTAAGTTGATCTTTGTGTATGAATATAAGGGTTGGTAATGTGAAGTAAGTATGATATTGAGAATTTGTGCATATGAAAATATCTGTTTAGCTACATGAATGCTATACTTTGGTTGTGTCTAAATTCATGACTCAAACTTACTAAGCATTAAATGCTTACTCGTTTCTTTGATTCTCTGCTTTATAGATTTTGGTTCTTCACTATCGGACTCGGGATTTTGAAGTCGAAGTCGCCCACACTATCAAAGCTCCTTTTGGGTATACTTTTGGTTGAACTTTGAAATGGCATGTATAGGACCACCCTTTTGTTGTTGGTCATGAACCCTTCGGTTTTGTGTAAATTTGGATAGCCATGCGAAAATGGCTTAAATATACTTTGATCATAGCATTATAATCGTTTTGTATGTTGTCCGTCGAGAGGTATGGAAATGTTGGCAACGATTAGCCATGGGAATGGTTATTCATGATCACTTTTGGTATATGTATGACAAACTCTAGTTGATCCATGAAGGATCATGAAATAGGTAAAGGTTACCTTAAAAATAGATGCTGGCAGCAACAGTGATGTGGATGTGAAAAATAACTAAAAATAACTAAATGGTTTCTGGATCCCTTGATCTGACTTTGGAAATTCATTATAAATTAACCAGAGACATTTAGAAGTCATGCCATATATGTATAGATTCCTTTTTGAGTCTAGTTTCTATAGAAACAAATGTCATCAGTATTGAAGCCATGTACAGGGAGATATCCAAGTCGTAATGCATGAAGGTCAGTGTAGTCGCACCCTGTAACAGGGGAGACTTTAACTAATAAACTGTACTAATTGGCCCAACAAAAAATTCTAGTAAAAAATATGTAGATGAACATATGAGTCTAGTTTTATGGAAAAATTATGAAATTGATTTTCGAGTTTTGCAACTCAAGATATGATTTTTAAGGTGACAGTGATGCAGTTAGCCAACTGCCTGGAAAAATTTTAAAATGGACTGTGAAAATGAGTGGTTTAAGCCCGTTAACCCCTCGTGTCCGATTCCAGCAGCGGTCTCGGGTACGGGGTGCTACAAAGTCAGAGTCCTTCGGCATACAAATTCTTCCTCGAAAACAAAGAACCCCATCATTATTTAACCCAAAATCTAGATTTTCCCCTTCTCAACTTGCTGAAACCGAGAAACCAACGACTCATCCTCCAACTGTTGCTTCTTAATCTACTCCACCCAAGTCGGTCTCACTTGTAACTCTACCAATAAGCTTCCATCGTCATACAAACTTAAACGACCAAACATTGCCTTCAATTTCGCCACAGTCCTTCGACTTAACGATCACCAGACATTTGCCTTACGGATGGTACTCAATCGAACAGTCATAGTCCTTTAACAACTCTATCCACCTTCGCAGTCTAAGATTCAGCTCCTTTTGAGTTAACAAGTACTTAAGACTCTTGTGATCCGTATAAATAATGCATCTCTCCCCATACAAGTAGTGCCTCCATATTTTAAGCGCGAAAATCACTGTTGCCAACTCCAAGTCATGCGTAGGGTAGTTTACCTCGTGAGGCTTAAGCTGTCGTGAAGCATAAGTGACCACTTTACCCTCTTGCATCAACACGCAGCCAAAACCTACATATGACGCATCGCTGTACACAGTAAAATCCTTATCAGACTCTGGCTGAATCAACACTGGCACTTCTGTTAAAACCTTCTTCAGCCAAATCTCGCACTTACTAAACTTTGCATAAAGTTGTTTTTCCCTTAGCACTTGCAGCACAACACGAAGATGCTCATCATACTTCTCTTTTATTTCTGAATACACCAAGATATCATCGATAAATACGACCACAAACCGATCCAAGTACGGCTGAAACACCCGATTCATTAAATCCATGAATGTTGCTGGTGCATTAGTCAAACCAAAGGGCATAACTAGAAACTCGTAATGACCATATTGAGTTCTGAATGTCGTCTTGTAAATATCCACTTCTTTGACTCTCAACTGATGATATCTTGATCGAAGGTTGATCTTAGAAAATATCGAGTCTCCTCTTAGTTGGTCGAACAAATCGTCGATTCTTCGTAACGGATACTTGTTCTTGATCGTTAGTTTATTCAACTGGTGATAGTCAATACACATTCGCATGGTCCCATCTTTCTTTTTTACGAATAACACTGGTGCGCCCTACGGGGAAACACTTGGTCTTATAAACCCTCTATCCAACAGTTCCTGAATCTAAGCTTTCAATTCTACCAACTCCTTTGGTGCCATCCTATAAGGTGCAATGGACACAGGAGCTGTTTCAGGTAACAAGTCAACTCCCAACTCGACTTCTCTGTTTGGAGGTAATCTAGGAAGTTCCTCTGGAAATACATCTTGAAATTCTTTAATGGTCCTAACCGACTCTACAGTTATCCCCTCAGGTTCAAATTGACTTACAAATGCCAAGTACGCCTCACAACCTTTCCGCTTCATACTCTGCAACAGTCTTATTACCCTGAGTCAGATTCAAAAAATTCCTTTCGACGGGCATCCACATAACTAGCTCCAACATACCTCCCCTTAAAAGCAGTCTTGAACAATTCCTAGGTTACTCGTTCAATCGGGGTACTCTCCCTCACGGTGACCCACCACCGGTATGCCTCATCTCGTAGCAACGATACAGCCCCCTTCAACTTTTGCACCACAGAGCAATCTAAATCGTCCATAATCCGCTCTGTTACCTCTAGCCAATATTCAGCCACATTTGGGGCTACTCCAGATACGCCCCTAAAAACTTCTGCTCTGTTAGCTCGGAGTCATTCCAAGATGGATCTCCTATTTACTGTCCCGGTGCTAGCTCCAGTAACCCTCTCCAAAACCCTTAACATTGCTTGGGACAAAGCATCATCCCCCGCAGCCCGATCATAAGACCCAGTCTCAGTTGCCTGTGGCACGGATGCCTCCTCAGCTGGCCTATGCCCTGAGGATGAAGATTCTGCTTGCACCCTTCCGCGACCACGTCCGCGGCCTCGTCCACGAGTTCCTTTTGTACTCATATCGAATTATCTGATTACGAATTTTATGATATTAGTATATTGTTCAATTGTTTATTACGAGATGTCTTATGGAAATATAGCAGTTCAAGGATTGTTTTCGCAACGTCGTAGCCTAGCTACAGTCTCATTCCTACCGTTTTACAGCTCTACCCTATCCAAAGTATCATTGTAGGGTCTCAGTTCTATTCATAGCATCATACCACAAAACGTAAAAGAGAGTATACTTACAGTCTTGGTGCCAAGGATTCAGTGTGCCATTTCTTTCTCCAAAAATAAAAACATGCATTTGGTCACAACAAGTAGAAATTTTAATTTTGACTTGACACACCCTTGTTTTGAAACTCTTGATTTTAGCCCCGTTTTAAAAAACCAAAAAAAACTTGAACCATTTTATCGTGTATACCTTGTAAAACATCTTTGAAAAGAACTTTTCAAAACCATTTCCAAAAATACCCCTCTTAGGCCTAAGTTTTCAAAAAGATTTTCAGACCTGATCCACAGCCGAGTTGTTGCAACCTAGGCTCTGATACCACTAAATGTAACAGCCCAAACTCGACCCAGACGTTACGGTCGAATTCGACGTGCCACATTGAAGTTAAAAATCCACGTTTTATTTTAGCGCTTTAAAACCAACTTTTGTTAAGCTTAACCAAGTGAATGGAAGCTGGGCAGCAGGTAGGAATCTGTAACAGAGGAGGTGAGCCATGAAGGCTGCTTAAGTACCAAGCTCTTCGATTGGATCCAATCCTAGATATGCCCACAATCGTTGCCACACTAGGTTATAACGAGTTGAAATTTCTTCGAGTAGATATCTTTGATAAATCGGATAATCGTGACGTTGTGTTATTTTGAAAACAAGTATCATTTTGAAAATGTGTCCTAAGTCTAGCCCATTTGAATTATTATCAACCAGATTAAAGTTATTAAAAAATAAAATAATCCCAGGAAAGGAAAGAAAATAAAGTTAAAATGGCCTTATTACAACCCAAAAATAAATAGTAAATAAGATAACTAAAGAAAACCAGTCACTTGTTTCAAAGCCCAAAAGCGATCACTGTGGCCACTCTGAATCCCCTCCGTTTCCAAGTCCCCAAATCAAGGCTCACCTGCAAAGTTAAGGAAGGGGGTGAGTTTGGAAACTCAGTGTGCAACAAGCCCCTTTCAGAGCCAAAACAATATCAGCCCGCTAGGCCTAAGCCTAACTTCAATCTCAATATATACTGGGCCGAAGCCTTTGCATTATTCATGTCACTGGGCCAAACCCTTTTCATTATCATATCACTGGGCCGAAGCCTTTACTGTAAATGGTATGGCCCATAGGCCCATTTCAATATCACATGTAATACCAATGGATGTATGCAAGCCCATTTGGTGAGACTACTCAACCCACCAACCCCTACTCTCCACCCGTACCAACCAAGCTCTCCATGTGGGGAATAACTCAACCCACCCAACCAAACTCTCCACTGGCAGCATAGCTGCTTTATCACATAACTGGAGGCGTAGCCTCTTTTAATAACTGGGGCTGTAACATCCTGATTTTTGGATTTATTCGTGGTTTTCAATATTTTGTAAAGTTTTTAAAATTTCCTATTTGGATGTGAAATTAATATTTTGAGTAGGTAAATGGGCTTATAGAAGGCCCATGTGTTGGCCGAAACCCGGTTGAATTTTTGAATTTTGGACTTAAAAGGTTAGGGGTTCTGGCTAAGTGGCCCTTAAGTGGAGTGATGGGTAAATTGCATCACAAATGAGCCTCTGGTAAAGTGGAAAGGGTGACGCCACTAGGTTCCTAGAAAAGTGGCGTGTGGAGCATTGGGGAAGGCATGGGATCGATTCCCTGTGTTGGCAAATAGATGCATTTATTTTTAAGTGCAGGAGGGGTAAGTGTTGGAGTCCAAGTGGATTCTGCTAAAGGAAAGTTTGAATCAGTCTAAATGCTTGAATTAAGGAGTGATAAGGGGAGAGATTTAAGGGATTGGGTGAGAGACTGAGAGTTGGCCGAATTTAGGGAATTGAAAAGGGAAAATTCGGCAGAGGGTTTAGGTTAATATTTCGGCATCTAGGGATTTATGAGGTGTCGTTTTCTTCTGCTCAGGCACCACAAGGGTTTTTCTTTTTCTCTCTTTTCCTCCCTAGCCGAAACTTCGACCTATCCTGTTCTTCTTTCTACTTTCTTCTCCAAAGCCGTCCATCAAACTCGCTATTCACCAAAGACCTTTGTCGAAGTCGCAAAAGCCGAAATCTGTGATCCTTGCTTGTGCCGATTTCTTCAAAGCCAGGTCCTTCTATGTTCTTTTGTTTTTATTAAATCTACGATAATCTTTTCTTAATCCTAGATACCTGACGGCAATTCTACTTCAAGGTCATAGCCTCATATCGTCATCTCCTTCACCACCCAAAAGCCGAAAATATCATTGGTTTAGGGGCTTATAGCCGAAACTTCTTCAACCCTTGGATTCGGGTTTTACCATTGTTCTAAGGATAAATCTGCACCGGATTGCATGGAAATCAAGTAGGAGTAAGGGTAAGTACATATCATCTCAGATCTGTTCTTATTTTACGATGTTAGGAAAAGCCGAAATCCCTAAAAATTAGGGAGGCTGTCGATTTGAGCATAAGGCTTTAAGGGTTTGTAACTGATGTTTTCTTTCAGTGATTAGAGTATTCTTAAGCGTTGGATCAAAAGCGTGAATCATTGGAGCAATCGGATTCGGAACTAGCTATCGATTTTGGCAAAAAGGTAAGGGTTCAAAGGTTTTTAGGAACATGGTTCGACTTTGGTTGAGCAAGTTTTGGGTTTAGTGATTACAGTTTGTAAATAAGAACTGTGTTAATAATTTTAGGACATCGAAAGGGATCTTGGTAGCGATTATGTCATGAATCAAGTGTGTACCGAACACCCTTTCTTAGTTCAATTCGGCAAAGTTAAATGCCAAAATCAGGCATTTCATGGGCTTGTGAGTATGCGAATGCTCTCAAAGACGTAGAGTAATTGTTAGATCTATCACCGTAAGGTGGTAAGTAAGTTTGTGTGACGTCTTAATGTACTTCGGAAAAATAGGGCCTCGATGGGCCAAAATTGGGCCCAATGGGCTTACGGACCAATATGGGTAAGATATGGGCAAATTAGCCTGTTAGTTAGATGGTGGAACCAAATTGCATAAAACTGTTGAAAAGTTCTGAAGTAATTTGTGTAGTTGCTAAGTTACGAAATTACCCCTAAAGAGCATAATTACCGAAATACCCCTAGGGTTTAAATTGGCTAAACTGCATGATTGATTGATACTGTATTTTGCATGATATGCTTTTATTAATATCTATTGTATGGGATTGGGGTATTGATGGAGGAAGTATTGAAAGTGGTTCATCCACATACTGGAGGCTTTGCCTCAACTCATCGATATTTGAGTGCGGCGTTCTTTCGCAACTGTGGAGTATAAATTTGGGTGGGTTGAGATATTCCCACATAGAGTGTAGGGGTGATGCAGGCGGTGTAGCGGTTGGTGGGTTGAGTAGTCTCCCAGATGGGTTTGCATGCATTACTACTATTGTTACCTATGTTCTTGAATCGGGCCTATGGGCCACACTTGTTATGTATAAAAGGGCTAAGGCCTTGCTCTGTGATTCGCAAAGGGCTTGGTCCTTGTGTATTGTTATCTGGATAGGGCTTAGGCCCAATGGGCTCGAGCTGATTTGGGCTTTGGATGGGTTTCTGTATACACTGAGTTTTCCCAAACTCACCCCTTTTTCTTCCATCCTTGCAGGTGAGCCCTAGTTGGTGGACTTGGAGCTGGGTGGGATTCAGAGTGGCCACACGTTTTCTGCAAATTCGTTTTCTTTTGGTGAACTAGATTCTCCATATTTTCGTTTATGGTTTTGGGTTTTTTTTTGTAATAAGGCCGCTAATTATTTTTATGGTTTAGGTTGTTTCTTTATTATTTAATTCTATTATGATAAAGCTGATCTATGATAACTAACGAAGTAGATTAGCTTTAGGACGCGTTTTCAAAAATATTAAGTGATTTCAAAATAACACGAATATGAGTAAGACTTCTGCTAAGAAAACGTTTTCAACCTTAATCATTTTCTTAAGATGGACCTAACCAAACGGTTTTCTCAAAATTATATGAGATGTTAGAGTGTGGCAATGGCGGTGTGCATGTCTAGGATTGGATCCGAATGGAGCTTGGTACTTAAGCAGTCCGACAGACTCACCTCCTCTTCTTCCTGGTTTCCTACCTGGTGCACAGCTTCCATTCACTTTAACCTACTTTTAAAAGTGTCTTTTACAACACCAACTAAGTTTTCCAACTAAGTAATACGGAATGTTTTGAACGCTTCGATGTGGCGCATCAGATCCAGTCATAACGTCTAGACCGAGTTTGGGGTATTACATTTAGTGGTATCAGAGCCTGGTTGCAACAACTCGGCTATGGATCGGGTCCAAAAATCTTTAAAAATAAAAAGTTTTTTCTATAAGTTTTTCAAAGATATTCAAAGTTTTTCTATTGAACGAGGTTAAATCAATAGTTTTAAAATAAAAGTGTTTTCAAATGAAATCTTTTTATTTTCGGTAAACAAAAACATGGGTTTTTATGGACTGATAAAGAAGTGGCACACTGAATCCCCGGTACCAAGTCTGTAAGTGTTCTTTTTCTGCTTTAAATATTTATATGGAACTGGACTGGAAATAATACTATAGATAGTACTGAGCCTTAGAGATAGTGCTATTGATAAGGTAGTATTAGGGCTACAAAACTAGGACCGTAGCTAAATTGTGATTGCGCGAAAATAACTCTGAAACTCTATCTGTTCATAAGACATTCTGTAATAAACAGTGGAACCAGTAAACTAATGTCATAAAATTCGTAATCAGATAAATCGTTATGAGTACAAGGGCTACTCGAAGAAGAGGTCGTGGTCGAGGCCGAGGTAGCACTCAAGTGGATCTGCGTCATTCAACACATGCCACCGGCAAGGTACGCCCACCACCGGTTAATGAAAATGGGCCGTATGACCGGGCCGCAGGGGATGACGCTCTGTCTCATGCCATGTTGAGGGTTTTGGAAAGGGTGGCCGGAGCTAACATCGGGCCCATGAATAGGGGGTCCATTTCTGAATGCCTTCGCCAACTGATTTGAGATTTTAGGGCGATGTCGAGTGGCCCCAAATGTGGCCGAAAATGGTTGGAAGCCACAGAGCGGATCATGGATAACCTAGACTGCTCAGTAGAACAGAAGTTGAAAGGGGCGGTGTAGTTGCTGCGGGATGAAGCGTATCAATGGTGGATTACTGTGAGAGAGGGTACCCTAACTGAGAGGGTAACATGGGAGCTGTTCAAACAGACCTTTAAGGCAAAATATGTTGGAGCTAGCTATGTGGATGCACGCAGAAAGGAGTTCTTGAATCTGACTCAGGGAAATAAGACCATTGCTGAATATGAGGTGGAGTTTCTACGATTGAGTCGGTATGCTAATGGCATCGTTTCCACCGAATACGAGCGCAGTGTTCGTTTTGAGGATGGCCTCAGAGATGAGTTAAGGGTGCTCATAGCTCCGCAGAGAGAGTGAGATTTCGCTGCACTGGTAGAGAAGGCTAAGATAGCCGAGGAGGTGAAACAAACCGAACGGAAGAATCGTGATAGGGATCGAAATTGGTTCAGAGGGATCTTTGGACCGGTGGTGTCGCAAATCGAAATTCTAAGAGAGCTAGGATGGAGGAACCGGTTCGAGCAGTTCCGGTGAACACAGGTAGACCGCAAGCATGTGGGGATTGCGGCAGAATGCATCAAGGAGAGTGCTGGAAGCATTCTGGGGCTTGTCTTCGTTGTGGGTCTAAGGAGCATAGGATTAAGGATTGTCCTAGGAGGGCCACTCAGGCTCTGGTGGTCGAACATGGGGCTGTGCGATCGGCTCAACCTGTGAGGGATGGACCACCGCTGCCAAGAGGTCGTGGACAAGGTCGCAGTGGTAATGGCCGTGAATGTGGGGCACCCGGCAGGGGTATTGGTAATGCGGATACTCGTCAGCCAGCTTTGGTGTATGCTGCTCGTCGCCGCGAGGAGGGTGATGCACTTGATGTCATAACTGGTACGTTTTTTATATATGGTGTACCTTATACTGCTCTGATTGATGTGGGATCAACCCATTCATATGTGGCATATAACATTTCTGGGGCATTGGGTGTGCACTTCGAGGAGATTGTGTGTGGGGTGTCTATGATAAGTCCTTTAGGTCATTCGGTTAAGGTAGAGAAACTCTTCAAGGAGGTGCCTTTGGAGATTCAAGGCGGGGTTTTCTGTGGGGATTTGATGGAGTTACCGCTTGAAGAATTCGATTTGATACTAGGGATGGATTAGTTGACCAAGCATAAGGCAACTTTAGATTGTGCAGCTAAGAGGATGGTGTTAAGGACTGTCAATGATGAAGAGGTAATGATTATTGGGGAACGAAGGGATTACTTATCCAATGTAGTATCGGCATTGAGGGCTGAGAAATTGATGCGCAAGGGGTGCGAGGCATATTTGGCTTTGGTTAGCCAAGTTGAAACTGAGGATCTGACTGTGGAGACCATCAGAACTGTTAGGGAATTCCGGGATGTTTTTCCAGAAGAGCTTTCTGGATTACCTCCGAATCGGGATGTTGAGTTTGGAATCGATTTGTTGCCCGAAACGGCTCCGGTATCTATTGCACCCTATAGGATGGCACCGAAAAAGTTGGTGGAACTGAAGGCTCAAATTCAAGAGTTGTTAGATAGAGGCTTCATTAGGCCTAGTGTGTCTCCTTGGGGAGCACCGGTCCTGCTTGTGAAGAAAAGGGCGAACGATGCGCATGTAAGATCGATTATCGCCATTGAACAAACCGACGATTAAGAATAAGTATCCACTACTAAGTATTGATGATCTGCTCGATCAATCGAGGGAGCTTCGGTATTCTCCAAAATCGATCTTCGCTCGGATACCATCGCCTAAGGGTAAAAGAAGGGATATTCACAAAACAAAGATTTTAACTCGACACGGACATTATGAGTTTGTGGTCATGCCGTTTGGGTTAACGCACCGCAGCTTTTATGGATCGATGAATCGAGTATTCCAACCTTACTTGGATCGGTTCGTAGTCGTCTTCATCGACGATATCCCGGTATACTCAAACGGAGGCGAAGCATGATGAGCATCTCCGACAGTCTGCAAGTGTTAAGGGAAAAGGAGCTCTATGCGAAATTTAGCAAGTGTGAATTCTGGTTGAGGGAGGTAACCTTCCTAGGGCATGTGGTCTCTGCCGAGGGGATTAAGGTGGATCCTCATAAAATTGAAGCAATTCTGGAATGGAAGCCACCTAGGTCAGTATTGGAAATTCGGAGTTTTCTAGGGTTAGCAGGTTACTACAAAAGGTTTGTGGAGGGTTTCTCGGTGATGGCGGCACCCTTGACAAAACTCATAAGGAAAGGAGTACAATTTGTCTGGACCGAGAAACAGCAAAAAGCTTTTGATCGGTTGAAAAGGTATTGACCAAGCGCCGGTGTTGATTCAACCGGTGTCGGGAAGGACTTTATCAGATCTGACGATGCATCGCATGTGGGGTTAGGTTGCGTACTGATGCAAGAGGGTAAGGTGGTCGCTTATGCATCGCGACAACTTAAGGCTCATGAGGTGAATTACCCTACGCATGATTTGGAGCTAGCAGCGGTGATTTTTGCGTTAAAAATTTGGAGACATTACTTATATGGGGAGAAGTGCATTATATATACAGATCATAAGAGCCTAAAGTATTTGTTGACTCAGAAGGAGTTGAACCTTAGGCAACGAAGATGGGTGGAGTTGCTTAAAGATTACGACTGTTCGATAGAGTACCACCCAGGAAAGGCTAATGTGGTGGTGGATGCGTTGAGTCGAAGGGTTGTTACTGATTTGAGAGCCTTGTTCGCACGATTAAGTTTGTACGACGATGGAAGCTTGTTGGCAGAACTGCAGGTAAGGCCTACTTAGACTGAGTAGATTAAGGAAAAACAGTTGAAGGACGATTCATTAGCTCTCCGGGCCCAATGAAGTTAAGAGTGGTGAGAACGAGGATTTTGGGTTGAACATCAAGGAGTTCGTGCTTTCGTGGAAGGGTTTGTATTCCAAAGGACCACGAATTGAGGCGATTAATTCTAAAAGAGGCTCATGGTGGACTCGTGCCATGCATCCTGGAGGGAATAAGTTATATCGAGACTTGCGAGAAGTGTACCTTGGTCTTGATTAAAACGAGAGGTGACTAAATTTGTTGGGAAATGTCTGACGTGCCAGCAGGTTAAGGCTGAGCACCAATTGCCTTCGGGATTACTGCAACCTATGAAAATTCCGCTATGGAAGTGGGAAAGAGTAACAATGGACTTTGTGAGTGGGTTACCTTTGACACCCACCAAGAAAGATTCGGTGTGGGTGGTTGTGGATAGGTTAACAAAATATGCTCATTTCATACCTGTTCGTACCGACTACTCACTGCAAAAGTTGGCCAAGTTATATGTGGCGGAGGTAGTGCGACTGCATGGGGTACCAGTGTCGATAATTTCTGATCGAGACCCTAAGTTTACATCTCGATTTTGGTGAAAGTTGCAGGAAGCGTTGGGTACACGATTGGATTTTAGCACCGCTTTTCACCCACAGACAGATGGACAGTCAGAAAGGGTTATTCAGGTTCTGGAGGATATGTTGAGAGGGTGTATCATTGATTTTCGTGGAAGTTGGGAGGACTACCTGCCATTGGCGGAGTTTGCTTACAATAACAGCTATCAAGCAAGTATTCAGATGGCTCCATATGAAGCGCCTTATGGGATTAAGATGTCGTGACGCCGACGTGTTGGACAGAGTTGGGTGAACGCGAGTACTTGGACCGAATTGGTGGTAGACATCGAAAGCAAGGTTAGGCGATAAGGGATCGGTTAAAGGAGGCATCCGATAGATGTAAGTCGTATGGGGATCGAAGCGCAAAGAGATTGAGTTATTTGTTGGGGATATGGTTTTCTTGAAGGTTTCCCCTTGGAAGAAAATTTTGAGATTTGGTAAGAAGGGAAAGTTGAGCCCACAGTTTATTGGGCCTTACCGAATTGTTAAGCGGGTTGGACCAGTGGCATATCAGCTAGAGTTACCACCAGAACTGCAGCGTATCCACGACGTTTTTCATGTATCCATGCTGAGGAGGTATCGATCTGACCCAACACACATCATACCAGTCGTAGAAATCGAGGTACAGTTAGATTTAACTTTCGAAGAGGAACCTGTGCAAATACTTGATCGTGACGTCAAGGTGTTGAGAAGGAAATCAGTTCCACTAGTGAAAGTACTTTGGAGGAACCATGGCAAAGAAGAAGCTACTTGGGAGACTGAGGAGGCTATGCGTCAACAGTACCCTCAACTGTTCTAATAAGGTAAAATTTCGAGATCGAAATTTCTTTCAGGAGGGTAGAGTTGTAACATCCTGATTTTCAGATTTATTCGTGGTTTTCAATATTTTGTAAAGTTTTTAAAATTTCCTATTTGGATGTGAAATTAATATTTTGAGTAGGTAAATGGGCTTATAGAAGGCCCATGTGTTGGCCGAAACCCAGTTGAATTTTTGAATTTTGGACTTAAAAGGTTAGGGGTTTTGGCTAAGTGGCCCTTAAGTGGAGTGATGGGTAAATTGCATCACAAATGAGCCTCTGGTAAAGTGGCAAGGGTGACGCCACTAGGTTCCTAGAAAAGTGGCGTGTGGAGCATTGGGGAAGGCATGGGATCGATTCCCTGTGTTGGCAAATAGATGCATTTATTTTTAAGTGCAGGAGGGGTAAGTGTTGGAGTCCAAGTGGATTCGCTAAAGGAAAATTTGAATCAGTCTAAATGCTTGAATTAAGGAGTGATAAGGGAGAGATTTAAGGATTGGGTAAGAGATCGAGAGTTGGCGAATTTAGGGAATTGAAGAGGAAAATTCGCAGAGGGTTTAGGTTAATATTTCGGCACCTAGGGCTTTTCGAGGTGCCGTTTTCTTCTTAGGCACCACAAGGGTTTTTCTTTTTCTCTTTTCCTCCCTAGTCAAACTTCCACCTATCCCGTTCTTCTTTTCTACTTTCTTCTCCAAAGCCGTCCATCAAACCTCGCTATTCATCGCCAGACTTTGCAAGTCGCAAAAGTGAAATCTCGTGATCACTTCTTGTGCCGATTTCTTCAAAGCCGTGTCCTTCTATGTTCTTTTGTTTTTGTTAAATCTACGATAATCTTTTCTTAATCCTAGATACCTGACGGCAATTCTACTTCAAGGTCATAGCCTCATATCGTCATCTCCTTCACCACCCAAAAGTCGAAAGTATCATTGGTTTAGGGGCTTATAGCGAAACTTCTTCAACCCTTGGATTCGGTTTTACCATTGTTCTAAGGATAAATCTGACTTTGGATTGCGTGGAAATCAAGTAGGAGTAAGGGTAAGTACTTATCATCTCAGATCCGTTCTTATTTTACGATGTTAGGAAAAGTCAAATCCCTAAAAATTAGGGAGGTCATCGATTTGAGCATAAGGCTTTAAGGGTTTGTAATCGATGTTTTCTTTCGGTGATTAGAGTCTTCTTAGCGTTGGATCAAAAGCGTGAATCATTGGAGCAATCGGATTCGAACTAGCTATCGATTTTGGCAAAAGGTAAGGGTTCAAAGGTTTTTAGGAACATGGTTCGACTTTGGTTGAGCAAGTTTTGGGTTTAGTGATTACGGTTTGTAAATAAGAACTGTGCTAATCAATTGTAGGACATCGAAAGGGATCTTGGTAGCAGTCGTCGCGAATCAAGTGTGTACCGAACACCTTTTCTTAGTTCAATTCGGTAAAAGCCGAAATGCCGAAATTCCGGCATTTCATGGGCTTGTGAGTATGCGATGCTCTCAAAGACGTAGAGTAATTGTTAGATCTAGCACCGCAAGGTGGTAAGTAAGTTTGTGTGACGTCTTAACGTACTTCGGAAAAAGAGGGCCTCGATGGGCCAAAACTGGGCCCAATGGGCTTACGGACCAATATGGGTAAGATATGGGCAAATTAGCCTGTTAGTTAGATGGTGGAACCAAATTGCATAAAACTGTTGAAAAGTTCTGAAGTAATTTGTGTAGTTGCTAAGTTACGAAATTACCCCTAAAGAGCATAATTACCGAAATACCCCTAGGGTTTAAATTGGCTAAACTGCATGATTGATTGATACTGTATTTTGCATGATATGCTTTTATTAATATCTGTTGCATAGGATTGGGGTATTGATGGAGGAAGTATTGAAAGTGGTTCATCCACGTACTGGAGGCTTTGCCTCAACTCACTGATATTTGAGCAGCGTTGCTGCAACTGTGGAGTGTAGGGCTGGGTGGGTTGAGATATTCCCCACATGGAGTGTAGGGCTGGTACGGGGCAGTGTAGCGGTTGGTGGGTTGAGTAGTCTCCCCAGATGGGTTTGCATGCATTACTACTATTGTTACCTATGTTACTAAACTGGGCCTATGGGCCACACTGTTATGTATAAAAAGGGCTAAGGCCTTGCTACTGCATTCTGCAAAGGGCTTCGGTCCACTGTGTACTGTTTTCTGGATAGGGCTTGGGCCCAATGGGCTCGAGCTGATTTGGGCTTTGGATGGGTTTCTGTATACACTGAGTTTTCCCAAACTCACCCCTTTTTCTTCCATCCTTGCAGGTGAGCCCTAGTTGGTGGACTTGGAGCTAGGCGGGATTCAGAGTGGCCACACGTTTTCTGCAAATTTGTTTTCTTCTGGTGAACTAGATTTTCCATATTTTCGTTTATGGTTTTGGGTTTTTTTTTTGTAATAAGGCCGCTAATTATTTTTATGGTTTGGGTTGTTTTTTTATTATTTAATTCTATTATGATAAAGCTGATCTATGATAACTAACGAAATAGATTAGCTTTAGGACGCGTTTTCAAAAACATTAAGTGATTTCAAAATAACACGAATACGAGTAAGACTTCCGCTAAGCAAACGTTTTCAACCTTAATCATTTTCTTAAGATGGACCTAACCAAACGGTTTCTCAAAATTATACGAGATGTTAGAGTGTGGCAATGGCGGTGTGCATGTCTAGGATTGGATCCGAAGGAGCTTGGTACTTAGCAAATCCAACGGACTCACCTCCTCTTCTTCCCGGTTTCCTACCGGTGCATGACTTCCATTCACTTTAACCTACTTTTAAAAGTGTCTTTACAACACCAACTAAGTTTTCCAACTAAGTAATACGGAATGTTTTGAACGCTTCGATGTGGCGCATCAGATCCAGTCATAACGTCTAGGGCGGGTTTGGGGTGTTACAGGGGCAAAGCCCTTTTCGATAAATTGGGGCAAAGCCGTTTTTGGTAAACTGGGGCAAAGCCCTTTTGCACTTCCTCCATCCATATAAAACCAGCCCATGCATATATGAATTTATCATGTGCATATCATACATATCATGTGTATATCATGTCAAATCATGTATATTAAAATCTCATCATCAAATTCATAATTAAACCCTAGAGGTATAATGGTCCTTTATACCTAAGGGCAAAACAATCATTTTCATATTATAAGGGTAATTTCGTAATTTTACCAAATATTAGGGTTCTCCATGTTCATTATTAGTTACTAACAATTTCATGTGTTTCGATAGCGATTCTAGCCCATTCTTAGCGAAACCGAGTTATTGGGCCAAAAACCCTTAATGGGCCCTACATAGCCGAATGAGTCATCTAGGCCCATTTAGCCCTTTTCCATAACGGTCTAAGCCGTATTAACGCGCAATCTGACAAGATTCCAATTTTTACCAAATTTACCCAAATGGGTCCGGAAGCCCATTGGGCCCGATTTCAGCCCCTCGAAGCCCAACTTACCGTGATGCTAAAAATTGTGCTCTTACCTGTTCGAATGACCCCGATCATCAACTTAGCGAATCTAACTAACCAAGGAGCATTCACTTGCTCACAAGTCCTCGAAATGCCAGAATTTTGGCATTTCAGCTTTTCGGCAAATATCGAGTTAAGCTACGAAAGAGGGTTCGTTACATACCTGATTTGCGATATTCCTTGACGAGATCTCCTACGCGATTTCTCCTATAATCAACCGCTTATAGATTAGATCATGTTATTAATTAAACCTGTAACACCCCCACGCCCGAAACCGTCACCGGAGTCAAGCTTGAGGTGTTACTAAACTTATCTTACCTTTTAAACAACTCTAAACCACTTATTTTAATTTTCGGAATAAACTGTTTTTCTGCATCATGGTTTCTTAAAACTTCATTTCTCAAGTTTCAAAACTCGAAATTAAGATCCATAAATTTCTCCTGAAACTAGACTCATATATCTATCTACTAATTTTTTTCTAGAATTTTTGACTTAGCCAATTAGTACAGTTTATTAGTTAAAGTTACCCTGCTTTGTAATTCGAATGCGACTGGCCTCTACTTACTACAAACCACTTTTCTCTCTGTACAAAAATCATATGACTATACCGTTTGTTTATATTAAAACTAGATTCAATAAATATTCTAACCATATAAAGTAAACCACCTAATTATTTTTGTAAAATTTATGGTGAATTTCTAAAGTTGGAACAGGGGATCTAGAAATCGCTCTGGCCCTATTTCACCAAAACTCAGATACCCTATAAAATACAAAACCTTTACCTATTTTGATTATTCCATATGAAAATAGACACAAGGATCTTTAATTTCATATATTATTAACCATCAAACCCATGTCTCTACAATTTCTTGTGATATTTCAAAATCCCGTTATTTCTGATACTTGAATCTGTTTTTAAGTTACTTTCACATTTTTCTTAGTTTTCATGTGATAGTTACTACTTAATCATACATACTATTAAACATGTATATCATCAGCCACTCTATTAGCTAATCACTAGCAAGTATTTACACATCATTCATTGATCATATCATATCAAAAGAAACCAAGTTCCTATACATGCCATACACAAAACGTAAACGCCTAACTATACCAATGTGATTTCTTCGATAGTGTGATCGGTCTCCGACGTTTCCTTTGATCCCCGAGTGGCTTGATAAAACTATAAGAAAAAGAAAATAAAGAGAGTAAGCACTAGGCTTAGTAAGCTTACAAGAAAATAAATTACAACATTCAACATAATGAATAATTATACATAATGTCACCTAGCCTCATAAACTTTCTTTACTTCTCATTTTCTACCTTCTTCTTTACTCACTTACCTTCTTTCTTACCTGACTTTTCACTAGTCATAAATATAATATACCTTCCCTTTTGCTGATAATTCACTGTAATTTAACGTGTACAATGACCCGTTGAACCACTCGGAATACTAAGGATACTAGGGTCGTTCCTGTCTATCAATATCCTGCCAATGCCATGTCTTCGACATAGACTTACATGAATTATTTCTGTCTCCAATGCCATATATATATATATATATATATATATAATATGGGTTTACATGGCTCATTCCTATCTCCAAATCTATATAACTGATATGGACTTACATGGCTCATTTCATCTGTCTCCGTCTGTCAACCCCAATATCCTAACATTCCTAAGGTTCAAACGGGCTTCCTAATGCTTTTTCTCTATCACTTCGCCTTTAATTCGACTTTAAATATTCAAAGAAAATAAGTATATAAATGCTAGAAATTGACAATAATAATGTAAAATAAAAGAATATTACATTTATTTACTGTAAACTTACCTCGATACAAAATGTGACTAAACTTTACAATTTAGTCCTTTACTTTTTCTTTTCCCCAATCTACTCCCAAATTTCGCTCTTCTTGATCTATAATAGCAAATTTAACTTATTTAATATTCACATTTATCAAAACAGTCCTTGCCCCTAAACTTTCGCATATTTGCACTTTTTCCCCAAGGCTCGTAATTTAAACTTCATCTTATTTTATTATGTTTTATGACATGCTGATCATTTTTCCCTTCTATGACAACATCAAATTCACACTCTAACATGTACTTATGACTATTAGGTATTTTTACCGATTAAGCCCTTTTACTCGTTTTCACTTAAAACCGAGTAGCACAAGTTGTCTAACATAATTTAAAACATCATATTATATCATAAAACATCAAAATAAACACTTTTCACCTATGGGTATTTTTCCAAATATGAACCCTAACTTAAATTATTGCTAGCATAAGCTTTATCGAGCTATCAAGACTCCGAAAACGTAAAGAACATTAAAAACGGGGCTTGGAATCACTTACTATGGAGCTTGAAAGCTTGAAACAAACCCTAGCTATGGAGAACCCTTGAAATTTCGTGCTAATGAAGAAGATGATGGATTTTGTGTTATTTTTCCCTTTTTATTTCATTTAATATCCAAATGACCAAAATGCCCTTCCTTATTAAACTTTCAAAAAATTCCATCCATGTCCTATTTTGTCCATGAACTTAGAAATTGGTAAAATTGTTATTTAACCCTCCTAATTAATATTCCAAAGTAATTTCATACTAAAAACTTCTAGAATGCAAGTTTTGCAAATTATTCGATTTAGTCCCTAATCTCAACTTAAGCACTTTATGCATAGAATTTCATCACGAAATTTTCACACAATCATGCAATCATATCATGAACCTCAAAATAATAATAAAATAAATTTTTCTACCTCATATTTGTGGTTTTGCAACCACTGTTCCGTTTAGGCCCTATTTCGGGATGTTATAAAACCAAATCGAAGACTACCTATTAACACTTACATATTCGGCCACCATCCATAGTGGCCCTAGAATTCATACCTTTGCCGAAATTGATGACTAGATCTAGATTTAGTCACTCTGATGATCCAAGCTTATCCAAATCGACACCCCACGCCTTGGTGCTCCTCCAACGTATCTACTCCACCATAAAACCCATAAAACAAATGAAGAAGCCGAATAAGGCTTATATCTCTATTCGGCCACCTCCCTAAACTATAGGGTTTCGACATTTGTCAACAGTTACTATTGAAATCAATTTAGAGTACGAATGCTTACCACAGTTTCTCTTCTTGAATCGTTTAAAGCCTCTAAGATAAAGGGATTGGCCACTAAAAAGTGAAGGAAAACAGAGAGTTGTTGGTCAACAAGAAATCGGCACCGCAGGTTTTGGCTTTTGTGACTTTTTGACAAAAGTAACGATAGAAGTAGTAGATGAACGGGAGGGAATAGTGAATAGTTTTCGGAAAAGAAAAGGAAGGAAAAATGGATGGAAGGGTGGTGGTTCGGCTAGAGAAGAAGAAAGAAAAAAGAAGAAAAGAATAAAACTATGGTTTACAGAAGAAAATGGCACAGCTAAATTCCTAAATGCGAAAAATACTACCCTAACACCTCCCTAATCCCCTTTAATCGGCTAACTCTATCTCCCTCTCAAATCCCTAAAATCTCTCCCTTTATCCCTCCTTAATCCATGCGTTTGACTGATTCAAACTCTCTCCCACAGAGTTTCATTCGGCTACAACTCCTGACTGCTCAAAGCATAAAAATTAACATCACCTTTGCCATCACAGGGAATCGAACCCAGGTCTTCCCCCAACCACTTACACGCCACCTTTTTAGCTCCCTAGTGGCGTCACTTAGCCACTTTACCAGAGGATCTTTTGTGATACATTTTACCCACAATTTTTAATAAGACCACCTATCCAAATCCCCTAACTCTTAAGTCCAAAATTCAAAAATTCTACGGGGTTTTGGCCAACACATGGGCCTTCCATAAGCCCATTTACACCCTCCACTTATGAATTTCACAACCAAATACCAAATTTTAAAAACTTTACCAAAATCTCAAAAATCACGAAAAACCCGAAAATCAGGATGTTACATGACATATATCTATATGACACATTTTTTTCATTATCCACATATGTCATTATAATCATACTATCCACTTCAAACAATTTATTATTCATATCTGTCTTACACAAAATTTCCAATTATCTCATTTCAAACAAGTGCACTCACTCATACATTCTATGAATTTTGAATAACTTTAATCATCACATTTACTAATTAATTTAGTCATGCATGCAACAGCATATGTAGGCCAAACAAATATGAATAAATATATCACTATATAAACTTTCATCTCACATATTATCACATATACATATCTCACGAATTCTTATTCATACCTTTCCGAGTTTAACACATCATAACTACACTTTATTCAAATACTTCAATGTTACTATTAAATGGTCAGATGTAGCTCAGTTGGAGAATACTTCATTTTAAACAAAATGGTCCTCATTAGTGTCAGGAGACATCACACTATCACATATTTGTGGCATGTATAACTAAACTCTCACACTTGCTATGTTAGTACGAGAATTGACTAAACCTACTCTAATACCACTAAATGTAACACCCCTTACCTGTACCCGAGGCCGGGATAAGGTACAAGGCGTTATCGAACTAACATACAAACATTAAACTAAAATACGGGCCATAAAATTTCAAACGTTCATTCACTTACACATAGTCCCTTATTTGAGTCTACGAAGCCCAAAACATACTTTAGAAAGGGTTCGGGACTAAACCGAGAACTTATGAAAATCTTGGAAATTTCATGCTTTAAGGTTCCACATGCCTGTGTCCCAAAGTCGTGTTCCATACACGCTGAGACACATGGTCGTGTCTCTTCCTGTGTGGAATATACCTAGGCTATTTTCCAAGCTTCGGTCAACCTTAATCTCTTACACACTTATACAAAATCAAAAGCATATAACATGGTATTCATCTAATGATTAAATATTCTCAATTAAACCACAAACATAGCATTTGTATGTCATCATACATGTGTCTCTCAGACTCATTTTACCTTGTTTATTATAGTACCACTTATACATTTATACCAAGATTATCATCTTACCAAATATCTTCAGCTTAATCATCAAGCATTCATATTTAAAACTAGATCATATCTTTATAAAATACCACAATTCAGATGCACAAAATAACATGTTTGCCTGAATCATTTCAATTCAACTCCATACCCAACAAGCATTACATTGAGACTAGTCATATATATATATATACATGTCATGATACATATAATTCTCTTCTGCTTTTCTTATAAACACATATCATTTATTTCATTATATCAATATTTCATATACCATAGTTTCCATGTATTCCACATATATTTATTTTCCCCCTCCTCCTCTCCATTCCACATCCTTAATATATATAGCATTCTTGTAAGAACGATTTCATAATTTACTAATAAATGCTCACTTCAAACTGTCTACATGAGTCATAGTCACTTACTTATTTATAATTCCAGATACAGAGCTCCAAATTAAGATCTGTAAATTTATTCTAAAACTAGACTCACATATCTTTCTAACATAAAATTTTCATAATTTTTGGTTTAGCCAATTAGTACAGTTTATTCATTAAATTTCCCCTGTTTCACTTTCTGACAGTTCTGACCTTTCTTCACTAAAAATTAATTATCTCATAGTACAGAACTTGGATAATGTTATTGTTGATTTATATTGAAATTAGACTCATTAAGGATTTTAAAAATATAAGTTTAAGCCTCTAATTATTTTTATCCAAATTTTTGTGATTTTCCAAAGTCAGAACATGGGATCACGTAATCATTCTGAACCAGTCTCACAAAAACATAAATATCTAAAATTATAGAACTCCTTTCTTTCTATGTTTCTTTTATATGAAAATAGACTCATTAATATTTAATTTGATATCTTATTCAGTCATTGATTCAATTTCTACTATATTTTGTCATTTTTCTAAATCATGTCACTGCTACTGTCCAAAACAGTTTTATTGCTAATTCACTCTTTCACGCTTTCTTTGTATTAACCTCATTTTAACATACATATCACAAATCATTTTCATCACATTTCATACATCACAAGTATAGGCCCATGATCACAAGGTCACCATAAAATCATCCTCATGTATAACTTACTTGTTTATAACCTTACCACATCCTGGTCACTTAATGAACACATCATTCACATAACCAAGTTCCTGCACTTATTCATCACAAAACTCACAAAGCAATACATAGAGAGTCTCCCATTGAACACTTCAAATCAATCCTTGATACTTGGTGGTTTCAGCACATAGCTCCACCCATCATATAGTTCAGCTCTCTTGTACACATGGTGAACACTCAGTACCACCCATGTGACCTAGCCAATTTATCTCGTAGCTCTCTTGTCTACATGGTGTCCTTCACCTGGAACCACGTATGCGACCTAGCTACATATATCCCGTAGATCTCTTGTCTACATGGTGTACACATAGGATCACCCATGCGACCTAGCTACATCATAATGTCTTGTAGCTTTCTTGTACACATGATGTGCACTTAGCACCATACATGTGACCTAGCTACATACTATCTCAGATCATCCAATCTTTCCAAGGTTCAACCAGATTTTCTCTCTTTTCCAACAATTTCACCAATCAAGTAATTATCCACAAACATATTTCCAATATTATTATAAAATATCATAGTACAAGTAATATTGATGTATTACCTACATATAAACTTACATCTCATTTAATATCAAGGCAATAACATTAAATTACACATTGCCTTATTAAAAATCATATGAACTTACAATTTCCCATAATATCCATAATCATAGAAATCACATTTATGTATGATAATTCAATGCACTTCATGTACCATAGACATATTTTTAAATCAATTCATAAACTTGGCACCATAATCATTTAATTTAACATAATTTTAATTCACTAAATTTAACTTTCAAATATAAATTACAGCATTATTGCTGTATTATTATCATACCAACTTACATACTTTCAACACGTCAGAAATCATAATAAATGTATCAATTTTACATTGCAACATGCATAAATTAATGCTTATTATACATATGAACTTACCTCGATACTAAAACGGCCATTTTACCAACTTTCCCAATTTTCGATTTTTCTCTCATTCTAGGTTCAAATCTCATTTTCTGGGATCTAAAACATCATATTTTACTTATTTAATTAATGTACTATTCAAAACAGTCATTAACTCAAACTTTGGGAAAATTACAATTTTGCCCCTAAACTTTTGCATATTTACACTTTTTCCCATAAGCTCGAGAATTAAACTTCATCCCTTATTCTTATGTTTTATGACATGCTTATCACTTTTCCCTTCTATGGCAACATCAAATTCTCACTCTAACATATACTTATGACTATTAGGTATTTTTACCGATTAAGCCCTTTTACTCGTTTTCACTCAAAACCGAGCAGCACAAGTTGTCTAACATAATTTAAAACCTCATATTCTATCATAAAACATCAAAATAAACACATTCACCTATGGGTATTTTTCCAAATATGAACCCTAGCTTAAATTATTGCTAGAATAAGCTTAATCAAATTACCGGGATTCCAAAAACGTAAAGAACTTGAAAAACGGGGTTAGAACGGACTTACTATTGAGCTTGGAAAGCTTGAAAACCCTAGCCATGGCTTCCCCCATGCTAATTTCGGCCTCCATGAAAAAGATGAGTCAATTTTGGCTTTATTTTCCCTTTTTATTTCTTTTAATTATCAAATGACCAAAATGCCCTTCCTTACTAAACTTTCAAAAATTCCATCCATGTCCAATTTTTGTCCATCACTTAGAAATTGGTCAAATTGCTATTTAAGACCTCATAATTAATATTTCAAAGCATTTTCATACTAGAAACTTCTAGAATGCAAGTTTTGCAACTTATTCAATTTAGTCCCTAACTTCAAATTGAGCACTTTATGCATAGAATTTCTTCACGAAATTTTCACACAATCAAGCAATCATATCATAGACCTCAAAATAATCATAAAATAATTATTTCTATCTCGAATTTTGTGGTCCCGAAACCTCTATTCCAACTAGACCCAATTTTGGGCTATTACACATATGGCACTGAGTCCATTAACATATACGGCATTAACAACTTCACCAATTGATCAAAGACATTTCAATAAACAATAAAAACCTTATACATGATTAACCACAAAAAAATTTGGACCATTTTCAAACATTAATAATTGAACATATCAAGCCTAATTCACATACCAAAAATTTAAACCCAAATCATCTATAAATAATTAACCATTTTAGAACACAAGTAATGACATAAAGTGTACTCAATTTATATGCTAATTATCATCCCTACAATGCATATACACAACCAATCTATTTAATTTATATTTATCGAATATATATTACCTTTTTCCATTAATTAAATCTTAATTATATACACTAATATCGAAACAAATCATATCAAAATACCTAACTATCACATACGAAATTATAATCCATAATTTGGTACCTTTCCAATTCAAATATTAAACTTAACATTTTAATCTTTCATTATTGAACCTCTAACAAAACATATACACCAAAGTTACCATATAACATATTCATTATTTACTTCCACCAACCATTCAAGCTTAACATAAGCACATACATTGCCTTGACAAACCAAACCAAAATAACCAATACATAGTCGGATATATAATTGTTATTTTACTCCTTTACTAACTAATTTATAATTCCATTCACAAAGACATAGCATATCACGCATAAAACTTACCAGAGATGACTAATCATAGGCTATTTGTAGTACCTTAACCAAAAACAACAACCAACTTCACACTTATTTTTATCTATGCAAATACCATAGCCGAATCAACTAAACATACTTATGAAAATATATACCATGACCTATTCATCAACCACATCCAAATTCACCAACCATTATCAATATATATAAGACATATATTCTTAACTAAAGCATCACATACTTTCATAGCATATTAGCCATTTTCACATGGCTTAATATATATATAAACCAAAATCCAATATTTCAAAATATAATTTAGCCTATACATGACATAAGTTCGAAAATTCAACTTATAAAATACCGAGAAACAGTTGATAGTGTGATAGACTTTGACGATGATCCCCGAGCTCATAACTTGACCCAAAATCTATAAAACAATGCAATCAAACATATACAGTAAGCTATCATAGCTTAGTAAGTCATAAGCAAATAAATAACTCAATGTTAACATGAACTCAACTTAACCAAACTAATTTATGCTATCATATTCACATTTATTTTCAAGATCATAATTTCATGTACTACATATACTTCCATGTACTATTTCACATTGGCCAAATATACATAATCTTCTATACACATATACCAAAATCATTTCAAAAAATTTCACATTATATATTCAAAAGGCCAAATACACTTTCCATATTCACATACATTATTCATTTACATTATACATGATTTGTAACAAATATTAATTAACTTACTTACCTTATTTCAAGTAGGTAATAAGTTAACTCATACCTGGTCATCTTAGCTTGTTTTACACATTCGATCACAACTTATCGTTACACGATGAACCATTTCGAATTGGATAGGACACTCGAATAATCACATATATCGTACAATGCCAATGTCCCAGACGTGGTCTTACATGTAATCACATATCGATGCCACTGTCCCAGACAGGGTCTTACTCGCACCATATATCGGAGTCACATATCGATGCCAACATATAAAATGTGGTCTTACTCGCACACATATATTAAAGTCATATATTGATACCAACGTATAAAACATGGTCTTACTCGCACACATATATCGATGCCATGGTTTTACTCGTACATCACATATTGGAATCCTACGTCATGACATATGTATCCTAACTATTCCTAAGGTTTATATGGGGCTTTCAGACGTTGTAACTCAGTCGAAATGAACTCGTAAACTTAGTTCCCTTGCACATATACATTCGGCTCTTACATATAAAATTTCTCATAATTTAATTTCAGCATATAAACTCATACATAATTAGAATTAACGATACCTATTTGCTTATAAACTTACCTCAGATAATGAAAAACTAGAACGGGACAGCTAGTCGACAACTTTAGTTTTCCCTCGATCCAAATCTGATTTTCTCCTTTCCTGATCTAAATTAATATAAATTAAAATTATTTATTCAAATATTCAATCAAATTCATCCAAAAACACATAAATAGGCAAATTACCATTTTACCCCAGATATTGATGTAAGCATGCCCTGGAGCTCACCAAGTTCAAGCAAGGAGCTCCTTAAGCCATTTGAAGTTCTAATGAGCCGATTGCAATATAAATGTTTCCTAGGAGCTGTTTTCACTTCTAGTGCAAAACCTTGGTTTGAAATAAGGCCCAATGCTCAGAAAATCAGGTCGAAGCAACTATCCAAAGAACCCATGCATTGTTGGCAAGCTGGTCCTAGCTCGTTTCCAACTCCTCGAGCTCTGTCCAGCAAAATTCAGCTCATTTTAGCTCATTTTAGCTCATTTTAGCTCGTTTGAGCTCAACCGAGCTTACTGTCAGCTCGTTCTTTATTTTAATAAATTAAACTAAGTTTGTTTTATATTAATTAGTTTACTACAGCTCATTAAGGAAAATCCTAGCTCAAATAAGTTCATTAAATGTTTTCACTTAGTTTGAGCTAGCCGAACTTAATGCTACTTGCTAGTCTTTAATTAATGTGTTTAGTTTAGCTTAGCATGATGTTTGTGATGCTTAGTTAATGCTATTAACATGTTCAGCCGAATATACATTGGGATTTAATGTGTTCATGTTTCTTGTAGGTTTAGCTGAATGTATTGAGTACATTTAATGAGATTCATGCATAGCTAAGTACATGGAATATAAGAGTTCATGCATGAACGAAATTATGCATGGTGGGCTGGCTATTGGTTATCCCTAAGCAACCTTTTGGCCAAGAGTTAAGTTCCTCAAGGTGATCGAATGCATGAAGGAGCCATTAATGCAAGTACATGCATGGCTTAATACATCGTATAGAAGGATGTATGCACAACTAATGTTAAATGGATGACATTTGAAGGAATTCATGTATTGGGGACGTTCATGCTAGTGGGGGTTATTTTATGTACATGTATTTAAATATTCATGGACCGTAATTAAGGAAGAACATACATGGGGACATTTTATGCATGTTTCATGCATATCCAAGATGTCCATTCAAGTATTCAAGGTACATTAAAGCCTCATTCGGCCAAGGGAGATGTAGGAGTATTAATGGGCTGCACATTCATGGCATTATGGCTATTCTTCAAGGCTAAGTATGCATGAATGCATCAAGTGAAGCAACATGATGGTTCAGCCAATTCATGCACCATCTCTAAGCATGAACCTGATTTTAATGCTTTTGTGTGAACATGTTAAATACAAATGTGAACAGAATTTAAGTTAGTGTGAACATCATAGATGCCGAATATCAATAGGCATCTTAGGCTTATAAATAGTTTGCTCATTTCATGTATGAGGGACTTTTTGCCAAATTATTGAATGAACATTTGTTCTTGTGAGGTTAATTTCCTCTCCAATTTCGTACAAGTCTCGAGTGCCTTATCTAGCTCGCTAGTGGCATCAACCCAAACTTGTTTCTGAACTTATCACCAAGCATTGGTGTGGCATTCAACTATCCCTCTACCATCCATCTTTACCACCTTAAACGATATAGGAACCAGGGTGACACTTTTTAGTGTTGAATCGTTCTTAACGTTTAAGCCTGTTTATCCATTTCTATCTTCTTTCTTTATTTATCCTATTATCTTAAAACCAAGCCATCCTTATATCTTTCAACTTTGTTTCTATCTAATCGAACCTACTATCTTATACCTAGCCCACTTTGGACCTATTTCATTAATATCCATCCTTTTAAGCCATTACAAACAATCCAATAATTTTGTGAACGACTCTTCTCGAAGATGATCGGGCAACTAATGTGAACTTGACTCCATCACCCGAGTCAGATCACATCATTTGATATCAAAGCTTGTAAAATGAGAAGCGTCGAGTTCGTATCAAGTCTGAAATAGGTTCGTGAAAAAAATTCAAAATTAAGGAAAGAAATTTGTATTCAAGTTTTTCATATTGTAGTCAGCAAGTATTAGTGAAAATAAATATACGAAATTAAAAAAAAAGTTCGAATATAAAAAAAAAAGTTTTAGTATAAAAAAAATGAGAGAAGTGAAGTATTGAGAATTTTGTTTAATTCACTTACTTGTAATCCCGATCATCTAGTTGTCATTCTACCATCTTTTGCACCCAACGCCACACTTAAATTGAAACTTCTTTTGTATTAGCCTACCCTACGCCCTTCTTTACATTACAACCCTTGTAAACCCTTTGAAATAGACCCTTTAAGTAGCAAATAAGCCTAAAGAGATGACCTATGAAACCACGAGAGGAAGTTTGAGTGGTAAAAGGCACGAGTGAGTGAGAACATTTTAGAGGATAAAAAGCCTTAAAACGAGTGCAAACACGAGCGCGAGTGAATTCCTTTATTCATTTTTCTTTTCGAGTGACTAGTGAGGTTTTTGTGGTGAAGTATTCATTTTTTTTGTTTTGTGTTTTAACATTTATCTTTTCAGCAATAAAAATCATGTTTGGGGAAGAGTTTTTAGAATCTAAATTTCAGTGTTTGTTGAAAGAGATGGAGTACATGCTCGACTAAAAAATCAAGCCTATCCAAGAAAAGCGAGATTATCAAGCAAGAACCCAATGAGAACAAAGTTCAACAAGTCAAGGGATGGATTCAAGACTTTCAAGAAAACAATCGTCCAATGACTATTTAGGAAGAGGCCTATATCGTGGATCTTCTTCATCAAAGAATTTGAGACAAAATCAAACAAGTTTCGAGTCTGAAGCATATTACGGTGATGAACAAGAAGGTCCAAGTAATTCTTCGTATACGCAAAGTTATTCATCCAAGAAGAATCAATCTCAAAGTGATGGTCGCCGTCTATATGAAGACCTTTCCTCTTGTTCTCAACGAAAGGATTCCCATTTCGATTCTTTCTTGTTATCTTCCTCTTGTAATGAAAAATGAAAGAAAAAGAAATGAAAGAAAAGGAGTGTGAAAAAAAGTGCAAAAAGAGAATGAGAAAAAGAAAAATGAAATTGAAAAATAAAGTGAAAAAGAAAAAGAGAAGGAAAAAGAAAAAGAGATGGAGAGTGAAAAAGAATGTGAGAAGAAAAAGAAAATTGAAAAAGAAATTGAGTCTGAAGAGAGAAAAAATATTGAGTAAGAAACGAGTGTTGACGATGAAAACGTAATGAGAAAAAAAGATGCAAGAGAGTAAGAAAAAGTGAGGAGTGTTCCTACTAACCTACATGTGAGTTTTCCTCGTGTTGTTCCTTTTCAGGTTTCTGAAGATCCGAGCAAAGAATTTTTTCTTCAATACCTTTCCAAGGAGAAAAGGTTTATGTTGATTGAAAGACGTAACATTTTCAATGATCCTCGTTCGCCTTTGCCAGAAGGTAAGCAAGGTAAGAGTTTTGAAGTTTTTAAAACACATCAGCCTCACTCAATTGTTGACAAAAAATTTGTTGATGTTTTGGGTTTTGAAAAGCACTTGTACCATGGCATGGTTGATTATTCTTTCTTGATTAGTAATGATTTGTTTGTTTCAAGTGTTGATAACAAAAACGTTACTCATAAAGAATGTGTTGTTGATGAGTATGTTGGTGAAGTAATCATTAATCGGCAATCGCAAGGTTTGGATATGCAAGATAATGAGCTATATAAACCTTTTTGTTTGGTTGATTGTGGAGAAAATGTGTGGATGAGATTTGAAGCATATGAATTTTTGAAAACATGCATGTCTAATTTGCAAATGATTCAAATGTTTGGTAACTTGTTGACGTGTAAAATGCCTAGTTCATTTGATTTTGATGGTGGTTGTTTAATGCTATGGTCTAAGGGGTTCAGACATAATTTGCATACTCATAACTTTAGTTTGCTTCATGTTCCTACCATGTTGACAGCTAATAAATATTCAAGTCAACATGAAATGGTAAGCAAAAACTTCGTTTTTGGTCCCGGTGATTATTATTTTTTATTGATGATCAAGGGATTTGATTCAAGGATTTTTGTTTTTTGAGATTCTAACTTTCGAAAGCTTTGTTACTCTGGATCATTATTAATTGAAATCAAGCCTTCTAAATTTCGTGTGAATGGATGTGTAAACCATTTGTGCTTATTTGATGTTTTGTCTTTAAATCTAAAACAAAGTTGTGGATTTGTGAAAAGTTGCAAATGTTAAATCCAAGTTTTGATTTTATATCGTTGTTCACAGAATATGAGTCGTGGACTTTTGTTGTTCAAAATTTTGAGTCACGAATGCTTCATGGATTTAGTTTGCTTTCAACAAATAACAAGGTAAGATCCACTTTTGTTTTTGAATCCGGCAACGGTTTACGAGCTCTAGTTTGGACTAAGGATTTGGTGCGAGTCTGTAAGTTCATAATTCGATATGTCCCTAATCCTTTTCTTTATTATGACAATGATACTTTGAAACGGCACATTAATCTTTTCTTTTCGAGTCTTGTGTGACTTTCAGGTTATTGTGAGCCCTGCTACCCCATTCAACAACCAAGGGCCTTATGACGACGAACGCTTTTTCACGAGCAAGTGGCTCGACTTGAGGACAAGTCACTTTGAAGAAGGGGGAATGATGTAAGCACACCCCGGAGCTCACAAGTTCAAGCAAGGAGCTCCTCAAACCATTTGAAGTTCTAATGAGCCGATTCCAATATAAACGTTTCCTAGGAGCTGTTTTCGCTTCTAGTGCAAAACCTTGGTTTGAACCAAGGCCCAATGCTCACAAAATCAGCTCGAAGTAGCTATCCAAAGAACCCATGCATTGTTGGCAAGCTGATCCTAGCTCGTTTCTAGCTCCTCGAGCTTCGTCCAACTCAATTCAGTTTATTTGAGCTCGTTTCAGCTCGTTTGAGCTCAACCGAGCTTACTGTCAGCTCGTTCTTTATTTTAATAAATTAAACTAAGTTTTAGTTTTATATTAATTAGTTTGCTACAGGTCATTAATGAAAATCCTAGCTCAAATAAGTTCATTAAATGTTTTCACTTAGTTTGAGCTAGCCGAACTTAATGCTACTAGCTAGTCTTTAATTAATGTGTTTAGTTTAGCTTAGCATGATGTTTGTGATGCTTAGTTCATGCTCTTAACATGTTCAGCCGAATATACATTGGGATTTAATGTGTTCATGTTTCTTGTAGGTTCAGCCGAATGTATTGAGTACATTTAATGAGATTCATGCACGACTAGGTACATGGAATATAAGAGTTCATGCATGAACGAATTTATGCATGGTGGGCTGGCTATTGGTTATCCCTCAGCAACCTTTTGGCCAAGAGTTAAGTTCCTCAAGGTGACCGAATGCATGAAGGGGCCATTAATGAAAGTACATGCATGGGTTAATACATCGTATGGAAGGATGCATGCACAACTAATGTTCAATGGATGGCATTTGATGGAATTCATGTATTAGGGACGTTCATGCAAGTGGGGGCTATTTTATGTACATGTATTTGAAGAATCATGGACTGTAATTAAGGAAGAACATACATGATGACATTTTATGCATGTTCCATACATGTCCAAGATGTCCATTCAAGTATTCAAGGTACATTAAAGCCTCATTCGGCCAAGGGAGATGTAGGAGTATTAATGGGCTGCACATTCATGGCATTATGGCTATTCTTCAAGGCTAAGTATGCATGAATGCATCAAGTGAAGCAACATGATGGTTCGGCCAATTCATGCACCATCTCTAAGCATGAACCTGATTTTAATGCTTTTGTGTGAACATGTTAAATACAAATGTGAACAGAATTTAAGTTAGTGTGAACATCATAGATGCCGAATATCAATAGGCATCTTAGGCTTATAAATAGTTTGCTCATTTCATGTATGAGGGACTTTTTGCCAAATTATTGAATGAACATTTATTCTTGTGAGGTTAATTTCCTCTCCAATTTCGTATGAGTCTCGAGTGACTTATCTAGCTCGCTAGTGGCATCAACCCAAACTTGTTTCTGAACTTATCACCAAGCATTGGTGTGGCATTCAACTATCCCTCTACCATCCATCTTTACCACCTTAAACGATATAGGAACCAGGGTGACACTTTTTAGTGTTGAATCGTTCTTAACGTTTAAGCCTGTTTATCCATTTCTATCTTCTTTCTTTGTTTATCCTATTATCTTAAAACCAAGCCATCCTTATATCTTTCAACTTTGTTTCTATCTAATCGAACCTACTATCTTATACCTAGCCCACATTGGACCTATTTCATTAATATCCATCCTTTTAAGCCATTACAAACAATCCGATAATTTTGTGAACGACTCTTCTCGAAGATGATCGGGCAACTAATGTGAACTTGACTCCATCACTCGAGTCGGATCACATCAGATATTTTACACTTTTTACAATTTAGTCCAAATTGCACAAAGCACAAAACATGCAAAATTTACACACACCATGCTTAGGCTGAATACTCCTAGTGTTCATACAAGTCCATACATTTCATTTATTTTACATTTTAGTCCCTCAATTTATTATTTTTGCAATTTAGTCTTAATTACTCAAAATCATCAAAAATTCCAATACAAAACATGTTAATCTATCACACATATCTTTTATTTTCTATCATCAAACAAAAAAAATCACAAGCTTTCAACAATGGCATAGCTCAAAATATTCATCAAAATAAAACATTCAAGCTTAAGCTTTGTAGATAACATAGCAACAATCTCAAAAATGTAAAAATTATCAAAAACTGAGCTAGTTACGTACCTTAGTCAAACTCAACAATGGTCGAATGCCCTAGCTTTCTTTTCTTTTGTTTCTTTATGTTTTTCGGTCATGAAAGAAAAAGATAAACAATGGCTTTTAATTGTATGTTTTATTATATTATAACTTTTAGTATATTATAACTTATTAATTACTTTACCTAATTAACCTTTGAAATAAAATAAAACCATGATATAATAAGGCCACTACCATCCATTGCATGTTACCATGAGGAAATTGCAACATAAATACCTCCATTTATAAAGAAAACAACAATTCGGCCCTTTCCTATTTAACCATCAAATTTTCATTTTATACTATTAAGCCCTTTTTATTAAATCGGCACTCAAACAATAAAATTAAAGTACGAAAATTTCACATATATAAATTCACACAGAAAATAATTTTTAAATATTTTTCTGACTCGAATTCGTGGTCCTGAAACCACCATTCTTAATACGGTCTAAATCGAGCTGTTACAACTCTCCCCTTTTAGGGATTTTTGTCCCTGAAAATCTTACAGGTGAATTATTGCATTCTCTAGCTCCCACGTTGCTTCCTCAACTCCGTGTTTATGCCACAGTACTTTAACTAATGAAATTTTCTTATTTTCCAATTCTTTAACCTCGCGAGCCAGAATACGAATCAGTTCTTCCTCATATGTTATATCAGACTTAATCTCAATATTTGATAGACTAATCACATGTGAGGGATCAGATCGATATCTACGAAGCATAGAGACATGGAATACTGTAATGCCCAAAAAATGTAGGTATTTACTTTTGTATGTTGTATTGCGTAAATGTATGCTTGCCTATTGTTAGTAGTCTTTTAAATTGTTGTTGGTAAAATTTGTTACAAAGAGATTGCTAGTCTAGTGGTAAATGGCGTGTGGGTGTTCCTTAAGGGTCTGAGGTTTGAGCATTGGCAGGGTGGTAGGAGTATTTTATTTTTGCCGTAGGTGCTAGAGAGGAATCCTAGGTTGACCAAAATTGAAGAGTTGGTGGGAGTTTGAATGGGCAGTTGAGTAGAATAAGGTGGAGAGATTTTAAGAGAGGATTAAGGGGATGAAAAAGGGGAGTTTGAGGTGGAGTGGAGTTGTGCCGAAAGTGGATTGTGTCCATAGGAGTTTCAACTGAGTTAGTTCTCCCTCAAAAGTTTCGGTTCTGTGTGTTTTACGGGATTCTTTTGCTTAATAACCAAAATTTTGCTCTTCTTTTAGTTCGATAGCTACTACCCTTTTTGCTCTTTGTTTCCACTCTTCAGCAGTGTTGCTTGTTGATAGTCGAATTCTGTTGATAGACTTCTCTCCATCATTCGATTTTCTTCAATTGTCTTTTCTTATGTTCATACCTGGGCCGAATACTACTTGTTCTTTCTTTCACAAACCCCTTTTTCGGTTTTAGCCTTACTTGTGGTCAATTAATTCTCTTCTCTCTCTCTCAAAACCTCTATTCTTCTTGTGTTGGTCGAATTTGTTAAGGCCTAAACACCTTCTTCTCTTCTTCCCTAATTGTTTCTTGCGAGGGTTTTGCCGAAATCTCTTCGATTCATTAGTAGGTAGTTACTCAAGCCAAATCTTGGTTGGCTTCTTTCTCTAGGCTCAACTTTTGTATCTCTTGGGCTGAAAGGTTGTATTCTCTTTGTTTGCCATAGGGATAAGTTCATCTAACATCTTCTTTTTCGTTTGAACATTGCTAGGGGCTCGTTTTACTTAGGCCAATTACTTTTCCCCTACAAGGGATCTTTTGATTCGTGGTAAGTGCTTTAAGCATAGTATATATATTCATATGGGATTGTAGATTCTTATGAATCGGTTAATGGTTCTTGTAAAGGTTATAGCATTGGAAAGAATACGTGGTTTGGGGCTAGAGGAGGTTGTGATTATTGATTGGTAAATAGTGTTGATTTGATTAAAGCGTTTTCAATATTATGTTGATGATTAATAAGGGTTTGAGACTAATGATGGGGTTGTTGTTAGCAAAGGTGTTTGATCTCGAAAGCGTTTCAACTATAAATCCATAACAGGTGTGTAATCAAATTGCTATTGGCATAGATCGACAAAATCTGAAAATGTATGTCTGTTGACGCTACATGAGTGTACGCTCGCTCGTGTGGTTAGCCGAATGCACAATAGGCATTCGATCGAAGAGGCCACCATGAATGATTTCATGGCTTTAGGTCAATTTTGGGCCACAATGGGCTGAAATGGGTTGTATGGGCCCTACAAGCTCATGGGCCCCGCATGGGCAAGCCGTACGGATGTGTGGAGATTGTTAGGTCGACTGTGTAGTTTGCACGGCCAAGGCCATTACTTGGGCTTATTGGGCCACACGAGCGTGTGGGCCCGCATGGGCCGTATTATGCGCTTGGGCCCATTTTCACGATTTAACTGTTAAGGTTGCAGGGTCACCTGAGACTACTATGGAGCTACTGTTGGGTTGGTAAGTATATCTAGACCCCAATCTATGAAATGACTATTATACCCCTAAGAGGTAAATGACAAATATACCTCTATGTTATGTATGACTGTTTAAGCATGCCATTTTTATTGTATGTACATTTATATTATGTTGCATTGCATGGGGTGGGATATATGATATTGGAGGAAGTTTTTTGAAAGGCTATAAGCCTATTACTGGCAACTCTGTTGCAAACACTGTTAATGCCGCAACCAATGCTATATTCTGGAGTGTAGGGATGGGTGGGTCTATTTTATCCCCACATGGAGTGTAGGGCTGCACGGAGTGGAGTGTAGAGGATGGATGGGTAGGATCTCTGTATGCATCTCTGATACTGTACTGAAATTTAGCTAGGGCCAACATTGACACTGTTACCGTAATGGGCTAAGGCCCACACTGATATTGCCACTAATAAGGGCTTAAGCCCAGACTATTTTGCACTGCATGATTTACTGTTGATAAGTAGGGATTACACACTTCTGCTTATCTGCACAGGTAACCCTTAGGTGGGTTAGTGCTGTGAGGGACTCGAAGATGGCCACACCATTGTTTATGTTTTCGTATTTGACTTTTTAGTAAAAGTAGTTTTTATTTGGGTAAATTTTATGTAATAAGGCCGCTTAAAGTTATTATTTTATTTTGGGATTTATTTAAATTGGTTTATAACTGATTAGCAGTAGGACTCGATTTTTAAAAGACAAATGATTTTCAACTACCACATTTTGCAACTCGTTTTAAAAGCTTCCGCAATGAACAATGTTTTTAAAAGGTAATAACAACTTAGTATGACACTTGCTTTGCTAAAAAAACCTGTAAATAAACTAGGAACAAGATAAGATAGCTTTTCGTAAAGACCACAACAGGGTTTGATTACAAAACAAACTTTTTACAATGAAACTAAGCTTTTCAAAACATAATCCAGTGTGACATCGCAGATTCAGCCATAACGTCTAAGCTGGGTTTGGGGTGTTACAAATACATTATGGATCTTTTCTAACTTAGGTGCAACAAAAATCTGTACACAACTAGTCCGATACACTCTATGATCTCATACGGCCCAATAAATCTCAGACTGAATTTGCCTTTACAACCGAATCTGAGTATTTTTTTCCACGGTGAAACTTTCAAAAATACTTTGTCCCTGATTTGAAACTCTATATCTTCTTGTTTCAAGTCCACATATGATTTCTGACGATCTGATGCTGTTTTCAAACTTTCACGGATTACTTTCACTTTTCGTTCAGTCTCTCTAATCAAATCGACCTCGTGTATCTTGTTTTCATTGAGCTTAGTCCAATACAATGGTTTATGACATTTACGATCGTACAAAGCCTCGTAAGGTGCCATTTTGATACTTGATTGAAAGCTATTATTGTACGCAAATTCAATCAGAGATAAGTACCGTTCCCACATACCTTCGAGCTCGAGAATGCAACATCTCAACATATCCTCAAGTATCTGAATGATTTTTTCAGATTGACCATCTGTTTGCAGATGGAAAGCAGTGCAGAAATGTAATTTTGTACCTAGTGCATCTTGCAGTTTCTTCCAAAACTGTGATGTAAACCTCGGATCTCTATTTGAAACAATAGAAATAGGCAGATTGTGTAACTCTATTTGAAACAATAGAAATAGGCAGATTGTGTAATCTCATAATTTGAGAAACATACAATTCAGCTAGCTTATCAAGCAAGTAATCTGTACGAACCGGAATAAAATGAGTCGATTTAGTCAATCTATCTACAATAACCCATATCGAATCTTTCTTGGTCGATGTCAACGGTAAACCGGATACAAAATCCATCGTGACTCTATCCCATTTCCACTCAAGTATCATGATCGACTGAAGCAACCCAGAAGGTACCTGATGATCGGATTTTACTTGCTGAGAGACTAAACATTTCAAAACAAAGTTAGAAATGTCTCGTTTCATACCGTGCCACCAGTAAAGCTATTTTAAATCATTATACATCTTCGTACAACCTGAATGAATAGTATACTAACTACTATGAGCTTCATTCAAAATCATCTTAATCAATTCTGAATTTCTAGGGATACATATTCGATTTCTGAACCTCAAACAACCCTCAATATCAACTCTGAATCAATATTTCAATCACATTGAGCTCACTTTGCTAACAAATCATCATCAACTTTCTGAGCATAATAAATTTGTTGAATAAATAATGGTCTTGCTTTTAATTTAGCTATTATCGAACCATCATCAGAAATAACCATATGCGCATTCATTGCACACAAAGCAAATAGTGATTTTTGGCTTAGAGCATCAGCAACAACATTAGCCTTACCCGGAGGGTTGTCAATCAGAAACTCGCAATCTTTTAGCAACTCTAGCCATCGGCGCTGTCTTAAATTCAGATCTTTCTGAGTCATCAAATACTTTAGGCTTTTGTGATCAAAACAAACATCACATTTCTCACCAAACAGATAGTGACACCATATCTTCAATGCAAACACAATAACTGCCAATTCTAGATCGTGTGTCGGATAGTTCTTTTCATGCGGCTTTAATTGTCTCGAGGCATAGGCTATGACTTTGCCTTCCTACATCAAAACAAAACCCAAACCATTTAAAGATGCATCACTATAGATAACAAATTCTTTACCCGATTCTGGCTGGACTAGCATTGGAGCTTCGGTCAAAAGGGCTTTCAACTGATCAAAACTTTTCTGGCACTTTTCTGACCACTCAAACTTAACATCTTTCTGTAATAGCTTTGTCATCAGAGTTGCAATCATAGAGAAACCTTTCACAAACTGTCTATAGTAACTGGCGAGTCCCAGAAACTTCAGACTTCAGAAACATTTCTCAGAGGTTTCCAATCAAGTATAGCTGAAATTTTACTCGGACCAACTCAAATAATCTCATCATTCTGGCACCGTAAATCAATAGTTTGTCTTTTGCAATTTACGACAGCATTATGCAAAGTCAACCAATCCATACCCAGAATTTTGTCAAACTCATCGAATGGTAACAACATCAAATAAGCCAAAAAACACGAATCTCGAATCATCAAAGGACAATTCCTACATACTTTATCAACCATTAGGCACCGGCCCAAGGGGTCTGATACTCTAACCATAAACTCAGTGGACTCAACAGGCAAAGTCTTACTGAATACTAAAGTCTCACACACATGAAAATGAGTCAAACCAGGATCAATTAATGCAATTACACTAGTATTATAGAAAGTGAATGTACTAGTAATAACATTTGGGGATGAGGCCTCCTCGCGTGTGCGTATAGCATAGGCTTTGGCAAGTGCACGAGCCTAGGATCTAACTGCTGTATCTTTAGTCCCTCTCTAGCTGCTACTCACATTACCCATATTTTTGGGTGGTCTACCTCAAGCTGTAGTATCACTTGATCTCGTATTTTTCACTGTATCTTGCTCGACCAACTCAGGACATTCATAGATGAAGTGATCTATCAATCCACATTTAAAACAGGCCCGATCATGCAATCTACAACTGCCAAGATGTCCTTTACCATAATGTTTACACTCGGTTTGATTTGATCTAACATTACCAATACTAGCTACTGAGGTAGCTCTCAAGCTCACAGGTGGTCTATCTCGATTTTGTCTAGAATAACCAGGTGTAGCTTAGAACGGCTAAAATCATCTTAGGACTTCTTTCATACCGACTGAAATGACTTATTCGACAATCTCTCACGTGAATCTTTAGCTTCAAATTTAGCTTTTCTTTTCTCTTTCCTGAACTATTTGGCTTTGCAGGCTCACTCAACCAGTACTACAAACTCTTTTATCTCAAGTATGTAACGCCCCAAAAATCCCAAAATCCTGACTTTTCTTTTTATTTCGGTTTTGATAAAAAGTGTGCTTAATATTCCTAGTCAAGTGTTATTTATGTGTTAATAGGTCTTGGTTAAGGTTTGGGTTCGAACTTAGGGGTGAAGGAAATTATAGGTTAATAATTAAAAGAACCCTGATGGCAAGTAGATGAGCTTTTGAATAAATGAAGGAGGAATTGGACACAAGAAAGCCTTGTGGTGGAGTGGCAAGTGGCGTCATATGCAGGGCAAGGGGGTTTGGGGTTCGAATCCCTCCTTGCTCAAAAGAATGATTTATTTTTGCTTAAGAGATGGTCAGTGGTGGCATTGGATATGAACACTGTAGGGAGTGATAAGAGGAGAAATTTAAGGAGGGGATTAGAGAGTTGTCATGGAGAAAAATTAGGAGATGAGGAGTGAAGAAGAGGTGGAGCCGAATTGAAAATTTGGGCATAGGAAATTCGGCTATAGACTATATATAGGTGTCGAATGTGAGGATTCCAGGTTAATGCCAAATTATCCCTTTCCTTGTTACTAGAAAACACTTTTCTCTCCAAGGATAAAAAAGTCGAAATTCTTTGTTCTTCATTCTTTACTTTGTGTCGATTTTCCATTCTTTCCCCTACTCAATACTTTTTTTTGATTCACCTCTAGTTGTAAACGGTTTCTACTGCTCTTTTTCTTTGTGCCGAATAACCTTTTCCATCATACAAACCTTAAAAGCCGAATATCCTCTGTGCCGCCACTACTCATTCTACCTCGGCCAATTCTAGTGTAAGTGTTTTGTTCTTTCAGTCAGTTTTGCTAAGTATTGGTTACTCCTGTCCCTTACTCCTTCTGAATTAGTTTTGGTAGGATTAGTATCAAACCTCAGTCTTTTGGATCTCTGCCGATTTGCTCCCTAGGTGTTGAAACTTTGGTAAATGTTCTTTACTTTGGTAAGGGTTGGACAATAGGCTTTAATCAAAAAGTGAGAAATATGTTGGATACAAGTAACCCATTATGTTTTTAACGATAAGGTTAATGTAGATCTAGGAAGCGTTCATGATTAGTGAGCAAGAAAAAGCCATTAAGGCTTGGAGTTTCAGGTAAGGTTAAGGTGAGATTTCGGCTTTTGGTAAAAGTATTCGATAAGTATGTGTGATTAATCATTGAGTAACATCAATTGTAGGTTCGTGGCTAGGGAGATTGCACCACGTTCTATTAGCAGGTGTGTACATACACTGCACAGACACAGTAGATCGGCAAATCCCGAAATGTCGATAAGCCGAAATGCCGAAAAGCTAAAATTTTGGCTACAATAGACTTGTGAGTGCGCGAACACTCGTAAGGGGAAACTGATAGGTTTTTAGAGGCCCCACGGGCAAAACCATGGACTGGGGCTGTGTATTGGCCAACCGGGCCAGAGTGGGCTAAATGGGCCGATGGGCTGTAGGGCCCATAATAGGCAGAATTGGCAACTTGATACTAAGTGATGAGAAATTGTATGAAAGCATGGCTATGTAAGTGATTTGGGCCTAATAGGCCATACGAATGTGATTTGGGCCCAATGGGCCATATGAATGAGATTGGGCCTAGTGGGCCATATATATGTATATAGACTTGTATGGGCTTTGTAAGGGGGTTATGGGCCTAGTATCTGAAACTGCTTAAAAGGACATAAAACTTAATTAGTTAATTGCGACTGTGGACAAGTCATAAGGTTAATGTGTGGCAATGGGTATATGCATGTCTAGGATTGGATCTAGAGAGAGCTTGATACTTAAGCGGTCTTAATGACTCACCTCCTCTTCTTTGGAATCCTACCTGGTGCATAATATCTGTTCACTTTAGCCAACGGGGACTTGTTAACGGGCGAAGGTAAGTAATAAACCCATAACAAGAGAAATTATCAAAATGCCCCTAAGAGTAAAAATGACTAAAATACCCCTATGTGTGGAATGTAAGACTTACGGATGTTCATGTATATCTGCTGCATACATACGATATTTTGTTTAGGTTGTATATGGGTTGGGAATTATGGAAGGGAGGAAGTATATGAGGATTGCATGGTTGCTTGACAACCGTGGATCCATCGATGTCTATTAAGCCCAATATGTGATTGGCAGCTTGCCGCATAAAGGTAGTACCGCAACCTGGCTACCATTGATGTGTATCGGATGGGTGGGTTGAAATTTATATCCCCACATCATGTGTACCGGGGGACGGAGTTGGTGTGTAGCGGTTGGATTATTGGGGTGGGTTGCACTGCATTGCATGTTTGACATTATGGTGATTGATGATTGCTTAGGACTCTTCGAGGGTTGTACACACTGAGTTTTCGAAAACTCACCCACTCTTTTATTTTTCTCAGGTGATGCTCAATAGGAGGTTCGACGGATGGAAGGACTCTGAGGTGGCTAGATAGCAGGACGACTTGGACATGTTTTTTTTATAGTTTCTATTTTATTAAGTTATTTTAGACTAAATTGTAATAAGACCTTTCCTCTAGTTACTATTCTAAATTAGGACTATTATCTTTATGTTTTATATTTATTTTTGAACAAGGGTTCCTAAACCTTAATTGTTTTTATTGAATACTACATTTCCGCAACTCAATTTTTAAATGACAAGTTTTCATAAATCATATGTTTTAAATAAAGCTTCCGCAACTGAAAAGAGACTTTACAAAGTAATTAAGGTTTTTCATTCTATGGAAAGGTTTTCAATGAAAATAAGGTTTTTGATAAAACACTATAATATGACAAGCTGGATTCGATCATAATGTCCAGGCCGGGTTGGGGTGTTACATTTAGTGGTATCAGAGCCAGGTTTGCAAAACTCGGGCTGTGAAGTGGGCCTTAGTATTTGGTTTTTTTTTTTAAATTTCACAATGTTTTGGAAAGAAAAAAAGTCTTGTTGTGCAGCACACTGAGTCTTTGATGTCGAACCAAGTAAGTTCTTTTATTCTTAAGCCTGTTTAATTTGATATATAGTAGATAGTTAGTGGGCTACTTTAGATGATTATACTAAGTTTTTAGATCGAAACTGAAGCCCGTAGGACCTTAAAACTGTAGAGGATTTATGAAAACAACCTTCTTTTTAATACTTTCATAAAACATTGGTTTAATTATTGAAACTAACTAAAACTTCATTGAATTTCTAATCCAAAAAATACGTGAATCAATGATTAGTTCTAGAATAGGTGCAAGAGGCCGTGGCCGAGGCCACGAAAGTGTTAGGGCTGAATCGTTGGTATTGGGCCATATGCCCAATGTTGGGGTAGAAAATGCTCCGGCCTCACCCGTGGCTAGGACTAAACCTTTGGGTGATATGTTTGAAATTACTACGAATGAGATTACTGTGATAAGTCTGTTAGGTCAGTTAGTGGGAGTGAATAAGTTGTTTAGGGAGGTACCTTTAGTAGTCCAAAGGGTTACCTTTTTAGCGGATTTGATAGAACTGTCGTTTAGCGAGTTTGATTTAATCTTAGGTATGGATTGGCTGGTGAAACACCGAGCCACCTTGGATTGCGCTGCAAAGCGAACGATATTAAGAACAACGGAGGATAAGGAGCTAGTGGTGATTGGTGAATGCCAAAATTATCTGTCGAATGTGATTTCGACTTTAAGGGCTGAGAAGTTAGTACGAAAGGGATGCGAAGCCCATTTGGCTTATATTAGTGATACGAAGGTTGAGAGCCCTACTGTTAAGGAGTTGAGGATAGTTAAGGAATTTCATGATGTTTTTCCCAAGGAGCTACCAGGGTTGCCGCCCAGCGGAGAAGTAGAATTTGGAATCAAGTTATTTCCTGGTACGGCTCCGGTGTCCATCGCCGCTAATCGGATGGCACCGAAAGAATTGGTAGAACTTAAGGCGCAGATTTAGGAATTGTTGGATCGAGGATTCATCCGACCAAGTGTGTCTCCATGGGGAGCACCGGTGGTATTCGTAAAGAAGAAAGATGGGACGTTGCGAATGTGTAACGCCCTGTACCCGAGACCGTAGCTGGAGTCGAACACGAGGTGTTAACAGACTTAATTCATTACTTAAACAGCTCAAACAATTTATTTTTAAAATTTTCAGTCAAGCTAGCAATCTGCATCACAGTCACTTAAAAATTCATATCTTGAGTTCCAAAACTCAAAATCCAATTCCATAAATTTTCCCTAAAACTAGACTCATATATATATTTACTATTTTTTTCTAGAATTTTTTGTCTAGCAAATTAGTACATTTTATTAGTTAAAGTCTCCCCTGTTTTAGGGTTCGACTGCTCTAACCTCTGTGTATTACGAATCAGATATCTCCTTGTACAGAGTTTCAATGACTATTCTGTTTGTTTCTAATAAAACTAGACTCAATAAGGAATCTGTACATATAAATATTGACTTATAATTATCTTTGAACAATTTATGTTGAATTTCCAAAGTCAGAACAGGGGATCCAGAAATCGCTCTGGACCTGTTTCACAAAAATTTAAACACCTCATAAAATATAACTCATATACTGTTTTGTTCCATCCATATGAAAATAGACTCATAATTATTAAATTCCATATTTTATTAATCATCTAATTGTATCTCTACTATTTTAATGATTTTTCAAACTCACATCACTGTTGTTGTCTGAATCTATTTTATGGTAAATTTTATCTATTTCATGGTTTCCATGGATTAGCTAGCAATTTGACATACATAACACCAAATATGATCATGATTAGCCATTCCAATGGCTAATCATTACCAAGCATTTCCATACCACTCAATAACCATATCATAAGACCATATATACAAAATGATTATAATGCTATACATGCCATACTCAAAATATACAAGCCATTATGCCAAGATGGTATACGGATAGTGTGAGCGAGCCTCCGACCGTTCCCAATTTTCGAGCTGGCTTGTCAAAACTACAAGGAATGAAAAGGAGGGAGTAAGCATAAATGCTTAGTAAGCTCACAGGCAAATAGCAAGTAACACAACTATATACGCAAACATAAAACATTATTTGCATAATCATCACCAAGACATTCATATCACATTTTCATTTATCATCTTACCATATTGTTGTTATATCGAGTTTTCAACCCGAGGGTTAAGTACATACCTGTTCAAAGTATTCATTTCACAACACTTACCAATACGTCCCTGTAACACCCCAAACCCGAGACCATCGCCGGTGTCGGACCCGAGGGGTTAACAAGCCAAGTTCACATGTTTTTGCCCACCAATTTGACATTTCTAGTCAGGCTGGAAAACTGCGTCACTGTCGCCTTAAAAATCATATCTCGAGTTTCAAAACTCGGAAACTGGTTTCGTAAATTTTCCCTGAATTTAGACTCATATATCCATCCATGGATTTATTTCTAGGATTTTTGGTCGGGCCAATTGGTACAGTTTATTAGTTAAAGTTACCCATGTTACAGGGATCGACTGCTCTGACCTTCGCGCGGTATAACTTGAATATCTCTCTGTATAGGGATTTAATGCTGGTGTCGTTTGTTTCTAATGAAACTAGACTCAAAATTGAATCCGTACATATAAGGTATGTCTCCTAATTCTTTTTTGGATAATTTATAGTGAATTTTTAAAGTTGCGACAGGGAACCCAGAAACCATTCTGGCCCTGTCTCACAATAGCTTTAATAACTCTTAACCTGTAACTCTTATGACCATTTCGTTTCTTCCATATGAAAATAGACTCATCAAGGTTCATTTACATAGCTTATTCACTATTTAATTCCATTCCTATGAATTTTGGTGATTTTTCACATTCACGCCACTGCAGCTGGCAGCATCTGTTTTAAGGTAGGACTTACCTATTTGGTAGTCTCCATGATTCAACTAGTCTTGCCATACATAGGTTCATATATGATCATTTTAACCATGCCAATGGCTGATCATATGACCAACATTCCCATTTCAAACCATAGCCACATCATGACACCAAATATATACATACAACCCACAATTAGTCTAAGTTCATGCTCCCTTTTGAGCCATTTTCGCATGGCCATACATACTTACATTACAACGTATTTAACAAACAAGAGGTAGTCCTATACATGCCATCTCAAGTTCAATCAAAAAATTTATACCAAAATGGAGGCTTGATAGTGTGGATGACTTCGACTTCAACGATCCCAAATCCGATTGCTTCGAGCGAAATCTAGAAAACTAAGAGCCAAAGCAACGGGTAAGCATTTTATGCTTAGTAAGTCTCAAGGAATATAATTAACTCTAATTACAGCAATACATTCACATAGCCAAATGCATCATTTCATTAATACACATTCTTACTTCACACTTCATCATTACATAAGTTCGCAAAGCATCAATCAATTCAATAACTGAAATTCATTAGTCAATTGAGCGAATGTTGCTCAAGCACGCCGACTTTCCAATGCACATATAACGTACCTTATCCTTTGGGCTTACCGAGTGTACTAATTGAATTCATTTCAGCAACCAACACTCACCTCCAGCCCAAGATTCTTGAATATAACCGGATATAATCACGTGCACAAATGCCTTGGTCTTAGCCCGGATAGAATAACTCAGACGAATGCCTTGGGCCTTAGCCGGATATAGCCACTAGCACAATTGCCTTCGGTCTTAACCGGATATAATTTCAGCATAATTGTCTTCGGCTTAGCCCGATATCATTCAATTTCTCATGCACACATACATCAATAATCATTGGACATACATATTTCATTTTCAGTTACTAAGGCTCAAACACAATTATAATCATTAGCATATTCGCCTTCGGGACTTAGCCCGGGTAGAATTCAAATACTCATACACACATAATCAATAATCATACACAACCATATTTCATCTCACATAATTCAAGTAAGGTCACTTCTTGAGGACTTACCTCGGATGTTGTCGAACGGCTTTTTCGGCTATTCGATCACCTTTTCCTTCCCTTTGTCCAATTGTGGCCCTCTTAGCTCTTGAGCTAATTCAAACAAATTCAATTTATTAAAACCTCATTGTGCTTGCTTATGGCCGAATATGACAAGGATTTTAAATGGTCATATGGCCACTCTTTAACTTGAATACACAATGGTCATGCACATTTTATACTACATCAAGCAATTCAATACAATTTATTTGAGCATCAAGGAAATGCTAAGGCCTTCAATAGGTTACCCAAGGCGAATATTCATGTACATGTTGAGGTCAATTTTGCACTTAATACCTCACAAAAACAGCATGCAATTTACTAATTAATGCTTTGCACATTGTGGCCCAAAACTTATAATATAGCATCAAGCACCTACATGTGTGCTAGGTCAATTGTGCTTGCAATTTCACAAGCATTCTTCCACATCTTCTTCTTTAAACCAATATATTCATCACTTAGTTCATAACCAAAACATAATGTGCAATCATATATATGCATATATGAGCATGGCGAATTTTCAAGGTGTCCATAGCCATCCAAAACACAAATTTTAACTAACATGCAAGAAGCATGAATCATGCTCAAGAATGCATCATGGCGAATATGACAATCATGTTCCTTTTCAACTTCAATCATGATAAAACAAAGAGAAAACTCAAAATCTTACTCATGAGTAGAAAATCCATCATTGCATGCATCATCATCAAGCTTCACACTTAGCATGCAATGGCTTTATCACCATAACAACTTTGCCCAAATACCATTTCCATGGCATAACAAAGATTTGAGCCATGGCTAACATGCACATCAAATTAGCAACCAAGTCATGCATGAAACTCCTAACACAACCTCATACATACCTTAATCTTGATGTAAACTTAGCCAAATCTCCTTCTAGGTCTCTTCCAACCCAAGCATGAAGCAAAAATCCTCCCCTTTTCCCTTAGTAATTTCGCCAAGAAGATGAGAAAGGATGAACAAATTTTTCTTTTCTTTCCTTAGTACATTCGCCAAGCCTATGGAGAAGGATGAACATTTTTTTTTTTTTTTTTTTCATACTCTTATTTTATTATTTCAAACATGCACCACTAGCAAAACATGTTTAAGACATGTTTTCTTTTGCCCATATTCATCACCATGGCGGCCACTATAGTCAAATTTGGGGAATTTGACATGCAAGGACAACATTTCTAGTGTGCATCAATAGGCCACTTCCACATTTGCCTATCTCAAATTCTAAATTTTCTCACACAAGTCCTTTCTAGTGAAATTCACCTTTATAACACTAAATCAATCATCAAAAAATGTCATACATGAATACTCACATATTATAGGCATCAAAATAAATTTTAAATTATTGCTATGCCTCGGTTTTGTGGTCCCGAAACCACATTCGGCTAGGGTCTATTTTGGGCTGTCACAACTCCCCCCCTCTTAAGGAATTTTCGTCCCCGAAAATCTTACCGGTAAATAGGTTCGGATATCGCTCTCTCATAGAGTTCTCGGTCTCCCAAGTAGCTTCTTCTATCCCGTGCTTGAGCCATAACACTTTCACTAGCGGAACCCGCTTGTTTCGCAACTCTTTCACTTCTCGTGATAGGATACGAATCGGTTCTTCTTCATAACTCATATTAGCTTGAATTTCAATTCCTGATGGACTAATCACGTGCGATGGATCGGATCTATAACGTCGAAGCATCGAAACGTGGAAGACATCGTGAACCTTTTTGAGTTCAGGGGGCAAAATCAAACGATATGCCACTGGACCGACTCGCTCTGATATCTCATATGGCCCAATGAACCTCGGGCTCAACTTGCCCTTACGGTACTAACTCGAGTATCTTTTTCCAAGGCGATACCTTGAGAAACACTTTATCACCCACGATACTCGATATCCTTACGCTTCATATCCGCGTCACGACTTTCGACGATCAAGGCTATCTTCAAACTTTCACGGATTACTTTCACTTTCTGCTCAGATCCCTAATCAAATCCACCGAAAATCTTGCTTTCACCAAGCTCGGTCCAAAACAATGGTGTACGACATTTACGCCGCACAAAGCCTCGTAGGTGCCATCTTAATACTCGATTGAAAGCTATTGTTGTAAGCGAATTCAATCAACGGCAAATACCGTTCCCATGAACCACTAAACTCGAGGACGCAACATCTTAACATATCCTCGAGTATCCGAATTATCCGCTTCGGATTGACCATCGGTTTGGGGTGAAAGGCTTTGAAATGCAACTTGGTACCCAAAGCTTCTTGCAACTTTTTCCAAAATCGCGAGGTAAATCTCGGATCTCTATCCGACACGATGGAAATAGGCACCCGTGTAATTTCACAACTGAGAAACGATAATTCCGCTAATTTGTCCATTGAAAATCCGTACGTACGGGGACAAAGTGGGCCGACTTAGTCAATCGATCTACCACGACCCAAACCGCATCCTTCTTACTTGCTGACAATGGCAGTCCGGATACAAAGTCCATTGTGACTCGATCCCATTTCCACTCGGGTATCGTGATTGGCTGAAGTAATCCTGAAGGCACCTGATGTTCCGCTTTCACTTGTTGACATATTAAACATCTCGAAACAAAGTCGGAGATGTCTCGCTTCATACCATGCCACCAAAATCGACGTTTCAAATCATTGTACATCTTCGACTCCCGGGTGGATTGCCATTCGCTACAATGGGCTTCATTGAATTATCGAAATGAGTTCAATTCTTTGGGACACACAGACGACTTTTGAACCTCAAACAATCGTCATCGTCGATTTGAAACTCCGAGTCCTTGTTCGAACACACGCAGCCCGCTTTTGCAACCAACTCGTCATCGACTTTCCGAGCTTCTCGAATTTGGTGTGTCAATAATGGTTTGGCTTTCATTTCAGCCACTAACACACCTGTCGGATCGGATAGACAAGTGCACATTCATCGTCGTAAAGTGAATAACGATTTACGACTCAAGGCATCCGCAACCACATTCGCCTTTCCGGGTGATAGTCAATGATCACTCATAATCCTTTAACATACTCGAGCCAACGTCTTTGTCGCAGATTTAAGTCTCGTTGGGTCATCAAATACTTGAGACTTTTGTGATCCAAGTATACATGGCACCTTTCACCAAATAAGTAATGTCGCCAAATCTTTAAGGCGAATACGATGGCGGCCAATTCGAGATCATGAGTCGGATAATTTTTCTCATGTGGCTTTAATTGCCTCGATGCATAGGCCACAACTCGACCTTCTTGCATTAATACGCAACCTAACCCAAGTAGAGAGGCGTCGCTATAGATGACAAACTCCTTGCCGGACTCGGGTTGCACTAGAATTGGGGCTTCAGTCAAATAAGTTTTCAGTTGATCGAAGCTTTTTTGGCATTTCTCCGTCCATTCGAACTTAACATCCTTTTGGAGTAGCTTCGTCATCGGCGTGGCTATCGTTGAGAAGCCTTTTACAAATCGTCGGTAATAATCGGCAAGCCCCAAAAAGCTTGAACCTCGGTAATATTTCTGAGGCTTCCAATTTAGTATGGCTGAAATTTTATTCTGTCGACTCGAATACCCGATGAGATACCACATGACCCAAGAAGCTAACCTCTCTTAACCGAACTCACACTTACTTGAACTTAGCATATAATTGCTTGTCCCGTAAAATTTGCAAAGACTAACCGCAGTGTTCAAGATGTTCGGTCTCATTTCTTGAATAGACCAAGATGTCATCAATGAACACAACTACGAATCGATCCAAATATGGTCTAAAGATTCGATTCATTAAATCCATAAATACCGAGGGCATTAGTGAGCCCAAACGGCATCACCAGAACTCATAGTGACCATATCTCGCTCAAGGCGCCTTGGGCACGTCTGAATCTCGGATTCGCAATTGATAGTAGCCCGATCTCAAATCTATTTTCGAGAACACAAGCTCCCTTCAGCTTGATCGAACAAGTCATCAATACGTGGCAGCGGATATTTGTTCTTTATCGTCGCTTTGTTAAGTCGACGATAGTCGATGCACAATCGCATGGTTCCATCCTTCTTCTTCACGAACAACACCGCGCACCCCAAGGCGAAAAACTCGGGCGAGCAAAACCTCTATCCACCAATTCTTGCAACCGAGCTTTCAACTCCTTCAATTCCATTGGTGCCATACGACACGGAGCTATCGAAATTGGAGTGGTACCGGTACCAATTCGATGCCAAATTCTATTTCCTAACAGTGGTAAACCCGCAATTCTTCTGGAAAACATCCAGTATTCACAAACCACGGGCTCAGATTCGGGTTTCTTCTCGATTCCTTGTCATCGAAAGTACGACGCAAGGTACGCCGCACCCTTTTCTTACATATTTCGGGCCAACATCGCCGATATTACGGTGGCAACCCTTTAAGTCCGTGGACTCAACCCAATTATTTCATTATTCGCGCACCTCAAATCGATAGTTTTGCTCTTGCAATTTACAACCGCATCGTGCATGGTCAACCAATCCAAACCAAGAATAACATCGAACTCATCGAATGGCAAAAGCATTAAGTTCACGGAAAACAAGAACCTCGAACACTAGGGGACTTTTCTTGCACACTTTGTTAACAAGCACGTAATGACCCAAGGGTTTGACACCGAATTACAAACTCAAGAGACTCAATGGGCAAAGTCTTCTATGGATGCTAAGGTTTCACATATATATGAATGAGTAGAACCGGGGTCAATCAAAGCAATTACATTTGTATTGAAAAGAGTGAAAGTACCGGTAATAACATCGGAGAGGCGGCATCCTCGGCGTGCGTGTATGGCATAAGTCCTAGCAGAGCACGAGCCTCGGATCGATGGTAGCATCTCTAGATCCTCTCGACCGCCAACGACATTGCCCATATTTCTAGGTGGCCTACCTCGGCGATGGTAGCACCCGGTTTGCACTCGACTTGCATTCTGTTCATGCATCCTCGGGCAATCCTTCATAAAGTGGTCACCGATCCACACTTATAGCAGAGCGATCACGAAACCAACAGCTCCCGAATGCCATTTGCCACAATGTGGACACTCGCCTCTCTCGGCGATCATTTCCGCCATCGGCGATCGAGGTGACTCGTGTGGTCACAGGGGGTCGATCGCGTCCTCGTCTAGAAAAGCCCGAAACGCCTCTAGACCGGCTCGCATCATCTCGAAATCTCTTCGATGCTTGTTGAAGAGACTTTCCCGAGGACCTCTTTCGGAATTCTCCAATCCCCACATCAGCTTTTTGTTTCTCCTTTCTAAGCTCTTCGGCTTTACAAGCTCGCTCAACAAGTACTACGAACTCTCGTATCTCGAGAATGCCAACAAACATCCTTATATCATCATTCAGCCCATCCTCAAGCGTTTACATAATAGCTTCGGACAAAATGCATTCTCGCAGCGTCGGCTAAGCCTCACAAACTTTCGTTCGTAGTCGGTAACGGACATAGAACCTTGCTTAAGATCAAGAAATTCCTCCGCTTTTGGTCGATGAATCTCGATCGATATACTTTTTTGAACTCGGTTTGAAAGAATTCCCAAGTCACTTGCTCTCTAGGCACCACGAAGTCGAGTACTCCACCAATAGTAGGCGGACTCGCGTAGCAAGGAGATGGTACACTTTAAGCACTCATCGGTGTACAGGATAGCTCATCAAGCACCGGATAGTGTTATCTAACCAAAATTCAGCGCTTCGGCATCATCATCATCCGTAGCCTTAAATTTAGTGGCCCCATGTTTTCGAATCCTATCGATTTGGGGCTTACTTGACCTTATTTGGTCAGTCACGGAGGTATTGTAGGTGCGGGGTTGCATTTGTCGGGAATGGAGGTTGTGGAACAGTACCGTGTTGGTTCGAATGTATTGATTAAACCATTCGTTCATCACACTATAAAAGGCTTGCTTAGCCTCGTCATTAGGATTGCTGGCCATAGGTTGAGAGTCCGCCAGCGCTGTCCCCTTGCGCGGAGCAGCGCCACACTCTCCACGTCATCAGCTATCGCTCGGTTGGGATCGGGATCCATTGCTATAAACAAACACAAAGTCAAATTGTCGTAAATCACCACACTATCGATTCATCATTTAATGGCATGTATAGCTAGACCCCAAACACATCACGGTAGTCCTAGAATCGACTAAACCGTGGCTCGATACCAATAAAATTGTAACACCCCAAACCCGAGACCATCGCCGTGTCGGACCCGAGGGGTTAACAAGCCAAGTTCACATGTTTTTGCCCACCAATTTGACATTTCCAGTCAGGCTGGAAAACTGCGTCACTGTCGCCTTTAAAATCATATCTCGAGTTTCAAAACTCGGAAACTGGTTTCGTAAATTTTCCTGAATTTAGACTCATATATCCATCCATGGATTTATTTCTAGGATTTTGGTCGGGCCAATTGGTACAGTTTATTAGTTAAAGTTACCCATGTTACAGGGATCGACTGCTCTGACCTTCGCGTGATATAACTTGAATATCTCTCTGTATAGGGATTTAATGCTGGTGTCGTTTGTTTCTAATGAAACTAGACTCAAAATGGAATCCGTACATATAAGGTATGTCTCCTAATTCTTTTGGATAATTTATAGTGAATTTTTAAAGTTGCGACAGGGAACCCAGAAACCATTCTGGCCCTGTCTCACAATAGCTTTAATAACTCTTAACCTGTAACTCTTATGACCATTTCGTTTCTTCCATATGAAAATAGACTCATCAAGGTTCATTTACATAGCTTATTCACTATTTAATTCCATTCCTATGAATTTTGGTGATTTTTCACATTCACGCCACTGCAGCTGGCAGCATCTGTTTTAAGGTAGGACTTACCTATTTGGTAGTCTCCATGATTCAACTAGTCTTGCCATACATAGGTTCATATATGATCATTTTAACCATGCCAATGGCTGATCATATGACCAACATTCCCATTTCCAAACCATAGCCACATCATGACACCAAATATATACATACAACCCACAATTAGTCTAAGTTCATGCTCCCCTTTTCGAGCCATTTTCGCATGGCCATACATACTTACATTACAGCGTATTTAACAAACAAGAGGTAGTCCTATACATGCCATCTCAAGTTCAATCAAAAAAATTTATACCAAAATGGAGGCTTGATAGTGTGGATGACTTCGACTTCAACGATCCCAAATCCGATTGCTTGACGAAATCTAGAAAACTAAGAGCCAAAGCAACGGGTAAGCATTTTTATGCTTAGTAAGTCTCAAGGAATATAATTAACTCTAATTACAGCAATACATTCACATAGCCAAATGCATCATTTCATTAATACACATTCTTACTTCACACTTCATCATTACATAAGTTCGCAAAGCATCAATCAATTCAATAACTGAAATTCATTAGTCAATTGAGCGAATGTTGCTCAAGCACGTCGACTTTCCAATGCACATATAACGTACCTTATCCTTTGGGCTTACCGAGTGTACTAATTGAATTCATTTCAGCAACCAACACTCACCTCCAGCCCAAGATTCTTCGGAATATAACCGGATATAATCACGTGCACAAATGCCTTGGTCTTAGCCGGATAGAATAACTTCATACGAATGCCTTGGGCCTTAGCCGGATATAGCCACTAGCACAATTGCCTTGGTCTTAACCGGATATAATTTCAGCATAATTGTCTTCGGCTTAGCCCGGATATCATTCAATTTCTCATGCACACATACATCAATAATCATTGGACATACATATTTCATTTTTACGTTACTAAGGCTCAAACACAATTATAATCATTAGCATATTCGCCTTGGGACTTAGCCGGGTAGAATTCAAATACTCATACACACATAATCAATAATCATACACAACCATATTTCATCTCACATAATTCAAGTAAGGTCACTTCTTGAGGACTTACCTCGGATGTTGTCGAACGGCTTTTTCGCTATTCGATCACCTTTTCCTTCCCTTTGTCCAATTGTGGCCCTCTTAGCTTTTGAGCTAATTCAAACAAATTCAATTTATTAAAACCTCATTGTGCTTGCTTATGGCGAATATGACAAGGATTTTAAATGGTCATATGGCCACTCTTTAACTTGAATACACAATGGTCATGCACATTTTATACTACATCAAGCAATTCAATACAATTTATTTGAGCATCAAGGAAATGCTAAGGCCTTCAATAGGTTACCCAAGGCCGAATATTCATGTACATGTTGAGGTCAATTTTGCACTTAATACCTCACAAAAACAGCATGCAATTTACTAATTAATGCTTTGCACATTGTGGCCCAAAACTTATAATATAGCATCAAGCACCTACATGTGTGCTAGGCAATTGTGCTTGCAATTTCACAAGCATTCTTCCACATCTTCTTCTTTAAACCAATATATTCATCACTTAGTTCATAACCAAAACATAATGTGCAATCATATATATGCATATATGAGCATGGCGAATTTTCAAGGTGTCCATAGCCATCCAAAACACAAATTTTAACTAACATGCAAGAAGCATGAATCATGCTCAAGAATGCATCATGGCGAATATGACAATCATGTTCCTTTTCAACTTCAATCATGATAAAACAAAGAGAAAACTCAAAATCTTACTCATGAGTAGAAAATCCATCATTGCATGCATCATCATCAAGCTTCACACTTAGCATGCAATGGCTTTATCACCATAACAACTTTGCCCAAATACCATTTCCATGGCATAACAAAGATTTGAGCCATGGCTAACATGCACATCAAATTAGCAACCAAGTCATGCATGAAACTCCTAACACAACCTCATACATACCTTAATCTTGATGTAAACTTAGCCAAATCTCCTTCTAGGTCTCTTCCAACCCAAGCATGAAGCAAAAATCCTCCCCCTTTTCCCTTAGTAATTTCGGCCAAGAAGATGAGAAAGGATGAACAAATTTTCTTTTCTTTCCTTAGTACATTCGCCAAGCCTATGGAGAAGGATGAACATTTTTTTCTTTTTTTTTTTCATACTCTTATTTTATTATTTCAAACATGCACCACTAGCAAAACATGTTTAAGACATGTTTTCTTTTGCCCATATTCATCACCATGGCGCCACTATAGTCAAATTTGGGGAATTTGACATGCAAGGACAACATTTCTAGTGTGCATCAATAGGCCACTTCCACATTTGCCTATCTCAAATTCTAAATTTTCTCACACAAGTCCTTTCTAGTGAAATTCACCTTTATAACACTAAATCAATCATCAAAAAATGTCATACATGAATACTCACATATTATAGGCATCAAAATAAATTTTAAATTATTGCTATGCCTCGGTTTTGTGGTCCCGAAACCACATTCCGGCTAGGGTCTATTTTGGGCTGTCACAGTCCCTTTCATCTTAAGTATTCCTCCATTTGAGTAGAATTTTACCCGTTGAACACATCGGAATATAATTCGGATACATGGAAAGTCTGCACATAAGTGCCACATATGTAGCCAAGCTACCATGTAACCTGCCCATAAGTGAACTCGGACTCAACTCAACGAGTTTGGGCGTTCACATCCATAAGTGAACTCGGACTCAACTCAATGAGTTCGGATGCCTAGTTACATCTCACGAACTCGGACTCAACTCAACGAGTTCGGACATTTGCATCCATAAGTGAACTCGGACTCAACTTAACGAGTTCGGATGCTCAACCATCCTAGTGACATGTCACTTGTATCCTAATCTATTCCTAAGGTTCAAATGGGCTTTTTTCCTCGATCTCACATATTTTCCGTCTTCCACGGAATATCGAAACCGATACTCGGTAATAATTCATACTCATCAAGTAATTCACATAATTACATATTATTCAACAATAACCACAAAGCATAATATTTCATGATAATAATCAGCATCATATCATATAAACAACATTAAATTGCTTAAAATGACAATTATGTTACTACATTTACACATGAACTTACCTCGTATGCGAAAATGGCTACTTTTACCATTTCGTCCACAACTTGGTATTTTCCCCATTTTAGCCCGAATTTTAGTTTTCCTTGCTAATCGAGCTTGGAAGCTTGAAAAACCCTAGCCATGGTTTCTCCTTGCTATATTCGGCCATGGGGTTGAAGATGAGCAAAATTAGCTTTTAATTTTGTATTTTAATTCATTTTACCCTTAAATGACCAAAATGCCCTTACTATTAAACTTTCCAAAATTCCATCCATGTCCAATTTTGTCCATAGACTTAGAAATTGGTAAAATTGCTATTTAAGACCTCCTAATTAATATTTCAAAACAATTTCATACTAGAAACTTCTAGAATGCAAGTTTTACAAATTATTCGATTTAGTCCCTAATTTCAATTTAAGCACTTTATGCATAAAATTTCTTCACAAAATTTTCACACAATCATGCAATCATATCATAGACCTCAAAATAATCATAAAATAATTATTTCTATCTCGAATTTTGTGGTCACGAAACCGCTATTCCGACTAGGCCCAAAATCAGGATATTACAACTCTCCTCCCCTTTAGGGATTTTCGTCCCCGAAAATCTTACCAGAAAAGTGTCTTCACTTTTAATCTCAGATTCGGTGCCGAAGAACTTTCACTTAGGTTGTACCTCCAATACATCTCTTTAATTTCTCATATGATCTGAAAGCTTACAGTCTCAACTCTCAACAGTTCTTAAATTTTCAACCCTTATCAGTTTCCCATGATATCATGACATAAAACTCGGATCTTAACTTGATTAATGGAGACCGGAATTCTAAGAAATCCAACAATCAAAGAGACCTAAAATTCCATGAATCTCATGATTAGGAATTCATTCAATACAGATATGATTTATAGATCTCGTAAACATTTAACAATAGGATACATCACATTTTCCTCTTTCTGCTCTGGAATTAATTCTGATATGGCCTCAAGAATAATCCTTCTCATTTCCATCCCAATATCAACACTGACAAGGATAATTTTGATAGATTCCAATGCTCGGCTTTAACCCCTTTAACAACTCCGATTTTATGTAACATCGAAAGCTCTAAACTATCACATTACCTCACTGTCTTGAAACACATCACAATTCATACAATGGTACATTACTGAAAGTCAGGAAGTCTTTACTCAATGTAGACTAGTCTAGTTTAGACGCTTTGGTTACCAATATTCTCATCTATCCAAACTTTGTCAACATGTAATAAACTTTTCATCTTTCACAAGACGAAAACCTTATCATTCGTAGTGACTTTAACTAATATCCAACTCTTTCTAATAAACATACACTTCTCGTTCAGACAATTTACTCTTTTATCAGTACAAAAATGAAATTATATTATCTTAATCCTGACATAATTGTCACATGAAATCTTTCAAATAAATAATTCACCATACCGACTGAAACTCGCACTTTTATCACCTATGCCTTTACTGATGTCAAATCCTTACACAGAAATTAGAAAAAAAAATCTCAATACTAAAATCACCACATTACCAAGATCAAATTGAAGTATAGTCATATTTGACATGATTATCACGAGCTGAAGAATGTACTTCGAACATGAGTCATAATTGACAAATTATAGAACAAAGATAACAAGAAAACCGAATAAAGAAATCCAAGATACAATACTATGCCGGAGAATCGAAAACCAAACTCATAGAGAAAATACAGAATACCCCGATAATTCTTCAAAGAAAGAAAGTCCAAAAGAAAACATCATTTAATCCCACTGGAATCAAATATAACAAGAACAATATATCTTCCCATACATATATATCGGATGAAGCATCAAGTAGAAGAAAGCAGAATCATAATATCATATGTATTCTCTCATCAATTCTTATCGATTTAAATGGAATAGAATACCCGATGAAATAGAGCAATATAAATTATAAACCAATCAGACTACCAATGCTTTCATCCAACACTAGAATTAGAAGACATTCCCATATAACAAGAATTTCTTCAAAAGATCAATAGCCATAGAAACATTTCTGAGAACGGGTAAACACATAGAACATCTCAAAAGAGACTAGTAAATCTGTCCGGTCATAAGCTGTCACACTCGGATAGTTCACATTTCAAATATCATTTCCCCAACTAGTTCTCGCCATCACAAATTTCATATTAAACCATTCACTAAAGAAGGTCAATTTGAATAAATTTTGATTTACACTTTTCTCGACCTTGCACCGAGTAATTCGATTTACCAAAGAGAATTTCCTTCTAATCGGGACGATGCATAATTCCAATAATCTTTATATCAATCCGATACTTTATCGACTCGACTTTACTTATCAGCTTATTTTCAATCTCTCGATCATACTTATAATTATTCTATCTTTGAACTCTTTGAGTTCTCAACCGGAAACTTATTCAATACAAATCTCATGAAATTCCATTATAAGTACCACTTCGGTAAGGAGGAGAGGTTGTAGGACCTCTGACTCGACTTTCTTATACATACACATATGACACAACTTCCATCATCATAGCAACATCATCAAAATCATGTCATTCATTTAGGTAATGCAACATTCATGTTGGCTTACACAAATTTTCCTATTGTCCCATTTAGACAATATACTTATGCATACATTCTATGTTTTCTAGATAGCTTTACTTATCCATTCATTTAATTAAATTAATTCATGCTCATGACATCATATAAGGCCAAACAAACATAGATATTTGCATCACAATCATTTCGTGCATCATCATGTACATATCATTACAATCATATAATTCAGTCCAACAATTTAACATAGATAAGTTCATTTCATTATAATCCTTTATCTTATAAAAATTATATATCATTAGCATTCATCAACATTCGACGTCCAAATCAAGACAAGGACATTTTCATTCGTATCATAATATTATGACTTTTATTCATACCTCTACTACTTTCTATTTATTCCGTTCATCTTATCAAGTAAGCCATATACACTACATCATATAAGCATTAAGCAAATATGGATATTTATCACATATGCATCATAAACTTTTATTCATACTTTTCTGAACCGAGACTTATCATAATCATAATTTTACTCAAATACCCTCACATAACATTGAACATGGTCGGTGCAGCTGTGACAGCCCAAAATTGACCCTAGTCGGGAGGTGGTTTCGGGACCACAAAACCGAGGCATAAAAATAATTTATAATTTATTTTGATGCCTATAATATGTGTTAATTCATGTGTGACATTTTGATGTTTCGATTTAGAGTTATAAATGTGAATTTCATTAGAAAGGACCTAGTAGTAAACTTTGAAAGTATGATGGGGAAAGGTGTGATGACTAGTTGAACATGCATGCAAAAATAAGGATTTGCATGTCAATTTCCCCCAACATGAAGTGGCGGCCATGGCAAGAGTGGATGGGCAAAACATGTCATAAAACATGTTTTGTTGGTGCATTAGGGTGAAATAATAAAATAAAGAGCATGGGCAAAGAAAGAAAAAAATGGTCTCATCCATGCTTCCCCCTTGGCCGTGAGTTGAGAGAAAGGAAAAGAAAAAAAATTTGGTTCATCCATTCTCATTTTCTTTGGGCTGAAAATTCTAAGAAGGAAGGAAATTTTGCTCCATTTTTAGTTTAGAAGAGATCTAGAAGGAGATTTGGCTATACTTGCATCAAGATTAAGGTATGTTGAGGTTGTGTCATGAGATTCATGCTTGTTTTGGTTGCTAACTTGATGTGCATGTTAGCCATGGTTCAAATCCTTGCTATGCCATGAAAAATGGTATTTGGCCAAGGTTGATATTGTGTTAAAGCCATTGCATGTTAATGTGAAGCTTGTTGATGATGCATGTAATGATGGATTGACTACTCTTGAAATTTCTTTTTAGTATTCTTGAGTAGGACATTGAATTCTTTGTTTAACCATGACCGAAGTTGAAAGAGTATGGTTGTGATGTATTCGCCATGGTGCATTCATGAGCATGATTTATGCTTGTTACTTGATTGGTAAAATTTGTGTTTGGATGGGTATGAACCCTTGAGATTCGACCTTGCACCTATATGTGTATACATGTTTGCACATGATGTATTGGCATGACATATATACTATTTCAAGGTATATATTTGCTTATGATGATGTTTCGTTATGAAGTACATGAGAGATGTGTATTGAGCTACAATATGTAATGCGTTAGTTAGTAAAATGCATGCTGTTTTGTGTGGTATTAAGTGCATAATTGGCCTCAACATGGACATGCATATTCGCCACATGAGGGAAATTGGTGTGCATGCATTTGGTTAGAGGCAAGCATATTGATGCCTATTCTTGGCTTAGAAAATTTGGCTAAGAGGAATATTAACTAATGTGTTGAGTTCGATTCGTGATTTCGTACATATGCGACTTTGATGCCTAATGAGCATATATATTGGCTAGATATCTTGAATTCCTCTTTCGATGCTCAAATGATAAAACCAATTTATTTGTTAAATTAAGCTCAAGAGCAAAGGGGAGCTAAATCCGATAAGGGGAAGGAAAAAGTCATCGAATAGCCGTTGAAATCGTTCGACCACGTCCGAGGTAAGTTTTCGAGTATCGAAACTTAGATTTTGATTCGATTGAATGAAGTAATAAGCAATCGAAATTCTGCCCTTGTATATGGCCATTGAGCCGAAATGATATTTTTGTTAAGTGAATTGTGCATAAAAGTTTTGTTGTGAAAATGAAACAAAGATGTGCATGAATGTTCGAGTGATATCGGGCTAAGCCCAAGGCAATTGTGCGATTGTGATATCGGGCTAAGCCGAAGGCAATTGTGCGAGTTATGATATCGGGCTAAGCCCAAGGCAATTGGGCGAAGTTATGATATCCGGGCTAAGCCGAAGGCAATTGTGCAAATTGTGATATCCGGGTTAAGTCCCGAAGGCCTTTGTGCGGGTTACCATAACCGGGCTATGTCCCGAAGGCGTTTGAACGAGTAGCTATATCTGGATAAACTCCGAAGGTATGTGATTCAAGAACTTTGAACTTGCTGGAAAATTTCAGTTAATGTACTTGTGAAATTCCCAACAACAAGGTATGTTTTGTGTGTGCTTTGCACACTATGAGTAAATGCGTACAAATATTCGCTCTAATGATAAATGAGCTATCGGCATTAACTAGGCCGTTATTTGTGTATGAATATAAGAGTTGGGATTGTGAAGTAAGCATGTCTTTGAGAAATTGTGCATATGAATTATTGTTTAGCTACTTGAATGCTATGCTTTGGTTGTGTGTATATTATGGCTCGAAACTTACTAAGCATAAATTGCTTACTCCGTTTCTTTGTTTCTCTGTTTATAGATTTTGCTCGTTAGCGATCGGATTCGGGATCATAGAAGTTGAAGTCAACCACACTATCAAAGCCCTTTTTGGTACTCCTTTAGTTGAGTTTTGGATATGGCATGTATAGGACCACCCTCGGTTGTTTTTAAGTACTTTGTGATGTATATGTGTGTGGCCATGCGAAAATGGTTCGTAAAAGTGGAGTATGGAATTTGACCATATGTGGTTTGTAATTATATTTGGTTTCATGATGTGATTATGGTTTGGAATGAGAGTGTTGGTCACATGATCAGCCATTGGAATGGCTAAATATGATCATATGTGGACCTAAGTATGACTAGACTATAGTTGGTCCATGGGAACTACAATATAGGTAAAGCCTACCTTAAAAACAGAGGCTGCCAGCTGCAGTGACGTGGATGTGAAAAATCACCAAAATTTGTAGGAATGGTGTTAAATAGTGAATAAATTATGTGATAGAACCTTGACAAGTCTATTTTCATATGAAAGTAACAAAACGATCATATGAACAGTATACTGAGAGATATTAAAGTTCTCGTGAGACAGGGCCAGAACGGTTTCTGGGTCCCCTGTCACGACTTTGAAAAGTTACCATAAATTATCCAGAATGAATTAGAAGTCATGCCTTATATTTCCAGATTCCTTTTTCAGTCTAGTTTCATTAGAAATAAACGGCATCAGAATTGAAACCCTGTACAGAGAGATATTCAAGTTGTAATGCGCGAAGGCAGTGTAGTCGACCCCTGTAACATGGGTGACTTTAACTAATAAACTGTACCAATTGGCCAGACCAAAAATTCTAGAAAAAAATCCAGGGATGTATATATGAGTCTAAATTCAGGGAAAATTTACAGAATCAGTTTCCGAGTTCTGTAACTCGAGATATGCTTTTTAAGGCAACAGTGACGCAGTTTTCCAGCTTGCCTGGGAATGTCAAGTTGGTCGGTGCTATAAGTGGTTTTGGCTTGTTAACCCCTCGTGTCCCATAACCGCAACGGTCTCGGGTTCGGGTGTTACAATTTTATTGGTATCAGAGCTACGGTTTAGTCGATCCTAGGACTACCGTGATATGTTTGGGGTCTAGCTATACATGCCATTAAGTGATAATTGATAGTGTGGTGATTTCTGACTTTTTGAAATTTGTGTTTGTTTATAGCCATGGATCCCGATCCCAACCGAGCAAGCTGAATTTTGGTTGAACAACACTATCCGGGTGCTTGATGAGCTATCATATACACCCGATGAATGCTTAAAGTGTACTATCTCCTTGCTACGCGATTCCGCCTACTATTGGTGGAGTACTCGACTTCATTGTGCCTAGGGAGCACGTAACTTGGGAGTTCTTTCTAATCGTGTTCGAAAGAAGTATATCATCGAGATTTATGGATCAAAACGGAAGGAATTTCTTGAACTTAAACAAGGTTCCATGTCGGTTACCGACTACTGACGAAAATTTGTGAGGCTTAGCCAGAGCGCTGCGAATGCATTTCTTCGAAGTCGTGATGTAAACGCTTCAAAGATGGATGAATGATGATATAAAGTCGTATGTTGGCATTTTGGAAATCCGAGAGTTTGTGGCTCTTGTCGAGCGGCGTGCAAAGCCGAGGAGCTCGAGATGGAGAAAAGAAAAGCTGAAGTGGGAGCAAGGGAGTTTCAGTAAGAGGTCTTGGGAAGCCCTTCCCACATCATCAAAGAAATTTAGAGATGGCTTAGGCCGGTCTAGAGACACTTCGGGCTTTTCTAGACGAGACCGCGATCGACCCCTATGGGCACGCGAGTCACTTGATCGCCAAGTGTTGGCAATGATCGTCGAGACAGAACGGAGTGCCAATATTGTGGCAAATGGCATTCGGGAGTTGTAGACTCGTGACCGCTCTGTTACAAGTGCGGATTAGTCGATCATTTCATTAAGGATTTCCGAGTTTATCCGAACAAAACGTAAATCAAAGTGGGAACCCGAGTGCTACCACAACTCGAGGTAGGCCACCTAGAAATATGGGCAATGCTAGTGGTTTGTGAATACCCGGATGTTTTCCCTGAAGAATTGCCGGGATTACCACTGTTCGGAAATAGAGTTTGGCATCGAATTGGTACCGGTACCACCCCAATTTCGATAGCTCCGTATCGTATGGCACCAACGGAATTAAAGGAGTTGAAAGCTCGATTACAAGAATTGGTGGATAAAGGTTTTGCTCACCCGAATTTTTCACCTTGGGGTGCACCGGTGTTGTTTGTGAAAAGAAGGATGGAACCATGAGGTCGTGTAGATCGACTATCGTCGACTTAATAAAGCGGCGATAAAGAACAAATATCCGTTATCACAGCGTATCGACGATTTGTTCGATCAACTGAAGGGAGCTTCAGTGTTCTCGAAAATAGATTTGAGATCGGGCTATTATCAGTTGCGAATTCGAGATTCAGACGTACCCAAGATTGCCTTCAGAACGAGATATGGTCACTACGAGTTCCTAGTGATGCCGTTTGGGCTTACTAATGCCCCTGCGGTATTTATGGATTTAATGAATCAGATCTTCAGACCATATTTGGATCGGTTCGTAGTCGTGTTCATTGATGACATCTTGGTCTATTCAACAAATGAGACCGAACATCTTGAACACCGAGGTTAGTCTTTGCAAATTTTACGGAATAAGCAATTATATGCTAAGTTCAACAAGTGTGAGTTCGGTTAAGAGAGGTTAGCTTCTTGGGGCATGTGATATCTGCATCGGTATTCGAGTCGACCGAACAAAATTTCAGCCATACTTAATCGGAAGCCTCGAGAAATATTACCGAGGTTCGAGCTTTTGGGGGCTTGCGGTTATTACCGACGATTTGTAAGAGGTTTCTCGACGATAGCCACGCCAATGACGGTTACTCCAAAAGGATGTTAAGTTGAATGGACGGAGAAATGTCAAAAAAAAAAGTTTCGATCAACTGAAAACTTATTTGATGAAGCCCCAATTCTAGTGCAACCGAATCGGGCAAAGAGTTTGTTATTTATAGTGACGCATCCCTACTCGGGTTAGGTTGCATATTGATGCAAGAAGGTCGAGTTGTGGCCTATCGCGCCGAGGCAATTAAAGCCACACGAGAAAAATTATCCGACCCATGATCTCGAATTGGTCGCCATCGTATTCGCTTTAAAGATATGGCGACATTACTTATTTGGTGAGAAGTGCCATGTGTATCCGGATCACAAAAGTCTCAAATATTTGATGACTCAAAGAGACTTAAATCTGCGACAAAGACGTTGGCTCGAGCTATTAAAGGATTATGAGCTGGTCATTGACTATCACCGGGAAAGGCGAATGTGGTTGCGGATGCCTTAAGTCGTAAATCATTATTCGCTTTAGTAGTGATGAATGTACACTTGTCCGTTTCTACCCGACAATGTGTTAGTAGCTGAATTGAAAGGCAAACCATTATTGATACGTCAAATTCGTGAAGCTCGTAAAGTCGACGATGAGTTGGTTGCAAAGCGCGGCTGAGTGTGTTCGAACAAGGACTCGAATTTCAAATCGATGATGACGATTGTTTGAGGTTCAAAAGTCGTCTGTGTGTTCCAAGGAATTGAACTTATTTCGATAATTCGAACGAAGCCCATTGTAGCCGAATGGCAATCCACCCGGGGAGTACGAAGATGTACAACGATTTGAAACGTCGGTTTTGGTGACATGGTATGAAACGAGACATCTCCGACTTTGTTTTGAGATGTTTAATATGTCAACAAGTGAAAGCGGAACATCAAGTGCCTTCAGGATTACTTCAGCCGACCACGATACCCGAGTGGAAATGGGATCGAGTCACAATAGACTTTGTATCCGGACTGCCATTGTCAGCAAGTAAGAAGGATGCGATTTGGGTCGTGGTAGATAGATTGACTAAGTTGGCTCACTTTATCCCCGTACGTACGGATTTTTCAATGGACAAACTAGCCAAATTGTACGTTTCTCAGATTGTGAGGTTACACGGGGTGCCTATTTCTATCGTATCGGATAGAGATCCGAGATTTACCTCGCGATTTTGGAAGAAGTTGTAAGAAGCTTTGGGTACCAAGCTACATTTCAGCACCGCCTTTCACCCCCAAACCGATGGTCAATCCGAGCGAATAATTCAGATACTTGAGGATATGTTAAGATGTGGCATCCTCGAGTTCAGTGGTTCATGGGAACGATATTTGCCTTTGATTGAATTCGCTTACAACAATAGTTTTCAATCAAGTATTAAGATGGCACCCTACGAGGCTTTGTACGGTCGTAAATACCGTACACCATTGTTTTGGACTGAGCTCGGTGAAAGCGAAATTTTTGGGGTGGATTTAATTAGAGATGCTGAACAGAAAGTGAAAGTAATCCGTGAAAGTCTGAAGATAGCCTCCGATCGTCAGAAGTCGTACGCGGGTCTGAAACGAAAAGACATCGAGTATCAGGTGGGAGATAAAGTGTTTCTCAAGGTTTCGCCTTGGAAAAAGATACTCAGATTCGACCGTAAGGGCAAGTTGAGCCCGAGGTTCATTGGGCCATATGAGATATCCGAAGCGAGTCGGTCCGGTGGCATATCATTTGATTTTGCCCCGAACTCGAAAAGATTCACGATGTCTTTCATGTTTCGATGCTTCGACGCTATAGATCTGATCCATCGCACGTGATTAGTCCATCAGAGGTTGAAATTCAAACCAATATAAGTTATGAGGAAGAACCGATTCGTATCCTATCACGTGAAGTGAAAGAGTTGCGAAACAAGCGGGTTCCGCTAGTGAAAGTGTTATGGCTCAAACACGGATAGAAGAAGCTACTTGGGAAACCGAGAACTCTATGAAAGAGCGATACCCAACCCTATTTACGGTAAGATTTTCGGGGACGAAAATTTCTTAAGTGGGGGAGAGTTGTGACAGCCCAAAATTGACCCTAGTCGGGAGGTGGTTTCAGGACCACAAAACCGAGGCATAAAAATAATTTATAATTTATTTTGATGCCTATAATATGTGTTAATTCATGTGTGACATTTTGATGTTTCGATTTAGAGTTATAAATGTGAATTTCATTAGAAAGGACCTAGTAGTAAACTTTGAAAGTATGATGGGGAAAGGTGTGATGACTAGTTGAACATGCATGCAAAAATAAGGGATTTGCATGTCAATTTCCCCCAACATGAAGTGGCCGGCCATGGCAAGAGTGGATGGGCAAAACATGTCATGAAACATGTTTTGTTGGTGCATTAGGGTGAAATAATAAAATAAAGAGCATGGGCAAAGAAAGAAAAAAATGGTCTCATCCATGCTTCCCCCTTGGCCGTGAGTTGAGAGAAAGGAAAAGAAAAAATTTGGTTCATCCATTCTCATTTTCTTTGGGCTGAAAATTCTAAGAAGGAAGGAAATTTTGCTCCATTTTTAGTTTAGAAGAGATCTAGAAGGAGATTTGGCTATACTTGCATCAAGATTAAGGTATGTTGAGGTTGTGTCATGAGATTCATGCTTGTTTTGGTTGCTAACTTGATGTGCATGTTAGCCATGGTTCAAATCCTTGCTATGCCATGAAAAATGGTATTTGGCCAAGGTTGATATTGTGTTAAAGCCATTGCATGCTAAATGTGAAGCTTGTTGATGATGCATGTAATGATGGATTGACTACTCTTGAAATTTCTTTTTAGTATTCTTGAGTAGGACATTGAATTCTTTGTTTAACCATGACCGAAGTTGAAAGAGTATGGTTGTGATGTATTCGGCCATGGTGCATTCATGAGCATGATTTATGCTTGTTACTTGATTGGTAAAAATTTGTGTTTGGATGGGTATGAACCCCTTGAGATTCGGCCTTGCACCTATATGTGTATACATGTTTGCACATGATGTATTGGCATGACATATATACTATTTCAAGGTATATATTTGCTTGTGATGATGTTCGGTTATGAAGTACATGAGAGATGTGTATTGAGCTACAATATGTAATCGTTAGTTAGTAAAATGCATGCTGTTTTTGTGTGGTATTAAGTGCATAATTGGCCTCAACATGGACATGCATATTCGCCACATGAGGGGAAATTGGTGTGCATGCATTCGGTTAGAGGCAAGCATATTGATGCCTATTCTTGGCTTAGAAAATTCGGCTAAGAGGAATATTAACTAATGTGTTGAGTTTGATTCGTGATTTCGTACATATGCGACTTTGATGCCTAATGAGCATATATATTGGCTAGGTATCTTGAATTCCTCTTTCGATGCTCAAATGATAAAACCAATTTATTTGTTAAATTAAGCTCAAGAGCAAAGGGGAGCTAAATCCGATAAGGAGAAGGAAAAAGTCGTCGAATAGCCGTCGAAATCGTTCGACCACGTCCGAGGTAAGTTTTCGAGTATCGAAACTTAGATTTTGATTCGATTGAATGAAGTAATAAGCAATCGAAATTCTGCCCTTGTATATGGCCATTGAGCCGAAATGATATTTTTGTTAAGTGAATTGTGCATAAAAGTTTTGTTGTGAAAATGAAACAAAGATGTGCATGAATGTTCGAGTGATATCGGGCTAAGCCCAAGGCAATTGTGCGGTGTGATATCGGGCTAAGCCCAAGGCAATTGTGCGAGTTATGATATCGGGCTAAGCCCGAAGGCAATTAGGCGAGTTATGATATCCGGCTAAGCCGAAGGCAATTGTGCAAATTGTGATATCCGGGTTAAGTCCGAAGGCCTTTGTGCGGGTTACCATAACCGGGCTATGTCCCAAGGCGTTTGAACGAGTAGCTATATCCGGATAAACTCGAAGGTATGTGATTCGAGAACTTTGAACTTGCTGGAAAATTTTCAGTTAATGCACTTGTGAAATTCCCAACAACAAGGTATGTTTTGTGTGTGCTTTGCACACTATGAGTAAATCGTCTGAATATTCGCTCTAATGATAAATGAGCTATCGGCATTAACTAGGCCGTTATTTGTGTATGAATATAAGAGTTGGGATTGTGAAGTAAGCATGTCTTTGAGAAATTGTGCATATGAATTATTGTTTAGCTACTTGAATGCTATGCTTTGGTTGTGTGTATATTATGGCTCGAAACTTACTAAGCATAAATTGCTTACTCCGTTTCTTTGTTTCTCTGTTTATAGATTTTACTCGTTAGCGATCGGATTCGGGATCATAGAAGTTGAAGTCAACCACACTATCAAAGCCCTTTTTGGTACTCCTTTAGTTGAGTTTTGAATATGGCATGTATAGGACCACCCTCGGTTGTTTTTAAGTACTTTGTGATGTATATGTGTGCGGCCATGCGAAAATGGTTCGTAAAAGTGGAGTATGGAATTTGACCATATGTGGTTTGTAATTATATTTGGTTTCATGATGTGATTATGGTTTGGAATGAGAGTGTTGGTCACATGATCAGCCATTGGAATGGCTAAATATGATCATATGTGGACCTAAGTATGACTAGACTATAGTTGGTCCATGGGAACTACAATATAGGTAAAGCCTACCTTAAAAACAGAGGCTGCCAGCTGCAGTGACGTGGATGTGAAAAATCACCAAAATTTGTAGGAATGGTGTTAAATAGTGAATAAATTATGTGGTCGAACCTTGACGAGTCTATTTTCATATGAAAGTAACGAAACTATCATATAAACAGTATACTGAGAGATATTAAAGTTCTTGTGAGACAGGGCCAGAACGGTTTCTGGGTCCCCTGTCGCGACTTTGAAAATTTAGCATAAATTATCCAGAATGAATTAGAAGTCATGCCTTATATTTCCAGATTCCTTTTTCAGTCTAGTTTCATTAGAAACAAACAGAATCAGTATTGAAACCCTGTACAGAGAGATATTCAAGTTGTAACGCGCGAAGGTCAGTGTAGTCGACCCCTGTAACATGGGTGACTTTAACTAATAAACTGTATCAATTGGCCCGACCAAAAATTCTAGAAAAAAATCAAGGGATGGATATATGAGTCTAAATTCAGGGAAAATTTACGGAATAAGTTTCCGAGTTCTGTAACTCGAGATATACTTTTTAAGGCAACAGTGACGCAGTTTTCCAGCTTGCCTGGGAATGTCAAGTTGGTCGGTGCTATAAGTGGTTTTGGCTTGTTAACCCCTCGTGTGCGACACCGGCAACGGTCTCGGGTTCGGGGTGTTACAGCAGCTCGGTTGGAGAGTACCCTGTCTAAATAAGACGGTACTCATACGCGTTGGAAGACATCACACTATCACAGATCAGTGACATGTATAGCTAAACTTTTACACAAGCTAAGTTAGTCTGAGAACTGACTAAACCTGCTCTGATACCACCAAATGTAATGCCCCATACTCGAGACAGTCGCCGGATTCGAACACGAGGTGTTAACAGACTTAATTCATTACTTAAACAGCTCAAATAATTTATTTTTAAAATTTTCAGTCAAGCTAGCAATCTGCATCACAGTCGCTTAAAAATTCATATCTCGAGTTCCAAAACTCAAAATCCAATTCTGTAAATTTTCCCTAAAATTAGACTCATATATATATTTATTAATTATTTTGTAGAATTTTTTGTCTAGCAAATTAGTACAGTTTATTAGTTAAAATCTCCCCTGTTTCAGGGTTTGACTGCTCTGACCTCTGTGTATTACGAATCAGATATCTCCTTATATAGAGTTTCAATGACTATGCCGCTTGTTTCTAATAAAACTAGACTCAATAAGGCATCTGTAAATATAAATCTTGACTTAAAATTATCTTTGAACAATTTATGGTGAATTTCAAAAGTCAGAACAGGGGATCCAGAAATCGCCCTGGACCTGTTTCACAAAAATTTAAACATCTCATAAAATATAACTCATATACCTGTTTTGTTCTATCCATATGAAAATAGACTCATAATTCTTCAATTCCATATTTTATTCATCATCTAATTGTATCTCTACTATTTTTAATGATTTTTCAAACTCACATCACTGTTGTTGTCTTAATCTATTTTATGGTAAATTTTACCTATTTCATGGTTTCCATGGATTAGCTAGCAATTTAGCATACATAACACCAAATATGATCATGATTAGCCATTCCAATGGCTAATCATTACCAAGCATTTCCATACCACTCAATAACCATATCATAAGACCATATATACAAAATGATTATAATGCTATACATGCCATACTCAAAATATACAAGCCATTATGCCAAGATGGTATACGGATAGTGTGAGTGTGCCTCCGGCCGTTCCCAATTTCCGAGCTGTCTTATCAACACTACAAGGAATGAAAAGGAGGGAGTAAGCATAAATGCTTAGTAAGCTCACATGCAAATAGCAAGTAACACAACTATATACGCAAACATAAAACATCATTTGCATAATCATCACCGAGACATTCATATCACATTTTCATTTATCATCTTACCATATTGTTCTTATATCGAGTTTTCAACCCAAGGGTCAAGTACATACCTGTTCAAAGTATTCATTTCATAACACTTACCAATATGTCCCTTTCATCTCGAGTATTCCTCCATTTGAGTAGAATTTTACCCGTTGAACACATCAGAATATAATTCGGATACATGGAAAGTTTGCACATAAGTGCCACCTATGTAGCCAAGCTACCATGTAACCCGCCCATAAGTGAACTCGGACTCAACTCAACGAGTTCGGATGCCTAGTTACATCTCACGAACTCGGACTCAACTCAACGAGTTCGGATGCTCAACCATCCTAGTGACATGTCACTTGTATCCTAATCTATTCCTAAGGTTCAAATGGGATTTTTTCCTCGATCTCACATCTTTGCCGTCTTCCACGGAATATCGGAACCGATACTCGGTGATAGTTCATACTCATCAAGTAATTCACATAATTACATATTATTCAACAATAAGCACAAAGCATAATATTTCATGACAATAATCAGCATCATATCATATAAACAACATTAAATTGCTTAAAATGGCAATTATGTTACTACATTTACACATGAACTTACCTCGTATGCGAAAATGACTACTTTTACCATTTCGTCCACAACTTGGTATTTTCCCCATTTTAGCCCGAATTTTAGTTTTCCTTGCTAATCGAGCTTGGAAGCTTGAAAAACCCTAGCCATGGTTTCTCCTTGCTATATTCGGCCATGGGGTTGAATATGAGCAAAATTGGTTTTTAATTTTGTATTTTAATTCATTTTACCCCTAAATGACCAAAATGCCCTTACTACTAAACTTTCCAAAAATTCCACCCATGTCCAATTTTTGTCCATAGACTTAGAAATTGGTAAAATTGCTATTTAAGACCTCCTAATTAATATTTCAAAACAATTTCATACTAGAAACTTCTAGAATGCAAGTTTTACAAATTATTCGATTTAGTCCCTAATTTCAATTTAAGCACTTTATGCATAAAATTTCTTCACGAAATTTTCACACAATCATGCAATCATATCATAGACCTCAAAATAACCATAAAATAATTATTTCTATCTCGGATTTTGTGGTCACGAAACCGCTATTCCGACTAGGCCCAAAATCAGGATATTACAAAATGTGCATCGACTACCGATAGTTGAACAACTATTAAAAACAAGTACCCTCTGCTGAGAATCGATTATCTTTTTGATCAGTTTAGGGGAGCTTCCATTTTCTCGAAGATTGATCTACGTTCAGGGTATCACCAATTGAGGGTTAAGGAGGCAGATATTTTTAAGATGGCTTTCAAAACTCGCTATGGCACTACGATTCTTGGTGATGCCATTCGGGCTGATGAACGCACCTGCCGCTTTCATGGATCTCATGAATCAAGTTTTCCAACCCTACTTGGATCGGTTCGTGGTAGTCTTTATAGATGACATTTTAGTGTACTCAAGAGATGAGGATGAGCATGATGCATACTTAATAATTGTGTTGCAGACTTTGAGGGAGAAGTAGCTGTATGCCAAATTTAGTAAGTGCAAATTTTGGCTAAGGGAGGTTACTTTTCTAGGGCATGTGGTGTCAGTTGAGGGGATTAAGGTGGATCCCCGAAAAATTGAAGCAGTGTTAGACTGGAAAACACCTAAGTCAGTGTCGAAAATATGAAGTTTTCTAGGCTTGGCAAGGTACTATAGGCGGTTTGTTGAGGGCTTTTCATTAATTGCTACACCGTTAACTAAGTTGTTAAGGAAGGGGGTACCGTTTGAATAGACGGAGAAGTAGCAAGATAGTTTTGGAAAGCTTAAGAAGGTCTTAACTGAGGCCCCTGTGTTGATTCGGCCAGAGCCTGGGAAGGAGTTTACGGTTTATAGTGACACGTTGCATGTGGGCTTGGGCTGTGTATTGATGCAAGAAGGAAAGGTGGTTGCGTATGCATCATGACAACTTAAGACACACAAGGTGAATTACCCAACCAATGACTTGGAACTAACTGCAGTGGTCTTCGCGCTAAAAATATAGAGGCATTATTTATACAGAGAGAGGTGCATAATTTATTCAGACCATAAGAGTGTGAAGTACCTCCTCACCTAAAAGGAGCTAAACCTTAGGCAGCGCAGGTGGGTGAAATTATTAAAGGATTATGATTGTACAATTGAATACCACCCTGGCAAAGCAAATGTGGTAGCTGACGCATTGAGTCATAAGGTTAATTCAGACTTGAGGGCTATGCTCGCCCGTTTAGGTTTGTTGAATGATGGTAGCTTGTTAGCTGAGCTTTAAGTAAAGCCGGTGTGGGTTGAGCAGATAAGGAGTAAGCAATTAGTGGATGAGACTTCGGGTGCTCGTTTCAGACAAGTAGAGAATGGGGAGACATCAGACTTTGGGATAAATAGTGAAGGAGTGTTGTGTTTCGGTGGGAGAATGTGTATACCAAAGGATGATGATTTAAGGTAGTCTATTTTACAGGAAGCAAATAGCAGTCTCTATGCTATGCATCCTGGAGAAAATAAGATGTATCAGAATTTACGTGGGCTTTATTGGTGGCCTGGACTTAAGCACGAGGTTATGGAGTTTGTAAGTAATGCTTGGTTTGTCAAAAGGTGAAGGCGGAGCATCAGTTGCCTTCAGGATTGCTTCAGCCAGTAAAGATTCCACTCTGGAAGTGGGAAAGGATTACTATGGACTTTGTTAGTGGGCTACCCTTGATGCCTATTAAGAAGGACTCGATATGGGTTATAGTGGATCGGTTAACCAAGTCTGCCCATTTTGTACCGGTCTGCACCGATTATGTAACACCCCGAACCCGAGACCGTCGCCGGAGTCGAACACGAGGTGTTAACAGACTTCAAACCACTTATTGAGAATTTCCCAGACAAGCTGCCAATCTGTGTACTAGTCACTTCAAAAATCATAAGTTGAGTTTTACAACTCGAAAATCAGTTTCGTAATTTTTCCCTGAAACTAGACTCATATTTCCATCTACAGATTTTTTTCTAGAATTTTTGGTAGAGCCAATTAGTACAGTTTATTAGTTAAAGTCTCCTATGTTACAGGGGTCGACTACACCAACCTTCGTGCGTTACAACTCGAATAACTCCCTGTGCAGGGCTTCAATACTGATGCCGTTTGTTTCTATAGAAACTATACTCAAAGAGGAATTTATACATATATGGTATGACTCCTAATTATCTCTGGTTAATTTATAATGAATTTTCAAAGTCGGAACAGGGAATCCAGAAACCGTTCTGGCCCTGTTTCACAAAAACCCAAATATCTTTTAACATACAACTCATATGACCGTTTTGTTTCTTCCATATGAAAATGGATTCATCAAGGTTAATTTACATAATTTATTCACTATTTAATTCCATTCCTACTATTTTTAGTGATTTTTCACATCCACATCACTGTTGCTGCCAGCATCTATTTCTAGGGTAGACTTTCTCTAACACATAGTTTTTATGATTCAACCACCCCTTTTACATATATAGTCCAAAATATAATCATGATGACCCATTCTAATGGCTGGTCGTTGCCAAACATTTCCGTGCTTCTTAATGAGCATATACATACCAAATGATTATAACATTTGGCTCAAAACATTTATAAGCCATTTTCGCATGGCTATTCAAAATTTTACATACCAAGTCCAAACAAAACATAATAGCCTATACATGCCGAAATGTACTCCAAGACCAACTACGAAGAAAATACCAAAAGTTGTTAGCCGGTGTGATGACTTCGATGACGGTCCCGAATACACAAAAAGTCGAGTCCAAGAAACCTAAAATAGGTGACAAGCAAACACCGAATGAGTATATAACTCGATGAAGTCATAAGCAATGCACTAACAACCATTAATAACATTATCGCAAGAGGAAACAAAATGGAACGAGGCTAATTACTCCATTCAAACCGAACTATACCATAGTTCCTTAGACCTTTCGATTCAATCATACATCTACATGACCTTTCACTCATTCCGCCATAATTCTTATGTACGTGACTTCAATTTACATTGTCACATAGGTTCAAACTTACCAAGCTCGACCCCAAATATAAACTTAGCGCCTGTTAGCCATGAACTCAAGGTACTTACCCGATCCGCTGTCCGTGATCAACTCAATAGTGCCGCACACTCAGTGTCAATAGTGATTCAAAAGCATATAGTGAGTCCGCACACCTAGTGCTATATAATCAACTCGCACACTTAGTGCTACATGATCAAACTCGCACACTTAGTGCTGTACAAGTTTTAAACCCGCACACTTAGTGCCATTCTCATGATCACAAATGTTTATACCCGCACACTTAGTGCCGAAATCAACAACTCAATACATCTCACCTCTTTTCCTTCCATTCAATACTTCCATCACCACATACACACATGTATATAAATTCATCATTCCTTTCGCATAATTACATAGACATTATGTCTATTCAAATCAATACAAAATATATGCTTAGTGACTTACCTTGTGTTGGGTAAAACAGTCCAAGTCGGCTACTCGATGACCTTCGTCTTTCCCTTGCTTGATTCTCCTTCTTTAACTCCTTGAGCTTAATCAATAAATCAACTAGTTTAACCATCTTGCTAAACATTCATAATTCAATTACACATGCATATGTATGTTTGTATATTCAGCAACCATCCTCACTTATTACCCATTTAGTCAATTATCTAAGCCAAGATAAGGCTTCAATACGGTTGCCTCTAACCGAATACATGCACACCAATCTACTTCATTTGGCCGAATATGCATGTCTATGTTGAGGCCAATTTTACACTTAATACCACACAAAAAAACAGCATACATTTTACTAACTAACGCATTACATATTGTAGCTCAATACACATCTCTCATTTACTACATAACCGAAACATCATCACAAGTAAATATACACCTTGAAATAGTATATATGTCATACCAATTCATCATGTGCAAACACATATTCATGTAGGTGCAAGGGCCGAATCTCAAGTTGTTTATATCCAAATATAAACACATATCCAAAGCTCAAATCTTACCTACCATGCAACATGCATGAATCATACTTATGGATATACCATGACCGAATACATCACAACACCATAATTTTGGTCATGATTAAGCAAAGAACTTAATGTCTTACTCAAAAATACTAAAAAGAAAGTCCAAGAGCCATCAATCCACCATCACATATACCATTAACAAGCTTCATATTTAACATGCAATGGCATTAACACAAAATCCACCTTGGCCAAATACCATCCCCATGATATAACAAAGATTTGAACCATGGGCTAATAAGAACATCAAGCTAGTAACTAAAACATGCATGAATCTCATGGCACAACCTCAAACATACCTTAATCTTGATGCAAGTATAGCCAAACCCCTTCCTAATCCTCTTCCAAACCAAACATGAAGCAAAATTCCCTCTTCTTCCTTAGGATTTTCGGTCAAGAGAGAATGAAAGGATGATCAATTTTTTCTCTTCTTTTCTTCAATACACGGCAATAGGGGGTTCACTCACACACATTTTTTTCATTCTTTATTACCCATGCTTATTTGTTTATTTCTTTTCTCCTAATGCACCAACAAAACATGTCTATGACATGTTTTGCCCATCCTCATTGTCATGGCCGCCACCTCTTATAAAAGAGGGATATTTGACATGCAAGGCCATTGTTTTGCATGCATGCTTTAATTAGTCATTACACATTCCCCATCATACTTCCAAAGTTTTCTACTAGGTCCTTTCTAGTGAAATTCACATTTATAGCTCTAAATCAAAACATCAAAAATGTCACACATGAGTTAACACATATTATAGGCAATAAAATAAATATTAAATTATTTTTATGCCTCGGTTTTGTGGTCCCGAAACCACATTCCGACTAGGGTCGTTTAAGGCTGCCACAACTCTCCCCCACTTAAGAAATTTTCGTCCCCGAAAATCTTACCGGTAAATAGATTTGGGTATCGCTCTTTCATAGAGTTCACGGGTTCCCAAGTAGCTTCTTCTATCCGTGTTTGAGCCATAACACCTTCACCAATGAACCCTTTTGTTTCGCAACTCCTTCACTTCACGAGCTAGGATACGAATCGGTTCTTCTTCATAACTCATATCGGCTTGAATTTCAACCTCGATGGACTAATTACGTGCGACGGATCAGATCTATAGCGTCAAGCATCGAAACATGAAAGACGTCGTGAATCTTTTCAAGTTCGAGGGTCAAAATCGACGATACGCAATCTGGATCGACTCGTTCGGATATCTCATATGGCCCGATGAACCTCGGACTCAATTTGCCCTTGCGCCCAAATCTGAGTATCTTTTTCCAAGGTGAAACTTTAAGAAACACTTTATCTCCCACCTGATACTCAATGTCTTTTCGTTTTAGATCCGCGTCACGATTTTCGACGATCGGAGGCTATCTTGATTTTCACGGATTACTCTTACTTTCTGTTCACATCTTTAATCAAATCCACTCGAAAATTTTGCTCTCACCGAGCTCGGTCCAAAACAATGGTGTACGGCATTTACGCCGTACAAGGCCTCGTAAGGCGCCATCTTAATACTTTATTAAAACTATTGTTGTGGCGAATTCAATCAAAGGTAAATATCGTTCCCATGAACCATCGAACTCGAGGATGCAACATCTCAACATATCCTCAAGTATCTGAATTATTCGCCGGATTGACCATCGGTTTGGGGGTGAAAGGCGGTTTGAAGTGCAACTTGGTACCCAAAGCTTCTTGCAATTTCTTCCAAAATGGCGAGGTGAACCTCGGATCTCTATCCGACACAATGTAAATCGGTACCCGTGTAATCTCACAATCGAGAAACGTACAATTTAGCTAGTTTATCCAATGAAAATCCGTGACGCATGTGGATAAAGTGAGCCGACTTAGTCGGTCTATCAACAACAACCCAAATCGCATCCTTCTTACTAGCTGACAATGGCAGGCCTGGACACAAAGTCCATTGTGACTCGATCCCATTTCCACTCGGGTATCATGATCGGTTGAAGTAACCTGAAGGCACTTGATGTTCCGCTTTTACTTGTTGACATATTAAACATCTCGAAACAAAGTCGGAGATGTCTCGTTTCATACCATGCCACCAAAACCGACATTTCAAATCGTTGTACATCTTCATACTCCCCGGGTGAATTGACATTCGGCTACAATGAGCTTCGTTCAGAATCATCGAAATGAGTTCTGAATTTCTTGGAACACACAAACGATTTCTGAACCTCAAACAATCGTCATCATCAATTTGAAACTCTGATTCCTTGTTCGGAACACACTCAGCCCGTTTTGCAACCAACTCATCGTCAACTTTCTGAGCTTCGCGAATTTGATGAGTCAATAATGGTTTGGCCTTTAATTCGGCTATTAACACATTGTCGGGTAGGATAGACAAGTGTACATTCATTGCTCATAAAGCAAACAGTAATTTCCGGCTTAAGGCATCCGCAACCACATTAGCCTTTCCCGGGTGATAATCAATGACCAACTCATAATCTTTCAACAACTCAAGCCAACGTCTTTGTCTCAGATTTAAGTCTCTTTGAGTCATCAAATATTTGAGACTTTTGTGATCCGAAAATACATGGCACTTCTCACCAAATAAGTAATGTCGCCATATTTTCAAGGCGAATACGATGGCGACTAATTCGAGATCATGGGTCGGATAATCCAAAATTGACCCTAGTCGATCTCAAAGTGGTTTGAGGACCGACAGCCAAAATTGACCCTAGTCGGAAGTCTAAACCGAGAAATGTTTGAACGTAATATTTATTGTCTAGAATATGTAATTATGAATGTGTGAAAATTTCAAGCTTGATTTAGTCAATTGCATGTGAATTCAACTATTAGGACTTGAGTGACACTTTTGAAATGTGATAGGCTAATCTATAAGGACCTAATAGTGCATGTAATCGAAAGGAGGACTTGCATGTCAAATTTCCCCTAATAGCTAGTGGCCGGCCATGACAAGGAAATATGGGCAAGACATGTCATGAAACATGTTTTGTAAGTGCATTATGTAAGGAGAAATAAAATAAGATGCATGGGTAATAAAAAATAAAAAAAATTGTGTGTGAAGGCTTCTTCCCTCCCCATTGCCGTGAGTAGAGGAAAAGAGAAGAAAAAATTGTTGTTCATCTTTTTTCATTTTCTTTGAGCTGAAATTCTAAGGAAGAAGGAAGGGTTCTTGCTTCATGCTTGGTTTGGAGGGGATTAGGAGGAAGTTTGGCCATACTTGTGTCAAGATTAAGGTAAGGTTGATGTTGTGCCATGAGACTCATGCATGTTTTTTTTTGTTAGCTTGAGTTCTAATTAACCCATGGTTCAAATCTTTGCTATGTCAAGGAATGATATTCGGCCAAAGTGGATGTGGTGTTAATGCCATTGCATGCTAAATATCAAGCTTGATAATGATACATGTGATGGGGATTGAGGACTCTTAGATTTTCTTTTAGCATTTTTGAATGAGATACTAAGTTCTTTGTTTAACCATGACCAAATTGAAGCGGTATGGTGTTGTGGGTATTCACCATGGTATATCCATAAGTATGATTCATGCATGTTGCATGGTAGGTAAGATTTGAGCTTTGGATATGTGTTTATATTTGGATATAAGCAACTTGAGATTCGCCCTTGCACCTACATGAATATATGTTTGCACATGATGTATTGGTATGACATATATACTATTTCAAGGTGTATATTTGCTTGTGATGATGTTTGGTTATGAAGGAAATGATAGATGTGTATTGAGTTACAATATGGAATCGTTAGTTAGTAAAATGTATGCTGTTTTTTTGTGTGGTATTAAGTGTATAATTGGCCTCAACATGAACATGCATATTCGCCACATGAGGGAAATGGTGTGCATGCATTCGGTTAGAGGCAAGCATATTGATGCCTATTCTTGGCTTAGAAAATCCGGCTAAGGAGAGTACTAACTAATGTGTTGAGTTGATTCATGATTTCCGTACATATGTGACTTTAATGTCTAATGAAAATATGTGGGCTAAGTACCTTGAATTCCTCTTTCGATGCTCAAATGATAAAACCAATTTATTTGTTAAATTAAGCTCAAGAGCAAAGGGGAGCTAAATCCGATAAGGGGAAGGGAAAAGTCGTCGAATAGCCGTCGAAATCGTTCGACCACGTCCGAGGTAAGTTCTCGAGTAATGGAACTTAGATTATGATTTGATTAGATCATGCTCTTTGTGTGTGGCTATTGAACCGAAATTGAAAATGTGATAAGTGACTTGTGTTTGAATTTTGCTAATGAGAATGAAATACGAATGTGTCATGATTTATTGATAATTGTGCTTGGCTATTTGAATGATGTCCGGGCTAAGTCCCAAAGGCTTTGTGTTAAGTGACCATATCCGGACTAAGATCCGAAGGCGTTAAATGCGAGTTAATAAATCCGGGTTAAGCCGAAGGCAAGGCATTTAAGCCGAAGGCATTTGTCGAGTTACTAAACCGGGTTAAGTCCCGAAGGCATTCGTGCGAGTTACTATAACCGGGGTTTGTCCCGAAGGCCTTTGAGCGAGTCGTTATATCCGGTTAAATTCCGAAGGTACGTGATTCGAGAACAAGCGTTCTTGCTGTAAAAATTTCAGTTAATACGCTTGAAAAATTCCAGCAATGAGGTATGTTCGTATGTGCTTGAAATTAGTTGATTCCCTTCGAATGACATTCGCTCAGTCGAGTAACGAGCTTCCGGTATTTGGCTAAGATGATCCCTTATGTATGAATATAGGGGTTGGAATGTGAAATAAGTATGACATTGAGAATTTGTGCATACGAAATTATCCGTTAGCTATATGATTGCTATGCTTTTGTTGTGCTGGAATTTCTTGCTCAAACTTACTAAGCATAAATTGCTTACTCCATTTCTCTGTTTCTTTGTTTATAGATTTTGGCTCGTCAGCTATCGGACTCGGGATTTTGGAAGTCGAAGTCTCCACACTATCAAAGCCCCCATTTTGGTACAATTTTGGTTGAACTTTGAAATGGCATGTATAGGACTACCCTTTTGTTGAAGGTCATGTACCTTTGTGATGTTTGTGTAAACTTGGATAGCCATGCGAAAATGGCTTATATCGTTTTAGCATAGTACCATAATCGTTTGTATGTTGATCATTATGAGGTATGGAATTGTTTTGAAACGATTAGCCATTGGAATGGTTAATCATGATCACACTTTGTGCTATGTATGCAAAGGGCCAATTGAATCATGGAAATCATGAAATAGGTAAAGCCTACCTTAAAGGCAGATACTTGACAGCAGCAGTGATGTGGATGTGAAAAATCACTAAAAATAGTAGGAATGGTATTAAATAGTGAATAAATTATGCAGATTAACTTTGATGAATCTACTTTCATATGGAAGAAACGAAACGATCATATGAGTTATATGTTAAGAGATATTAAAGTTCTCGTGGAACAGGGCCAGAACGGTTTCTGGATCCCCTATTCCGACTTTGGAAATTCGTTGTAAATTAACCAGAGATAATTAGGAGTCATGCCATATATGTATAGATTCCTCTCTAAGTCTAGTTTCTATAGAAACAAACTGCATCAGTATTAAAGCCATGTACAAGGAGATATTCAATTCGTAACGCACGAAGGTCAGTGTAGTCGAACCCTGGAATAGGGGAGACTTTAACTAATAAACTGTACTAATTGGCTCGACCAAAAATTCTAGAAAAAATCTGTAGATGGACATATGAGTCTAATTTCAGGGAAAAATTACGAAACAAAATTTTGAGCTTTGAAACTCAAGATATGATTTTTAATGCGACAGTGACGCAGTGACCAGCTAGTCTGGAAATTTCTAAATGGACTGTGAAAATAGTTAAGTCTGTGTGCACCTTGTGTCCAATTCGATAATGGACTCAGTGCACGGGTGTTACAATGTTATTGGTATCGAGCTACGGTTTAGTCGATTCTAGGACTACCGTAATGCGTTTGGGTCTAGCTATACATGCCATTTTATGTGATTATTTGATAGTGTGGTGATTTCGACGTTTGAATTTGTGTTTATTTATAGTAATGGATCCCGATCCCAACCGAAGCGATAGTGATGATGTGGAGAGTGTGGCGCTGCTCCAAGACAAGGGACAGTAGCCGCGGACTCTCAACCTATTGCTAGCAATCCGAATGATGAGGCTAGGCAAGCCTTTTATAGCGTGATGAATGATTGGTTTAACCAATATATTCGAACTAACACGGCTGTTCCACAACCTCCATTCCCGACTAATACAACTCCCGCACCTACAATGCCTCCGGTAACTGACCAAATAAGGTCGAATAAGCCCCCAGTTGATAGAATCCGAAAACATGGGGCTATTGAATTTAATGCTACAGATAGCGATGATGCCGAGCAAGCTGAATTTTGGTTGGACAACACTATCTGGGTACTCGATGAGCTATCTTGTATGCCCGATGAATGTCTAAAGTGTACTATCTCCTTGCTACGTAATTCTGCCTACTATTGGTGGAGTACTCTGACTTCTGTTGTGCCCCGAGAGCAAGTAACTTGGGAGTTTTTCCAAACGAGTTTGGAAAAAGTATATCGATCGAGATTCATGGATCAAAAGCGGAAGGAATTTCTTGAACTTAAACAAGGTTCCATGTCGATTCACGACTATGAACGAAAGTTTGTGAGGCTTAGCCAGATGCTGCGAGAATGCATTTCTTGAAGTGTGATGTGTAAACGCGAAGATGGGTGAATGATGAGATAAAGTCGTATGTTGGTATTTTGGAAATCCGAGAGTTTGTGGCTCTTGTCGAGCGGCGTGCAAAGCCGAGGAGCTCGATATGGAGAAAAGGAAAGTGAAGTGGGAGCAAGGGAGTTTCAGAAGAGGTCTTTGGGAAGCCCTTCCCACAGTCATCAAAGAAATTTAGAGATGGCTTAGGCCGATCTAGAGACACTTTGGGCTTTACTAGACGAGACCGCGATCGACCCCTATGGGCACGCGAGTCACTTCGATCGCCCGATGTTGGCAATGATCATCGAGACGAGCGGAGTGCCAATATTGTGGCAAATGGCATCACAGGAGTTGTAGATTTCGTGATCGCTCCTGTTACAAGTGCGGATCAGTCGACCACTTCATTAAAGATTGCCCTAGGTTGTCTGAACAGAATGTAGATCAGAGTGGGAAACCGAGCGCTACCACAGCTCGAGGTAGACCATCTAGAAATACGGCAATACTAGTGGTGGTTAGAGAGGATCTAGAGATGCTACGACCAGATCCGAAGCTCGCGCTCCTGCTAGGGCTTATGCCATACGCGCACGTGAGGATGCTTCCTCGCCAGATGTTATTACCGGTACTTTCACTCTCTTTGATACTAATGTGATTGCTTTAATTGACCTGGTTCTACTCACTCTTATATATTTGAAACCTTAGCATCCAAAGAAGACTTTACCTATTGAGTCTCTTGAGTTCGTAATTCGGTGTCAAATCCCTTGGGTCGATTCGTCTTTCGTCGACAAAGTGTGTAAAAAATGCCCCTACTAATTCGAGGTTTCCTATTTTCCGCGGACTTGATGCTTTTGCCTTCGATGAATTTGATGTTATTCTTGGGTTGGATTGGTTGACCGTGCATGATGTGGTTGTGAATTGCAAAAGCAAGACTATTGATTTAAGGTGCGCAACTAACGAGATGATCCGAGTTGAGTCTACGGACTTAAAGGGGTTGCCGGTTGTAATATCATCAATGTTGGCCCAAAAATATGTAAGAAAAGGTGCGAAGCATACCTTGCGTATGTACTTGATGATAAGGAGTTAGAAATAAAACCGAATCTGTGCGGTGGTTTGTGATTACCGGATGTTTTTCCGATGAATTACGGGTTTGCCACTGTTCGGAGATAGAGTTTGGTATTGAGCTTATACAGGACCACACCGATTTCGATAGCTCCGTATCGTATGGCACCAACGGAATTAAAGGAGTTGAAAGCTTCGGTTGCAAGAGTTGGTGGATAGAGGTTTTGCTCGCCGAGTTTTTCACCTTGGGGTGCACCGGTGTTGTTTGTGAAAAGAAGGACGGAACCATGAGGTTGTGCATCGACTATCGTCGACTTAATAAGGTGACAATAAAGAACAAATATCGTTATCAGCGTATCGATGATTTGTTCGATCAACTGAAGGAGCCTCGGTGTTCTCAAAAATAGATTTGAGATCGGGCTATTATCGATTCTTGAATCCGAGATTTGGATATACCCAAAGCGCCTTCAGAACAAGATATGGTCACTACGAGTTCTTAGTGATGCCGTTTGGGCTCACTAATGCCCCTGCGGTATTTATGGATTTGATGAATCGGATCTTTAGACCGTACTTGGATCGGTTCGTAGTTGTGTTCATTGACGACATCTTGGTCTATTCAAGAGATGAGACCGAACATGCGGAGCACCTGAGATTAGTGTTGCAAATTTTACGGGATAAGCGGTTATCGCTAAGTTCAACAAGTGTGAGTTCGGTTAAGAGAGGTTAGCTTCTTGGGTCATGTGGTATCTCGCGCCGGGTATTCGAGTCGACCCGAGCAAAATTTCAGCCATACTTAACTAGAAGCCTCCAAGAAATATTACTGAGGTTCGGAGCTTTTTGGAACTTGCCGGTTACTACCGACGGTTTGTAAAAGGATTCTCGATGATAGCCACACCTATGACGAAACTGCTTTAGAAAGATGTCAAGTTTGAATGGACGGAAAAGTGTCAGAAAAGTTTCGATCAATTGAAAACTCATTTGACGGAAGCTCCAGTATCAGTGCAACCCGAATCTGGCAAAGAGTTTGTCATCTATAGTGACTCCTCTCTACTTGGGTTAGGTTGCATATTGATGCAAGAAGGTCGAGTTGTGGCCTATGCGTTGAGACAATTAAAGCCACATGAGAAAAAATTATCCGACTCATGATCTCGAATTGGCTGCCATCGTATTCGCCTTAAAGATATGGCGACATTACTTATTTGGTGAGAAGTGCCATGTGTATTCGGATCACAAAAGTCTCAAATATTTGATGACTCAAAGAGACTTAAATCTGCGACAAAGACGTTGGCTCGAGTTGTTAAAAGATTATGAGCTTGTCATTGATTATCACCCGGGAAAGGCTAATGTGGTTACGAACGCCTTAAGCCAGAAATCACTATTTTCTTTACGAGCGATGAATGTACACTTGTCTATTCTACCCGACAATGTGTTAGTAGCCGAATTAAAGGCAAACCATTGTTGACTCATCAAATTCGTGAAGCTCAGAAAGTTGACGATGAGTTGGTTGCAAAACGGGCTGAGTGTGTTCCAAACAAGGAATCGGAGTTTCAAATCGATGATGACGATTGTTTGAGGTTCAAAAGTCGTCTGTGTGTTCCAAAGAATTCGGAACTTATTTTGATAATTCGAACGAAGCCCATTGTAGCCGAATGGCAATCCACCGGGAGCACGAAGATGTACAACGATTTGAAACGTCGATTTTGGTGGCATGGTATGAAACGAGACATCTCCGACTTTGTTTGAGATGTTTAATATGTCAACAAGTGAAAGCGGAACATCAAGTGCCTTGAGGATTACTTCACCGATCACGATACCCAAGTGGAAATGGGATCGAGTCACAATGGACTTTGTGTCCGGACCGCCATTGTCGCCAAGAAGGATGCGATTTGGGTTGTTGTTGATAGATGACTAAGTCGGCTCACCTTATCCTGTGCGTCTGATTTTTCATTAGATAAACTAGCTGAATTGTGCGTTTCTCGAGTTGTGAGATTACACGGGTACCGATTTACATTGTGTCGGATAGAGATCCGAGATTCACCTCGCGATTTTGGAAGAAATTGCAAGAAGCCTTGGGCACCAAGTTGCATTTAGCACCGCTTTTCACCCTCAAATCGATGGTCAATCCGGCGGATAATTCGGATACTTGAGGATATGTTGAGATGTTGCATCCTCGAGTTCGGTGGTTCATGGGAGCGGTATTTACCTTTGATTGAATTAAACACAACAATAGTTTTCAATCAAGTATTAAAATGGCGCCTTACGAGGCCTTGTATGGGCGTAAATGCCGTACACCATTTTTTGGACCGAGCTCGGTGAAAGCAAAATTTTGAGTGGATTTGATTAAAGATCTTTGAGCGAAAGTAAAAGTAATCCGTGAAAGTTTGAAGATAGCCTCCGATCGTCAGAAGTCGTACGCGGATCTGAAACGAAAAGACATTGAGTATCAGGTGGGAGATAAAGTGTTTCTCAAAGTTTCGCCTTGGAAAAAGATACTCAGATTTGGCCGTAAAGGCAAATTGAGTCCGAGGTTCATTGGGCCATATGAGATATCCGAACGAGTCGGTCTAGTTGCGTATCGCTTGATTTTGCCTCCTGAACTTGAAAAGATTCACGACGTCTTTCATGTTTCGATGCTTCGACGTTATAGATCTGATCCATCGCACGTAATTAGTCCGTCAGAGGTTGAAATTCAAGCCGATATGAGTTATGAAGAAGAATCGATTGGTATCCTAGCACGTGAAGTGAAAGAGTTGCGAAACAAAAGGGTTCCACTAGTGAAAGTGTTATGGCTCAAACACGGGATAGAAGAAGCTACTTGGGAACCCGAGAACTCTATGAAACAGCGTTACCCAAACCTATTTACCGATAAGATTTTCGGGGACGAAAATTTCTTAAGTGGGGAGAGTTGTGACACCCAAAATTGACCCTAGTCGGAAGTGGTTTGGGACCGCTAAACCGAGTCACCGAAATGTTTGAGCGTAATATTTATTGTCTAGAATATGTAATTATGAATGTGTGAAAATTTCAAGCTTGATTTAGTCGATTGCATGTGAATTCAGCTATTAGGACTTGAGTGACACTTTTGAAATGTGATAGGCTAATCTATAAGAACCTAATAGTGCATGTAATCGAAAGGGAGGACTTGCATGTCAAATTTTCCCCCCTAATAGCTAGTGGCCAGCCATGACAAGGAAATATGGGCAAGACATGTCATGAAACATGTTTTGTAAGTGCATTATGTAAGGAGAAATAAAATAAGATGCATGGGTAATAAAAAAATAAAAAAAATTGTGTGTGAAGGCTTCTCCCCCTCCCCATTGCCGTGAGTAGAGGAAAAGAGAAGAAAAAAATTGTTGTTCATCTTTTTTTTCATTTTCTTTGAGCTGAAATTCTAAGGAAGAAGGAAGGGGTTCTTGCTTCATGCTTGGTTTGGAGGGGGATTAGGAGGAAGTTTGGCCATACCTGTGTCAAGATTAAGGTAAGGTTGATGTTGTGCCATGAGACTCATGCATGTTTTTTTTTGTTAGCTTGAGTTCTAATTAACCCATGGTTCAAATCTTTGCTATGTCATGGAATGATATTCAGCCAAAGTGGATGTGGTGTTAATGCCATTGCATGCTAAATATCAAGCTTGATAATGATACATGTGATGGGGGATTGAGGATTCTTAGATTTTCTTTTAGCATTTTTGAATGAGATACTAAGTTCTTTGTTTAACCATGACCAAATTGAAACGGTATGGTGTTGTGGGTATTCGGCCATGGTATATCCATAAGTATGATTCATGCATGTTGCATGGTAGATAAGATTTGAGCTTTGGATATGTGTTTATATTTGGATATAAGCAACTTGAGATTCGGCCCTTGCACCTACATGAATATATGTTTGCACATGATGTATTGGTATGACATATATACTATTTCAAGGTGTATATTTGCTTGTGATGATGTTTTGGTTATGAAGGAAATGATAGATGTGTATTGAGTTACAATATGGAATCGTTAGTTAGTAAAATGTATGCTGTTTTTTGTGTGGTATTAAGTGTATAATTGGCCTCAACATGAACATGCATATTCAGCCACATGAGGGGAAATGGTGTGCATGCATTCGGTTAGAGGCAAGCATATTGATGCCTATTCTTGGCTTAGAAAATCCGGCTAAGGAGAGTACTAACTAATGTGTTGAGTTGATTCATGATTTCCGTACATATGTGACTTTAATGTCTAATGAAAATATGTGGGCTAAGTACCTTGAATTCCTCTTTCGATGCTCAAATGATAAAACCAATTTATTTGTTAAATTAAGCTCAAGAGCAAAGGGGAGCTAAATCCGATAAGGGAAGGAAAAGTCGTCGAATAGCCGTCGAAATCGTTCGACCACGTCCGAGGTAAGTTCTCGAGTAATGGAACTTAGATTATGATTTGATTAGATCATGCTCTTTGTGTGTGGCTATTGAGCCGAAATTGCAAATGTGATAAGTGACTTGTGTTTGAATTTTGCTAATGAGAATGAAATACGAATGTGTCATGATTTATTGATAATTGTGCTTGGCTATTTGAATGATGTCCGAGCTAAGTCCCGAAGGCTTTGTGTTAAGTGACCATATCCGGACTAAGATCCGAAGGCGAATGCGAGCGGGTTTAAGGCATTTGTGCGAGTTAATAAATCCGGGTTAAGCCCGAAGGCATTTGTGCGAGTTACTAAATCCGGGTTAAGTCCCGAAGGCATTCGTGCGAGTTACTATAACCGGGGTTTGTCCCGAAGGCCTTTGAGCGAGTCGTTATATCCGGTTAAATTCTGAAGGTACGTGATTCGAGAACGAGCGTTCTTGCTGTAAAAATTTCAGTTAATACGCTTGAAAAATTCCAGCAATGAGGTATGTTCGTATGTGCTTGAAATTAGTTGATTCCCTTCGAATGACATTCGCTCAGTCGAGTAACGAGCTTCCGGTATTTGGCTAAGATGATCCCTTATGTATGAATATAGGGGTTGGAATGTGAAATAAGTATGACATTGAGAATTTGTGCATACGAAATTATCCGTTAGCTATATGATTGCTATGCTTTTGTTGTGCTGGAATTTCTTGCTCAAACTTACTAAGCATAAATTGCTTACTCCGTTTTCTCTGTTTCTTTGTTTATAGATTTTGGCTCGTCAGCTATCGGACTCGGGATTTTGGAAGTCGAAGTCATCCACACTATCAAAGCCCCATTTTGGTACAATTTTGGTTGAACTTTGAAATGGCATGTATAGGACTACCCTTTTGTTGAAGGTCATGTACCTTTTGTGATTTTGTGTAAACTTGGATAGCCATGCGAAAATGGTTTATATAGACTATTTTAGCATAGTACCATAATCGATTGTATGTTGATCATTATGAGGTATGGAATTGTTTTGAAACGATTAGCCATTGGAATGGTTAATCATGATCACACTTTGTGCTATGTATGCAAAAAGGGCCAATTGAATCATGGAAATCATGAAATAGGTAAAGCCTACCTTAAAGGCAGATGCTGACAGCAGCAGTGATGTGGATGTGAAAAATCACTAAAAATAGTAGGAATGGTATTAAATATTGAATAAATTATGCAAATTAACTTTGATGAATCTACTTTCATATGGAAGAAACGAAACGGTCATATGAGTTATATGTTAAGAGATATTAAAGTTCTCGTGAAACAGGGCCAGAACGGTTTCTGGATCCCCTGTTCCGACTTTGGAAATTCATTTTAAATTAACCAGAGATAATTAGGAGTCATGCCATATATGTATAGATTCCTCTCTGAGTCTAGTTTCTATAGAAACAAACGGCATCAGTATTAAAGCCCTGTACAAGGAGATATTCAATTCGTAATGCACGAAGGTCAGTGTAGTCGAACCCTGGAATAGGGGGGACTTTAACTAATAAACTGTACTAATTGGCTCGACCAAAAATTCTAGAAAAAAATCTGTAGATGGACATATGAGTCTAGTTTCAGGGAAAAATTACGAAAAAAAATTTCAAGCTTTGAAACTCAAGATATGATTTTTAATGCGACAGTGATGCAGTGAGCAGCTAGTCTGGAAATTTCTAAATGGACCTTGTGTCCGTGAAAATAGTTAAGAACTCGTAGTGCACCTGTGTGTCCGATTCGATCTCAAATCTATTTTTGAGAACACGGAGTTGATCGAACAAATCATCGATGCAGAACGGATATTTGTTCTTTATTGTCACTTTAAGGTGGTAAACCTGGTAATTCTTCAGAAAACATCCGGTATTCACAAACCACCGCACCGATTCGGGTTTCTTTTCCAATTCCTTATCATCAGTACATACGCAAGGTATGCTTCGCACCCTTTCTTACATGTTTCGGGCCAACATTGTTGATATTACAGCTGGCAACCCTTTAAGTCCGTAGACTCAACTCGGATTATCTCGTTATTCGCGCACCTCAAATCAATAGTCTTGCTTTTGCAATTCACAACCGCATCATGCACGGTCAACCAATCCAAACCAAGAATAACATCAAATTCATCAAACGGCAAAAGCATCAGGTCCGCCGGAAAGCAGGACCCTCGGATTACTAGGGGACATTTCTTGCACACTTTGTCGACAAGCACGTAACGACCCAAGGGATTTGACACCCAAATTACGAACTCAGTAGACTCAATAGGTAAAGTCTTACTGGATGCTAAGGTTTCGCATATATAAGAATGAGTAGAACCAGGGTCAATCAAAGCAATCACATTAGTATCAAAGAGAGTGAAAGTACCAGTGATAACATCAGGGGAGGATGCTTCCTCTCGTGCACGGATGGCATATGCCCTAGCAGGAGTACGGGTCTCAGATCGAATATCGTGTCGGTGGCCCCTCTCGACTACCACCCCTACCTCCTGAAATTCTTGGTGGTCTACCTCTAGCTGTCATTCCACTAGGTCTTGCACCTTGCATCCTATTCTTCTCATCAAGCTCCGTGCAATCTCTAATGAAGTGGTCCTTCGAACCGCATCCGTAACAAGCCCTATTGGTAGACTTACCCCAACATTCACCTATGTGTCTTCTCCCACATTGGGGGCATTCAGGTTTCTCTTGACGGTTATTGGCCACACTAGCTACCGAAGTAGCTCGGGAGTCCGTCAATGGTCGTGCTCTAATGGAAATTCCCACAGTCGTCCTCGATTTATTGGTGTCCTCCCTGAACTTCTTTACAGCCGAGAACAGAGCTTTACCCGTCGATCTTTTGCGATAGTCTCTAGCTTCAAATTCAGCCTTCTTCTTCTCCTTTCCAAGTTCCTCCACCTTGCAGGCTCGTTCAACTAGTGTTACGAATTCTTTTATCTCCAAAATACCCACTAGTAGCTTTAGATCTTCATTCAATCCTTCTTCAAACCTCTTGCACATAGCAACCTCATCAGCCACACACTCCGGGCATACCGATCGAGTCTTACGAACTCATGTTCAGATTGAGATCTTGTCATACGGCCTTGCTTGAGTTCCAAGAATTCCTTACGCTTTTGATCGATGAACCGTTGACTAATATATTTCTTTCAAACTCGTTTGAAAGAAATCCCAAGTAACTCGTTTGTTTGGAACTATGGAAATCAAGGTCCTCCACCAATAGTAGGTGAGTCTCGCAACAAGGATATAGCACACTTTAGACATTCATCGGGTGTGCATGAGTTCATCAAACACCGAATGGTGTTATCAAGCGTAACTCGGCCCTTTCGGCATCATCGGTAACTATGGCCCTGAACTCTTCAGCCCCGCTTCCTAATCAAGTCTCTGGTGGCTTACTCAGCCTCACAGGTCGAGAATCGATGGCATTACGGGCTCTTGGGGTGGATTATTCAAATTCGGAATTGTTGGACAACCGGATTGGTTCGCATATTATGCGACCCACTCATTCATCATGGTAAAGAAGGCTTGTCTAGCCCCCTCACCCTGATTATTCATAGATGACTAAGGTTCAACAGGCGGCATCCCTTGTGTAGGAGCAGCCGCTACACTTTCAACGTCATCCGCCAAGGTTCTCTCTACACCGGGATCCATTTACAAATCAAAACAATAATTTTAACCGTCAGAAGTCATCACACATTTAAACATAAACATTAAGGCATGTATAGCTAGACTCATACGTGCTATGGTAGTCCTAGAACCGACTAAACCTGGCTCTGATACCAATAAAATTGTAACACCCCGAACCCGAGACCGTCGCCGGAGTCGAACACGAGGTGTTAACAGACTTCAAACCACTTATTGAGAATTTCCCAGACAAGCTGCCAATCTGTGTACTAGTCGCTTCAAAAATCATAACTTGAGTTTTACAACTAGAAAATCAGTTTTGTAATTTTTCCCTGAAACTAGACTCATATGTCCATCTACAAATTTTTTTCTAGAATTTTTGGTTGAGCCAATTAGTACAGTTTATTAGTTAAAGTCTCCTATGTTACAGGGGTCGACTACACCGACCTTCGTGTGTTACAACTCCAATAACTCCCTGTGCAGGGCTTCAATACTGATTCCGTTTGTTTCTATAGAAACTAGACTCAAATATGAATTTATACATATATGGTATGACTCATAATTATCTCTGGTTAATTTATAATGAATTTTCAAAGTCGGAACAGGGAATCCAGAAACCGTTCTGGCCCTGTTTCACGAAAACCCAAATATATTTTAACATACAACTCATATGACTGTTTTGTTTCTTCCATATGAAAATGGATTCATTAAGGTTCATTTACATAATTTATTCACTATTTAATTCCATTCCTACTATTTTTAGTGATTTTTCACATCCACGTCACTGTTGCTGCCAGCATCTATTTCTAGGGTAGACTTTCTCTAACACATAGTTTCTATGATTCAACCACCCCTTTTACATATATAGTCCAAAATATAATCATGATGACCCATTCTAATGGCTGGTCGTTGCCAAACATTTCCGTGCTTCTTAATGAGCATATACATACCAAATGATTATAACATTATGCTCAAAACATTTATAAGCCATTTTCGCATGGCTATTCAAAATTTTACATACCAAGTTCAAACAAAACATAATAGCCTATACATGCCGAAATGTACTCCAAGACCAACTACGAAGAAAATACCAAAAGTTGTTAGCGGTGTGATGACTTCGATGACGGTCCCGAATACGCAAAAAGTCGAGTCCAAGAAACCTAAAATAGGTGACAAGCAAACACCGAATGAGTATATAACTCAGTAAGTCATAAGCAATGCACTAACAACCATTAATAACATTATCGCAAGAGGAAACAAAATGGAACGAGGCTAATTACTCCATTCAAACCGAACTATACCATAGTTCCTTAGACCTTTCGATTCAATCATACATCTACATGACCTTTCACTCATTCCGCGATAATTCTTATGTACGTGACTTCAATTTACATTGTCACATAGGTTCAAACCTACCAAGCTCGACCCCAAATATAAACTTAGCGCCTATTAGCCATGAACTCAAGGTACTTACCCAATCCGCTGTCCGTGATTAACTCAATAGTGTCGCACACTCAGTGTCAATAGTGATTCAAAAGCATATAGTGAGTCCGCACACCTAGTGCTATATAATCAACTCGCACACTTAGTGCTACATGATCAAACTCGCACACTTAGTGCTGTACAAGTTTTAAACCCGCACACTTAGTGCCATTCTCATGATCACAAATGTTTATACCCGCACACTTAGTGCCGAAATCAACAACTCAATACATCTCACCTCTTTTCCTTCCATTCAATACTTCCATCACCACATACACACATGTATATAAATTCATCATTCCTTTCGGCATAATTACATAGACATTATGTCTATTCAAATCAATACAAAATATATGCTTAGTGACTTACCTTGTGTTGGGTAAAACAGTCCAAGTCGGCTACTCGATGACCTTCGTCTTTCCCTTGCTTGATTCTCCTTCTTTAACTCCTTGAGCTTAATCAATAAATCAACTAGTTTAACCATCTTGCTAAACATTCATAATTCAATTACACATGCATATGTATGTTTGTATATTCGCAACCATCCTCACTTATTACCCATTTAGTCAATTATCTAAGCCAAGATAAGGCTTGAGACGTTTGCCTCTAACCGAATACATGCACACCAATCTACTTCATTTGGCCGAATATGCATGTCTATGTTGAGGCCAATTTTACACTTAATACCACACAAAAAAACAGCATACATTTTACTAACTAACGATTACATATTGTAGCTCAATACACATCTCTCATTTACTACATAACCGAAACATCATCACAAGCAAATATACACCTTGAAATAGTATATATGTCATACCAATTCATCATGTGCAAACACATATTCATGTAGGTGCAAGGGCGAATCTCAAGTTGTTTATATCCAAATATAAACACATATCCAAAGCTCAAATCTTACCTACCATGCAACATGCATGAATCATACTTATGGATATACCATGACCGAATACATCACAACACCATAATTTTGGTCATGATTAAGCAAAGAACTTAATGTCTTACTCAAAATACTAAAAGAAAGTCCAAGAGCCATCAATCCACCATCACATATACCATTAACAAGCTTCATATTTAACATGAAATGGCATTAACACAAAATCCACCTTGGCCAAATACCATCCCCATGATATAACAAAGATTTGAACCATGGGCTAATAAGAACATCAAGCTAGTAACTAAAAACATGCATGAATCTCATGGCACAACCTCAAACATACCTTAATTTTGATGCAAGTATAGCCAAACCCTTCCTAATCCTCTTCCAAACCAAACATGAAGCAAAAATTCCTCTTCTTCCTTAGGATTTTCGGTCAAGAGAGAATGAAAGGATGATCAATTTTTTCTCTTCTTTTCTTCAATACACGGCAATAGGAGGGTTCACTCACACACATTTTTTTCATTCTTTATTACCCATGCTTATTTGTTTATTTCTTTTCTCCCTAATGCACCAACAAAACATGTCTATGACATGTTTTGCCCATCCTCATTGTCATGGCCGCCACCTCTTATAAAAGAGGGATATTTGACATGCAAGGCCATTGTTTTTCATGCATGCTTTAATTAGTCATTACACATTCCCCATCATACTTCCAAAGTTTTCTACTAGGTCCTTTCTAGTGAAATTCACATTTATAGCTCTAAATCAAAACATCAAAAATGTCACACATGAGTTAACACATATTATAGGCAATAAAATAAATATTAAATTATTTTTATGCCTCGATTTTGTGGTCCCGAAACCACATTCTGACTAGGGTCGTTTTAAGGCTGTCACAGATTACTCGTTACAAAAACTGGCTAGGTTATATGTGGCAGAGATTGTAAGATTGCATGGAGTGCCAATTTCCATAATATCTGATAGGGACCCACATTTCACTTCACGATTTTGGAAGAAGCTGCATGAGCCGTTGGGTACTAGGTTGAAATTCAGTACGGCATTCCACCCTCAAACTGATGGATAGTCGGAATGGGTGATCCAAGTTTTGGAAGGTATGTTTAGAGGGTGTGTAATTGAGTTCTGAAGTAGCTAGAAAGACTGTTTACCGTTAGCCGAATTTGTGTACAATAATAGTTATCAAGCAAGTATTGGGATGGCTCCGTATGAAGCATTGTATGGACAAAGGTGTCGAACTCCAACATGTTGGACAGAATTGGGCAAACGAAGAATTTTGGGCCCTGAGTTAGTAGCAGATACTAAGGATAAGGTAAAATTGATTCGAGATCGGTTGAAGGAGGCCTCGAATAGGCAGAAGTTGTATGCAAACCTTAAGTATCAAGAGATAGAGTATGCAGTGGGGGACTTAGTTTTCCTTAAGGTCTCTCTGTGGAAGAAGGTGTTAAGGTTTGGACGGATGGGGAAGCTAAGCCCAAGGTTCATTGGGCCATATCAGGTTGTGAGGCGGATTGGGCCAGTTGCTTATTAGCTGGAATTACCTCCTGAACTAAGCCAGATCCACGATGTGTTTCATGTTTCCATGCTAAGATGGTATCGCTCGGATCCTTACATGTCATAGCGGTGGATGAAATTGAGGTCAGACCAGACCAACTTTCGAGGAAGAGCCCATGCAAATAATTGGACGTGATGTTATGGTACTGAGAAGGAAGTCTGACCCATTAGTAAAAGTGCTTTGGCATAATCACAAAGCTGAGGAGGCTACTTGGGAACCTGAGGAAATGTTGTGACATCAATACCATCAACTGTTTGGATCAGGAAATTTCAAGGACTAAATTTCTTTTAGGGGTAGAGTTGTAACACCCCAAAAATCCCAAAATCCCGACTTTTCTTTTTATTTCAGTTTTGATAAAAAGTTTACTTAATATTCCTAGTCAAGTGTTAGTTATGTGTTAATAGGTCTTGGTTAAGGATTGGGTTTGAACTTAAGGGTGAAGGAAATTATAGGTTAATAATTAAAAGAACCCTGATGGCAAGTAAGTGAGCTTTTGAATAAATGAAGGAGGAATTGGACACAAGAAAGCCTTGTGGTGGAGTGGCAAGTGGCGTCACATGTAGGGCAAGGGGGTTTGGGGTTCGAATCCCTCCTTGCTCAAAAGAATGATTTATTTTTGCTTAAGAGATGGTCAGTGGCGGCATTGGATATGAACACTGTAGGGAGTGATAAGACGAGAAATTTGAGGAGGGGATTAGGGAGTTGTCATGGAGAAAAATTAGGAAATAAGGAGTGAAGAAGAGGTGGAGCCGAATTGAAAATTTGGGCATAGGAAACTCGGTTATAGACTATATATAGGTGCCGAATGTGAGGATTCCAGGCTAATACCGAATTATCCCTTTCCTTGTTACTAGAAAACACTTTTCTCTCCAAGGATAAAAAAGTCGAAATTCTTTGTTCTTCATTCTTTACTTTGTGTCGATTTTCCATTCTTTCCCCTACTTAATACTTTTTTTGATTCGCCTCTAGTTGTAAACGGTTTCTACTGCTCTTTTTCTTTGTGCCGAATAACCTTTTCCATCATACAAACCTTAAAAGCCGAATATCCTCTGTGCCGCCACTACTCATTCTACCTTGGCCAATTCTAGTGTAAGTGTTTTGTTCTTTCAGTCAGTTTTGCTAAGTATCGGTTACTCCTATCCCTCACTCCTTCTGAATTAGTTTTGGTAGGATTAGTATCAAACCTCGATGTTTTGGATCTTTGCCGATTTGCTCCCTAGGTGTTGAAACTTTGGTAAGTGTTCTTCACTTTGGTAAGGGTTGGCCGAATAGGCTTTAATGGGAAAGTATGACATATGTAGGATACAAGTCACCCATTATGTTTTTAATGATAAGGTTAATGCAAATCTGGAAAGTGCTCATGGTTAGTGAGTAAGAAAAAGCCATTAAGGATTGGCGTTTCAGGTAAGGTTAAGGTGAGATTTCAGTTTTTGGTAAAAGTATTCGATAAGTATGTGTGATTAATCATTGAGGAACATCGATTATAGGTTCGTGGCTAGGGAGATTGCAGCACGTTCTATTACCAGGTGTGTACATACACTGCATACACACAGTAGATCGGCAAATCTCAAAATACTGAAAAGTCGAAATGCTGAAAAGCTGAAATTTTGGCGACAATAGACTTATGAGTGCGTGAACACTCATAAGGTGAAACTGATAGGTTTTCAGAGGGCCCATGGGCGATACCATAGACTTGGGCCGTGTATTGGCCAATCGGGCCAGAGTGGACTAAATGGACCCGATAGGCTGTAGGGCCCATAATAGGCAAAATTGGCAACTTGATACTAAGTGATGAGAAATTGTATGAAAGCATGACTATGTATGTAATTTCGGCCTAATGGGCGATGCGAATGTGATTTGGGCCCAATGTGCCATATGAATGAGATTGGGCCTAGTGGGCCATATATATGTATGTAGACTTGTTTGGGATTTGTAACGGGGTTATGGGCCTAGTATATGAAACTACTTAAACGGACATAAAACTTAATTAGTTAATTGCAACCGTGGACAAGTCATAAGGGTAATGTGTGGCAATGGGTATATGCATGTCTAGGATTGGATCTAGGGAGAGCTTGGTACTTAAGCGGTCTTAATGACTCTCCTCCTCTTCTCTGGAATCCTACCTAGTGCATAGTATCTGTTCACTTTAGCCAACGAGGACTTGTTAATGGGCCAAGGTAAGTAATAAACCCATAACAAGAGAAATTATTGAAATGCCCCTAAAGGCGAAAGTGACTAAAATACCCCTATGTGTGGAATGTAAAACTTATGGATGTTCATGTATATCTGCTGCATACATACGGTATTCTATTTAGGTTGCATATGGGTTGGGAATTATGGAACGGAGGAAGTATATGAGGATTGCATGGTTGCTTGACAATCGTGGATCCACCGATGGTTATTAAGCCTAATATGTGATTGGCAACTTGCTGCAATGAAGGTAGTACCGCAACCGGGCTACCATTGATGTGTATCGAATAGGCGGGTCGATATTTATAACCCCACATGATGTGTACCGAGGGACGGAGTTGGTGTGTAGCGGTTGGATTATTGGGGTGGGTTGCACTGCATTGCATGTTTGACATTATGGTGATTGAGGATTGCTTAGAACTCTTCGAGGGTTGTACACACTGAGTTTTCGAAAACTCAACCCCTCTTTTATTTTTCTCAGGTGATGTTCAGTAAGAGGTTCGACTGATGGAAGGACTCTGAGGTGGCCAGCTAGTAAGACGACTTGACATGTTTTTTTTATAGTTTCTAGTTTATTAAGTTATTTTAGACCGGATTGTAATAAGGCCTTTCCTCTGGTTACTATTCTAAGTTAGGGCTATTATTTTTATGTTTTATATTTATTTTTGAGCAAGGGTTCCTAAACCTTAACTGTTTTTATTGAATACTACGTTTTCATATCTCAATTTTTAAATGACAAGTTTTCATAAATCATATGTTTTAAATAAAGCTTCCGCAACTGAAAAGAGACTTTACAAAGTAATTAAGGTTTTTCATTCTAAGGAAAGGTTTTCAATGAAAACAAGGTTTTCGATAAAACACTTCAATGTGGCACGCTGGATCCAATCATAATGTCCGGGCCAAGTTAGGGTGTTACAGTATACCACCAAGCAGTTTAATGTCTTTATTCAACCTATCTTCAAATCTTTTACACATTATAGCTTCAGTCGAAACACACTCTCGGGCATATCAACTAGTTGAAACACACTCTCGGGTATATCAACTAAGTCTCACAAATTTTTGTTCATATTTTGTCACGGTCATCCGACCCTGTTTCAACTCCAGAAATTCTTTGTGTTTCTGGTCGATAAATCTCTGGCTAATGTATTTCTTACGAAACTCAGTCTGAAAGAAGTCCCAGGTCACCGGTTCTTTCGGAACCACCGATACTAGTGTATTCCACCAATGATATGCGATGTCTCGAAGCAAAGATGTGGCACATTTGAAATGTTAATCCGGGGTACAAGATAGTTCATCAAACACATGGATAGTATTATCAAGCCAAAATTTAGCTCACTCTATAATACCCCAAAACCCGGCCCAGAAGCTAGGCCTGAATCTGGCGTGTCACATTAAAGTGTTTTTCGAAAATCATGTTTTCATTAGAAACCCTTCCTATTTAAAATGTAGTACATTGAAAACTTCTTAAATTTATTCCCAAAATTCCTTTTTGGGTTGCGAAAGCTAATTTTAAAAGTAATCGATTTACGAAATGTGATATTTAAAAATTAAGTTGCAAAAACATAGTGTTTTGAAAATAGTTGTTGTTTTGGAAAAACACAATCTACTTCTACAATTATAAAACATAGTAGATAAAAATCCCAAAGTTTAAAATAAAAATCAAAATTAAGAGAGGCCTTATTACAACCCAAATGAAAAATAAGCAACAGTAAATAAACAAATCTAAAAACTTAAGCAGTGTGTGGCCATCTCCGAGTCCCTCGCAGCTCTGATCCATCTATCGCTGGGGATTACCTGCACAATTAATAAACCGAGTGAGTTTACAAAAACTCAGTATGTAATCCCTTGGCATCCAAACAGCCAGTCAAAAATAGAATTTAGAACTATTCTGGGCTTGAGCCCTATTCAATAATAAAATAGTCTGATTCAGAATATATGTGGGCCATAGCCCGCTTCGTTGACATTTGGGTCTTAACCCATCACAATATCAATTGGGCCTAGCCCATCTCAGAATCAATATCAGTTGGACCTAGCCTATATTAGTACCAATATCAGTTGGGCCTAGCCCATATCAATATCAAACCCATATGAACAATCCACGATAACCCATCCTACCTTGTACTTGCCTCCTTCCAACCTTGCACTACCTGTGGGGAATAAATCACCCACGCAATCCCTACAGTTATAGTGTTAGCACCAGTTGTGACACTAACTAGAGCCGCAGCAAAGCTCCTAATATCAGAATATGTGGCACAACCATCAGTACGGTTTCCTCCTCTCCCAAGCAGTATGTCATGTATGCAGAATGCCATGCACAAAAGCAGTCATACAAATCACAAACAAATCAGTCATTTACCCTCAAGGGGCAAAATAGTCATTTTACCCTTTAGGGGTGTTTTGGTTATTTTACTAATTTTGGGGTCCCAGCACAGTTTACGACCTCATAGATGGTCTACCGTCGCCTCGAGCGACTCAAGTAACCTAGATGGTCAAAACGGTGTAAATGGGCCCAAAGCCCATTACTCGGCCCAAGTGGGCCCACGCGCTCGTGTGGCCCATTTAGGCCAATTTCAATCACGGCTATGCGAACACCATAGTCCAAATCATTATTTTCCACTTACCATAGATTTTATCTGTGTGGGGCCCACGAGCCCATTAGGCCCACATGGCCCATTTTGGCCCAGAACAGCCCAAATGCACGAGAACACTCGTGGCGGAATCTATAGTTTATCGCCCTTAATTTGTGGGCTCAGTTTACCACACAAGCGATCTCACGCTCGTGAGGCCTCAAATGCTAAAGTTTTGGCTTTTCGGCTTTTGCCGATCTACAGTCATAGCAGAGTAAACATCACGCACATTTTTGAATTTTCAGTCGATTATCAAAACAAGGCATCCAGTTACACACCTTTTTCAAAATAGCTCAGAAATTTCCCAATACCAACCCTACATCAATCAATGTTTTTGGTTAATTTCAATACCTTAATCCTTAGGGGTAACAGCCCTCTTATGAACACTAAATCCCTAATAGGACATAACACTTACCTTCATTCAAAAAGTAAGGTTTAATCCTCCCCTAACCAGTGATCACCCACTTCTTGGCAAAGATCAAAATGAAGAACTATGAGTGGAGAGTAGTAGCAATCGACCCACAAACAGTACACCCTAACCTGAGGCACAAGGTCGTTCAGTCACCCTTGACAGTACCCGATAGCGAAAAGCCAATGTTAGAGGGGAAAAGAAGAACTATTAACAGGGAACAAAGAGAACAACCCTTGCACTTACACCTGAAATGGGGTTTACACCTAACCCTAGAGAATGAATAGAGAAGAAAGTCAAAGAAGAACGAGATGAGAGGAAATGAGAAGTTTCGAGTACTTACCCCAGCACCTAGAAACAAGAAATAGAGAGATAGACAGAATGGTGAGATGTTCGGCAACCAGAGAAAAGAAAGGTTATTCGGCACAAACAATGCCAAAGACAAGCCAGAAGAAAAAATGAAAGGGTAAAGGAACAAGAAGGGAGGGAACCTATTTGGTCAAAAGAAAACAAGGGGAAAAATTATTACCAAGTTGCAGGGAGAACAGAAGAAGTCGGCTACCAAAAAGACCCCAAAACCAAAAGAGAAAACTATCATAAGAAACAACAATTTTCAAGAATGGGAATAAAAACCTCACAAATTTGGCACCTCAAAGGCTTATAGCCGAATTTTCATGACCAAAACACTTCCCAAATTCGACCAACTCCTCCCCCAATCAAACTCGATGATTTTCTCCACATAATCCTCCCCTTATCTCTCCATGATCCACTCTCAAAATCACTCCCCAATTCTCTCCTCAACAACCTCTTCCATTAGAATTCCAGTACAACTCAACCACTGGCTGAACCCAATTACAAAATAAATGCCTCATTTGTGTTGTGCCACACTCGAACCTCAGATCTTAAGGTTCCCTTACACGCCACCCTACCACCACACCATAGGCTCCTCTTGTATCACATTTTATATTCAATTAACTATAAGATATATGTGCTAGCGTCCAGATTCACTTAAGATAAAAACTTAAAATAAATTGCAAGAGCCAAGACTTGAACCCAGGCTCCCTTGCAACCTTAATGATGCCACAACCACTAGACCACGTGCTTGCTTGTGTCATTTATTTAAAAAAATAATTTAAAAGGCCTACTTCCAAGCATCGAGGGTTTTATTCACTTTAAATCAAAATTTTTGCTAAAGCCCAGATTTGAACCCAAGATTTCTATAACACTTCTCAGGGCCATTACCCATTTGAGCAGACATTTAATTGTTTAGTTTCTTTCACAACTAACTACTTATACCAAGCCTTCTCACAGTTCCCCTGCTCAAGGCCTGTTCCTTCTAGGCCCAAATTCGGGATGTTACAACTCTACCCTCTTAAAGAAATTTCATTCTCAAAATTTCCAACCATCCAATAGTCGCACACCACTACGCTTTTGCTGCGCACTCTGATTTTAATTTCAAAATAGATAAATAGTACACTATGGATAAAGTACGTACCAACATTCACATCTGGAGCATCCTCATCCTCTCGGTAGCGTACTGCATAAACCAAAGCTGGCTGCCTCACTTTAGTATGACCAGCACCTCCTCTTGGTGCTCCACGATCGAAACTGTTTCCACCCCTGGCCTGACCACAGCCTCTAGTTGGTTGCTGACCACCCTTCGGTGGCTATACATTACCCATACCAGTAGCTCGTGCAAAATTCAGCCTCCGAGGACACTCTCTGAAATAGTGTTCCATCGATCTGCACCTCAAACTGGCTCCAGTCTTTTTCCAACACTCACCAAAATAACTTCTCCCACAATCTGTACAAGGCTGTGATCTAGTAACAGCAACAGGGGCCCTAACCCAAACTAGCCCTTCCATTCTAGCATTTTTCTTAGGCCTCTGATCAAAATTGGAGGTCTCTAAAACCCTTTTATCTCTGCTCCTTTCTTTTTCCCTATTCTGACGCTCAGCACGCTTTACCTTCTCAATAATCTTAGCTTTCTCTACTAATGTGGAAAAGTCTCGCTCCCTTTGTGGAGCTATCAACACTTGGAAGCTGTCCCTGAGGCTGTCCTCAAACCGAACATAGCACTCGTATTCCACTGCTACTATTCCTTGGGCATATCGACTAAGTCGTAAAAATTCTGCCTCGTAGTCAGCCACAGTTCTGTCACCTTGAACCAAATTCAGAAATTCCTTTTTACGAGCATCCACATAGCTGGCGCCTACATACTTTTCCTAAAATGTGGACTTGAAGATTCCAGGTCAATCGATCAGACAAGGTACCCTCTTTTACCGTAAGCCACCACTGGTAAGCTTCATCCATCAACAAGGACATGACACCCTTCAACTTTTGTTCTGGCATGCAGTGGCCTCCAAACAGTATGCTGCCACTCTAGGGGCCACCCTAGAAACTCCCCTAAAGATCTCTACTCTATTTGACTGGAGTCATTCTGTAACTGACCCACGGCCCCCAGTAACAGTACTAGACCCAACAGTACCAGCAACCCTTTCCAAAATATAAAGCATCGCCTAGGACAATGCGTCATCCTCAGCAGCTCGTCAAACGACCCTGTCTCAGCCACCGGTGAAGCCGGTGCTTCCCTCGCCTCAACGTCTGGCATGTACCCCGATGCTGATGATCCTGCTCTAGCACCTCTACAGCCTCTGCCGCAGCCATTTGCACCCCTTCTAGTTCTCATGATCACTTCGCGTATAATCTGGTTTAGAAATTTAATGCAGATTAATTCATAGTTCTATTAATTAAGCAGATGTTTTATGACAGTAGTAGTTAAGAGTTGTTTTCACAATCGCAGGCTCACTATAGTCTTAGTTTCCTATGGTTTTATAGTTTACTCTAACTAGAGTAGTATAGTCAAATTTCTAAAGTAACCACAATGTTTACTATTGCATAATAGTTTAAAAGCAGACAATAGTATTCAGAAAACTTACAGATAAGGCGCCAGAGACTCGGTGAACCACACTTTCAGGAAACATCCAGTAAAATAGTACAAATACTCCAAATCTTTTAAAATAGTTCTTTCAGAAATTCCATTTTCAAAACCCAATCCACAACCGAGTTTTGCAACTTGGCTTTGATACCACTAAATGTAACACCTCAAAACCCGGCCAAGAAGTTAGGCCCGAATCTGGCGTGTCACATTGAAGTGTTTTTTGAAAACCATGTTTTCATTAGAAACTCTTCCTACTTAAAACGTGGTACATTGAAAACTTATTAATTTTATTCCCAAAATTCCTTTTTGGGTTGCAGAAGCTAATTTTAAAAGTAACTGATTTACGAAAATGTGATGTTTAAAAGTTAGGTTGCAAAAACGTAGTGTTTTGAAAATAGTTGTTGTTTTGGAAGACCGCTATCTACTTCTACAATTATAAAACATAGGAGACAAAAATCCCAAAGTTTAAAATAAAAATCAGAATTAAGAGAGGCCTTATTACAACCCACATGAAAAATATGCAACAGTAAATAAACAAATCTGAAAACTTAAGCAGTGTGTGGCCATCTTCGAGTCCTTTGTAGCTCCGATCCATCTATCATTAGGGATTACCTGCACAATTAATAAACGGATGAGTTTACAAAAACTCAGTGTGTAATCCCTGGCATCCAAACAGTCAGTCAAAAATAGAATTTAGGACCATTCTGGGCTGGAGCCCTATTCAGTAACAAAACAGTCTGATGCAGAATATATGTGGGCCAAAGCCTGCTTCGTTAACATTTAGGTGTCAACCCATCACAATATCAATTGGGCCTAGCCCATATCAATATCAAACCAATATGAATAATGCATGATAACCCATCCAACCCTACACTTGCCTCCGTCCAACCCGGCACTACCTGTGGGGAATAAATCACCTATGCCATCCCTACACTTACAGTGTCAGCACCGGTTGCGGCACTCACTAGAGTCGCAACAAAGCTGCTAATATCAGAATATGTGGCAAACCACCAATACGGTTTCTTCCTCATAACAATATCCTAATCCCAAGCAGTATGTCATGTATGCAGAATACCATGCACAAAATCAGTCACACAAATCATAGAAAAATCAGTCATTTACCCTCAATGGGCAAAACAGTCATTTTACTCTTTAGGGGTATTTTGGTCATTTTACTAATTTTGAGGTCCCAACATAGTTTACGATTATAGATGCCCTGCCGTCGCCTCGAGTGACTCAAGTAACTTATACGGTCAAAACGGTGTAAATGGGCTTAAGGGCCATTACTCGGCCCAAGTGGGCCACACGCTCGTGTAGCCCATTTAGGCCAATTTTAGTCACGGCTATGCAAACACCATAGTCCAATTCATTATTTGCCACTTACCGCAGATTCTATCCTTGTAGGGCTCACGAGCCCATTTCTACCCATCGGGCCCAGAATAGCCCAAATGAACGAGAATACTCATTGCGGCCTCTACAGTTTATCGCCCCTAATCTGTGGGCTCAGTTTGCCACATGAGCGACCACATGCTTGTGAGGCCTCAAATGCCGAAGTTTTAGCTTTTCGGCTTTTGCCAATCTACAGTCATAGTAGAGTAAACCTCACGTACATTTTTGACTTTTCATCTGATTATCAAAACAAGGTGTCCAATTACACACCTTTTTTAGAATAGCGCAGAAATCTCCCAGTACCAACCAATAATGTTTTTGGTTAATGCCAATACCTTAATCCCTAGGGGTAACCACCCTCTTATGAACACTAAATCCCCAATAGGACATAACTGTAACGCACCAAAAATCCTGAACATTCTTTTTTATTGGTTTTGATAAAAGGTGTGCTTAATATTCCTAGTCAAGTGTTATTTATGTGATAATAGGCCTTGGTTAAGTTATGAGCTTGAACTTTGGGGTGAAGAAAATTATAGTTTAATAATTAAAAGAACCTTGGTGGCAAGTAGTTTGGTTTTTAAATAAATGAAGGAGGAATTGGACACAAAGAGCCTTGTGTTGGAGTGGCAAGTAACGTCACATGTGGGGCTTAGAGGTGGCATCACATGCATGGCAAGGAGGTTTGGGGTTCGAATCCCTCCTTGCTCAAAAGAAGGATTTATTTTTGCTAAATAAATGGCCAGTGTTGGCGTTGGATGTGAACTCTAAAGGGAGTGATTAGAGGAGAAATTTAAGGAAGGGGTTAAGGAGTTATTAGGGAGAAAAGTTAGGGATGAGGGGGGTAGAGAAATGGAGCCGAATTGGGAATTTGGGGATAGGTAAATTCGACTATAGTATATATAGGTGCTGATTTTGGGAATTCAAGGCTAATGCCGAATTCTTCCTTTCTTTTTATCGAAAACACCTTTCTATTCAAATATCTAAATGCCGAAATCCCTTATTCTTTCTCTTTTAGTTTGTGCCAATTTCTTCCCTTCCTTTCTCATCAAACTCTTTTCTTTCTCGCTCCTAGTTACTTTCTCTAAAGTCGAATATCTTTTGGCCAAAATCCTGTTGTGCCGTCACTTTTTCTTCAACGTTGGCCGATCGATTCTTGTGTAAGTGCTTTACTTTCTTTTAATTGGTCTCCCTAGTACCAATTTCTTCTCTCCCTCACTCTTTCTAAATCGATTTGGTAGGGGATTAGAATCTCAATTTCAGATCTCTGTCAAATTGCTCCTTAGGCATTTTGGGGTTTTGGGTAAGTTCTCCTCTTTTATTGGTTAAGGTTGGTTGAATGGTCATGGATGATTTAAGAGTGACTTAAGATGATTGCGAGTCACTTTTTGTTTAGTTCTTAATGGTTAAGATTGATGCAGATTTAAGAAATACTCGTGATTAGTGATCAAGGAAGTGTTGTTAAGGCTTGTCATTCAAGGTAAGGCAAATGTGAGATTTTTTATTTTTGGTGATCGTATTTGATAAGTGTGTGATTAATCGTTGAGTGACATCATTTGTAGGTTCGTTGCTAAGAAGATCGCGACACATTTTAGTACCAGATGTGTACATACACTGCACATACACAGTAGACCGACAAATCCCGAAATGCCGAAAAGTCGAAATGCCGAAAAGCCAGAAGTTTAGTTACAATAGTCCTGCAAGTGCTCGAACACTCGTAAGGAGGGAAACCGATAGGTTATCAGAGGCTCATGGAGCAATTCTATGGACTTGGGCTGTGTATTGGCCAACCGTACTAGAATGGGCTAAATGGGCCCGATGGGCTGTAGGGCCCATAATAGGCAAAATTGGCAAATTGATACTATGTGATGAAAAATCATATGATTGCATGACTATAAATGTGATTGGGTCTGACGGACCATATGAAAGTGATTGGGCCTGATGGGCCATATGAATGTGATTGGGCCCGATGGGACATATGAATGAGATTGGGCCTAAAGGGGCCAAATGAATAAGTATGGATTTGTTAGTGTTTAGTAAGAGGTTGTGGACCCAGTTTTTTGTTAACTACTCAATCAAGCATAAAACTTAAATAATTAATTAATTGCAACCGTGGACGAGTCATAAGGTTAAGGTGGGCAATGGGTATATGCATGTCTAGAATTGTATCTAGGGAGAGCTTGGTACTTAAGCGGTCTTAATGAGTCACCTCCTCTTCTCTGGAATCCTACCTGGTGCATTATATATGTTCACTTTAGCCAACGAGGACTTGTTAACGGGCCAAGGTAAGTAATAAACCCATAATAAAAAGAAATTATCGAAAATGCCCCTAAGGGCGAAAATGACTAAAATACCCCTATGTGTGGAATGTAAGATTATGGATGTTACATGTATACCTGCTGCATTCATATGATATTCTGTTTAGGTTGCATATGGGTTGGGAATTATGGAACGAAGGAAGTATATGAGGATCACATGGTTGCTTGACGATCATGGATCCAACGATGGCTATTAAGCCCAATATTTGATTAGTAGCTTGCTGCAATGAAGGTAATACTGCAACCGGGCTACCATTGGAGTGTATCGGATGGGTGGATCGATATTTATATCCCCACATGGTGTGTATCGGGGGATGGAGATGGTGTGTAGTGGTTGGATGGGTGGGATCCGTGCATATTTGATTGCTTTACATTTGTTCTGAAATTGAATTGGGCTCAGGCCTAAAAAGAGTTGCTATTGTGTGCTTTTCTATTTGTCAAGGGTTGTACACACTGAGTTTACCCCCTCTTTTATTTTTCTCAGGTGATCCTCAGTAGGTGGTTCGACGGTTGGAGGGACTCCGAGGTGGCCAGCTAGCAAAATGATTTGGACTTCTTTTCTTAAGCCTATAATGTCTAGTATTTAAAGTTATTTTAGTCCAGAATGTAATATGGCCTTTCCTCTGGTTATTATTCAAATTAGGGTTATATTTATTTTTATTATGATTTATATTTGCTAGAAGTAGAACATGGTTTTCTTAAAACCATAACTATTTTTAAATACTACGTTTCTGCAACTCAATTTTTAAATGACAAGTTTTCATAGATCATCTGTTTTAAATAAAGCTTTCGCAACTAAAAAGAGATTTTACAAAGTAATTATTAACATACAAGAAGGAATAGTTTTTTTTTTTTTTTTTAAAATACACCTCCTTTGAAAGCAACAAATACAAGCTGGGATTTTACTCAAGGTTTTTATTTCAAAGAAGGCTTTTCAATGAAAACAAGGTTTTCGATAAAACACTTCAATGTGATATGCTGGATCTGGCCAAAACGTCCTGGCCAGGTTTGGAGTGTTACAATAACACTTACCTTGATTAAACAAGTAGGGTTTAATCCTCCATTAACCAGTGATCACCCACTTCTTGGCAAAGATCGAAATGAAGAACTATGAGTGGAGAATAGTAGCAATCGGCCCACAAACATTACACCCTAACTCGAGGCACGGTTGTTCAGTCACCCCTGATAGTACTCGATAGCGAAAAGCCAATGTTAGAGGAGAAGAGAAGAACTATTAATAGGGAACAAAGAGAACAACCCTTGCACTTACACCTGAGATGGGGTATCCGCCTAACCCCGGACAATGAATAGAGAAGAAAGCCAAAGAAGAAGGAGATGAGAGGAAATGAGAAGTTTTGGGTTCTTACCCCAACACCTAGAAACAAGAAATGAAGAGATGGACAGAGTGGTGAGATGTTGGGCAACCAGAGAAAAGAAAGGTTATTCGACACAAACAATGCCAGAGACAAGCTAGAAGAAAAAACGAAAGGGTAGAGGAACAAGAAGGGAGGGAACCTATTTTGTCAAAAGAAAACAAGGGAAAAAAATATTACTAAGTTACAGGGAGAACAGAAGAATTCGGCTACCAAAAAGACCCCAAAACCAAAAGAGAAAACTATCAAAAGAAACAATAATTTTCAAGAATGGGAACAAAAACCTCACAAATTCGGCACCTCAAAGGCCTATAGCCGAATTTTCATGACCAAAACACTTCCCAAATTCGGCCAACTCCTCCCCCAATCAAACTCCACGATTTTCTCCACATAATTCTCCCCTTATCTCTCAATCAAATTGAAACACCCCTAACCCGTGTCCGTCGTCGAACGGGTTACAAGGCATTATCAAACAAAATTCATCATTTAATAATTATCATCATTTTAATATCATAGTTAAACATAAAGTTTATAACATTTCTATAATATACAATTTATAGTCAATATTAAATCCTATCAAATACAAAACATTCATTAAACTCAAGGATTTCTTACATACATATATAAAATAAATAACGTATATATATATATATATATATATATATATATAAATCACTGATCATTATCTAATTTCATTTGGCATCTAATCATTATCAATTATACCTTTCATAAGGTCATTTGTAAAATTCATAAAGATGCCAAATTTCAAACATCTAATATACACATGATTTAATAATCAAAGTACCATACACAAAGTCAAATTTTATCTTGTATGAACTCATCTAATTTAATTATACTTATTAAAGATCCATTAGCAACTTTCTCATTCATAAAACGTGCATAAAATCTCTCATATAGCCAACCAAAATTCATATCTCATATCAAAAATCTTCCAAGTACACAAATAAATTATTTCTTCTAGAACCGATTATCAACTAATCAATATCAAATGCCCAATTTATACTATAGTCAACGGCATACATCTTTAATAATTTCATATCAACAATCCATTCTTATGCATGATATATCCGTAATCTAACCATACCAACAGATCATGAATTCATTCGCATATACCAAGAACACTAAATTAATTCCATCAAACACACACACACACACATATATATATATATTATAGCATTTCTTAATTATGAAATCAACCATAATTTACTTAAGTTTAAACATCATATTTAGCCATTTTCGCATGGCTTCCATAAGTACAACTCAAATCCAACCAACAAAAATACTAGACTATACATGCCATAAATTCAAATTAAACATTCATTAATACCAAAATAGACGATAGTGTGGTGAACTTCACGAACAATCCCTGAGCACGTAACGATCTCTAAAATCTATAAAATAAAAACAAGTAAACACACACCCAAAGTAAGCTATCTTAGCTTAGTAAGTTGTAAGCAATTTAAACAATTTAAAAGACATTGATAGTCCAATTAAATAACCGAGTCATACTTCCATAATCACATATTCATCCAAACTTATCAGTCCATATATCTATCAATCATTCACATATAATTTCCAATATTTTCGAATATACATATACTCTTTCACATAACTACTCATCACTTCCAATCTCACATTTTCATAATTAGCTGAATGTTCATATGCAGTTAAAATAAATAATCAAACATTATAACATGCATATAATATATCAATTCATTCCTTTTAACTTCTTCATCTTTCATTTTACTATTCTTTCATACATTTCACATTTGTTACCGAAATTCAATAATATCAACCACATAGGTTCGATACATACCTGCATATTACGAATTTAAATATTTTACTTACTACTTTTTCATTTGATAAATAACTCGTTCATCCACTTTCGATCACTTCTTGTATTTGCACACTTTAGTGCTATTATTTAACTCACAATGCATTTACTTCGCACACTTAGTGCTCGATAATTTTACTTCGCACACTTAGTGCTCGATAATTCACACATATATATATATATATCCATTCATGCCTATTCAAAACATTCACTTTCAGCATAATTAGCATTTTGCACTTTCCAAATCAGCATGTATATATGTATATATATAAATTGCATTTATATAAGTCAACAACAATTATTTTCTTAGTAACTTACCTCGAATAACGATGGACTATATTTTTCGACTATTCGACTATTTTCGCCTTTCCCCGATCCAAACCCGATCCTCTTTGCTCTTGATCTATTAAAAATTCAAATTGAACTCATTCAAAGAAAATTTTATTAAATGAACTCCCAAACTCATAATCAAGCAAATTACCAATTTGCCCTTCACATTGTACATTTTTACATTTTAATCCAATATAACAAAAACATGAAACATCAAAAATTCCAACCTAACTTACTTAGGCCGAATATTCCTTAAGTTTAAATAAATTCTTCCTTTTAATCTATTTTGAAATTTAGCTCCTCAATTTATCAACTAAGCAAATAAGCCCTATTTAGTTAATTTCATGCAAACTTCTAGTATAAAACTCAATAATATAACACATCTCTTCTATTATGGAACTTCAAACTAATTTTTTTTTTCAAACCTTTATCTATGGTCGAATACCATTTCCTTACCAATTCTAAAAATTAAACTATGGGTTAACTAAGCAACTTATCAATCATCCGAAATGTGCAAAAATTTCTAAAAATTAAACTCAAACATACCTTTAAATTAAACTAGACAAGGGCCGAATGCAAGGAATCTATTTCTTTCTTTTGCTTGGCTATCTACGGTTTTTCCAAAGATGAAAACTCTACCACTTCCTATTTTACTAAGTTAATGTGATAATATAATTATTAAGTTACCAAAATACCATTATAAAATTATGCTATTTCCACTATCTAATAACCGATTGTATCCATGCATGATTTTTGGTTTAATAGCATTTTAACTCCCCCAAAATAAAAGACCATTAACAATTCGGCATTCGCACATAATTCATCAAATTTTACCTATTGTGCATATACACCCTTTCTTTATAATTCGGCATCTAAACAGAAAAATTAAGATACTAAACTTTCATGGATATCAATTCACACATAACTAATACCGAAATTTAATTTAAAATATTTTTTTGATTTAGATTCGTGGTCCCAAAACTACCGTTCTGATTAGGGTCAAAATCAGGCTGTTACAATGATCCACTTCCAAGATCACTCCCCAATTCTCTCCTCAACAACTTCCTCCATCAGAATTCCACTACAACTCAACCACTGGCCGAACCAATTACAAAATAAATACCTCATTTGTGCTGTGCCACACTCGAACCTCAAACCTTAAGGGTCCCTTACACGCCAACTTGTCACCACACCACAGGTTCCTCTTGTATCACATTTTATCTTAAATTAACTATAAGACATATGTGCTAGCCTCCAGATTCACTTAAGATAAAAACTTAAAATAAATTGCAAGAGCCAAGACTTGAACCCATGCTCCCTTGCAACTTTATGATTCCACAACCACTAGACCACATGCTTCCTTGTGTCATTTATTTAACACAATAATTTAAAAGGCCTACTTCCAAGCATCTAGGGTTTTATTCAGTTAAAACCAAAATTTTTGCTAAAGCCCAGATTTGACCCCAATATTTCTCCAACACTTCTCAGGGCCATTAACCACTTGAGCAGACATTTAATTGTGTCATTTCTTGCACAACTAACTACTTATACCAAGCCTTCTTATAGTACCCCTGCTCAAGCCTAAATTCGGGGAGTTACACGCTCAGCATCATTATCATTAGTGGCCCTGAACTCTTCAGCCCCGTGTTTTCTGATTTTATCAACAGGATGCTTAAGCAATCTCAACGGATCACTCACTTAAGGTATAGTAGGTATTGAAGATGGATTAATCAGGGGTGGAGGTTGTTGTGCAGCCAGATTTGTCTGAATATATTGAGTAAACCAGTCAATCATCATTTGGTAAAAGGCTTGTTTAGCTTCTCCCTCTCAGTTACTCGAAGTCGATCGAGAATCAATCAGCGCAGTCCCAAGCGCGGGAGCAGGTGCTATACTCTCGACATCATCAGCCACGGCTCTATCGAGATCCATTTACTATATGAAAACACATTTTCAATTGTCAGAAGTCATCACACTATCATAGTATAAAATATGACATGTATAGCTAGACTCACACGCGCTACGTTAGTCCTAAAATCGACTAAACCGTAGCTCTGATACCAATCAAATGTAATACCCCTAACCCATATCCGTCGCCGGATTAGGGTCACGAGGCATTACCAAACAAAAACACAATTCCGAACATCCACACATTTATACAAGTCATGTTCATATATATATAGCATATGACTAGTTACATATTAATCATGATTTTATTAATCATAATACATATACAAATCATATGTTCAACTCTTTAATGGTATTCGAATACCTAATAAAAAGTCAAACATTTTATTACCTATTTCTATAAAAGCACATATTAAATCAATTAAATCATTTCACATGGCATTGAGTCCATTAACATATACAGCATTAACAACTTCACCAAATGATCAAAGACATTTCAATAAACAATAAAAACCTTATACACAATTAACCACATCAAAATTTGGACCATTTTCAAACATTAATAATTAAACATATCAAGCCTAATTCACATACCACAAATTTATACCCAAATCATCTATAAATAATTAACCATTTTAGAGCACAAGTAACGACATAAAGTGTACTCAATTTATATGCTAATTATCATGCCTAAAATGCATATACACAACCAATCTATTTACTTTATATTTACCGAATATATATTACCCTTTTCCCTTAATTAAATCTTAATTATATACACTAATATCTTAACAAATCATATCAAAATACCTAACTATCACATACCAAATTATAATCCATAATTTGGTACCTTTCAATTCAAATATTATACTTAACATTTTAATCTTTCATTATTGAACCTTAAACAAAAAATATACACCAAATTTACCATATAACATATTCATTATTTACTTCCACCAATCATTCAAGCTTAACATAAGCACATAAATTTCCTTGACAAACCGAACCAAAACAACCAATACATAGTCAGATATATAATTGTTATTTTACTCCTTTACTAACTAATTTATAATTCCATTCACAAAGACATAACATATCACTCATAAAGCTTACCAGAGATGAACTAATCATAATCTATTTGTAGTACCTTAACCAAACACAACAACCAACTTCACACATATTTTTATTTATGCAAATACCATAGCTGAATCAACTAAACATACTTATGAAAATATATACCATGATCGATTCATCAGCCACATCCAAATTCACGAGCCATTATCAATATATATAACACATATATTCTTAACTAAAACATCACATACTTTCATAGCATATTAGCCATTTTCGCATGGCTTAATATATACATAAACCAAAATCCAATATTTCAAAATATAATTCAGCCTATACATGCCATTAGTTCGAAAATGCAGCTTATAAAATATCAAGAAACAGTCGATAGTGTGATAGACTTTGACGATGATCCCCAAGCTCGTAACTTGACTCCAAAATCTATAAAAAAATGCAAACAAACACAAATAGTAAGCTATCATAGCTTAGTAAGTCATAAGCAAATAAATAACTCAATGTTAACATCAACTCAACTTAACCAAACTAATTTATGCTATCATATTCACATTTATTTTCAAGATCATAATTTCATATACTACATATACTTCCATATACTATTTCACATTGGCCGAATATACATTATCTTATATACACATATTCCAGAATCATTTCAAAAATATTCACATTATATATTCAAAATTCTGAATACATTTTCCATATTCACATACATTTTTCATTTACATCATACATGATTTGTAACAAATATTAATTAACTTACTTACCTTATTTCAAGTAGGTAATAAGCTAACTCATACCTGGTCATTTTAGCTTGTTTTACACATTCTATCACAACTTATCGTTGCCCAATGAACCATTTCAAATTGGATAGGTCACTCGGATAATCACATATATCGTACAATGCCAACGTCCCAGACGTGGTCTTACATGTAATCACATATCGATGCCACTGTCCCAGACAGGGTCTTACTCGCACACTTATATCGGAGTCACATATCGATGCCAACGTATAAAATATGGTCTTACATGCACACATATATCGGAGTCACATATCGATACCAATGTATAAAACGTGGTCCTACTCATACACATATATCGATGACATGGTCTTACTCGCACATCATATATCGTAATCCTATGTCATGACATATGTATCCTAACTATTCCTAAGGTTCATACGAGGCTTTCGGACATTGTAACTCAGTCGAAACGAACTCGTAAACTTAGTTCCCTTGCACAAATACATTCGGCTCTTAAATATAAAATTTCTCATAATTTAATTTCACCATATAAACTCATACATAATTAGAATTAACGATATCTATTTGCTTATAAACTTACCTCGGACGATGAAAAATCAGAACAGGATGGCTAGTTGACAACTTTAGTTTTCCCCCGATCCAAATCTGATTTTCTCTTTTCTTGATATAAATTAATATTATTTAATCAAATTCATCCAAAAACACATAAATGGGCAAATTACCATTTTACCCCTGACATTTTACATTTTTTACAATTTAGTCCAAATTGCACAAAACACAAAACATGTAAAATTTACACACACCATGCTTAGGTCGAATACTCCTATTGTTCATACAAGTCCATACATTTAATTTATTTCACATTTTAGTCCCTCAATTTATTATTTTTGCAATTTAGTCTTAATTACTCAAAATCATCAAAAATTTCAGTACAAAACATGTTAATCTATCACATATATTTTATTTTCTATCATCAAACAAAAAAAATCACAAGCTTTCAACAATGGCATAACTCAAAATATTGATCAAAATAAAAAATTCAAGCACGGGCTTTGTAGATAATATAGCAACGATCTCAAAAAAGTAAAAATTATCAAAAATCGAGCTAGTTACATACCTTAATCAAACTCAACAATGGCCAAATGCTCTAGCTTTATTTTCTTTTGTTTCTTTATGTTTTTCGGTCATGAAAGAAAAAGATGAACAATGGCTTTTAATTATATGTTTTATTATATTATAACTTATTAATAATTTACCTAATTAACCTTTTTAATAAAATATAAAACCATGATATAATAAGGCCACTACCATCCATTGCATGTTATCATGGGAAAATTGCAACATAAATACCTCCATTTATAAAGAAAACAACAATTCAGCCCTTTCCTATTTAACCATCAAATTTTCATCTTATGCGATTAAGTCCTTTTTATTAAATCGGCACTTAAACAATAGAATTAAAGCACAAAAATTTCACATTTATAAATTCACACATAATAAACACAGAATATAATTTTAAAATATTTTTCTAACTCAAATTCGTGGTCCCGAAACCACTGTTTCGTATAGAATCTAAATCGGGCTATTACAGGACACATTGAGAGAACTTGAACTAGCTCAACAAGATCACCTTGCAACCTCTTGCAAGCCGAACTCAGCTCAAACTTAGCTCCATGAGCTTAGTTCAGCTCAATTAAGCTCAATTGAGCTCATCTCTACTTCTTTTAGTTCATGCGTTTACTAGCTGAAATAAAATTAAGTATTTAATTAAGTTAGTTAATTTAGTTTTAGCTCATAATTATATTTTAGCTTATTACATGATTTAATATGTTTTGTTTCAACCAAATTTAATGTGTTATATTCTATACAAGTCTTTAATGAGTTTTAGCTTAAATTAAAGCAAGTTCTTAATATGTCCTAGTGCAGCTGAATTAAATATGTCTTAAACTAATTTAATGTGTTCATTTGGATTATGTGTTGCCAAATGCATCGACGACTTCAATGCAAGGTGTGTTGATGTTTGGCCTCTCCCAAGCACCCATTCAGCGAAAGCGTAGCTGACCATTCATGTTTTCCAAGCTGGCCGATTAGCTCCTCAAGGCAGCTTTGAAGGCTTTCACACTAGCTGATTATCCCATTCACACATGAAGACTTTCCAATTCTATGCATTCACACATGGATGGTCTTTCAAGTTCAGTTTTCACACTTCAAATGCCTTTTTCCATATCCAAGGTTCTCATGAATTTCACAAACTATTCAGCTGAACAAGGCATTGCATTTAAACCTCTTAAAGCACCATAGCCGAACGTAGACATAGCCAATCAGCTACTATTCACTCCAAGTTCCTTTTAGCTGATTATACATCATCTAGAAGCTGTCCAATGACATTGTTAAGGCTGAAGAAACCTCTTGGAAATTTCATGAATTATTATAGAATTTTCAACTCATTAAAACTGAAACAAAATGACTATTTATTTACTTGTTTGCCTATTCGGCTAGCCTTATGATTTTACTATAAATATTCACCCATTTGTTGGTTGTATAGACTTTTTTGCTTCTGGAATGAATTTTGTGTTATTTGTGAGGTTTTCATCTCTGAAATTTTGTCCAAGACTCAGCTTGACCTATTTGCTAGTCAATGGCGTCAACTTATTTCTTCTATCGAACTTATCACTCTCGTAGTCTAACGTTCACCCAAAATTGATACCTTTGGTTCTTACCTTCCTAGGTAATGGGTCAAGGACTTCTTTCCATCACCTATTGTAATAGCCCGATTTAGGGCCTAAACGAAATAGTGGTTTTGAAACCACAAATTCGAAGTAGAAAATTTTATTTTATTATCATTTTAAGGTCTATGGCATGATTGCATGATTTTGTGAAAATTTCGTTTAGAAATTTTATCGATAGAGGGTCCAATTTGATTTTAGGACTAATTGCAAAAGTTGTAAAATGTACGTTCTAGTTCAGAATGGTACTAAGCACTTGTGAGTAATGGGTTTTTAAAGTGGAGGTCCTTGGATAGTAATTAGACCGTTATACTAGTTTGGACAAAAATACCTAAACGGAGATAAAACACCATAGTTTTTAATGAATGGCAATTTAGTCATTTGGTAAATAAAATAATAAAATGGGAAAAAAAGCCAAAATTGGTATCATCTTTACCAAGCTTGGCCAAAACTCTCATAAACACCATAGCTAGGGTTTTACCAACTTTCAAGCTCAATAGTAAGTGCATCCTAGCCCGGTTTTTAATGTTCTTTACTTTTTTGAGATCCTCGTAGCTTGGTTTACCTATTTCTACTAATATTTTGAGCTAAGGTTTACATTTACAAATTTACCCATGGATGACATGCATGTATTTTGATGTTTTATGGATGAATATGAATGTTTGGAGTCTGATAAACAACTTTTACTAAGTGATTTTTGATGAAATTGCATAAAAGGACTAGTTAGTAAAAGTTGTAAAATTTGTATAAGTGTGTGATTTAGTGCAAATTGGAGACTGGAATAGTTATGAAAATGGTTCAGCTAGGCCTAAAATACAAGGAAATTAAATAAAAATTATTTTTTGAGCCTAGGGGAAAAATCATAATTTTGTGAAACTTTAGGGGTAAAATCATAAATTTTGCCATAGGATGTTTTTAGGCTAATTTGGATAATGTGAGCCATTAATAAGTCAAATGTGTTATTATAGATCAAGAAAGATGTGGAATTGACCTTGATCGGGGAAAAGAAAAGATATCAGACTAAATTGCAAAATTACTATATTTTGCACTGAGGTAAGTTTGTATGTAAATGATATATCGATTCTTTTTATGTTATTATATTTCGTTATTATATGAGATGTGGCTGCCAATAGAATGATCATTTGATGTAAATTACAAATCGAAATAGACTATGAATGAATTTGTTAACTGTTGAAAAGTAAGGAATTTCCTGGTTGAACCTTCGAAATAGAAATGATACGAATGATCCATTGTGAGAACACATATGTAGTACTATGTGTAGGCTACTATGTGTTTAAGATGGTTTTAGGTCACGTGTGCAGTACTAAGTGCAGGCTACTATGCCTACCTGGCAACTTCGATCATGTGTGTAGTACTAAGTGCAGGCTACTATGCGTACCAGATAGCTTCGTTTACAAGGGTGGCAATATGTGCAGGCAACCGTGTATCTGTTATTATTCCGATGAGTTCAACGGAAAATTGGCTAAGTGAAAATACATGTGAACATGACCATGTGATGAACAAGTGCAGGTATATGTTTGTGGAAATTTATGAGCAAGGTGCTCGATAGATGAGCAAACTTTCGGTACAATGGAATGGAGTAAGTGAAATTATGTAATAGTGAAATTTGTAATAAAATAGTTTTGGACTGCAGCAGTTGTGTAACTTTGAAAATCACCAAAAATTGTGGAAATCAAATTAGAGGTTGAATAAGATATGAAATTAAATCTTATTGAGTATATTTTCATATAAAGGAAATGATGTAAGCAAAAGAATTTCATATTATGGATATTTGAATTTTTGTGGGATAGGGTAAGAATGATTTCAGAATCCCCTATTTTGACTTGGAAAATCATTAAAAATTATAAAAAAATAATTATGGGTTATAATTTATATGCTTAAAATTATCAATGAGTCTATTTTTAAAAAAAAATGGGAATATTATCCAAAATCTTGTACAAAGAGATAATTAATTGTTAGTATAGAGGGGTCAGAATTGTCAAACATCAAAACATGGGTGAATTTAAAGAATAAACTGTACTTATTGGCTAGACCAAAAATTCTTAAAATTTTATGGTAAGAAGATATGTGAGTCTAGTTTCTGGGAAAATTAGTGGATCTTAAATTGGAGTTCTGTAGCTCCAGATATAAATAATTTAGTGACTGTGACTAAAGAAAATAGTTTGATCTGAACATGTGTATATATACTATTATGATTGTTTAATCTTAAGAAATATGTTGAAAAATCGTTTATTAGTTACGTACTTACTTACTATGCCTTATGCTTACTCTCTTTTCTTTGCTTTGTCTTATAGTATCTGTAACGCCCCCACACCCGAGACCGTCGCCGGAGTCGAGTATGAGGTGTTACTAAGCTTAGTTTAACATTTTTAGAACTTTGGATTATTTGTTTCTACATTCACAGCTTTTAAGCTACTTGAGTCACAGTCACAAGAAAAATCATATCTCGAGTTACAAAACTCAAAATTAAGATCCGTAAATTTTTTCTGAATCTAGACTCATATACCTATCTACTAATTTTTTTCTAGAATTTTTTGTTAGGCCAATTAGTACAGTTTATTAGTTAAAGTTACCCCTGTTTCAGGACTCGACTGGTCTGACCTCTGTTTACTACGAACCATATTTCTCTCTGTAAAAAATTCATATGACTATGAGGTTTGTTTCTACTAAAACTAGACTCAATAAGGATTCTGAGGATATAATATACACCACCTAATTATATCTTTAAAATTTATGGTGAATTTCTAAAGTAGGAACAGGGGATTCAGAAACTGCTATGACTCTGTTTCACTAAAATTCAAATATCTTCTAACATATACTTCCTTTACTTGTTTCATTTGTTTCATGAGAAACTAGACATAATAAGCTTAAATTGATATGTATTTCACCACCAAATTCAATTTCTATTATTTTTAGTAAATTTTCAAACTCGCGTTAGTGTTGCTGCGGTATTCTGTTTATGGTAAATTTCATCCTTTTTATGAGTTTTTATGCACTAAGTATCTTAATAGTTTTCCTTAACATCAAACATAATCTAAACTAACCATTTTCATAATTTATCATTATCAAGCATTTCCTCAACCATTTCACAACCATACCATAAGATCATTTACACAAAATGGGTATATTGCTATACATGCCATACTTAAATTTACAAGCCATTTACCAAAAGTCTTACGGATAGTGTGGTGAGCCTTCGACCTATCCCGACTCTGAGCTGGCTTGTCCAAAACTACAATGAGTAAGAAGGAGGAGTAAGCATAAATGCTTAGTAAGTTCATATGCAAATAATAAGTAACATAACAAGCAGTTATAACATCAACATTAGCATACATCACTAAAACACATATCACATTTTAATCATTCTTCATCATCTTATTACCTTATCGTGGTTGTATCAATACTCAACCCGAGGGTTAAATACATACCTGTCCAAAATATCCATTTCATATCACTTACCAATACGTCTCTTTACATCTCGAAATTTTCCTCCATTTGAGTAGAACTTTACCCGTTGAACACATCGGAATATAATTCGGATACATGGATAACTTGCACATAAGTGCCATATATACAATCAAGCAATCATGTAACCCGCCCATAAGCGAACTCGGACTCAACTCAACGAGCTCAGGCGTTCGCATCCATAAGTGAACTCGGACTCAACTCAACGAGCTCGGATGCCTAGTTACATTTCACGAACTCGGACTCAACTCAACGAGTTCGGACATTCGCATCCATAAATGAACTCGGACTCAACTCAACGAGTTCGGATGCTCAACCATCCTAGTGACAAGTCACTTGTATCCTAATCTATTCCTAAGGTTCAAACGGGATTTTTCTCGAACACTTATCCTTGCCGTCTTCCGTAGAATGCCGAAATCAATACTCGGTAACAATTATATTTAACAAGTAGCTCACATAATTTACATATTATTTGAAATTAATCACAAAGCATACATTTCATAATGAAATTCAGCATAACATATAATTAATATCAATAACTTAAAAATAACAATTATGCTACATTATTTACACATGAACTTACCTTGGTACCAAAATACAAAGATTTTGCAATTTAGTCCACAATCTTTTCTTTTCCTCGATTGAGGTCGATTCCACGTCTTTCTTGATCTAAAATAACACATTTAGCTTATTTAATACTCACATTATCAAATTAATCCTTAACTCAAATTTTGGCAAAATTACAATTTTACCCTAAACTTTTGCATATTTACATTTTTGCCCCTGGGCTCAGGATTAAACTTTATTCCTTATTCTTATGTTTTACAACATGCTGATCACTTTTCTCTTCTATGGAAACATCAAATTCTCACTCTAACATGTACTTGTGACTATTAGGTATTTTTACCGATTAAGCCCTTTTACTCGTTTTTGCTTAAAATCGAGTAGTACAAGTTGTCTAACATAATTTAAAACTTCATATTCTATCATAAAACATCAAAATACACAAATTTCACCTATGGGTATTTTTCCAAATATAAACCCTAGGTTAAATTATTGCTAACATAAGCTTTATCGAGTTACCGGGATCTCAAAAACGTAAAAATCATTAAAAACGGGGCTTGGAATCACTTACTATGGAGCTTGGAAGCTTGAAACAAACCCTAGCTATGGAGAACCCTTGAAATTTCGGCCTAATGAAGAAGATGGACAAAAATTGGCTTTTAATTTTGTTTTTAATTCATTTTAATAACTAAATGACCAAAATACCCTTACTACTAAACTTTCCAAAAATTCCTTCCATGTCCTAATTTTGTCCATGAACTTAAAATTGGTCAAATTTCTATTTAAGACCTCCTCATTAATATTCCAAAACAATTTCATACTAAAAACTTCTAGAATGCAAGTTTTGCAACTTATTCGATTTAGTCCCTACTTTCAATTTAAGCACTTTAGGCATAGAATTTTCATCACGAAATTTTCACATAATCATGCAATCATATCATAAACATCAAAATTATTGTAAAATAATTATTTCTATCTCGGATTTGTGGTCACGAAACCACTATTCCGATTAAGCCCTAATTCAGGATATTACAACTCTCCCCCCCTTTTAAAGATTTTCGTCCTCGAAAATCTTACCGGTAAACAGGTGTGGGTATTGGTTTCTCATAGTTTCTTCAGGTTCCCATGTAGTCTCTTCTACCCCATGCTTTTGCCACAACACTTTCACAAGTGCAACACTTTTATTTCTTAGTTGTTTGACTTCTCGAGCTAAAATCTTAATCGGTTCTTCTTCATAAGTCATATCCGGTCAGCAGTTCAATTTACATCGGTGAAATTATATGTGAAGGATCCGAATGATACCAACGTAACATAGATACGTGAAACACATCATGAATCTTTTCTAATTCGGGTGGTAATGCTAGCCGATATGCTACCTGTCCAACTTTTTCAATTATTTCATACGGTCCAATAAAACGCGGACTTAACTTGCCCTTTCGTCCAAATCTAAGGACTTTCTTCCATGGAGACACTTTCAAAATACCTTATCACCAACTTGAAACTCAATGTCCTTTCGCTTTAGGTGCGCATAAGATTTACGTCTATCTCAAGCGACTTTCAAACAATCTCGAATTATCTTCACTTTTCTTCAATTTCTTTTATTAAATCAACTCCATAAATCGATTTTCCTTGAGTTCAGTCCAATACAAAGGCGTTCGACACTTGCGACCATACAATGCTTCATAAGGTGCCATTTTCAAGCTCGTCGATAGCTATTGTTGTAAGCAAATTCTACCAATGGCAAATATCTTTCCCAACTTCCTTGAAATTCCAATACACAACATCGAGCATGTCTTCAAGAATCAATTACTCTCTCGATTGTCCATCGGTTTGTGGATGAAAAGCGATCTTGAAATTTAACCGTACCTAACGCGTCTTGCAACTTTTGCCAAAACCGCGAGGTAAACCTTGGATCTCTATCTGAAATAATCGATAATGGTATTCCGTGTAATCTAACAATTTCTTTAATATACTGATTCAGCCAACTTGTTAAGAGAATAATTAAGTATGTAGGGATAAAATGAGCCAACTTAGTTAATCATCAACTATTACCCAGATGGCATCTTTCTTTCACGAGTCAATGGCAATCTGAAACAAAATCCATAGTAATCCGATCCCATTTCCATTCGGGAACCATAATAGGTGGAGTAATCACGAAGGTACTTGGTGTTGACTTTCACTGTTGACAAATTAAGCATTTGGACACAAACTCGATATATCTCTTTTCATTCCATTCCACCAATACATTTTCTTCAAGTCATTATACATTTTCGTACTACCGGATGAATCGAGAAATAACCACTATGTGCTTCTGTAGGATCTTTTGAATCAATTCCTCATTCTTGATACACAAATCGATCTTTAAACATTAAGCACCCATCGAACCAATTAAAATCGATCTCATATCGACTTCACCTTTGTTTTCTTTTGGCTAGCAAATCTTGATCATTTTTCGAGTTTGAAATCTCTTGTAAAAACATTGGTTTTGCTCTTAACTCTGCTAGAATCGAACCATCATCGACACTTTCAACCGAGTGTTCATAACCTCAAAGCAAACAACAACTTTCGCTCAAAGCATCAAGCAACCACATTCGCTTTTCCGGATGATAATCAATAACAAGCTCGTAATCTTTCAACAACTCCAACTATCTTCGTTGTCTCAAATTCAAGTCTTTTGTGACATCAAGTACTTAAGACTTTTGTGGTCGATATATACCCGACATTTTCACCATACAAATAATGTCGCCAAATTTTCAAAGCAAACACCACCATGACCAATTCCAAATCGTGAGTAGGATAATTCCTCTCATGAGGTTTTAAGCGCCTCAAGCATATGCCACCACTTTTCCTTCTTGCATGAGCACACACCCCAAACCATTTAGAGAAGCATCACTATACACCACAAATTCTTTACCTGATTCGGGCTGTACTAACACTGGTGCCTCTGTTAATAACTTTTTCAATTCTTCAAAACTCTGTTGACATTCTTCCGTCCATTCAAATTTAACATCCTTTCGGAGTAATCTAGTTATAGGAGCAGCAATTATAGAAAATCCATTTACAAATCGCCGATAATACCCAGCTAGCCCCAAGAAACTTCTAACTTCAGTTACGTTTTCCGGTGGTTTCCAATCAACAATGGCTGAAATTTTACTAGGATCAACCCATATACCATCACCTGAAACAATATGACCCAAAAATCCAACTTCCCGGAGCCAAAATTCACTTTTACTAAACTTAGCATACAGCTGCTTATCTCTCAAAGTTTGCAAAACTATCCTCAAATGCTCAGCATGCTCTGTCTCATCTTTTGAATAAATTAAAATATCATCTATAAACACCACAACAAATTTGTCCAAGTATGGCCGAAATATGCGATTCATTAATTCCATAAACACAGCAGGAGCATTTGTCAATCCGAATGGCATAACTAAAAATTCATAATGACCATACCTTGTTCTAAAAGTAGTTTTAGGTACATCCGACTCCTTTACCCGCAGTTGGTAATACCGGATCTCAAGTCAATCTTTGAAAACTATGTCGCTCCTTTTAGTGATCAAACAAATCATCAATTCTCAAGAACGGATACTTGTTTTTGATTGTCACCTTGTTTAACTGCCGATAATCAACACATAATCTCATAGAACCATCCTTCTTTTTCACAAATAACACGGGAGCACCCCAAGGTGAAAAACTCGGTCTCACAAAGCCTTTATCAGTCAACTCTTGCAAGCTGTGACTTTAATTCTTTCAACTCTGTTGGTGCCATTCTATATGGAGCAATCGAGATCGGAGCTGTTCGGTATCAAATCAATACCAAATTCTACTTCCACGATCGGAGGCAAACCCGGTAATTTTTCGGAAATCGTCCAAATTCACACACAACCCAAGACTTGATTCAACTTTCTTTTCAACTTCTTTTGTATTAATTACATCGCCAAATAAGCTTCATAACCCTTTCTCGGATATCTTTGAGCCGACATTGAAGAAATCACACTAGGCAATGCCTCGATTTATCCGATTCAACCCAGAGTTTCACCATTTCCACACTTTAATTCTATAACCTTTTCTTTGCAATTTACATAGCATCATGCAATGTCAACCAATCCATACCCAAAATAACATCAAATTCATCAAACGGCAACAACATCAAGTCGGTGGAAAGTAATGATCCCGAATCATTAAAGGACATTTCTTACATACTTTATCAACAATACACATTTGCCTAACGGATTCGACACTCTAATCATAAATTTCAGTATTCCCAATAGGTATATTCATACTAGACACCAATTTCATGCACACATATGAATGAGTAGAACCGGATCAATCAAAGCAATAACATTAACATTATAGAGAAAATGTACGGTAATCACATCGGTGAGGAAGCATCTTCACGCGCTTTAATAGCATAAGTTCTAGCCGAGCCCTTCCTTCAGTCTAACCGGTGCATCCTCGCTACATTCTTCTTGCTTGTTTCACTTCCACTTTTCTCGATACCTTCCCTCGAGTCGCACCACTAGCTTTTACATTCGAAATTTTTCTTTCTCGGCTCTCTTTGGGCGTCTCTAACAAAATGATCCGGAGAACCACATCGAAAACATTCATTTGCTCTGCACGGACCAAAATGATTTCCACCACACCGCTGGCACTCGGGTTTAACAAATCTCGTATTTTCCACACTAGCTGCAGAAGTAGTCTGAGATTTAGGACCCACATTTCGCTTCTTAAAATTTCCATATGATTGCCCAAATGAAACTTGGGAACGAGGATTCATATTTCTTGACTTTCCGGTTTCTTTGTGAGGTGCATTACTCATTGGTCTTTTCTTCCAATTTCGTGTTTGATTCTACCTTTTTCTTTTCCTTGATGAATTCTTTAGCCTTGCAAGCTCGATCGACAAGTACCACCATTTCTTTTAGTTCAAGGATCCCAACAAATACCTTAATGTCTTCGTTAAGTCCGTCTTCAAATCGTCGGCACATCTTGGCTTCAGAGGAACATATTCCCGCATACTTACTTAATCGAACAAACTCTCTTTCATATTTCGAGATGTCATATTACCTTGCTTCACTCAAGAAACTCTTTGCATTTCGATCAATAAATCTTTCACTAATATATTTCTTCGAAACTCTTCTTGAAAGAATTCTGTGTTACCCTCTCTTCGGTACCACCAAATCAAAGTCTTCCACCAATTATAGGCTGAATCTCTCAACAAAGATGTAGCACATTTCAAACATTCTTGGTGTACAAGATAATTCATCAAATACCGGATAGAATTTTCAAGCGAACTCTACTTTCTCGCATCATCATCAATATTTGCTCTAAATTCTTCACCCCTTGTTTACTTAATTCTATAAACGGGGTTCTGTGAAATTTTATCATATCCACTCCTTGAGGCATTGGAGGCATAGGTTGAGGAATTGGGGAGGTGGGGAGGTCGTACATTTGGGTTCGTCTGAACGAACTCGATGTACCATGCACTCATAATTTGGAGAAAGGCTTCCCGATCCCTTTCTCCTCCTCGCTGACCAACAGTAGGGGGTGAGTTTTCAGTCGGCGCTGCTCCTTTAGCCGGAGCTGGCGCATTACTCTCTACTTCATCTGTCACAGCTGGATCGGGATCCATTTACTATATAAAAAAAAATTCATTTAAAAAGGTCAGAAGTCGTCACACTATCACATTTCATACATATGGCATGTATAGCAAAATCCGTACATACAACACGTAGTCCGAGAACCGACTAAACCTGCTCTGATACCACTAAATGTAATGCCCCCACACCCGAGACCGTCACCGGCATCGAGTATGAGGTGTTACTAAGCTTAGTTTAACATTTTTAGAACTTTGGATTATTTGTTTCTACATTCACAGCTTTTAAGCTACTTGTGTCACAGTCACAAGAAAAATCATATCTTGAGTTACGAAACTCAAAATTAAGATCCGTAAATTTTCTCTGAGTCTAGACTCATATACCTATCTACTAATTTTTTTCTAGAATTTTTTGTTAGGCCAATTAGTACAGTTTATTAGTTAAAATTACCCCTGTTTCAGGACTTGACTGGTCTGACCTCTGTTTACTACGAACCAGATTTCTCTCTGTAAAAAATTCATATGACTATGAGGTTTGTTTCTACTAAAACTAGACTCAATAAGGATTCTGAGGATATAATATACACCACCTAATTATATCTTTAAAATTTATGGTGAATTTCTAAAGTAGGAACAGGGGATTCAGAAACTGCTATGACTCTGTTTCACTAAAATTCAAATATCTTCTAACATATACTTCCTTTACTTGTTTCATTTGTTTCATGAGAAACTAGACATAATAAGCTTAAATTGATATGTATTTCACCACCAAATTCAATTTCTATTATTTTTAGTAAATTTTCAAACTCGCGTTAGTGTTGCTGCGGTATTCTGTTTATGGTAAATTTCATCCTTTTTATGAGTTTTTATGCACTAAGTATCTTAATAGTTTTCCTTAACATCAAACATAATCTAAACTAACCATTTTCATAATTTATCATTATCAAGCATTTCCTCAACCATTTCACAACCATACCATAAGATCATTTACACAAAATGGGTATATTGCTATACATGCCATACTTAAATTTACAAGCCATTTACCAAAAGTCTTCGGATAGTGTGGTGAGCCTTCGACCTATCCCGACTCCTGAGCTGGCTTGTCCAAAACTACAATGAGTAAGAAGGAGGAGTAAGCATAAATGCTTAGTAAGTTCATATGCAAATAATAAGTAACATAACAAACAGTTATAACAGTCAACATTAGCATACATCACTAAAACACATATCACATTTTTAATCATTCTTCATCATCTTATTACCTTATCGTGGTTGTATCAATACTCAACCCGAGGGTTAAATACATACCTGTCCAAAATATCCATTTCATATCACTTACCAATACATCTCTTTACATCTCGAAATTTTCCTCCATTTGAGTAGAACTTTACCGTTGAACACATCGAATATAATTCGGATACATGGATAACTTGCACATAAGTGCCATATATACAATCAAGCAATCATGTAACCCGCCCATAAGCGAACTCGGACTCAACTCAACGAGCTCAGGCGTTCGCATCCATAAGTGAACTCGGACTCAACTCAACGAGCTCGGATGCCTAGTTACATTTCACGAACTCGGACTCAACTCAACGAGTTCGGACATTCACATCCATAAATGAACTCGGACTCAACTCAACGAGTTCGGATGCTCAACCATCCTAGTGACATGTCACTTGTATCCTAATCTATTCCTAAGGTTCAAACGGGATTTTTCTCGAACACTTATCCTTGCCGTCTTCCGTAATATGCCGAAATCAATACTCGGTAACAATTATATTTAACAAGTAGCTCATATAATTTACATATTATTTGAAATTAACCACAAAGCATACATTTCATAATGAAATTCAGCATAACATATAATTAATATCAATAACTTAAAAATAACAATTATGCTACATTATTTACACATGAACTTACCTTGGTACCAAAATACAAAGATTTTGCAATTTAGTCCACAATCTTTTCTTTTCCTCGATTGAGGTCGATTCCACGTCTTTCTTGATCTAAAATAACACATTTAGCTTATTTAATACTCACATTATCAAATTAATCCTTAACTCAAATTTTGGCAAAATTACAATTTTACCCCTAAACTTTTGCATATTTACATTTTTGCCCCTAGGCTCGGGATTAAACTTTATTCCTTATTCTTATGTTTTACAACATGTTGATCACTTTTCTCTTCTATGGAAACATCAAATTCTCACTCTAACATGTACTTGTGACTATTAGGTATTTTTACCGATTAAGCCCTTTTACTCGTTTTTGCTTAAAATCGAGTAGTACAAGTTGTCTAACATAATTTAAAACTTCATATTATATCATAAAACATCAAAATACACAAATTTCACCTATGGGTATTTTTCCAAATATAAACCCTAGGTTAAATTATTGCTAACATAAGCTTTATCGAGTTATCGGGATCTCAAAACGTAAAATCATTAAAAGCGGGCTTGGAATCACTTACTATGGAGCTTGGAAGCTTGAAACAAACCCTAGCTATGGAGAACCCTTGAAATTTCGGCCTAATGAAGAAGATGGACAAAATTGGCTTTTAATTTTGTTTTAATTCATTTTAATAACTAAATGACCAAAATACCCTAACTACTAAACTTTCCAAAAATTCCTTCCATGTCCTAATTTTGTCCATGAACTTAAAATTGGTCAAATTTCTATTTAAGACCTCCTCATTAATATTCCAAAACAATTTCATACTAAAAACTTCTAGAATGCAAGTTTTGCAACTTATTCGATTTAGTCCCTACTTTCAATTTAAGCACTTTAGGCATAGAATTTCATCACGAAATTTTCACACAATCATACAATCATATCATAAACATCAAAATCATAGTAAAATAATTATTTCTATCTCGGATTTGTGGTCACGAAACCACTATTCCGATTAAGCCCTAATTCAGGATATTACAGTATCACCAAGCCAGCTGGGATTCGGAGATCGTCAGAGATCCATCCACACTATTAATACTTTTTGGTATTTTGAAAACAATATTTTAGATTATGGCATGTATAGAGGAGTTGGTTATTTTATTTTATGTCATGATTAATTTGGCCTAAAATGCTGGCCTTCAATATTTGATAGCTCATTTTGTATATGACCATTGATATTAATTAATATTGTTCAAGATAAAAGGTATGATGATGCATGATTAAGTATGAAAATTGAATTGTTTTAACTTGGATATAATAAAAAAAATCTATGTCATGGTTTCATGCGATTGCATGCGTTACACCAATTCACCTTAAGGTCATATAAGTACCGGGTCAGCACTACCTATAATGTTGGTTCGTTCTTGACACTTAAGCTCGTTTTCCATCCCACCCAAGCTATCACTTATCCATTTCAATTTTTTGTTAGCCGAACCTATAACAACAAATACTTAGCCATTTTTTAGCCTATTCTTAATACCTATCCCCATACTTAGCCGAATACACACATTGCTTGCAATCGAAATGATACTTCTTCGTTTGACAATCAGGCACATAAACGACTCATACATCTCAATTAGGTTGAGATCACATCATTTGTTATCAGAGCTTGCATAAATGAGAAGTACAGACATTTGTCCCAAAATAGGTTCATAAAAAAAAATTGAAAAAAAATCGTGTATCAAAAGTACTCATTTGTATTCAGCAATATTGTATTAAAAATTTAAAAAAAATTAAAGTTAAAAAAAGTGTTGAAAGTTTGTATTCATCTCCTTGTATCCCCGATCATCAACTTCCTTGCTATTACCAACATATACCTTCACGCCACACCAAGACTAAACTCTTTTATTTCAGCCAATCTTGCACCTTTTCACCAATACCCTTATAAGCCTTTTGAAGCCAATCCCTAGACTAAAGATAAAGTCTAAATGAGTCTTCTATGAAATCACAAGAGAAGAAACAAGTGGAAAAATACACGAGTGATTAGAGAGAAGAAAAAGACGTAAAAGAGTGTAAACACGAGTGTAAGTGCCATTAACTCTTTCTTTCCGAGTGAACCTGAGGCTTTGTTGTGAGGTTTTATTTTTCTATGTCTAGAAGTCCAGAACGTGATATGGCGGAAGGCGGAGGACGGAAACCCATTATAAATGTAGCCCCCAAAGGAGGTGGAGTACTGAACTTAGGCCAACAAGCTCTATTACGAGAGTTCCAATGCATGTTATGGAATGAGTTGGAGTCATTCAACGAGCACTTGGAGCGAGTCGAAGAAAGGGCCCAACGAGATCGGACTCCTCAAGGTCCACAAGGAGACTGAGGCCGACCAAGAGTCTACCGAGAGGACCTCGAAGACCCAAGTGACAATGAAAGTAACCAAGGGTCAAATCAAAGTGTTAGGTGGAAAGGGCTCAAGAATCAAGGCCAAAGAGAATGAGATCAAGTAGACGATGATCTTAAGAATATCAAACTCTAAATTCCACCCTTTCAAGGAAAGTCGGATCCGGAGGTTTACCTAGAGTGGTAGAAGAAGATTGAATTGGTGTTTGAGTGTCACAATTACTCCAAAGCCAAAAAGGTAAAGTTGGCAGCAATTGAGTTTTCAAACTATGTGATGATCTAGTGGGATCAATTAACCACAAGCCAAAGATGAAATGAAGAATGACCTATCACAACTTGGGCTTAGGAAAGTGGTGATGTAGAGGCGATTTATCCCATCCTACTACCACCAGGAACTCTATCAAAAACTCCAAAATCTTACCCAAGGATAGAGGAGAGTTAAAGATTATTACAAAGAGAAGGAAATCGCGATGATTCGAGCAGATGTCCAATAAGACTACAAGGCAACAATGGCATGCTTCCTAGCCAGTCTCAACTGAGACATTGCCAATATCATAGAGCTATAACATTACGTAGAAGTGGTGGATATGATGCACATGGCTATCAAGGTGGAGAAACAATTGAAGCGCAAAGGTGCCATTTAAGGCTATTCCATTGCGAACCCCTCTAAATAGAATCAAGGCGTTAGCAAAAATAATCCACTGAACCGTGCTAAAGAGCCCACAGTACCAGCCAAGACGAACAAGCCCTTAGGTGAGACAAGAAAAGCCAAGGCTACTGAGAGTTTTCCCAACCGTTCGAGGGACATCAAGTGCTTTAAATGCCTTGGGAGGGGGCATATTGCTAGTCAATGCCCAAACCAAAGTATTATGGTGGTGCGAGTGAATGGAGAAATCGAGTCAGAGGAAGAAGTCTAAAGTTATCCCGAAGTAACATTCAACGAGGAAGAAGACTTGGAGCATGCTGTTGATGGCAAACTCCTTGTCGTCAAGAGGAGTCTAAGTCTCCAAAGTGTGGAGAATGAACAGCAAAGGGAAAAAATTTTCCATACATATTGTGAAGTCCAAGAGAAAGTATGTAGCGTGATTATTAACGGTGGGAGTCGTACAAACGCAGCAAGCACTCTCATGGTGGAGAAGTTAAGAATGCAAACCACCAAGCATCTGAGCCCGTATAAACTCCAATGGCTGAATGATGGTGGCGATTTAAAGGTAACGAAACAACTACTTGTATCCTTTTCTATTGGGAAATATTTGGATAAAGTGTTGTGTGATGTCGTGCCAATGCATGCGGGCCATTTGCTACTTGGACCCTCGTGGCAATTTGATCAAAGAGTCATCCACGACAGGTATACCAATAGGTATACATTCAAACATTTGGACAAAAATGTGATGTTAGCACCATTCACGCCGAAGCAAGTTTACGAAGATCAAATAAAATTAAAAAATTCTATAGAACAAATGAGAGAGAAAGAAAAGAGTGAAAATGTAAAAGAAAATAAAATTGAGAAAAAAATAGGAAAAACATCAAAATAAAGTGAAAAGAAATTGAGAAAAGAAAAAGAAGAGAAAGACAAAGAATGTGAGAAAGTGAATGTTTTTGCAAAAGGAAGTGATGTACGAAAGGCATTTTTGTTGAGACAATCCGTCCTTGTGCTCATGTACAAGGAAAATTTATTTAGTACTAATGAATTACTCAAGAACCTTCCCTCTTCTATTGTGTCTCTTTTGTAGAATTTCCAAGACTTATTTTCGAAAGAAATTCCAAGTGAGCTGCCACTCCTTCGTGGAATCGAGCATCAAATCAATTTGATTCTCGGAGCTGTCATTCCGAACCGCCCAGCATATGGGACTAATCCTAAAGAGACCAAGGAATTCCAATAGCAAGTCAATGAGCTTATGGAAAAAGGCTATATCCGCAAGAGCCTTAGTCCATGCGCCGTGCTTGTTTTGTTGGTGCTGGAGAAGGACAAAATGTGGCGCATGTATGTCGATTGCCGAGCTGTGAACAAAATCACCATCAAATATCGGCATCCAATATCACACTTAGATGACATGCTTGACAAGTTAAGTAGTTCCAATCTATTTTCGAAGATTGGCCTTAAAAGTGGGTACCATCAAATTCGTATGCGATAAGGTGATGAATGGAAGACTGCCTTTAAAACAAAACACGATTTGTATGAATGGTTGGTCATGCCATTTGGATTAACCAATGCTCCTAGCACTTTTATGAGACTCACGAATTATGTATTAAGATCATTTACCGGTAAGTTTTGTGTTGTGTAGTTTGATGATATACTCATTTATAGCAAAACATTGGAAGAGCATGTAGTACACCTTAAATCTATTTTGGAGGTTCTTCGAAAGGAAACCATATATGCTAATCTTAAAATGTGTACATTTTGCTCTGTCAAGGTTGTTTTTCTAGGTTACGTGGTCAGCTCGGAGGGACTCGAGATGGACCAAAAGAAATCAAAACTATACAAGAGTGGTCGAGACTGACGAGTATCAGCCAAGTCTGAAACTTCAACAGCTTGGCTAGCTTCTATAGGTGCTTTGTGCCCAACTTCAGCACTTTAGTCGCGCTGTTAACGAGCATTATAAAGAAAAACTTACCCTTCTATTGGACCAATGAGCAAGAGAAATCTTTTAATGATATTAAGAATTACTTTACTAAAGCTCCTTTATTAGCACTTCCTAATTTTTTTAAAACTTTTGAGATTGAAAGTGATGCCTTAGGTGTAGGAATCAGGGCTGTGGTCACTGAAGAGCTACCTAGGTTACCTCCAGAACGTGAAATGGAGTTTGGGGTTGAGCTCCTTCCTGGTATAGCTCTGGTGTCCATTGCCCTTTATAGAATGGCACCGAAGGAGCTTGTAGAACTTAAAGCTCAAATTCAAGAGTTACTAGAACGAGGGTTCATCCACCCTAGTGTGTCTCCGTGGGGAGCACTGGTTTTGTTTGTGAAAAAGAAGGATGGATCCATGCGTATGTGCATCGACTACCGGCAACTAAAAAAATTGACTATTAAGAATAAGTACCCTTTACCGAGGATTGATTATCTATTCGATCAGTTTTGTGGAGCTTCAGTTTTCTCTAAGATAGATCTTCGATCGGGGAACCATCAACTGAGGGTCAAAAAGATTGATGTGTATAAGATGGTGTTTAGGACTCGAGATGGTCATTATGAGTTCCTAATGATGCTGTTTGGATTGACGAATGCACCAACGACTATTATGGATTTGATGAACTATGTGTTCCAACCTTATCCGGACCAGTTTCTAGTAGTATTCATTGATGCTATTTTGGTGTATTCGAAGACTGAGATTGAGCATGATGAACATCTCCGAGTGGTTCTGCAAATTTTGAGAGAGAAATAGTTGTACGCCAAATTTAGCAAGTGTGAATTTTGGCTGCGATAGGTAACTTTTCTGGGTCATGTGGTATCTGCTGAGGGGATTAGGGTTGATCCTCAAAAAATTAAGGCTATGTTGGATTGGAAGTAGCCTAAGACTGTATCAGAAGTTCATAGTTTTCTGGAACTAGTTAGGTACTATCGAAGATTTGTAAAGGGGTTCTCATAGATTGTCGCGCCCTTAACTAAGCTGCTACATAAGGGCGTACCATTTATCTGGATAGACGCGCAACAAGAGAGCTTTGAAAAGCTCAAGAAAGTTCTGACTGAGGCACCTGTCTTGATTCAGCCAAAGTCTGGGAAAGAGTTTATTGTCTACAGTGATGCATCACACGTTAGTTTGGGTTGTTTATTGATGCAAGACGGTAAAGTGGTGGCCCATACATCACGTCAGCTTAAGACGCATAAGGCGAACTATCCAACGCATGACTTGGAATTGGCTACGGTGGTATTCGCTCTGAAAATTTGGAGGCACTATTTGTATGGTGAGAAGTGTATCATATACATAGATTGTAACAGTCTGATTTAGACCCTAATCAGAACGGTGGTTTCGGGACCACGAATTCGAGTCAAAAAAATATTTTTAAATTATTTTCCATGTTTATTTTGTGTGAGTTTATATATTTGTGAAATTTTTGTGACTTAATTTCGTCGTTTAGGTGTCCGATTAAATAAAACGACCTAAATGCGTAAAATGAAAATTTGATAGTAACTTATATAAGGGCCGAATTATTAATGGCTTTTTAAGTTAAGGTATTTATGTTGTAATTATACCTTTAGTTAGATGTTTGAACGGTAATAGGCACAGGTTATAAAATTCTATTATTATTTCATAAAGGTTATATAAGTAATTTATCTAATAAAATATAATAAGTTAATATTAAAGTACAAAATTCATTTAACTATATCATCATCTTCCATTGCCTAAAGTTTAAACAAAGAAAAAGAAAAAAACCAAGCTAGGGTTCGGGTGGTTTTAAGTTCAATCAAGGTAAGTATTCAGCTCAGTTTTCGATAATTTTTATGTTTTTGAGATTGCTGCTTCGAGTACTAGAAAACCCAAGCTTTAATTTTTGATTTTGATGAATATTTTCAGTTGTGCCATTGTTGATAGTTTGTGATTTTTGTTGTTTGATGTTGAAAAATGGAAGATATGTTTTAGATTAACATGTTTTGTATTGGAACTTTTGATGATTTTGAGTAATTAGGACTTAATTGCAAAATAGTAATTTGAGAGACTAAAATGTGAAATAAATTGAATATATGGACTTGTTTGAGAGTGGGTAAAATTCGGCCCAACATAAGTATAGGGAAATTTTGTGTATTTTGTGTTTTGTGCAATAGGGACTAAATTGTAAAAATTGTAAATGTCAGGGGTAAAATGGTAAATTACCCATTTATGTGTTTTTGGACTAAATTGAATGAAAATATGTTTGAATGAACTTAATTTGAATATGTTTAGATCAAGAAATAAAGAAATCGGATTTGGACTAGGGAAAGACGAAAGTTGTCGACTAGTAGCCCCATCCCGTTTTACGACGTCCGAGATAAGTTTATAAGCAAATAGACGTGTTAAATTGTAGTTAAATATAAATATTATATGTTGTTATGTAATGTCTGAAAGTCTCGTATGAACCATAGGAATAGTTAGGATACATATGTCATGACATAGGATTCCGATATGTGTGTGCGAGTAAGACCATGGCATCGAAATGTGATTTCGATATGTGTTTTACGAGTAAGACCCCGTCTGGGACAGTGGCATTGATTCGTGGCTACATGAAGACCACGTCTGGGACGTTGGCATTTTACGATTTATGTGATTATCCGAGTGTCCTATCCAATTCTGAATGGTTCATCGGGTAAAGATAAGTAGAGTTCGAGTATGTAAACTGAGCTAAATGGCCAGGTATGAGTTAGTTCGATATTTCCTAAAAATAAGGTAAGTGTATTTGGCCTATTGCACATTATTGAATGAGCCTTAATTTTATGTATGTGTGTTTATGTGTATTCTGCCAAATGACTAATATATGTACATGAGACTATATTATGATCTACAAGTTTATATATATTGAAAATGTAAACTAGGTACTTAATGAATATTCGGCATTGAAGGTTAAATAATGATTTTTTGGCTATATAAACATTCGGTTAAAGTGATAATATAATTGTATAATATAATTGTATACAAATGTATATGATTATATGTATGTAACATGAATACATAAGTGTCTAGATTTAAATATGAATTGATATAATAATTGTAACACCCCTTACCCGTACCCGAGGTCGGGATAAGGTACGAGGCGTTACCAGACTAACATACAAACATTAAACTAAAATAGGGCCATAAAATTTCATTCATATTTCAAAACGTTCATTCACTTACACATAGTCCCTTATTTGAGTCTACGAAGCCCAAAACATACTTTAGAAAGGGTTCAGGACTAAACCGAGAACTTACAAAAATCTTGGAAATTTCATGCTTTAAGGCTTCACACGCCCGTGTCCCAAAGTCGTGTTCCATACACGGCTGAGACACATGGTCGTGTCTCTGCCTATGTGGAATATACCTAGGCTATTTTCCAAGCCTTGGTCAACCTTAATCTCTTACACACTTATACAAAATCAAAAGCATATAACATGGTATTCATTTAATGATTAAATATTCTCAATTAAACCACAAACATAGCATTTTTATATCATCATACATGTGTCTCTCATACTCATTTTACCTTGTTTATTATAGTACCACTTATACATTTATACCAAGATTATCATCTTACCAAATATCTTCAGCGTAGTCATCAAGCATTCATATTTAAAACTAGATCATATATTTATAAAATATCACAATTGAGATGCGCAAAATAACATGTTTGCCTGAAACATTTCAGTTCAACTCCATACCCAACAAGCATTACATTGAGACTAGTCATATATATATACATGTCATGATACATATCATTCTCTTTCTGTTTTCTTATAAACACATATCATTTATTTCATTATATCAATATTTTATATACCATAGTTTCCATGTATTCCACATATATTTATTTTCCTCCTCCTCCTCTCCATTCCACATCCTTAATGTATATAGCATTCTTGTAAGTACGATTTCACAATTAACTAATAAATGCTCACATCAAATTGTCCACACAAGTCATTGTCACTTACTTATTTATAATTCGAGCTAGAGAGCTCCAAATTAAGATCCATAAATTTCCCCTGAAACTAGACTCAAATATCTTTCCACCATAAAATTTTCATAATTTTTGGTTTAGCCAATTAGTACAGTTTCTTCATTAAAATTTCCCTGTTTCACTTTTCGCGATTCGACCTCTCTTCACTAAAAATTAATTATCTTACAGTACAAAACTCGAATAATGTTCTTGTTGATTTATCTGGAAAATAGACGCATTAGGGATTTTAAAAATATAAGTTTAAGCCTCTAATTATTTTTATCCAAATTTTTGTGATTTTCCAAAGTCAGAATAGGGGATCACGTAATCATTCTGAACCAGTCTCACAAAAACATAAATATCTCAAAATATAGAACTCCTTTTCTTGCTCTATTTCGTTTATATGAAAATAGACTCATAAGATTTAATTTTAGATATTATTAAGTCTCTGATTCAATTCCTACTATTTTTAGTGGTTTTTCAAAATCACGTCACTGCTACTGTCCAAAACAGTTTTTTTGCTAATTCACTCTTTCACACTTTCTTTGTATTAACCTCATTTTAACATACATATCACAAATCATTTTCACCACATTTCATACATCACAAGTATAGGCCCATGATCACAAGGTCACCACCATAAAATCATCCTCATGTATAACTTACTTGTTTATAACCTTACCACATCCTGGTCACTTAATGAACACATCATTCACATAACCAAGTTCCTGCACTTATTCATCACAAAACTCACAAAGCAATACATAGAGAGTCTCCCGTTGAACACTTCGGATCAATCCTCGATACTTGGTGGTTTCAGCACATAGCTCCACCCATCATATAGTTCGGCTTTCTTGTACACATGGTGAACACTCAGTACCACCCATGTGACCTAGCCAATTTATCTCGTAGCTCTCTTGTCTACATGGTGTCCTTCACCTGGAACCACGCATGCGACCTAGCTACATATATCCCGTAGCTCTCTTGTCTACATGGTGTACACATAGTATCACCCATGTGACCTAGCTACATCATAATGTCTTGTAGCTCTCTTGTACACATGATATGCACTCAGCCCCATACATGTGACCTAGCTACATACTATCTGTACCATCCAATCTTTCCGAAGGTTCAACCGGGATTTCTCTCTCTTTTCCAACAATTTCACCGATCAAGTAATTATCCACAAACATATTTCCAATATTATTATAAAATATCATAATACAAGTAATATTGATGTATTACTTACATATAAACTTACATCTCATTTAATATCGGGGCAATAACATTAAATTACACATTGCCTTATTAAAAATCATATGAACTTACAATTTCCCATAATATCCATAATCATAGAAATCACATTTATGTATGATAATTAAATGCACTTCATGTACCATAGACATATTTTTAAATCAATTCATAAACTTGGCACCATAATCATTTAATTTAACATAATTCAATTAATTCACTAAATTTAACTTGCAAATATAAATTACAATATTATTCTTTGTATTATTGTCATACCAACTTACATACTTTCAACATCTCAGAAATCATAATAAATATATCAATTTTACATTGAAACATGCATAAATTAATGCTTATTATACATATGAGCTTACCTCGATACTTAAACGGCCATTTTACAAACTTTCCCAATTTTCGATTTTTCTCTCATTCTAGGTTCAAATCTCGTTTTCCGGGATCTAAAACATCATATTTTACTTATTTAATTAATGTACTACTCAAAACAGTCTTTAACTCAAACTTTGGAAAAATTACAATTTTACCCCTAAACTTTTGCATATTTACACTTTTTCCCCTAGGCTCGGGAATTAAACTTCATCCCTTATTCTTATGTTTTATGACACGCTGATCACTTTTCCCTTCCATGGAAACATCAAATTCTCACTCTAACATATACTTATGACTATTAGGTATTTTTACCGATTAAGGCCTTTTACTCGTTTTCACTCAAAACCGAGTAGCACAAGTTATCTAACATAATTTAAAACCTCATATTCTATCATAAAACAGAAAAATAAACACATTTCACCTATGGGTATTTTTCCAAATATGAACCCTAGCTTAAATTATTGCTAGAATAAGCTTAATCAAATTATCGGGATTCCAAAAACGTAAAGAACTTGAAAAACGGGGTTAAAACAGACTTACTATTGAGCTTGGAAAGCTTTAAAACCCTAGACATGGCTTCCCCATGCTAATTTCAGCCTCCATGAAAAAGATGAGTCAATTTTGGCTTTATTTTCCCTTTTTATTTCTTTTAATTACCAAATGACCAAAATGCCCTTCCTTACTAAACTTTCAAAAATTCCATCCATGTCCAATTTTTTCCATCACTTAGAAATTGGTAAAATTTCTATTTAAGACCTCCTAATTAATATTTCAAAGCAATTTCATACTAGAAACTTCTAGAATGCAAGTTTTGCAACTTATTCAATTTAGTCCCTAACTTCAAATCGAGCACTTTATGCATAGAATTTGTGACATCCCTAAATTGACCCTAGTCGGAAAGTGGTTTCGGGACCACTAAACCGAGTTGTAATAATAATTAACCATCATAATTGATGCTCATTATATGCATATATGCATGTGTGAAAATTTCATGTTTGGATTTTGTTAATTGTTAGTGAATTTTATCAATTAGGACTTGTGTGAGAAAACTTAGAAATGTGATAGGCAAATGTTTAAGTGGCCTATTGATGCATGCTAGAAAATGTTGTCCTTGCATGTCAAATTACCCAATTTATTCTCTAGTGGCCGGCCAAGATGAAAGGTGGATGGGCAAATATATATGTTTAATAGATATTAAATTAAGAAGTGGCATTAATTTAGATAAAATAATATTAGTTACATAAAGTAAAGAAAACAAAGGTGAAGGAAGACTTACCTACCAGCTTCTCCATTTTGCCGTGAATGAGCAAAGAAAACAAAAAAAAAAATAATAGTAATACAAGAGAAATTAGAAGAGGAGTGTTCATCTTCTTCTCCATCTTGCCAAAGCCGAAAACCAAAGGAAGGAATTAGAGAGCTCTTCATTAAGCAAATTCGGCAACCCTTCTTCTAGTTGGAGGTAAGTCTTGAGATGTTGGCTTTAACTTCTTTGCATTGTGAGCTAATTGTCAAAGTGCATTTCGGCAATGTCATGAAAAATCAAACTTTCATGGTGGTTGGAACATCAAGCCGTGTATCAAGAGGTTAGGAGAAGAGGTTGTTTCATGTTGTATTGAATAAGTAGAGGCGATATAGGGTTAAAATTTGTGAAATCTTAGTTAGGTAATGCTTGGTGCATTCGGCCATAGTTGATAGTGAAGCGGGTGATTTATTTCCTATATGTTAAATGAATAAGTGTGAATGGGTGAAGTTTGGATTGGTTAAATGTTCATATAGGTTGTTTGATGAAAAGGAAAAGAGAAGAATTAGATATCATCTTTGATGCTAGTGTCGTATAGGAGGATGTTGAACTTGAATAAGTAATATTCGGCTAGCATGATAGGTACGAAATATTAAGTAGATGAGATAATAGATGGGGGAAGTGGCTAATAGGGACTTTTAAATGAAATTATGCTAAGGCCGTATGTATCAAATGCTAAGCGTGCTTATATGTGTATTCAGCCAAGGAAGCATGATAGGAAGCTTCGATAGGTTTGAGAGATGAATGACCAAATGAACTATGGGTCATGTATGAATAAATTTTTATGTATGTGTGTGATTGATTGGGAAGTAAATTTGTTTGATGTAGCTCAAGAGCTCAAAGGATCGAAGTTGGACAAGGGGAAAGAAAAAGTAATTGAATAGCCGTTGAAGACGTGCGACAACATCTGAGGTAAGTCGTTAAGCATATATGTTTGATATTGCTTGAATGATTGGAAAATCTATGCAATTGTGTTTAATGGAATGCTATATATGTATAAATGATATTGTATGTGTATAGAGTGATGACACTTGTTGAATGTAAAAGAAATAGTGAAATGTGTAGAAAGTTTGCTTTCGGCACTAAGTGTGCGGGCAATACGTGTGTATGGTGACGAGATTGGCACTATGTGTGCGATTTACTATGGCACTATGTGTGCGATTTACTATGGCACTATGTGTGCGATTTACTATGGCACTATGTGTGCGATTTACTATGGCACTATGTGTGCGATTCGCTATGGCACTATGTGTGCGAACATAATAAGCACTATGTGTGCCACATTTGGTTGTGGAAATAACTTGTGCATGAACGAGGTAAGTGATTGAGCTACTAACTAAATATCGAAATTGGGACTGTACGGTGTATGCATAAAATTATCTATTACGTTGTTGTTCCAACTTGAGGAAACGGATCCAAATCGATTGGTCTGACTTGGCGTTTGATTCGGTTGAAGGTCTTGGCATGAGATCGAACCAAAAATTTAAGAAATTGTAGTATAGGTTGTTATGGTTGGAAACATCGATTTGTATTATTTGTTTATTCACTTATGATTGTTATTGTTGGATGGTAGAGTAGTGCTTACGACTTCTTGAGTTATGTACTCATTTGGTGTGCTTATTTGTTGTTTATTTAGGTTCTTGATCCATTTTGCGTGCTCGGACTGTCATCGAAGTCATCACACCGTCTAGCGACTTTTTGGTATCTTCTTCTTAGATGGTTTAAGAAAACATTTCGGCATGTATAGGCTATTATGTTTTGTTTGAACTTGGTATGTAAAATTTTGAATAGCCATGCGAAAATGGCTTATAAATGTTTTGAGCACAATGTTATAATCATTTGGTATGTATATGCTCATTAAGAGGCATGGAAGTGTTTGGCAATGACCAGCCATTAGAATGGGTCATCATGCTTATATTTTGGACCATATATGAAAAAGGGGTGGTTGAATCATAGAAACTATGTGTTAGAGAAAGTCTATCCTAGAAAATGATGCAGGCAGAAACAGTGACGTGGATGTGAAAAATCACTAAAAATAGTAGGAATAGAATTAAATAGTGAATAAATTATGTAAATGAACCTTGATGAATCTATTTTCATATGGAGGAAACGAAACGGTTATATGAGTTGTATGTTAAGAGATATTTGGGTTTTAGTGAAACAGGGCCAGAACAGTTTCTGGATTCCCTGTTCCGACTTTGAAAATTCACTATAAATTAACCAGAAATAATTAGGAGTCATACCATATATGTATAAATTCCTCTTTGAGTCTAGTTTCCATAGAAACAAACGGTACCAGTATTGAAGCCCTGCACAGGGAGTTATTTGAGTTGTAACGCATGAAGGTCAGTGTAGTCTGCCCCTGTAATATGGGAGACTTTAACTAATAAACTGTACTAATTGGCTTGACCAAAAATTCTAGAAAAAAAAATCTGTAGACGGAAATATGAGTCTAGTTTCAGAAAAAAATTACGAAACTGATTTTCGAGTTCTAAAACTCAAGTTATGATTTTTGAAGCGACTAGTACACAGATTGGCAGCTTATGCGGAACTTTTCAATAAGTGGTTTGAAGTCCGTTAACACCTCGTGTTCGACTCGTGACGGTCTCGGTTCGGGTGTTACAATTTGATTGGTATCGAGCTATGGTTTAGTCGGTTCTAGGACTACCATGGCACGTATGAGTCTAGCTATACATGCCTTAATGTTAATGTTTAAATGTGTGATGACTTGACGGTTAAAATGTTTTTTTTGTTGTTTTGATTAGTAAATGGATCCCGATGTAGAGAACCTTGGCGGATGACGTTGAAAGTGTAGCGGCTGCTCTCGCACAAGGGATGCCGCTGTTGAACCTCGGTCATCTGTGAATAATCAAGGTGAGGGGCTAAACAAGCCTTCTTTACCATGATGAATGAGTGGGTCGCGCAATATGCCCGATCCAATCCTACTGTCCAACAATTCCGAATTTGAATAATCCACCCAAGAGCCCATAATGCCATCGATTCTCGACCTCGTGAGGTGAGTAAGCCACCGTAGATTTGATTAGGAAGCACGGGCTGAAGAGTTCAGGCGTAATTATCGATGATGCCGAAAGGGCCGAGTTACGCTTGACAACACCATTCGGTGTTTGATGAACTGTCATGCACACCGATGAATGTCTAAAGTGTGCTATATCCTTGTTGCGGGACTCACCTACTATTGGTGGAGGACCTTGATTTCCATAGTTCCAAGCGAGCGAGTTACTTGGGATTTCTTTCAAGCGGAGTTTGAAAGAAATATATTAGTCAACGGTTCATCGGTCAAAAGCGTAAGGAATTCACGGAACTCAAGCAAGGCCGCATGACAAGATGTCGAATCTGAACATGAGTTCGTAAGACTCGATCGGTATGCCCGGAGTGTGTGGCTGATGAGGTTGCTATGTGCAAGAGGTTTGAAGAAGGATTGAATGAAGATCTAAGACTACTAGTGGGTATTTTGGAGATAAAAGAATTCGTAACATTAGTTGAACGAGCCTGCAAGGCGGAGAAACTTGGAAAGGAGAAGAAGAAGGCTGAATTTGAAGCTAGAGACTATCACAAAAGATCAACGGGTAAAGCTCCATTCTCGGCTGTAAAGAAGTTCAGGGAGGACACCAATAGATCGAGGACGACTGCGGGGATTTCCATTAGACCACGACCATTGAAGGACTCCCGAGCTACTTCGGTAGCTAGTGTGGGCAATAACCGTCAAGAGAAACCTGAATGCCCCCAATGTGGGAGAAGACACATAGGTGAATGTTGGGGTAAGTCTACCAATAAGGCTTGTTACGGATGCGGTTGAAGGACCACCTCATTAGAGATTGCCTGAGCTTGATGAGAAGAATAGGATGCAAGGTGCGAGACCTAGTGGAATGACAACTAGAGGTAGACCACCAAGAATTTCAGGAGGTAGGGGTGGTAGTCGAGAGGGCTACTGTCTGGCTGTTCGATCGAGACCCGCGCTCTGCTAGAGCATATGCCATCCAGCAGACGAGAGGAGGCATCCTCCCCGACGTTATCACCGGTACTTTCACTCTTTTCGATACTAATGTGATTGCTTTGATTGACCCCGGTTCCACTCATTCTTATATATGCGAAATCTTAGCATCCAAGAAGACTTTGCCTATTGAGTCTCTCGAGTTTGTAATTGGTGTCAAACCCTTGGGTCATTACGTGCTTGTCAACAAAGTGTGTAAGAAAAGTCCCTAGTGTTTCGAGGTTCTTGTTTTCCGCGGACTTGATGCTTTTGCCGTTCGGCTAATTCGACGTTATTCTTGGGTTGGATTGGTTGACCATGCACGATGCGGTTGTAAATTGCAAAGGCAAGACTATCGATCGAGGTGCGCGAATAACGAGATAATTCGGGTTGAGTCTACGGACTTAAAGGGTTGCCACCGTAATATCGATAATGTTGGCCCGAAATATGTAAGAAAAGGTGCGAAGCGTACCTTGCGTATGTGCTCGATGACAAGGAGTCGGAAAAGAAACCCGAATCTGTGCGATGGTTTGTGAATACCGGATGTTTTCCACGAAGAATTGCGGGTTTGCCACTGTTCGGAAATAGAGTTTGGCATCGAATTGGTACCGGTACCACTCCAATTTCGATAGCTCGTATCGTATGGCACCAACGAATTAAAGGAGTTGAAAGCTCGATTGCAAGAATTGGTGGATAGAGGTTTTGCTCGCCGAGTTTTTCTCCTTGGGTGCGCCCGGTGTTGTTTGTGAAAAGAAGGATGGAACCATGAGGTTGCAGATCGACTATCGTCGACTTAATAAAGCGACGATAAAGAACAAATATCCGTTATCACAGATCGATGATTTGTTCGATCAAATGAAGGGAACCTCGGTGTTTTGAAAATAGATCGAGATCGGGCTATTATCGATTCTTGAATTCGAGATTCGGACGTACTCCAAGACGCCTTGAGCGAGATATGGTCACTACGAGTTCCTAGTGATGCCATTTGGGCTTACTAATGCCCCTGCGGTATTTATGGATTTGATGAATCGGATTTTCAGACCATATCTGGATCGGTTCGTAGTTACCTTCATTGATGACATTTTAGTCTATTCGCAAAATGAGACCGAACACGCTGAACACCTGAGGATAGTGTTGCGAATTTTACAGATAAGCGGTTATATGCTAAGTTCAACAAGTGTGAGTTCGGTTGAGGAGGTTAGCTTCTTGGGTCATTTGATATCTGCATCGGGTATTCGAGTCGACCGAAAAATTTCGGCCATAGTCGATTGGAAACCTCCAAGGAATGTTACCGAAGTTAAGAGCTTTTTGGGACTTGCGGTTACTACCGACGGTTTGTAAAGGATTCTCGATGATAGCCACACCCATGACAAAACCGCTTGAAAGATGTCAAATTTGAATGGACGGAAAAGTGTCGGAAAAGTTTCGACCAATTGAAAACTCATTTGACGAAAGCTCAGTTCTAGTATAGCCGAATCGGCAAAGAGTTTGTCATCTATAGTGATGCCTCCCTACTTGGGTTAGGTTGCGTATTGATGCAAGAAGGTCGAGTTGTGGCCTATGCGTCGAGACAATTAAAGCCACATGAGAAAAATTATCCAACCCATGATCTCGAATTGGTCGCCATCGTATTCGCCTTAAAGATATGGCGACATTACTTATTTGGTGAGAAGTGCCATGTATTCGGATCACAAAAGTCTCAAATATTTGATGACTCAAAGAGACTTAAATCTGCGACACAGACGATGGCTCGAGTTGTTAAAAGATTATGAGCTCGTCATTGATTATCACCGGAAAGGCTAATGTGGTTGAGGATGCCTTAAGCGGAAATCACCTTGTTGCTTCTGACGATGAATGTACACTTGTCAATCCTACCCGACAATGTGTTAGTAGTGAATTAAAGGCCAAACCATTGTTGGCTCATCAAATTCGTGAAGCTCGAGAAAGTTGATGAGGAGTTGCTTGCAAAGCGGGTGAGTGTGTTCGAACAAGAAATCGAGTTTCAAATTGATGATGACGATTGTTTGAGGTTGAAGTCGTCTGTGTGTTCCAAAGAATTGAACTTATTTCGATAATTCTAAATGAAGCCCATTGTAGCCGAATGACAATCCACCCGGAGTACGAAGATGTACAACGATTTGAAACGTCGGTTTTGGTGGCATGGTATGAAACGAGACATCTCGATTTTGTTTGAAATGTTTAATATGTCAACAAGTGAAAGCGGAACATCAAGTGCCATCGGGATTACTTCACCGATCACGATACCCGAGTGGAAATGGGATCGAGTCACAATGGACTTTGTATCCGGACCGCCATTGTCGCAAGTAAGAAGGATGCGATTTGGGTCGTTGTAGATAGATTGACTAAGTCGGCTCACTTTGTCCCCGTACGTACGGATTTTTCAATGGACAAACTAGCCGAATTATACGTTTCTCGATTGTGAGACTACACGGGTGCCTATTTCCATCGTGTCGATAGAGATCCGAGATTTACCTCGCGATTTTGGAAGAAGTTGCAAGAGGCTTTGGGTACCAAGCGCATTTTAGCACTCGCTTTCATCCCCAAACCGATGGTCAATCCGAACGGATAATTCAAATCTGGAGGATATGTTGAGATGTTGCATCCTTGAGTTTAGTGGTTCATGGGAAAGATATTTGCCTTTGATTGAATTCGCTACAACAATAGCTTTCAATCAAGTATTAAGATGGCGCCTTACGAGGCTTTATACGATCGTAAATGCCGTACCCATTATTCTGGATGAACTTAGTGAAGGTAAATTCTTGGGTTGATTTTGTTAAGGATACCGAGCAAAAGTTCGAGTGATTCGTGAAAGTTTGAAAGTCGCCGGATCGCCAAAAGTTGTATGCGGATTTGAAAAGAAAAGATATTGAATATCAAGTTGGAGACAAGGTCTTTCTCAAAGTTTCACCTTGGAAGAAGGTGCTTAGATTTGGTCGTAAGGGCAAATTGAGTCCGAGGTTCATCGGGCCATATGAAGTGTCCGAACGAGTTGGGCGATTGCATATCGATTAATTTTGCCCCGAGCTCGAAAAGATTCACAACGTTTTTCATGTCTCGATGCTTGACGATATAGGTCGATCCATCGCACGTAATTGCTCCATCCGAGATTGAGATTCACCTAATTTGAGCTATGAAGAGAAGCGGTTTGCATTATGAAGCGTGAAGTAAAAGAATTGCGCAATAGGAAAATCCCGTTAGTGAAGGTGTTGTGGCATAAACACGGAATGGAAGAAGCCACTTGGGAACTTGAAGACTCTATGAAAGAGCGATACCGAGCCTATTTACGGTAAGATTTTTGGGACGAAAATTTCTTAAGTGGGGAGAGTTGTGACATCCCTAAATTGACCCTAGTCGGAAAGTGGTTTCGGGACCACTAAACCGAGTCGTAATAATAATTAACCATCATAATTGATGCTCATTATATGCATATATGCATGTGTGAAAATTTCATGTTTGGATTTTGTTAATTGTTAGTGAATTTTATCAATTAGGACTTGTGTGAGAAAACTTAGAAATGTGATAGGCAAATGTTGAAGTAGCCTATTGATGCATGCTAGAAAATGTTGTCCTTGCATGTCAAATTACCCAATTTATTCTCTAGTGGCCGGCCAAGATGGAAGGTGGATGGGCAAATATATATGTTTAATAGATATTAAATTAAGAAGTGGCATTAATTTAGATAAAATAATATTAGTTACATAAAGTAAAGAAAACAAAGGTGAAGGAAGACTTACCTACCAACTTTCTCATTTTTGCCGTGAATGAGCAAAGAAAAAAAAAAAAAAATAATAGTAATACAAGAGAAATTAGAAGAGGAGTGTTCATCTTCTTCTCCATCTTGCCAAAGCCGAAAACCAAAGGAAGGAATTAGAGAGCTCTTCATTAAGCAAATTCGCAACCCTTCTTCTAGTTGGAGGTAAGTCTTGAGATGTTGGCTTTAACTTCTTTGCATTGTGAGCTAATTGTCAAAGTGCATTTCGGCAATGTCATGAAAAATCAAACTTTCATGGTGGTTGGAACATCAAGCCGTGTATCAAGAGGTTAGGAGAAGAGGTTGTTTCATGTTGTATTGAATAAGTAGAGGCGATATAAGGTTAAAATTTGTGAAATCTTAGTTAGGTAATGCTTGGTGCATTCGCCATAGTTGATAGTGAAGCGGGTGATTTATTTCCTTTATGTTAAATGAATAAGTGTGAATGGGTGAAGTTTGGATTGGTTAAATGTTCATATAGGTTGTTTGATGAAAAGGAAAAGAGAAGAATTAGATATCATCTTTGATGCTAGTGTCGTATAGGAGGATGTTGAACTTGAATAAGTAATATTCGCTAGCATGATAGGTACGAAATATTAAGTAGATGAGATAATCGATGGGGAAGTGGCTAATAGGGACTTTTAAATGAAATTATGCTAAGGCCGAATGTATCAAATGCTAAGTGTGCTTATATGTGTATTCGCCAAGGAAGCATGATAGGAAGCTTCGATAGGTTTGAGAGATGAATGACCAAATGAACTATGGGTCATGTATGAATAAATTTTATGTATGTGTGTGATTGATTGGGAAGTAAATTTGTTTGATGTAGCTCAAGAGCTCAAAGGATCGAAGTTGGACAAGGGAAAGAAAAGTAATTGAATAGCCGTTGAAGGCGATGCGACAACATCCGAGGTAAGTCGTTAAGCATATATGTTTGATATTGCTTGAATGATTGGAAAATCTATGCAATTGTGTTTAATGGAATGCTATATATGTATAAATGATATTGTATGTGTATGGAGTGATGACAATTGTTGAATGTAAAAGAAATAGTGAAATGTGTAGAAAGTTTGCTTTCGGCACTAAGTGTCTTGGCAATACGTGTGTATGGTGACGAGATTGGCACTATGTGTGCGATTTACTATGGCACTATGTGTGCGATTTACTATGGCACTATGTGTGCGATTTACTATGGCACTATGTGTGCGATTTACTATGGCACTATGTGTGCGATTTACTATGGCACTATGTGTGCGATTTACTATGGCACTATGTGTGCGATTCGCTATGGCACTATGTGTGCGAACATAATAAGCACTATGTGTGCCACATTCGATTGTGGAAATAACTTGTGCATGAACGAGGTAAGTGATTGAGCTACTAACTAAATATCGAAATTGGGACATGCGGTGTATGCATAAAATTATCTATTACGTTGTTGTTCCAACTTGAGGAAGCGGATCCAAATCGATTGGGCTGACTTGGCGTTTGATTCGGTTGAAGGTCTTGGCATGAGATCGAACCAAAATTTAAGAAATTGTAGTATAGGTTGTTATGGTTGGAAACATCGATTTGTATTATTTGTTTATTCACTTATGATTGTTATTGTTGGATGGTAGAGTAGTGCTTACGACTTCTTCGAGTTATGTACTCATTTGGTGTGCTTATTTGTTGTTTATTTAGGTTCTTGATCCATTTTGCGTGTTTCGGACTGTCATCGAAGTCATCACACCGTCTAGCGACTTTTTGGTATCTTCTTCTTAGATGGTTTAAGAAAACATTTCGGCATGTATAGGCTATTATGTTTTGTTTGAACTTGGTATGTAAAATTTTGAATAGCCATGCGAAAATGGCTTATAAATGTTTTGAGCATAATGTTATAATCATTTGGTATGTATATGCTCATTAAGAGGCATGGAAGTGTTTGGCAATGACCAGCCATTAGAATGGGTCATCATGCTTATATTTTGGACCATATATGAAAAAGGGGTGGTTGAATCATAGAAACTATGTGTTAGAGAAAGTCTATCCTAGAAAATGATGCAGGCAGAAACAGTGATGTGGATGTGAAAAATCACTAAAAATAGTAGGAATAGAATTAAATAGTGAATAAATTATGTAAATGAACCTTGATGAATCTATTTTCATATGGAGGAAACGAAACGGTTATATGAGTTGTATGTTAAGAGATATTTGGGTTTTAGTGAAACAGGGCCAGAACGGTTTCTGGATTCCCTGTTCCGACTTTGAAAATTCATTATAAATTAACCAGAAATAATTAGGAGTCATACCATATATGTATAAATTCCTCTTTGAGTCTAGTTTCCATAGAAACAAACGGCACCAGTATTGAAGCCCTGCACAGGGAGTTATTTGAGTTGTAACGCATGAAGGTCAGTGTAGTCGGCCCCTGTAATATGGGAGACTTTAACTAATAAACTGTACTAATTGGCTTGACCAAAAATTCTAGAAAAAAAAATCTGTAGACGGAAATATGAGTCTAGTTTCAGAAAAAAATTACGAAACTGATTTTCGAGTTCTAAAACTCAAGTTATGATTTTTGAAGCGACTAGTACACAGATTGGCAGCTTGTCTGGAACTTTTCAATAAGTGGTTTGAAGTCTGTTAACACCTCGTGTTCGACTCCGGCGACGGTCTCGGTTCGGGGTGTTACAGAATTTCTTGACAAAATTTTCACACAATCATGCAATCATGTCATAGACCTCAAAATAATCATAAAATAATTATTTCTATCTCGAATTTTGTGGTCCTGAAACCACTGTTCCAACTAGACCCAATTTTGGGCTATTACAACTCTCCCCCCTTTAGAGATTTTTGTCCTCGAAAATCTTACCGGAGTGAAGTTTAGTATCTTTCTCATGATTTCCAGCATTACTAACTAATTGTTTTCAAGATGATACTTTCAGAAACACTCTGTCATCAATTTGAATCCCAAGATAACTCATCAACTCGATATTTCTCTAACTCTGTCCTTCACTTGTCAACCATTCTCGGTCTCGGTCATATCTATAATTATTTTATCACTGAACTCTTTGATTCCACACTTAGGAACTTAGTCAACATGATTCTTATGAATTTCCATTATATACACCTCATCGGTAATGGGGTGAGGTCGTACAGTCTCTAACTCGATTCTGACATATATCTAAAGGACACATTTTTTTCATTATCCACATATGTCATTATAATCATACTATCCACTTCAAACAATTTATTATTCATATCTATCTTACATAAAATTTCCAATTATCTCATTTCAAACAAGTGCACTCACTCATACATTCTATGAATTTTGAATAACTTTAGTCATCACATTTACTAATTAATTTAGTCAAGCATGCAACAACATATGTAGGCCAAACAAATATGAATAAATATATCACTATATAAACTTTCATCTCACATATTATCACATATACATATATCACGAATTCTTATTCATACCTTCCCGAGTTTAACACATCATAGCTACACTTTATTCAAATACTTCAATATTACTATTAAATGGTCAGATGTAGCTCGGTTGGAGAATACTTCATTTTAAACAAAATAGTCCTCATTAGTGTCTGGAGACATCACACTATCACATATTTGTGGCATGTATAACTAAACTCTCACACTTGCTATGTTAGTCCGAGAATTGACTAAACCTGCTCTGATACCACTAAATGTAACACCCCTTTCCCAAACTCAAGGTCGGGATAAGGTACGAGGCGTTACCGGACAAACATACAAACATTAAACTAAAATACGGGCCATAAAATTTCATTCATATTTCAAAACGTTCATTCACTTACACATAGTCCCTTATTTGAGTCTACGAAACCCAAAACATACTTTAGAAAGGGTTCAGGACTAAACCGAGAACTTACAAAAATCTTGAAAATTTCATGCTTTCAGGCTCCACACGCCCGTGTCCCAAAGTCGTGTTCCATACATGGCTGAGACACATGGTCATGTCTCTACCTGTGTGGAATATACTTAGGCTATTTTCCAAGCTTTGGTCAACCTTAATCTCTTACACACTTATACAAAATCAAAAGTATATAACATGGTATTCATTTAATGATTAAATATTCTCAATTAAACCACAAACATAGCATTTGTATATCATCATACATGTGTCTCTCATACTCATTTTACCTTGTTTATTATAGTACCACTTATACATTTATACCAAGATTATCATCTTACCAAATATCTTCAGCTTAATCATCAAGCATTCATATTTAAAACTACATCATATCTTTATAAAATACCACAATTCAGATGCGCAAAATAACATGTTTGCCTGAAACATTTCAATTCAACTTCATACCTAACAAGCATTACTTTGAGAGTAGTCATATATATATATACATGTCATGATACATATCATTCTCATTCTGTTTTCTTATAAACACATATCATTTATTTCATTATATCAATATTTTATATACCATAGTTTCCATGTATTCCACATATATTTATTTTCCTCCTCCTCCTCTCCATTCCACATCCTTTGTAACACCCCTTACCCGTATCCGTCGCCGGAACAGGGTACGAGGTATTAACAAATTATAGTATATACTATTAAATAGAACCCAAACAAAAATATGGCGTGCAATTTGATCATGAATCATTATAACATATGCCATTAACAATACAAACCAATTTCAAAGGCTTCGTACAAAATGATTAGTTTGATACTATAATTAGTATTTTAAACCTAGACAATTATGACACGTGACAAAATAACTAAGTCTGCTATACATGCCATATTTCAAAATGTTGAGTTCAAACACCAAGAGTATTGATAGTGCGGGCGGATCTTCAACGATCTCTAACTCCTGTGCTAGCTGGATGACACTATAAGACAAAGGAGAGAAAAGAAAGTAAGCTTATAGCTTAGTAAGTAAGTATATAAATAACAAATAAGGGATCTAATATGTTTACAACATAACTCAACATAACTCAATTATATCATATTTTTAATTTTACTATTTACTCCGGTTTGATCAAGTTGTCCCTCCTGCGTCATGATCACTAAATAAATCATAACTCGAGTTATGAAACTCGAAATTCAAATCCGTAAAATTTCCCTGAATCTAGACTCATAAATCTTCTTACTAAATTTTTTTAGAATTTTTTGTTCAGCCAATTAGTACAGTTTATTAGTTTAAGTTTCCCCTGTTACACAGCTCAACTGATCTGACCTCTGTTCACTACGAATTGAATTTCTCTCAGTACACAATTCAAATAACCATGAAACCTGTGTTTTGTACAATTTTTAATGATTTTTCAAAGTTGGAACAGGGGATCACATAGTCATCCTGAACAAGTCACAAACAATTGTAAATATCTCAAAATATAGAATTCTTTTGCTTGCTCTATTTCTTTTATATGAAAATAGACTCATTAAGATTTAATTTCACGTCTCATTAAACCTCTAATTAAATTCCTTCTATTTTTGGTGATTTTTCAAAATCACATCACTGCTACTGTCCAAAACAGTTTTAGTGCTAATTTCACTCTTTCACACATTCTTTGTACTAACCTCATTTTAACTTATATATATATCACAAATCATTTTCACCACATTTCACACATCGCAAGTATAGGCCCATGATTACAATGTCACCACAAAGCCATCCCGTTGAACAATTCGGATTAATCCTCGATACTTGATGGTTTCAACACACAGCCCCACCATCATTTTTCATTTAATTCGGCTCTCTTGTACACATGGTGAACACTTAGTACCACTCATGCGACCTAGCCAATTTGCATCGTAGCTCTCTTGTCTACATGGGATACATCCCGTATCACACATGTGACCTAGCTACTACATAGTATCTCGTAGCTTTCTTGTACACATGATGTGCACTCAGCACCATACATGTGACCTAGCTACGCTCCCTCTATTTTATTCGATCTTTCCGAATGTTCAACCGGGATCTCTCTCTCTATTACTTATTTCTATTCTTCCAATAGTCAATTTATACTTCAACATCAGCTAGTATATATATATATATAATAGGCTGAAATATAAGAATGTAAATGAAATTAATGTGTTATTTACATTCAAACTTACCTCGGTGCAAAATATGGGAATTTTGCAATTTAGTCCAAAACTTTCTCCTTCCCCCGTTCGAGGTCGATTCCACACCTTTCTTGATCTATAACAACATATTTAGCTCATTTAACACTCGAACTATTTATTTTAATCCAAAATCACATTATACAAAATTACATTTTGCCCCTAACTTTACAAAATTATGATTTTGCCCCAAGGCTCGGAAATTTAATTTCAGCCCTTATTCTTATGTTTAATAACCTACTGATCATTTTCTCTTCTATAGCAACATCAAATTCTCACTCTAACACATAGTTATGAATAATAGGTATTTTTATCGATTATCTTGCTTTTGCTCGTTTTCGCTAAAAATCGCTTAGAAAAGATCGTTCTCCTAACTTCAAACATTCATATTCTACCATCAAACAACAAAATACATGCCTATCATTCATGGGTAAATTTTAAACATAAACCCTAACTCGAAATAATGGTAGAAATAGGTAAACCGAAGCTACGAGGATTTCAAAATGTGAAGAACATTAAAAACGGGGCTTGAAATCACTTACTATGAAGCTTGAAAGTTGAAGAAACCCTAGCTATGGAGGAGAGCAAATTTCAGCAGCAACTAGTGAAGATGATGACCAATTTTGTGTTATTTTTCCCATTTTATTTCATTTAATATACAAATGACCAAAATGCCCTTACTACTAAACTTTCCAAAAATTCCCTCCATGTCCAACTTTTGTCCATAACTTAGGAATTGGTCAAATTGCTATTCAAGACCTCCTAGTTAATATCCCAAAGCAATTTCACACTAAAAACTTCTAAAACACGAGTTTTAGAATTTATTCGGTTTAGTCCCTAATCTCAACTTAAGCGCTCAATGTATAGAATTTCATCACGAAATTTTCACGAAATCATGAAATCATATCATAAACCCCAAAATAATTACAAAACAATTATTTATATCTCGGATTTGTGGTCACGAAACCACTATTCCGATTAGGCCCTAATTCGGGTTGTCACATCCTTAATGTATATAGCATTCTTGTAAGTACGATTTCACAATTTACTAATAAATGCTCACATCAAACTGTCCACACAAGTCATAGTCACTTACTTATTTATAATTCGAGCTAGAGAGCTCCAAATTAAGATCCATAAATTTCCCCTGAAACTAGACTCACATATCTTTCCACCATAAAATTTTCATAATTTTTGTTTAGCCAATTAGTACAGTTTATTCATTAAAATTTCCCTGTTTCACTTTTCGCGATTCGGCGATTCGACCTCTCTTCACTAAAATTAATTATCTCACAATACAGAACTCGGATAATGTTCTTGTTGATTTATCTTGAAAATAGACTCATTAGGTATTTTAAAAATATAAGTTTAAGCCTCCAATTATTTTTATCCAATTTTTGGGATTTTCCAAAGTCGAACAGGGATCACATAATCATTCGAACAGTCTCACAAAACATAAATATCTCAAAATATAGAACTCCTTTTCTTGCTCTATTTCTTTTATATAAAAATAGACTCATTAATATTTAATTTTATATCTCATTTAGTCTCTGATTCAATTTCTACTATTGTTGGTGATTTTTCAAAATCAAATCACTGCTACTGTCCAAAACAGTTTTATTGCTAATTCACTCTTTCACACTTTTTTGGATTAACCTCATTTTAACATACATATCACAAATCATTTTCACCACATTTCATTCATCACAAGTATAGGCCCATGATCACAAGGTCACCATAAAATCATCCTCATGTATAACTTACTTGTTTATAACCTTACCACATCCTGGTCACTTAATGAACACATCATTCACATAACCAAGTTCCTGTACTTATTCATCACAAAACTCACAAAGCAATACATAGAGAGTCTCCTGTTGAACACTTCGGATCAATCCTCGATACTTGGTGGTTTCAGCACATAGCTCCACCCATCATATAGTTCGGCTCTCTTGTACACATGGTGAACGCTCAGTACCACCCATGTGACTTAGCCAATTTATCTCGTAGCTCTCTTGTCTACATGGTGTCCTTCACCTGGAACCACGTATGTGACCTAGCTACATATATCCCGTAGCTCATGTGACTTAGCCAATTTATCTCGTAGCTCTCTTGTCTACATGGTGTACACATAGTATCACCCATGCGACCTAGCTACATCATAATGTCTTGTAGCTCTCTTGTACACATGATGTGCACTCAGCCCCATACATGTGACCTAGCTACATACTATTTGTATCATCCAATCTTTCCGAAGGTTCAATCGGGATTTCTCTCTCTTTTCCAACAATTTCACCGATCAAGTAATTATCCACAAACATATTTCCAATATTATTATAAAATATCATAATACAAGTAATATTGATGTATTACTTACATATAAACTTACATCTCATTTAATATCGAGGCAATAACATTAAATTACACATTGCCTTATTAAAAATCTCATTTTTTGGGATCTAAAACATCATATTTTACTTATTTAATTAATGTACTATTCAAAACAGTCCTTAACTCAAACTTTGGAAAAATTACAATTTTACCCCTAAACTTTTGCATATTTACACTTTTACCCATAGTCTCGGGAATTAAACTTCATCCCTTATTCTTATGTTTTATGACATGCTGATCACTTTTCCCTTCTATGGCAACATCGAATTCTCACTCTAACATATACTTATGACTATTAGGTATTTTTACCGATTAAGCCCTTTTACTCGTTTTCACTCAAAATCGAGTAGCACAAGTTTTCTAACATAATTTAAAACCTCATATTATATCATAAAACAGCAAAATAAACACATTTCACCTATGAGTATTTTTCCAAATATGAACCCTAGTTTAAATTATTGCTAGAATAAGCTTAATCAAATTACTGGGATTCCAAAAACGTAAAGAACTTGAAAAACAGGGTTAGAACGGACTTACTATTGAGCTTGGAAAGCTTGAAAACCCTAGCCATGGCTTCCCCCATGCTAATTTCAGCCTCCATGAAAAAGATGAGTCAATTTTGGCTTTATTTTCCCTTTTTATTTCTTTTAATTACCAAATGACCAAAATGCCCTTCCTTACTAAACTTTCAAAAATTCCATCCATGTCCAATTTTTTTCCATCACTTAGAAATTGGTAAAATTTCTATTTAAGACCTCCTAATTAATATTTCAAAGAAATTTCATACTAGAAACTTCTAGAATGCAAGTTTTGCAACTTATTCAATTTAGTCCCTAACTTCAAATTGAACACTTTATGCATAGAATTTCTTCACGAAATTTTCACACAATCATGCAATCATATCATAGACATCAAAATAATCATAAAATAATTATTTCTATCTCGGATTTTGTGGTCCCAAAACCTCTGTTCCAACTAAACCTAATTTTGGGCTATTACAATAATCTAGTTTAATTTAGTTAAGTTGAATAAGTCATTGAGTTGTTTATTTGCTTATGAATTACTAAGATTCGGTAGCTTACTCTCTGTGTTATGTTTACTCTTTTTTATAGATTTTGAAGTCAAGCTACAAGTTCGGGGATCGTCAGCAAAGTCTATCACACAATCTACAGCTTCAGTATTTAAATAATCAAACTCGTATTATGGCATGTATAGGCTGGTTTATATATTTCGAGAATGGTGAAAGTTGGTTATATATATAAGCCATGCAAAAATGGCTAAATTCTTAAGCTATTTCCCTACTTGAAATCAGTTATATATGATTATGGAATGAGCTCATTAGGGTTAATATGTTGTGAGAGAATGAAACCTTAGATAAGTTTATGTGTGTTATGTGCGTTGAAATGGCTGATGATTTGGGTTACAGATGTGGTTGATTTGGTTATAGTTTTGCATAAGTATAAATATATATATATATGGAAATGGTTGTAATATTTTGTCAAAGTGTTATTGTATGGATTGGTGCTAAAGAATATTCAGATATGTTCTAGTGTGGTTGAGATTGATTTTGTTACATGTATATTACGCTATGTTTGGCTGTTTGGTATGTTTACTAATGACTTATATTATTGACATATAATTTGGCTTGTGAGTTGGACTAAAAAAAATAATAGTGTTTAGGTTGATATGTATTCGGCCTTGATACTTAAATTATTTTAGGAGTTATGTTATATGTTTATGGGGTGATCATAATGGATAAGGTATATGCATGATCGGTTATAAGGCAGGAATGAATGAGATGGAATCACCAACTTGATAATAGGTAAATGTTTATGTATCTATTTGTGTATATAATGCATTAACTTGCCTGTGATATAGTACTTGTCCCTATTAATATATTTTGAGTAAATAATGTGGTTTGAAATATGCATGTACGTGATTCTATGAAGCATATATAAATATTAAGTTGTTTTTTAAATTTGTATTTCGGTAAGGGGTAATTGTGTTGATTGAATTAAGGAAAGATGGATATGATTATATGCTGGACTTAAATGGTGCATTAATGTGACATTTTGGTTGGTTTATTTGAGTAGTACAAATGTTTGAGCTAGAGGTTGTATTTCAAATATGTAGTCACAATTTGTGAATAATGTAATTAGTGAACAAAATGTTACCATGCAATATTTTATTTTATGAACTGAAATGATGTGAATTTGGTTGTATAGGACATGCGTATGACATTTACATGATTTAAAAATATATTTTTCATAAGCAATATTTAAAAGTTATAAAATTTAGGATGTACATATTTGATAAGTTGGTAAATCAATATATGTTCTTGATTAGAAGTTAATGTTTAATATTCATGTGTTCTTATAGGCTTTGTTATGTATAAAACTCGGGATTATTTGAAATATTAAATCAAGTATGATAATTATGTTTTACAAATTTTTGTTAGATATTATATAATCAAATTTGATCTGAGTTATATTTTAATCGGTAATACATTGTAACCCTATTTCGTCGACAGAAGTGGGTTAGGGGTGTTACATTTTATTGGTATCAGAGCTATGGTTTAGTCGATTCTAGGACTAACGTAATGTGTGTGAGTTTAGCTATACATGCCATAATATTATTTTGTGATAATGCGATGACTTCTGACATTTAAAATGTGTTTTTATATAGTAAATGGATCCCGACAGAGCTGTAGCTGATGATGTCGAGAGTGTAGCGTCTGCTCCTGCCAAGGGACAGTGCACACTGATTCTCGAATAAATTTGAGTAATCATGAAAGTGAGGCTAAACAAGCCTTCTATCAAACGATGAATGACTGGTTCCCTCAATAATCTAGACTAACCCAGCTGTACAACAACGTCCACCCCCGATTAATCCATCTCCCATGCCTGTTGTACCTCAAGTAAGTGATTCGTTGCTATTGAATAGACTTCTTGTTGGTAAAATCAGAAAACATGGAGCTGAAGAGTTTAAAGCCACTGATGATGATGACGCCGAGCGGAATGAGTTTTGGCTTGATAATACCATCTGTGTGTTTGATGAGCTGTCCTATACTCTTGATGAATGTCTGAAATTTGCTGTATCCTTGCTTCGAGACATAGCATACCACTGGTGGAATACTTTAGTATCAGTAGTTCCGAGAGAGCAGGTGACCTAGGAATTCTTTCAGACTGAGTTCCGTAAGAAGTATAACAGACAAGGATTTATCGATCAGAAGTGTAAACAATTTCTGGAGCTGAAACAGGTTCGGATGATAGTGACAGAGTATGAGCAAAAATTCGTGAGACTTAGTCGGTATGCCCGAGAGTGTGTTTTCACTAAAGCCATAATGCATAAAAGATTTGAAGATGGGTTGAATGAAGATATAAAACTGTTAGTTCAAATACTTGAGACAAAAGAGTTTGTGGTACTTGTTGAACGAGCCTGGAAAGCTAAAGAGCTCGGGAAAGATAAAAAAAAGGCTGACTTTGAAGCTAGAGATGCATGCAAAAGAACATCCGATAAGTCATTCCAGTAAGCATCACAGAAGTTCTGAGATGATTTCAGTCGTTCTAAAGCAACTTCAGGTTACTCCAGACGAGATCAGAATAAAGCACCAGTGAGCTCGAGAGCTACCTTAGTAGTGAGTGTGGGTAATGTTAGATCAAATCAACCTGAGGTAAACACTGTGGTAAATGACATCTCGACAGTTGCAGATTGCATGATCAGGCCTATTTTAAATGCGGATCGACAGATTATTATATTCGAGATTGCCTAATGTTAGCTGAAGAAAATCTAGTGCAGAATACGAGATCAGGTAATACTGCAGCTTGAGGTAGACCACTTAGAAATGCTGGTAATACAAGTGGCAGTCAAAACGGAACTAAAGATACAAAAGTCAGATCTGAGGCTCGTGCACCTGTCAGAGTCTATTCCATTCACGCACTAGAGGAGGCTTCATCTCCAGATGTCATTACCGGTATATTCACTCTTTATGATACTAATGTAATTGCATTGATTGATCCTGGTTCTACTCATTCTTATGTGTGTGAGACATTAGTATTCAGCAAGACTCTACCTGTTGAGTCTACTGAGTTTGTGATTAGAGTGTCAAACCCCTTGAGCCGGTGTGTTATGGTTGATAAAGTGTGAAAGAATTGTCCCTTGATGGTTCGAGATCTGTGCTTTCCAGTTGATTTGATGTTGCTGCCATTTGATGAGTTCAACATAATTCTGTTATGGATTGTTTGACTTTACATGATGCTATTGTGAATTGCAAAAGAAAGACTATTGATCTACGGAGCCAGAATGATAAAGTTATTCGGATTGAAGCTAGTGATTTGTATGGTTTACCAGCAGTGATTTCTTCGATGCTAGCTTAGAAATATGTGAGAAAAAGGTGTGAAGCTTATTTTGCCTACGTGCTCGATAGTAAAGTGGCTGAAAGAAACATTGAATCAGTATCTGTTGTAAGTGAATATTCGGATGTGTTTCCAGAAGAATTACCGGGTTTGCCACCTATTCAGGAAGTAGAGTTTGGTATTGAGTTAATGCTTGGGACGACTTTGATACCTATAGCTCCGTACAGAATGGCACCTACAGAATTAAAAGAATTGAAAGCTCAGTTGCAAGAATTGACAGATAGAAGTTTCACACGACCGAGTTTTTCTCCGTGGGGTGCGCCAGTACTGTTTGTGAAAAAAAAAGGATGGAATTATGAGAATGTGCATTGATTATAGACAGCTCAATAAGGTGACTATAAAGAATAAGTATTCGTTGCCACGGATTAATAATTTGTTTGATCAGCTGAAAGGAGCTACAGTATTTTCGAAGATAGATTTGAGATCAGGCTACTATCAGTTGCGAGTTAAAGACTCTGATGTGCCAAAGACTACTTTCAGAACGAGGTACGAATACTATGAATTTTTGGTTATGCCTTTCGGACTCACTAATGCACCTGCTATTTTCATGGACATGATGAATCGGATCTTCAGACCATATCTGGACCGGTTTGTGGTCGTGTTTATAGATGACATTTTGATCTACTCTCGTGATGAAGCTGAACATGCCGAACATTTGAGACTTGTGTTGCAGACCTTGCGAGATAAGTAGTTGTATGCAAAATTCAGTAAATGTGAGTTCTGGTTAAGTGAAGTCAGTTTTCTTGGCCATGTGGTATCAGCATCAAGTATTCGGGTTGATCCGAGCAAAATTTTAGCTATACTTGATTGGAAACCTTTGAAGATTGTTTCTGAAGTCCGAAGCTTTCTGGGACTTGCTGATTATTATAGATGGTTCATGAAAGGTTTCTCTATGATTGTAGCTCCGATGACAAAGCTATTGCAGAAAGATGTTAAGTTCGAGTGGTCAGAGAAGTGCCAGAAAAGCTTTGATCAGTTGAAAGCCCTTTTGACTGAAGCTCTACTGCTAGTTCAGCCAGAATCGGGTAAAGAATTTGTTATTTATAGTGATGTATCATTAAATGGTTTAGGCTATGTTCTAATGCAGGAAGGCAGAGTGATAGCTTACGCCTCGAGATAGTTGAAGCCACATGAAAAGAACTATCCGACACACGACCTAGAATTGGCAGCCATTGTATTCGCCTTTAAATTTGGCATCACTATCTGTTCGATGAGAAATGTCAAGTTTATTCTGACCATAAAAGCCTGAAATACTTTATGACTTAGAAAGATCTGAATTTGAGACAACGTCGATGGTTAGAATTGCTAAAAGACTGCGAGCTTGTGATTGACTATCACCCAGGAAAGGATAACGTTGTTGCTGATGCTTTAAGCCGAAAATCACTATTTGCTTTGCGTACGATGAATACGCATATGGCCAAGTCTAATGATGGTTCAATAGTAGCTAAATTGAAAGCTAGACCGCTATTTGTTCAACAAATATGTGATGCACAGAAGGTTGATAATGGATTGATTGCAAAATAAGCTCAGTGTGAGCCAAATGCTGATTCAGAGTTGATACTGATGACTGTTTGAGATTCAGAGACTGAATATGCATTCCGAGGAATTCAGAGTTGATTCATATGATTTTGAATGAAGCTTATAGTAGTCGGCTTTCTGTTCACCCAGGTAGTACAAAGATGTATAATGATCTGAAATAGCTTTACCGGTGGCATGTAATGAAACGAGACATTTCTGACTTTGTTGTAAGATGTTTAGTTTGTTGATCGCGTGATTCGTAACAAGTAATAAATATTTATAATGAAGATCAAACCTAGACTAACTATTATCACGACGAAAAGGCAAGCGCACCTATCGAACAATAGTATAGTAATGGCAAGACCGGGATATTGTACCCAAAGGAACCAAAAGTACTAGTAATGACTGTCTTTTGATTATCTAGCCTAAAAATAATGGGGTTTTGTTTTAATTAACTAATTATCTAAACTAAGAACGCACAGAGAAAAGAGTTGGGGAATTGCTTTTGGGAAAATCGATTGACTTAAGACAATACCTAAGGAAAAATCCACCTAGACTTTACTTGTTATTCTGGCTCCGAATCAGACAATTTATTCATTCAACTTGTTCTATAGAGATCCCTAACTTATGTTATTATCCCTATTCAAGACTAATAACGTCTAATCCCTAGATTGAATAACCGAGACTTTTCTCTAATTAACACTCTAGGGTTGCATTAACTCGATCTATGGATCCCCTTATTAGGTTTCACCCAAATCAAGCAAAATCTTGTCACCCTATTTCTAGGCGCGCAAATTATGACAAAATTACTCTTAGACAGGGTCTATTCTTCCTCTGAATAAGAGCATGTCTTGAATCAGTATCCTGGGATATCAAAACAATAATTAAGAATACATAATTAAGAACAAGTTAAATATTTATCATACGATTTAGAAAATAATAACAAGATTCGTCTTAGGTTTCATTCCCCTTAGGTATTTAGGGGATTTAGTTCATAACTAAATAAGAAAACATCTCAGAAGAATAAAGAATACAAAACATAATGAAAACCCAAAACTCCTGAAGGGAAATTGAGGAGAGATCTTCAGTTTTGATGATGAATCCTACTTCTGAGATGGATCAATCGGCTTCCTTAGGGTAATTCCTTACCCCCCTTCTCCGTCTACTCTTTTCTTCTCTTCTAAGGTGTATTTATAGGCTTTGGAATGCCTACAAGCCCTCAAACGTGGCCTTTTCTGAATTAGACTTAACTTGGGCTCGGCAGGGACACGCCCGTGTGACACGCCCGTGTACGATTACTTTAGGCCATGTTCAAGCCTATTAGAATGGCACAGCCGTGTCCTATGCCCGTGTGAGTCGTGCTCCAATTTTTCCAGATTGACACGACCATGTGGTCTGCCCGTGTGAGGAGGTTTAGGCTGTGTTGATTTTGTACTTTGGCCTATTTTATCCGTTTTTGCCCGTTTCTCTTTCCTTTTGCTCTCCTATGCTCTCCTAAGTGTAAAACATGAAATTAAAGCATTAGGAGCATCGAATTCACCAATTTTAATAAGAAATCATCCATAAAATGCATTAAACATGGGGTAAAAATATGTATAATTTACGGTTTATCATCTGTCAACAAGTAAAAGATAAACATCAGGTGCCTTCAGGATTACTTCAGCCTATCATGATACCTGAGTGAAAGAATTAATAGATGCTCAAAAGGCTCAAAAATCTCATAAAAATTATGGCTTTTTGATGTTTAGACTCGTGAATTCCAATTCAAAGTAATACTTAGACTTGGGGAAACAACTTATAATTTTAAATTCTTAAAAAAATCAACTTATCATACTTGATTCTCTAATGTCTTAAAGTTTAAACAATCAATGCAAAAATCCCTGTAACACCCCAAACCCGGCCAAAACGTTATGGCCGAATCTAACGTGCCACATTGGAGTTGAAAACCCACGTTCCGTTTTTAGTGTTTTAAAACCATATATTTTGTTGAGTTAACAAAGTGTATGGAAGTCGGGCACCAGTAGGTATCCGAGATAGAGGAGGTGAGCCATGAAGGTCGCTTAAGTACCAAGCTCTTTAATTGGATCCAATCCTAGATATGCCCACAACCATAGCCACACTTTGTCATATCGAGTTTAAATTTGTTTAAGTGGACATCTTTGATAAATCGATTAATCGTGGTGTTGAGATATTTTGAAAACAAGTATCATTTTGAAAACACGTCCTAAGTCTAGCCCATTTGAATAATTATCAACCAGGTTTAAAGTTATTAAAATTAAAGTAATCCTGAAAAGAAATAAAAGGAAAGTTAAAATGGCCTTATTACAACCCAAAAATAAATAATATTTAAAGGAAATTTAAAGAAAACCAACGCTTATTTAAAAGTCCAAAGACAATCACCGTAGCCACTCTGAATCCCTTCCTACCAAGTCCCCACATCAAGGCTCACCGCAAGGTTAAGGAAAGGGGTGAGTTTGGAAACTCGATGTGCTGACAAGCCCTTTCGAGCCCAAAACAATAATGACTGTTGGGTCTAAGCCCAAATCCAATCTCAAACATGTCTTGGGCCATAGCCCTTTTCATATTTCATATTTCATAACACCTGGGCAAGCCTTTTCAAATTTCATATTATTGGGCGAAGCCTTTACGGAAACAGTATGGCCCATAGGCCCATTTCAATATCACATATAATGTCAATGAAAGAATGCAAACCCTCCGGGAGACTACTCAACCCACCATCTGCTACTCTCCACCCGTACCAACCAACACACCATGTGGGGATTAACTCGACCCACCCGCCATAACTCTCCTTTGGCGGCTTTTGCTTTATCATATAACTTGGAGGCCTAGCCTCTTTTAATAACTGGGCAAAGCCCTTTTTATAATCGGGGCATAAGCCCTTTAATAATGGGCGCAAGCCCTTTTGATAATCTTGGGGCATAAGCCCTTTTGATAAGCAGGGCATAAGCCCTTTAATAAGCGGGGCATAAGCCCTTTTCACTTCCTCCATTCATATAAAAAACCCAACCCAATGCATTTATGAACATCTCGTGTTCATATCATACATATCATGTGCATATCATACATGTCATGTGCATATCATACATATCATGTGCATATCATACATATCATGTTTATCAAAATCCCATGCATTAAGTTCATATATAAACCCTAGGGGTATAATGGTCATTTTACCTAGGGGCAAAGCGGTCAATTTCATATTATAAGGGTAATCTTGTAATTTTACCAAAATTAGGGTTTCCATGTTCATTATGATTTACAAACAATTCATGGGTGCAAACAGTGATTCTGGCCCATTTTAAGCAAAATCGAGTTATTGGGCCTAAAACCCCTAATGGGCCCTACTTAGCCGATTCTGTCATCTAGGCCCATTTAGCCTATATTCCATAACGGTTTTAACAGTCTTATCATGCAATTTAACAGATTTCCCATTTTCTACCAAATTTACCCAAATGGGCCCGAAAGCCTATTGGGCCCTAATTCAGCCCCTCGAGGCCCAACCTACCTGTGAACGCCAAAATCACGTCCTTACTATTTCCATTGCTCCCAATCATCATCTCATCGATTCTAACTAACTAGTGGCGTTAAGCTTGCTCACAAGTCCTCAAAATGCCGAATTTGGCATTTCGACTTTTCGGCATTTATCACTTTAAGCTATGAAAAGGGTTCGTTACACACGATTTGCGATATTCCTTGACGAGATCTCCTATGTGATTTCTCCTATAATCAACCACTTATAGATTAGACCATGTTATTATTAAACCAAATCGAAAACTACCTATTATCATCACTTACACATTCAGCCACCATCCACAATGGCCCTTGGGTTCATACCTTTGCGAAGTTGATGACTAGATTTAGTCAATCCAATGATCAAAGCTTTTCACACTCCTCGATCGGTAGCCTTTAATCCTCACTAGCACCAACAAACCAAATAACACCAAAAACCCTTTTAGCCTTAGTCGACAGAGGGGTTTTCAGCTTTTCTTAAACCATAAGATACAAATGGAAAGAAAGTTCGAATACTTACCACGAGATCTACTTGTTGAAGAACGTTCCAAATACCTTCCTACCCCATATCCGTTGTGAATCCAACTTAAACGTGCGTGAAAATAGATCTAAATATTAATTCCGAATCACTAAAATATGAAGCTTTCGACTTTTCAAAGAAATATTAATCTAAGCTATTTAGAGGTTAGTACACACCGTTATGGGTTGAAGTTGAAACATTTCCAAAATCAATCGCCTCGATAACCACCACCGTCACTCAAACTTAACTAATCCAATATCAATATATGTAAATCCTAAGCATATCGGTCATACGGAACATAAGGGCATATTCGTCATTTTACCATACGAGGTATTTTGGTAGTTTTACAAATTGAGGTATTGCGGTAATTTCACAAACCAAGGGTATTTTAGTAATTTTGTAAATCGAGGTAAAAGCAAGTAATTTTGTAAATCAAGGGTAAAACAGTAATTCTATAAATCGAGGGTAAAATGGTAATTCTGTAAATCGAGGGTAAAACGATAATTTTGTAAATCGAGGGTAAAACGATAATTATGTAAATCGGGGGTAAAATGGTAATTATGTAAATTAGGGGTAAAATGGTAATTCTATAAATCGAGGGTAAAATAGTAATTCTGTAAACTGAGGGTAAAACGGTAATTCTGTAAATCGAGGGTAAAACGGTAATTTTACAAATCAAAGGTAAAACGGTAATTCTATAAATCGAGGGTAAAACAGTAATTTTGTAAATCAAGGGTAAAATAATAATTCTGTAAACTGAAGGTAAAACGGTAATTCTGTAAATCGAGGGTAAAATAGTAATTCTGTAAACTGAGGGTAAAACGGTAATTTTATAAATCGAGGGTAAAACAAGAATTACAGTAAATCGAGGTAAAGCGGTAATTTTGTAAATCGAGGTAAAACAAGTAATTATGTAAATCGGGGTAAAGCGATAATTACGTAAATCGGGGTACTTTGGTAATTTTACAAGTCGAAGGTATTTCAATAATTTTACAAATCGAGGGTATTTCAAGATTTTTACAAACTAAGGGTATTTCGGTAATTTTAGTAAACTAAAGTATTCTAAACATGGATAACAATACTAATGGCTCTAAAGCCCATTCTCACCCAAATGGGCCCTGCGCTCGTGTGGCCCTTTTAGCCCAAACCTAGCCACAGATATGCGATTCACCTAGCCTAATCCAATATTTACTACTCAATCAAACAACTTATCCAATTGGGCGTGTAGGCCCATTGGGCCCACATGGCCCCTTTCGCCCATCGCGTCCAAGTAGCCATCCCAGACTAGAGTAGTAAGAAATACACACGATAAGAGATCGGAGTTAATCCACGCTCCGAGCACTCTTAGCCGACGCCCAACCCAAACGAGCACGCCATACAATGAAAGGATCGACCAAGAAAGGTACATTTACTCTCTTCATGGTTCCTCTATTTAAAGCCGACTTCACAACCACTCTTATATTAGCTTCGATGTGGGATCCTCCAACATTAGAGTTTAAATTCAACACCAACTCTTGCCGCCTGTTAGCAAAATAAATGCTCTTTGCTTGCCATGGGATTCGAACCTATGCCTCCCTTAAATGCTCCACACGCTACTTGCCACTAAGCCACAAGGCTTTTTGTGTCATTTATTTAACACAATAATTTAAAACCCTCATCCAAGCATCCGGTTTTTTTTCACTTAATACCAAAATTTTTGCTAAAGCCCAAGTTTGAACCCAAGATTTCTCCAACACTTCTCAAAGCCATTAACCACTAATAGCAAACATTTAATTGTTTCATTTCATTGCACAATTAAATACCTATATACAACCTCCTTACGGACCCCCACTCAAGGCCCAATACTTCTAGGCCCAAATTCGGGGTGTTACAATCCCTATGTTTTAATTCAAGATATATCAATCAAAATCATAAATCAATAAAATTTATCCTAAATATTATATCAGAGCTTTTCAAGAGAACAAGGCAATCATTAATAAATACCCCTCACACTTAAGATGTACGTTGCCTTCAATGTAAAAAGATAGATATTAGAGTATAAAAATAAGACAGGGGGAGGAGTGAAACTTCCTGTATTAAGAACGGATGATATCCCTGGATTGGCGAGATCGAGTATTGGAGATAACTCTGGATGGCAAGCTTGACTCTAAAGGTAAGTCGTTGTTTTGAAAAGGAAAACAAATGAATCTTAAAAACAAATGAGTCTTAAAAACTTAATAAAAGAAAAATAAAATAAGATAATTATTCTAAACTTTCAAGTGGCACGGCCGGGGCACACGCCCGTGTGCGCCGTGGCTCAGTCGTGTTTGTTACGAATTAAGATGTCGCCAGACAGTCTTCTCATACACCCGTGTATATAGGCCATGTCACTACATGATCGTGTCGCACGGCCGTGTCTGGCGTGGTTCACTTTTCCCACGGTCGTGGAGGTTTTCGCACGCCCGTGTCATTCTGACAGTGTTGTTAACAGGTGATAGACACGAGCGTGTCTCACATTCGTGTTTGTTTCTAAGTTTCAACCATGGGTCTTCCACACAGGTGTGTCGCACGCCCGTGTTGTTTTGGCAGGCTCGACCACGGCCATGTCGCACGGTCATAGCGTTTAATCGTAGCCCGTGTTGGGGAAATCTTTTGCCCTATTTTCACACGGCCTTAAGCACGCCTGTGTGCTTGGCTGTGTCTCTGTGGAAACACCTGTATTCAAGATCTCTATTAGTAGGTTAGGAGTTATATACCAAAATTTAAAGAAATTAATAATGTTAGTGCTCGAGTTGCCTCCCGAGAAGCGGCTATTTATAGTCTAAGCTCTACTTACCTCTTCAGTGAATGGTCATGGTGGTTTGAGGAGTTTATACTCCTCATTCCTGCTATCAATCTCATAAAAATAAGGTTTTAATCGGGTGTTGTTTATCTTAAAAGTGCCGAACCTGGGATGACTCACCTCCACCGTACCGAATGGAAAAATACTGAGTACCGTAAGAGGGATTTCATCATTCGGTGTGGTAGTGACAATGTGGGGATCTGCGGCATCTAGTAAGACTTTATCACCAACCTTAAGTTGATTTGGAGAGGTATCGGGCTTGTTTTGGCGTAGTTTCAGTTTATTGTGTGTTCTCTGTTTATGTGCTCGCCATTTGTCTAGCTCCTCTATTCGTAGCCTTCGTTCTTCATGAATGTGTCCTCTATCATTTCTGGAACATGGCTCGTGAACTTCTTTGAAGCTCAATTTCTACAAAGTCATATTGTCAGTTTTAGTAGATTGGTGTGGACCATTACCTTCAATGTTTGATGTGATGCCAGAATTACGAGCTTGAAGGGTGATTGTGTCGTCTCCTATGCGAAGCATGAGCTCACCTGTACCAACATCAATAATTTTTTTAGCAGTTGCTAAAAAGGGCCTTCCTAAAATCAAAGAGGTGTTATTATCCTCTTCTATGTCTAGAACAATGAAATCAATGGGGAATATGAACTTATCTACTTTCACGAGTACATCTTCAATAATACCCCTAGGGAATCTTATAGTTTTATCTGCCAATTGAATGCTCATCCTAGTTTGTTTAGGTTTCACAAGACCTAGTTGCTTAAACATTTTGTAAGGCATGATGTTAATACTAGCCTCTAAATCAGCTAATGCATGACTTATATCTAAACTACCAATTAAGCAAGAGATTGTAAAACTCCCTGGATCTTTCAATTTGTAGGGTAGCTTATTCTATAGAATAGCTGAGCAGGCTGCGTTTAGCTTGACATGCGACGCTTCGTCCAACTTCTGCTTATTTACTAAAAGCTCTTTTAAAAATTTCATTGCATTTGGCATTTACGACAAAGCTTCAATAAACGGTAAGTTAATATATAATTTTTTCAAAAGTTTGAGGAATTTACCGAATTGTTCGTCTGAGCGGTCTTTCCTTGTCGCGTTAGGGTATGGGACCCGAGATTTATATTCTTCATTCACTGGTTTGTTTGTATTTTGACCTAACTTACCTTGACCCTTGCTTACCATAGTTTCTTGCATCAGTTATGGTTCAGGCTCAACGACTACTTCGTCATCTTGAATATTAATTGCGTTGAGTTGTTTCCTTGGGTTAGGTTCGGTATTTCATGGCAAACTACCTTGTTGTCATTTGGAGATCAGTGTGGAAAGCTGGTCTATCTGAGTTTCAAGCCCTTGGATTGACGCTTGTTGATTTTTAAGTGCTGCATCAGTGTTCTGAAAACGGGTTTCTAACACTAATATGAACTTTGAGCTCTTCAAGATTTGGCTTCTTTTCCTGTTGGTAGGGTGGTTGTTGGTAACCCGGAGGATGTTGTGGCTTTTGATTCCCTTGACCACCCCAGGAGAAATTTGGGTGGTTCCTCCAACCTGCATTATAAGTATTACTGTGTGGGTTATTTTGAGATCAAAAGTTGTTGTTACCCATATAGTTGACTTGTTCCCTTTCGGTTGTAGGATTGAAGGATTGATATTCTGTATGCACACCTCCTCCACTTGAGTCACACCTCATTACTGGATGTACCTGCGTAGAACCAAGTAAACCATCAATCTTTTTATTGAGAAGTTCTACCTGATTTGACAGCATAGTAACTGAGTCGACGTTATAAACGCCAACTATTTTTGTTGGCTTAGTCCTCATGACTTGCCACTGATAGTTATTCAATGACATTTCTTCAATGAATTCATAAGCCTCTTCAGGTGTTTTGTTGTTGATGGTTCCACCAGTAGCTGCGTCAACCATTTGCCGAGTCGAGGGATTCAAACCATTGTGGAATGTTTGTACTTGAAGCCAAAGCGATAACCCATGGTGAGGGCACCTTCTCAGTAAGTCCTTGTATCTCTCCTGTGCATCGTAAAGTATTCCTAAATCCATCTGCACAAAAGAAGAGATATCATTACGTAATTTAGCCATTTTAGCTGGCGAAAAATATTTTAGTAAAAAGTTTTTGATCATTTGTTCCCAAGTAGTGATAGACCCTCGTGGCAATGAGTTCAACCACTGTTTAGCTTTGTTTCTCAGTGAAAAAGGGAACAATTGAAGGCGAATAGCATTATTAGAAACGCCATTAATTTTGAAAGTGTCACAAAACTCCAGAAAGTTTGCTAAGTGAGCGTTAGGATCTTCATCCTGCAAACGATCAAACTGAACAAAATGCTACATCATTTGAATTGTGTTAGGTTTCAGTTCAAAAGTATTTGCAGCTACAGCAGGTCTAACTATGCTAGATTCAGTTCCTGTTAAAGAAGGTTTAGCATAATCATGCATAGTGCGTGGAGCAGGATTTTGATTAACCGCAATTGCAGGAGGTAGCTGATTGCCTTGGTTTTCAGCCATCTCTTCGGTTGGGGGTTGAGTATCATCTTCTTGCTCGTTCTCTGTGTATCTTAAGCTGCGCCTTATTTCTCTTTGGTTTCTACGAACTGTGCCATCTATTTCTTTGTCAAAAAGTAATGGTCCCGGCGGGTTTCTTCTAGTCATAAACTATAAAAACCTGCCAAGAGAAAGAAAAAGTAAATTAATTAGTAATAAAAATAATAAAATTAAATTAATTTTCAAGAAAAATAAATGGCTAAAGTAATAAAAATTTAGCGTTCCTAATATTTTAGTTCCCCGGTAACGGCGCCAAAAACTTGATTGCGTGATTCGTAACAAGTAATAAATATTTATAATGAAGATCAAACCTAGACTGACTATTATCACAATGAAAAGGCAAGCGCACCTATCGAACAATAGTATAGTAATGGCAAGACCGGGATATCGTACCCAAGGGAACCAAAAGTACTAGTAATGACTGTCTTTTTATTATCTAGCCTAAGAATAATGGGGTTTTGTTTTAATTAACTAATTATCTAAACTAAGAACGCACAGAGAAAAGAGTTGGGGAATTGCTTTTGGGAAAATCGATTGACTTAAGACAATACCTAAGGAAAAATCCACCTAGACTTTACTTGTTATTCTGGCTCCGAATCAGACAATTTATTCATTCAACTTGTTCTATAGAGATCCCTAACTTATGTTATTATCCCTATTCAAGACTAATAACGTCTAATCCCTAGATTGAATAACCGAGACTTTTCTCTAATTAACACTCTAGGGTTGCATTAACTCGATCTATGGATCCCCTTATTAGGTTTCACCCAAATCAAGCAAAATCTTGTCACCCTATTTCTAGGCGTGCAAACAACTCCGCTTAATTATGACAAAAGTACTCTTAGACAGGGTCTATTCCTCCTCTGAATAAGAGCATGTCTTGAATCAGTATCCTGGGATATCAAAACAATAATTAAGAACATATAATTAAGAACAAGTTAAATATTTATCATACGATTCAGAAAATAATAACAAGATTTATCTTAGGTTTCATTCCCCTTAGGTATTTAGGGGATTTAGTTCATAACTAAATAAGAAAACATCTTAGAAGAATAAAGAATACAAAACATAATGAAAATCCACAACTCCTGAAGGGAAATTGAGGAGAGATCTTTAGTCTTGATGATGAATCCGGCTTCTGAGATGGATAAATAGGCTTTCTTGGGGTAATTCCTTACCCCCTTCTCTGTCTCCTCTTTTTTCCTCTTCTAGGGTGTATTTATAGGCTTTGGAATGCCTAAAAGCCCTCAAACGTGGCCTTTTCTGAATTGGACTTAACTTGGGCTCGGCAGGGACATGCCCGTGTGACACGTCCGTGTGCGATTACTTTAGGCCGTGTTCAAGCCTGTTAGAATGGCACGGCCGTGTGCTATGCCCGTGTGAGTCGTTCTCCAATTCTGCTAGATTGACACAGTTGTGTGGTCTGCCCGTGTGAGGAGGTTCAGGTTGTGTTAATTTCGTACTTTGGCCCATTTTATCCGTTTTTGGCCCGTTTCTCTTTCCTTTTGCTCTCCTATGCTCTCCTAAGTGTAAAACATGAAATTAAAGCATTAGGAGCATAAAATTCACCAATTGTAATGAGAAATCATCCATAAAATGCATTAAACATGGGGTAAAAATATGTATAATTTACGGTTTATCATCTGTCAACAAGTAAAAGCTGAACATCAGGTGCCTTCAAGATTACTTCAGCCTATCATGATACTTGAGTGGAAGTGGGATAGAGTTACAATGGATTTTGTATCTGGTTTACCATTGACACCGAGCAAGAAAGATGCAATCTGGGTTGTTGTTGATAGATTGAATAAATCGGCTCATTTTGTTCTGATACGTACAGACTAGTCACCCGATAAGCTAGTTGAATTGTATGTCTCTCAGATTGTGAGATTACATAGTGTGCCTATATCTATTATTTCGGATAGATATCCGAGGTTTACATCGCGGTTTTGGAAGAAACTACAAGATGCACTAGATATGAAATTACATTTCAGTACTGCTTTCCATCTGCAAACAGATGGCCAGTCTGAGCGAATCATTTAGATACTTGAGGATATGTTGAGATGTTGTATTCTCGAGTTTGAAGGTATGTGGGAACGATACCTACTTCTGATTGAATTTGTGTATAATAACAACTACTAATCGAGTATCAAAATGGCACCTTATGAGGCTTTGTACACCCGTAAATATAGTATGCCATTGTATTGGACTGAGCTCAGTGAAAATAAGATACATGGGGTTAACTTGATTAGAGAAACTGAACAAAAAGTGAAAATGATCCATGAAAGTTTGAAGGCAACGTCAGATCGATAGAAATCTTATGCGAACTTGAAACATAAAGATTTAGAGTTTTAAATCGGAGATAAAGTCTTCTTGAAAGTCCCGCCGTGGAAAAAATACTTAATTCGGTCGTAAAGGCAAATTGAGTCTGAGGTTTATTAGGTCGTATGAGGTAATAGGGTGTATTAGGCCAGTTGCTTACAGATTATCGTTGCCACCTGAGTTAGAAAAGATCCAGAACGTATTCCCTGTTTCAATGCTTCGGAGGTATCGATCTAATCCTTCACATGTGATTAGTCTGTCTGAGATTGAAATTCAGCCTGATATGACCTACGACGAAGAACCGATTTTTATTTTGACTCGTGAGGCCAAAGAGTTACGGAATAGGAAGATTCCGTTAGTTAAAGTATTGTGGCACAAGCATGGAGTTGAGGAAGCAACGTGGAAGCCAAAGGATACAATGAGAGAACGTTATCCGAACCTATTCACAGGTAAGATTTTTGGGGACGAAAATCCCTAAGGAGGGAGAGTTGTAACAGCCCAATTTAGACCCTAATCGGAACGGTGGTTTCGGGACCATGAATTTGAGTCAGAAAAATATTTTTCAATTATTTTCCATGTTTATTTTGGGTGAATTTATATCTGTGAAATTTTCGTGACTTAATTTTGTCGTTTAAGTGTCCGATTAAATAAAAGGACTTAATCGCATAAACTGAAAATTTGATGATAACTTATATAAGGGCCGAATTATTAATGGATTCTTAAGTTAAAATATTTATTTTGTAATTATACCTTTAGTTAGATGTTTGGACGGTAATAGGCATAGGTTGTAAAATTCCATTATTATTTCATAAAGGTAATATAAGTAATTTATCTAATATCATATAACAAGTTAATATTAAAGTATAAAATTCATTTTATTATATCATCATCTACCATTTCTGAAAGTTAAAAGAAAGAAAAAAAAACCAAGCTAGGGTTCGGGTGGTTTTAAGTTCAATCAAGGTAAGTATTCAGCCTGATTTTTGATAATTTCTACGTTTTTGAGATCGTTGCTTCGAGTACTACAAAACCCAAGCTTTAATTTTTTATTTTGATAAATATTTTGAGTTGTGCCATTGTTGGTAGTTTGTGATTTTTGTTGTTTGATGTTGAAAAATAGAAGATATGTTTCATATTAACATGTTTTGTATTGGAACTTTTGATGATTTTGAATAATTAGGACTTCATTACAAAAATAATAATTTGAGGAACTAAAATGTGAAATAAATTGAATATATAGACTTGTTCGAGAGTAGGTAAAATTCAATTCAGCATAAGTATAGGGAAATTTTGTGTATTTTGTATTTTGTGCAATAGGGACTAAATTGTAAAAATTGTAAATCTTAGGGGTAAAATGGTAATTTTCCCATTTATGTGTTTTTTGACCAAATTGAATGAAAATATGTCTGAATGAGATTAATTTGAATATGTTTAGATCAAGAACCAAAGAAACCGGATTTGGACCAGGAAAAGACGAAAGTTGTCGACTAGTAGCCCCGTCACGTTTTATGACGTCCGAGGTAAGTCTATGAGCAAATAGACGTGTTAAATTGTAGTTAAATGTAAATATTATATGCTGTTATGTAATGTAATAATATATAGAAGCTATAGTCGAATATGCTTAAGCTTGACTGTCACATTTTCGAATTGATTTCGACCGAGTTACGACGTCCGAAAGTCTCGTATGAACCATAGGAATAGTTAGGATACATAAGTCATGACATAGGATTTCGATATGTGTGTGCGAGTAAGACTATGACATCAAAATGTGACTTCGGTATGTGTTTACGAGTAAGACCCTGTTTGGGACAGTGGCATCGATTATTGGCTACATGTAAGACCACGTCTGGGATGTTGGCATTGTACAATTTATGTGATTGTCCGAGTATGGTTCATCGGGCAAAGATAAGTAGAGTTCAAGTATGTAAACTGAGCTAAATGGCCAAGTATGAGTTAGTTTGATATTTACTAAAAATAAGGTAAGTGTATTTGGCCTATTGCACATTATTAAATGAGTCTTAATTTTATGTATGTGTGTTTATGTGTATTCAGCCAAATGACTAATATATGTACATGAGACTTTATTATGATCTATGAGTTTATATATATTGAGAATGTGAACTAGGTACTTAATGAATATTTGGCATTAAAGGTTAAATAATGATTTGTTAATTTTAGCTATATAAGCATTCGGTTAAAGTGATAATATAATTGTATACAAATGTATATGATTATATGTATGTAACATGAATACATAAGTGCCTGGATTTAAATGTGAATTGATATGATAATCTAGTTTAATTTGGTTAAGTTGTATAAGTCATTGAGTTATTTATTTGCTTATGACTTACTAAGCTTTGGTAGCTTACTCTCTATGTTATGTTTACTCTGTTTTATAGATTTTGAAGTCAAGCTACAAGTTCAGGGATCGTCAGCAAAGTCTATCACACTATCTACAGCTTCAGTATTTAAAGAATCAAACTCGTATTATGGCATGTATAGGCTGGTTTATATTTCAAGAATGCTGAAAGTTGGTTATGTATATAAGCCATGCGAAAATGGCTAAATTCTTGAATTTGGTCTGGTTATGTTTTGGTTGTGGCTATTTCCCTACTTTAAATCGATTATATATGATTATGGAATGAGCTCATTAGGGTTAATATGTTGTGAGAGAATGAAACTTTAGTTAAGTTTATGTGTGTTATGTGCGTTGAAATGGCTGATGGTTTGGGTTATACATGTGGTTGATTCGGTTATAGTTTTGCATAAGTATAAATATATATATGGAAATGGCTGTTATATTTTGTCAAAGTGTTATTGTATGGATTGGTGCTAAAGAATATTCGGATATGTTCTAGTGTGGTTGAGATTTATTTTGTTACATGTATATTACGCTATGTTTGGTTGTTTGGTATGTTCACTAACGACTTATATTATTGACATATAATTTAGCTTGTGAGTTGGACTAAAACATAATAATAGTGTTTAGGTTGGTATGTATTCGGCCTTGATACTTAAATTATTTTGGGAGTTATGTTATATGTTTATGGGGTGATCATAATGGATAAGGTATATGCATGATCGATTATAAGCTAGGAATGAATGAGATGGTATAGCCAACTTGATAATAGGTAAATGTTTATGTATCTATTTGTGTATATAATGAATTGACTTGTCTATGATATAGTACTTGTCCCTGTTAATATATTTTGAGTAAATAATGTGGTTTGAAATATGCATGTACGTGATTCTATGAAGCATATATAAATATTAAGTTGTTTTTAAATTTGTATTTCGGTAAGGGGTAATTGTGTTGACCGAATAAAGGAAAGATGGATATAATTATATGCTGGACTTAAATGGTGCATTAATGTGACATCTTGGTTGGTTTATTTGAGTACTACAAATGTTTGAGCTGGAGGTTGTATTTCAAATATGTAATCACAATTTGTGAATGATGTAATTAGTGAACAAAATGTTACCATGCAGTAGTTTATTTTATGAAGTGAAATGATGTGAATTAGGTTGCATAGGACATGCGCATGACATTTACATGATTTGAAAATATATTTTTCATAAGCATTATTTAAAAGTTATAAAAGTTAGGATGTACATATTTGATAAGTTGGTAAATCAATATATGTTCTTGATTAGAAGTTAATGTTTAATATTCATGTGTTCTTATTGGCTTTTTTATGTATAAAACTCTGGGATTATTTCAAATATTGAATCGAAGTATGATAATTATGTGTTATGAATTTTTGTTAGATATTATATAATCAAATTTGATCTGAGATATATTTTAATCGGTAATACCTTGTACCCCTATTCCCACGACAGATGTAACACCCCGAACCCGAGACCATCGCTGGTGTCGGACACGAGGGGTTAACGAGACAAATCCTCTTAAAGTACCGACCAATTTGGCATTTCCAGACAGGCTGGAAAACTGCGTCACTGTCGCCTTAAAAATCATATCTTGAGTTTCAAAACTCGGAAACTGATTCCGTAAATTTTCCCTGAATTTAGACTCATATATCCATCCATGTATTTATTTCTAGAATTTTTGGTTGGGCCAATTGGTACAGTTTATTAGTTAAAGTCACCCATGTTACAGGGTCGACTACACTGACCTTCGCGTTACAACTTGAATATCTCTCTGTACAGGGCTTTAATACTGGTGCTGTTTGTTTCTAATGAAATTAGACTCAAAATGGAATCTGCACATATAAGGAATGACTTCTAATTCTTTCTGGATAATTTATAGTAAATTTTCAAAGTCGCGTCAGGGGACCCAGAAACCGTTCTGGACCTGTCTCACGAGAACTTTAATATCTCTCGGTATACTGTTCATATGATCATTTCGTTACTTTCATATGAAAATAGACTCGTCAAGGTTCGTTTTCATAACTTATTCACAATTTAATACCCTTCCTACAAATTTTGGTGATTTTTCACATCCACGTCACTGCAACTGGCAGCATCTGTTTTAAGGTAGGCCTTACCTATTTTGTAGTTTCCATGGACCAACTATAGTCTAGTCATACATAGGTCCACCTATGATCATGTTTAGCCATTCAAATGGCTGATCATGTGACCAACACTCCCATTCAATCCATAATAACATCATGAAACCATATAAAATTACAAACCACAAATGGTCTAATTCCGTACTCCACTTTTACGAACCATTTTCGCATGGCCGTATACATATACATCACAAAAGCACTTGAAAACAACCGAGGGTAGTCCTATACATTCCATATCCAAAGTTCAACTAAAAGAGTACCAAAGGGGTTTGATAGTGTGGATGACTTCACTTCAATGATCCCGAATCCGATCGCTAGCGAGCAAAATCTATAAAACAGAGAGCCAAAGCAGCGGGGTAAGCATGTTTATGCTTAGTAAATCTCAAGCAATGAAATCGGCTTTAACTAAAGCATTACATTCACATAGCCAAATGAATCATTTCATTTATACACATTCACATAATCATACTTACTTCACACTTCATCAACATATACATTCACAAGATATCAACCAATTCAAGAGCTGAAAATTCGTTAGTCGATTGACGAATATTATTCAAACGTATCGACTTTTCCATTGCACATGTAAACATACCTTATCCTTTGGGCTTTTCGAGCGTACTAATTAAATGTATTACAGCAACCAACGCTCACCTTCAACCCAAGCTTCTTGAATACAACCGGATATAACCACACGCATACGAATGCCTTGGTCTTAGCCCGGATATAACGACTCGCACAAATGCCTTGGTATTAGCCCGGATATAACAACTTGCACGAATGCCTTGGTCTTAGCCCGGATAAAGTCACTAGCACAATTGCCTTGAGTCTTAACCGGATATCATTCAATTGCTCATGCACACATACATCCATAATCATTACACATTCATGTTTCATTTTCGTTACTAAGGCGCAAACACAAATATAATCACTAGCGTAATTGCCTTTGGGACTTAGCGGGTACCATTCAAATACTCATACACACGTATATTAGTAATCATTACACATCCATAATTTCATTTCACATAATTCAAGTAGGGTCATTACTTGAAGACTTACCTCGGATGTTGTCGAACGGCTTCAACGGCTATTCGATCACTTTTTCCTTCCCCTTATCCAATTGTGGCCCTCTAAGCTCTTGAGCTAATTCAAACAAATTCAATTTATTAAAGTCTAGCTTGCTAGCCTTGGCGAATACACACATCATTGACTCAACATCACATAACTAAGCACTTTAGTCAATTTTCTTTAATTACGCACACATTCGGCCTTAGCTCACAACAAGGTAGCCGATTACCTAAGTCAAGAATAGGCACCATTAAGCTTGCCTCTAACCGAATGCATGCACAATAATTCCCCTCATGTGGCCGATTATACTTAGTCATACTTGCACAAAATCAACAATAAATTGCAAGATTTTCACATCATATGTGTACTAGGCGAATGTACTTGCAATTTCACAAACATTCTTCAACACTTTCTTCTTTAAACAAACATATTTATCACTTACTTCATACCCAAAACATCATGTGCAAACATATATACACATATAGGTGCAAGGCCAATTTCAAGGTGTCCATAACCATCCAAAACACAAATTTTAACTAACATGCAAGAAGCATAAACCATGCTCATGAGCATACCATGGCGAATACATCACACACCATACCCCTTTTAATTTTTTGGTCATGGTTAAACAAAGGATTCAATGTCTTACTCAAGAATGCTAAAAGAAATTTCAAGAGTAGTCAATCCATCATTGCATGCATCATCAACAAGCTTCACATTTAGCATGCAATGGCTTTAACACAATATCAACCTTGGCCAAATACCATTTCCATGGCACAACAAGGATTTGGACCATGGGCTAACATGAACATCAAGTTAGCAACTAAAACATGCATGAATCTCATGACACAACCTCAAACATACCTTAATCTTGATGCAAGTATAGCCAAATCTCCTTCTAGATCTCTTCTAAACCAAAAATGGAGCAAAAATCCCTCCTTCTTCCTTAGTTTTGGCTCAAAGAAAGGATGAACAAATTTTTTCTTTCTTTCTCTACAACTCACGGCAATGGGGGGAATACCACACTCACACACATTTTTTTTCATTCTTTTCTTACCCATACTCCTTTGTTTATTATTTCTCCCTAATGCACCAACAAAACATGTTTATGACATGTTTTGCCCATCTCTCTTGCCATGGCCGCCACCACCTATAAAAGGGGTATTTGACATGCAAGTCCATTGTTTTGCATGCATGCTTTAATTAGTCATCACACATTTCCTATCATACTTTCAAAGTTTACTACTAGGCCCTTTCTAGTGAAATTCACATTTATAACACTAAATCAAATCATCAAAAATGTCACACACAATTTAACACATATCATAGGCATCAAAATAAATTTTAAATTATTTTTATGCCTCGGTTTTGTGGTCCCGAAACCACATCCCGACTAGGGTCAATTTTGGGTGTCACAACTCTCCCCACTTAAGAAATTTTCGTCCCGAAAATCTTACCGTAAATATGGTTGGGTATCGCTCTTTCATAGAGTTCTCGGTTTCCCAAGTAGCTTCTTCTATCCGTGTTTGAGCCATAACACTTTCACTAGCGGAACCCGCTTGTTTATAACTCTTTCACTTCACGTGATAGGATACGAATCGGTTCTTCCTCATAACTCATATTGGCTTGAATTTCAACCTCGATGGGCTAATCACGTGCGATGGATTAGATCTATAGCGTCAAGCATCGAGACATGAAAGGCGTCGTGAATCTTTTCGAGTTCGGGGCAAAATCAAGCGATATGCAACTGGATCGACTTCGCTCGGATATCTCATATGGCCCAATGAACCTCGGGCTCAACTTGCCCTTACTACCGAATCGAGTATCTTTTTCCAAAGCGAAACCTTAAGAAGCACTTTATCCCCACCGATACTCAATGTCTTTTCGTTTGAGATCCGCGTCGACTTACGACGATCGGAGGCTATCTTGATTTTCACGGATTACTTTCACTTTTTTCAGCATCTTTAATCAAATCCACCGAAAATTTTGCTTTCACCGAGCTCGGTCCAAAACAATGGTGTACGGCATTTACGACCATACAAAGCCTCGTAGGGTGCCATCTTAATACTTGATTGAAAACTATTGTTGTGGCGAATTCAATCAAAGGCAAATACCGTCCCATGAACCCGAACTCGAGGATGCAACATCTCAACATATCCTCAAGTATTTGAATTATCCGCTCGGATTGACCATCGGTTTGGGGGTGAAAAGCGGTTTGAAATGCAACTTGGTACCCAAAGCTTCTTGCAACTTCTTCCAAAATCGCGAGGTAAATCTCGGATCTCTATCCGACACGATGGAAATAGGCACCCCATGTAATCTCACAACGAGAAAGCGTACAATTGGCTAGTTTGTCCATTGAAAAATCCGTACGTACGGGGACAAAGTGAGCCGACTTAGTCAATCTATCTACCACGACCCAAACCGTATCCTTCTTACTCGCTGACAATGGCAGTCCGGATACAAAGTCCATTGTGACTCGATCCCATTTCCACTCGGGTATCGTGATCGACTGAAGTAATCCTGAAGGCACTTGATGTTCCGCTTTCACTTGTTGACATATTAAACATCTCGAAACAAAGTCAGAGATGTCTCGTTTCATACCATGCCACCAAAATCGACGTTTCAAATCGTTGTACATCTTCGTACTCCCCGGGTGGATTGCCATTCGGCTACAATGGGCTTCGTTCAGAATTATCGAAATAAGTTCCGAATTGTAACACCCCGAACCCGAGACCATCGCCGGTGTCAGACACGAGGGGTTAGCAAGCCAAGTTCACTTGTTTTGCCCATCCATTTGACATTTCGGTCGGTGGAAAAAGCTGCGTCCTTGTCGCCTTAAAATCATATCTCGAGTTTCAAAACTCGAAACTGGTTTCATAAATTTTTCCTGAATTTAGACTCATATATCCATCCATGGATTTATTTCTAGAATTTTGGTCGGGCCAATTGGTACAGTTTATTAGTTAAAGTCACCCATGTTACGAGGATCGATCTGCTCTGCGGTATAACTTGAATATCTCTCTGTACAGGGCTTTAATGCTGGTGCCGTTTGTTTCTAATGAAACTAGACTCAAAATGGAATCTGTACATATAAGGTATGTCTCCTAATTCTTTCTGGATAATTTATAGTAAATTTTTAAAGTTGCGACAGGGAACCCGAAACCGTTCTGGCCCTGTCTCACAATAGCTTTAATATCTCTTAACATGTAACTCCTATGACCATTTCGTTTCTTCCATATGAAAATAGACTCATCAATGTTCATTTACATAGCTGATTCACTATTTAATACCATTCCTACAAATTTTGGTGATTTTTCATATTCACGTTACTGCAGCTGGCAGCATCTGTTTTTAAGGTAGGTCTTACCTATTTTGTAGTCTCCATGAACCAACTAGTCTTGCCTTACATAGGTCCACATATGATCATTTTAACCATGCCAATGGCTGATCATGTGACCAACATTCCCATTTCCAATTCATAGTCACATCATGACACCATATATATATATACAAACCGCAAATAGTTTAAGTTGATACTTCACTATTACGAGCCATTTTCGCATGGCCGTACACATATACATCATAACATATTTAAACCAACAAGGGTAGTCCTATACATGCCATTTCAAGTTCAACCAAGAATTTATACCAAAATGGGGGCTTGATAGTGTGGATGACTTGACTTCAACGATCCGAATCCGATTGCTATCGGCGAAATCTAGAAAAGCGAGAGCCAAAGCGGTGGAGTAAGCATTTTTATGCTTAGTAAGTCTCAAGGAATATAATCAACTCTAATTACAGCAATACATTCACATAGTTAAATGCATCATTTCATTAATGCACATTCACATAATCATACTTACTTCACCATCCCAACTGTTATGTTCATACACAAATAACGGCTTCATTAAGGCCGATAACTCGTTCCATCATAGGAGCGGATATTCACACGCTCTTACTCCTAGCGCAAAAGCACACACCGCACTTACCTTGTCATTGGGAAATTTCACAAGTGCATTAGCTGAAATTTTCCAGCAAGCTTATAATTTTCAAATCACATACCTTCGGAGTTTAACCGGATGTCGCTACTCGATCAATCGCCTTGGGACATAGCCGGTTATGGTAACCCGCACCAAGGCCTCACGGGACTTAACCGGATATCACGATTTGCACAAATACCTTGGTCTTAGCCGGATAGAATGACTTCATACGAATGCCTTGGTCTTAGCCGGATGTAGCCACTAGCACAATTGCCTTGGTCTTAACCGGTTATAATTTCCAGCATAATTGTCTTGGGGCTTAGCAGGATATCATTCAATTTCTCATGCACACATACATCAATAATCATTGGACATACATATTTATTTTCGTTACTAAGGCTCAAACACAATTATAATCACTAACATAATCGCCCGGGACTTAGCCGGGTATCATTCGAATACTCATACACACATAAATCAATAATCAATACATCCATATTTCATTCCACATAATTCAAGTAAGGTCACTTCTTGAGGACTTACCTCGGATGTTGTCGAGCGGCTTTTACGGCTATTCGATTACTTTTTCCTTCCCTTGTCCAATTGTGGCCCTCTTAGCTCTTGAGCTAATTCAAACAAATTCAATTTATCAAAACCTCATTGTGCTAGCTTATGGCGAATATGAAAAGGAATTTAAATGGTCATATGGCCACCCTTTAGCTTGAATACACAATGGTCATGCACATTTTATACTACATCAAGCAATTCAATACAATTTATTCGAGCATCAAGGAAAAGCTAAGGCCTTCAATAGGCTACCCAAGGCCGAATATACTTGTCCATGTTGAGGCCAATTATGCACTTAATACCACACAAAAACAGCATGCATTTTACTAGTTAATGCTTTGCATATTGTAGCTCAAAACTTACAATATAGCATCAAGCACTCATATGTGTGCTAGGTAGAATGTGCTTACAATTTCACAATTATTCTTCAACATCTTCTTCTTTAAACAAACTTATTCATCACTTCCTTCATAACCAAAACATCATGTGCAAACATATATATACATATATGAGCATGGCGAATTTCAAGGTGTCCATAGCCATCCAAAACACAAATTTTAACTAACATGCAAGAAGCATGAACCATGCTCATGAATGCATCATGGCGAATATGACAATCATGCTCCTTTTCAACTTCAATCATGATAAAACAAAAGAAAGCTCAAAATCTTACTCAAGAGTAGACAATCCATCATTGCATGCATCATCATCAAGCTTCACACTTAGCATGCAATGGCTTTATCACCATAACAACTTTGGCCAAATACCATTTCCATGGCTTAACAAAGATTTGAGCCATGGCTAACATGCACATCAAGTTAGCAACCAAAACATGCATGAAACTCCTAACACAACCTCATACATACCTTAATCTTGATGCAAACTTAGCCAAATCTCCTTCTAGATCTCTTCCAAACCAAGCATGAAGCAAAAATCCTCCTTCTTCCTTAGTTTTGGCTCAAAGAAAGGATGAACAAAATTTTTCTTTCCTTCTCTACAACTCACGGCAATGGGGGATTACCACACTCACACACATTTTTTTCATTTTTTATCACCCATACACCTTTGTTTATTATTTCACCCTAATGCACCAACAAAACATGTTTCATGACATGTTTAGCCCATCCTCCTTGTCATGGCCGCCACCACCTATAAAGGGGAATTTGACATGCAAGTCCATTATTTTGCATGCATGCTTTAATTAGTCATCACACATTTCCCTATCATACTTTCAAAGTTCATTACTAAGTCCTTTCTTGTGGAATTCACCCTTATAACACTAAATCAATCATCATAAAATGTCATACATGAGCACACACATATTATAGGCATCAAAATAAATTTTTAATTATTTTTATGCCTCGGTTTTGTGGTCCCGAGACCACCTTCCGACTAGGGTCAATTTTGGGCTGTCACACGAATTCTTTGGAACACACAGACGACCCCTGAACCTCAAACAATCGTCATCATCGATCTGAAACTCCGATTCCTTGTTCGGAACACACTCAGCCCGTTTTGCAACCAACTCATCGTCGACTTTTTGAGCTTCACAAATTTGATGTATCAATAATGGTTTGGCTTTCAATTCAGCTACTAACACATTGTCGGATCGAACGGACAAGTGCACATTCATCGCTCGGTAAAGCGAATAATGATTTACGACTTAAGGCATCCGCAACCCATTCGCCTTTCCCGGGTGATAGTCAATGACCAGCTCATAATCCTTTAACAGCTCGAGCCAACGTCTTTGTCGCAGATTTAAGTCTCTTTGAGTCATCAAATATTTGAGACTTTTGTGATCCGAATACACATGGCACTTCTCACCAACTAAGTAATGTCGCCATATCTTTAAGGCGAATACGATGGCAGCCAATTCGAGATCATGGGTCGGATAATTTTTCTCATGTGGCTTTAATTGCCTCGACGCATAGGCCACAACTCGACCTTCTTGCATCAATCGCAACCTAACCCAAGTAGGGAGGCGTCACTAAAGATGACAAACTCTTTGCCAGATTCGGGTTGCACTAGAATTGGGGCTTCAGTCAAATAAGTTTTCAGTTGATCGAAACTTTTCTGACATTTCTCCGTCCATTCGAACTTAACATCCTTTTGGAGTAAGCCGTCATTGGCGTGGCTATCGTTGAGAAACCTTTACAAATCGTCGGTAATAACAAGCAAGCCCCAAAAACTCGAACCTCGGTAATATTTCTCGGAGGCTTCCAGTTAAGTATGGCTGAAATTTTGTTGGTCGACTCAAATACCGTCTGAGATACCACATGCCCCAAGAAGCTAACCTCTCTTAACCGAACTCACACTTCTTGAACTTAGCATATAATTGCTTATCCGTAAAATTTGCGGCACTAACCTCGGTGTTCAGCATGTTTGGTCTCATTTCTTGAATAGACCAAGATGTCATCAATGAACACGACTACTGAACCGATCCAAATATAGTCCGAAGATCCGATTCATCAAATCCATAAATATCGCGAGGGCATTAGTAAGCCCAAAGCGGCATCACTAGGAACTTGTAGTGACCATATCTCGATTCAAGGCGGTCTTGGGTACATCCGAATCTCGAATTCATGAATCGATAATAGCCCGATCTCAAATCTATTTTCGAGAACACCGAGGCTCCTTGATTGATCGAACAAATCGTCGATACGTGGTAACGGATATTTGTTCTTTATCGTCACTTTATTAAGGCGGCGATAGTCGATGCTGCAACCTCATGGTTCCATCCTTCTTTTCACAAACAACACCGGCGCACCCAAGGTGAAAAACTCGAACGAGCAAAACCTCTATCCACCAATTCTTGCAACCGAGCTTTCAACTCCTTTAATTCGTTGGTGCCATACGATACGGAGCTATCGAAATTGGAGTGGTACCGGTACCAATTCGATGCCAAACTCTATTTCCGAATAGGTGGTAAACCCGGTAATTCTTGAGGAAAACATCCGGTATTCACAAACCAGCGCACGATTCGGTCTCTTTTCGACTCCTTGTCATCGAGCACATACGCAAGGTACGCTTCGCACCTTTTCTTACATATTTACGGGCCAACATTGCGATATTACGGTGGCAACCCTTTAAGTCCATAGACTCAACCCGAATTATCTCGTTATTCGGGCACCTCGAATCGATAGTCTTGCTTTTGCAATTTACAACCGCATCGTGCATGGTCAACCAATCCAAACCAAGAATAACGTCGAATTCGCCGAGCGGCAAAAGCATCAAGTCGCCGGAAAACAAGAACCTCGAAATACTAGGGGACTTTTCTTACACACTTTGTTGACAAGCACGTAATGACCCAAGGGTTTGACACGAATTACAAACTCGATGAGACTCAATAGGCAAAGTCTTCTTTGGATGCTAAGGTTTCGCATATATAAGAATGAGTAGAACCGGGGTCAATCAAAGCAATCACATTAGTATCGAAAAGAGTGAATGTACCGTAATGACATCGGTGAGGCAGCATCCTCGGCGTGCTTGGCGATGGCATAAGTCCTAGCAGAGCACGAGCCTCGGGTCTTGTTGTAGCATCTCGACCCTCTCGCCGCCACTAGCATTGCCCGTATTTATGGATGGCCTACTTGACGTTGGTAGCACCGGGTTTCCACTCGACTTACATTTTGTTCAAGCAACCTCGGGCAATCCTTGATAAAGTGGTCGGCCGATCCACACTTATAGCAGAGCGATCACGGAACCTCAGCTCCCGAATGCCATTTGCCACAATCTCGACACTCCATTCGGTTTCGACGATCATTCCCAACACCGAGACCAAAGTGCCTCGTATACCCCGGGGTCGATCACGATTTTGTCTAAAAGGCCCAAGCGCCTCTAGACCGGCTCACATCTTCTCGAAATCTCTTGATGCTGTTGAAGAGACTTTCCGAGGACCTTTTGAAATTCTCCGGTTCCCACATCAACTTTTGATTCTCCTTTCTAAGCTCTTGACTTTACAAGCTCGCTCAACAAGTACTACGAACTCTCGTATTTCGAGAATGCCAACAAACATCCTTATATCATCATTCAGCCCATCCTCAAGCGTTTACACATAATAGTTTGGACGAAACACATTCCCGGCGTATCTCAGAGTCTAACAAATTTTCGCTCAGTAGTCGAAGAAGCGGACATAGAGCCTTGCTTAAGATCAAGAAATTCCTTTCGCTTTTGGTCGATGAATCTCGACTAATATACTTCTTTCGAACTCGGTTTGGAAAAACTCCCAAGTTACTTGCTCCGTAGGCACAACCGAAGTCGAGTACTCCACCAATAGTAGGCGGAATCGCGTAGCAAGGAGATAGTACACTTTAAGCACTCATCGGTGTACAAGATAGCTCATCGAGCACCGGATAGTGTTGTCCAACCAAAATTCAGCTTGCTCGGCATCGTCGTCATCCGTAGCTTTAAATTCAGTGGCCCCATGTTTTGAATCCTGTTGATCGGGGCTTACTTGACCTTATTTGGTCGATTCACGGAGGTATTGTAGGTCTTGGGGTTGCATTAGTCGGGAATGGAGGTTGTGGAACAGTAGTGTTAGTTCGAATGTATTGGTTGAACCAATCATTCATCACGCTATAAAAGGCTTGCCTAGCCTCATCATTCGGATTGCTGGCCATAGGTTGAGAGTCCGCTGGCGCTGTCCCTTGCGCGGGAGCAGGCGCCACACTCTCCACATCATCAGCTATTGCTCGGTTGGGATCGGGATCCATTTCTATAAACAAACACAAATTCAGAATGTCAGAAATCACCACACTATCAATTATCACTTAATGGCATGTATAGCTAGACCCCAAACATATCACGGTAGTCCTAGAATCGACTAAACCGTAGCTCTGATACCAATAAAATTGTAACACCCCGAACCCGAGACCATCGCCGGTGTCGGACACGAGGGGTTAACGAGACAAATCCTCTTAAAGTACCGACCAATTTGGCATTTCCAGACAGGCTGGAAAACTGCGTCACTGTCGCCTTAAAAATCATATCTTGAGTTTCAAAACTCGGAAACTGATTCCGTAAATTTTCCCTGAATTTAGACTCATATATCCATCCATGTATTTATTTCTAGAATTTTTGGTTGGGCCAATTGGTACAGTTTATTAGTTAAAGTCACCCATGTTACAGGGGTCGACTACACTGACCTTCGCGCGTTACAACTTGAATATCTCTCTGTACAGGGCTTTAATACTGGTGCTGTTTGTTTCTAATGAAACTAGACTCAAAATGGAATCTGCACATATAAGGAATGACTTCTAATTCTTTCTGGATAATTTATAGTGAATTTTCAAAGTCGCGTCAGGGGACCCAGAAACCGTTCTGGACCTGTCTCACGAGAACTTTAATATCTCTCGGTATACTGTTCATATGATCGTTTCGTTACTTTCATATGAAAATAGACTCGTCAAGGTTCGTTTTCATAACTTATTCACAATTTAATACCCTTCCTACAAATTTTGGTGATTTTTCACATCCACATCACTGCAACTGGCAGCATCTGTTTTTAAGGTAGGCCTTACCTATTTTGTAGTTTCCATGGACCAACTATAGTCTAGTCATACATAGGTCCACCTATGATCATGTTTAGCCATTCAAATGGCTGATCATGTGACCAACACTCCCATTCCAATCCATAATAACATCATGAAACCATATAAAATTACAAACCACAAATGGTCTAATTCAGACGCCACTTTTACGAACCATTTTCGCATGGCCGTATACATATACATCACAAAAGCACTTGAAAACAACCGAGGGTAGTCCTATACATGCCATATCCAAAGTTCAACTAAAAGAGTACCAAAGGGGTTTGATAGTGTGGATGACTTCACTTCAATGATCCCGAATCCGATCGCTAGCGAGCAAAATCTATAAAACAGAGAGCCAAAGCAGCGGGTAAGCATGTTTATGCTTAGTAAATCTCAAGCAATGAAATCGGCTTTAACTAAAGCATTACATTCACATAGCCAAATGAATCATTTCATTTATACACATTCACATAATCATACTTACTTCACACTTCATCAACATATACATTCACAAGATATCAACCAATTCAAGAGCTGAAAATTTGTTAGTCGATTGACGAATATTATTCAAACGTATCGACTTTTCCATTGCACATGTAAACATACCTTATCCTTTGGGCTTTTCGAGCGTACTAATTAAATGTATTACAGCAACCAACGCTCACCTTCAACCCAAGCTTCTTCGGAATACAACCGGATATAACCACACGCACGAATGCCTTGGTCTTAGCCCGGATATAACGACTCGCACAAATGCCTTGGTATTAGCCGGATATAACAACTTGCACGAATGCCTTGGTCTTAGCCGGATAAAGTCACTAGCACAATTGCCTTGAGTCTTAACCCGGATATCATTCAATTGCTCATGCACACATACATCCATAATCATTACACATTCATGTTTCATTTTCGTTACTAAGGCTCAAACACAAATATAATCACTAGCGTAATTGCCTTGGGACTTAGCCCGGTACCATTCAAATACTCATACACACGTATATTAGTAATCATTACACATCCATAATTTCATTTCACATAATTCAGGTAGGGTCATTACTTGAAGACTTACCTCGGATGTTGTCGAATGGCTTCAACGGCTATTCGATCACTTTTTCCTTCCCCTTATCCAATTGTGGCCCTCTAAGCTCTTGAGCTAATTCAAACAAATTCAATTTATTAAAGTCTCGCTTGCTAGCCTTGGCGAATACACACATCATTGACTCAACATCACATAACTAAGCACTTTAGTCAATTTTCTTTAATTACGCACACATTCGGCCTTAGCTCACAACAAGGTAGCCGATTACCTAAGTCAAGAATAGGCACCATTAAGCTTGCCTCTAACCGAATGCATGCACAATAATTCCCCTCATGTGGCCGATTATACTTAGTCATACTTGCACAAAATCAACAATAAATTGCAAGATTTTCACATCATATGTGTACTAGGCGAATGTACTTGCAATTTCACAAACATTCTTCAACACTTTCTTCTTTAAACAAACATATTTATCACTTACTTCATAGCCAAAACATCATGTGCAAACATATATACACATATAGGTGCAAGGCCAAATTTCAAGGTGTCCATAACCATCCAAAACACAAATTTTAACTAACATGCAAGAAGCATAAACCATGCTCATGAGCATACCATGGCGAATACATCACACACCATACCCCTTTAATTTTTTTGGTCATGGTTAAACAAAGGATTCAATGTCTTACTCAAGAATGCTAAAAGAAATTTCAAGAGTAGTCAATCCATCATTGCATGCATCATCAACAAGCTTCACATTTAGCATGCAATGGCTTTAACACAATATCAACCTTGGCCAAATACCATTTCCATGGCACAACAAGGATTTGGACCATGGGCTAACATGAACATCAAGTTAGCAACTAAAACATGCATGAATCTCATGACACAACCTCAAACATACCTTAATCTTGATGCAAGTATAGCCAAATCTCCTTCTAGATCTCTTCTAAACCAAAATGGAGCAAAATCCTCCTTCTTCCTTAGTTTTGGCTCAAAGAAAGGATGAACAAATTTTTTCTTTCTTTCTCTACAACTCACAGCAATGGGGGGAATACCATACTCACACACATTTTTTTTCATTCTTTTCTTACCCATACTCCTTTGTTTATTATTTCTCCCTAATGCACCAACAAAACATGTTTATGACATGTTTTGCCCATCCTCTCTTGCCATGGCCGCCACCACCTATAAAAAGGGGTATTTGACATGCAAGTCCATTGTTTTGCATGCATGCTTTAATTAGTCATCACACATTTCCTATCATACTTTCAAAGTTTACTACTAGGCCCTTTCTAGTGAAATTCACATTTATAACACTAAATCAAATCATCAAAAATGTCACACACAATTTAACACATATCATAGGCATCAAAATAAATTTTAAATTATTTTTATGCCTCGGTTTTGTGGTCCCGAAACCACATCCCGACTAGGGTCAATTTTGGGCTGTCACAACAGAAGTGGGTTAGGGGTGTTACATTTTATTGGTATCAGAGCTATGGTCTAGTCGATTCTAGGACTAACGAAGTGTTTGTGAGTTTAGCTATACATGCCATAATATTATTTTGTGATAGTGTGATAGCAAATGGATCCCGACAGAGTTGTAGCTGATGATTTCGAGAGTGTAACGCCTGCTCCCGCGTAAGGGACATCGCAGTCTGACTCTCGACCGACTTCGAGTAATCAAAAAAGTGAGGCTAAACAAGCCTTCTATCAAATGATGAATGACTGGTTCCCTCAATAATCCAGACTAACCCGGCTGCACAACAACGTCCACCCCTGATTAATCCATCTCCCATGCCTGTTGTACCTCAAGTAAGTGATTCGTTGCTATTGAATAGACTTCTTGTTGGTAAAATCAGAAAACATGGAGCTGAAGAGTTTAAAGCCACTGATGATGATGACGCCGAGCGGGATGAGTTTTGGCTTGATAATACCATCTGTGTGTCTGATGAGCTGTCCTGTACTCCTGATGAATGTCTGAAATTTGCTATATCCTTGCTTCGAGACATAGCATACAACTGGTGGAATACCTTAGTATCAGTAGTTCCGAGAGAGCAGGTGGCCTAGGAATTCTTTCAGACTGAGTTCCGTAAGAAATATATCAGACAAAGATTTATCGATCAGAAGCGTAAACAATTTCTGGAGCTGAAATAGGTTTGGATGACAGTGACAGAGTATGAGCGAAAATTCGTGAGACTCAGTCGGTATGCCTGAGAGTGTGTTTTCACTGAAGCCATAATGTGTAAAAGATTTGAAGATGGGCTGAATGAAGATATAAAACTGTTAGTTCAAATACTTGAGACAAAAGAGTTTGTGGTACTTGTTGAGTGAGCCTGCAAAGCTGAAGAGCTCGGGAAAGAGAAAACAAAGGTTGACTTTGAAGCTAGAGATGCACAGAAAAGAACATCTGGTAAGTCATTTCAGTCGGCATCAAAGAAGTTTCGAGATGATTTCAACTGTTCTAAAGCCACTTCAAGTTACTCCAGACGGGATCAGAATAGACCACCAGTGAGCTCGAGAGCTACCTCAGTAGAGAGTGTGGGTAATGTCAGATCAAATCAACCTGAGTGTAAACACTATGGTAAATGACATCTCGGTAGTTGCAGATTGCATGATCGGGCCTATTTTAAATGGAGATCGATAGATCATTTTATTCGAGATTGCCCAATATTAGCTGAACAAAATCTAGTGCAGAATACGAGATCAGGTAATACTGCAGTTCGAGGTAGGCCACCCAGAAATGCTGGTAAGACGAGTGAAAGTCAGAGAGGAACTAAAGATACAGTAGACAAATCTGAGGCTTGTGCACCTGTCAGAGCCTATGCCATTTGCGCACGAGAGGAGGCTTTATCCCTAGATGTCATTACTGGTACATTCACTCTTTATGATACTAATGTAATTACATTGATTGATCCTAGTTCTACTCATTCTTATGTGTGTGAGACGTTAGTATTCAACAAGACTCTACCTGTTGAGTCTACTGAGTTTGTGATTAGAGTGTCAAACCCCTTGGGTCGGTGTGTTATGGTTAATAAAGTGTGTAAGAATTATCCCTTGTTGTTTTGAAATCTATGCTTTCTAGCTGATTTGATGTTGCTGCCATTTGATGAGTTCAACATAATTCTGGGTATGGATTGGTTGACTTTACATGATGCTGTTGTGAACTACAAAAGAAAGACCATCGATCTACGGAGCCAGAATGATTTGTATGGTTTACCAGCAGTGATTTCTTCGATGCTAGCTCAGAAATATGTGAGAAAAGGGTGTGAAGCTTATTTTGCCTACGTGCTCGATAGTAAAGCGGCTGAAAGAATCATTGAATCAGTACCTATTGTATGTGAATATCTAGATGTGTTTCCAGAAGAATTATCGGGTTTGCCACCTATTCGAGAAGTAGAGTTTGGTATTGAGTTAATGACTGGGACGACTCCGATATCTATAGCTCCATATAGAATGGCACCTATAGAATTAAAAGAATTGAAAGCTTAGATGCAAGAATTGACAGGTAGAGGTTTTGCATGATCAAGTTTCTCTTTGTGGGGTGCACCAGTACTATTTGTGAAAAAGAAGGATGGAACTATGAGAATGTGCATTGATTATAGACAGCTCAATAAAGTGACTATAAAGAATAAGTATCCGTTGCCACGGATTAACAATCTATTTGATCAGCTGAAAGGAGCTACAGTATATTTGAAGATAGATTTGAGATCGAGCTACTATCAGTTGCGAGTTAAAGACTCCGATATGCCAAAGACTACTTTCAGAACGAGGTATGGACACTATGAATTTTTGGTTATGCCTTTTGGACTCACTAATGCACCTGCTGTTTTCATGGACTCGATGAGTCGAATCTTCAGACTGTATCTGGATTGGTTTGTGGTTATGTCTATAGATGACATTTTGATCTACTCTCGTGATGAAGCTGAAAATGTCAAACATTTGAGACTTGTGTTGCAGACCTTGTGAGATAAGTAGTTGTATGTAAAATTCAATAAATGTGAGTTCTGGTTAAGTAAAGTCAGTTTTCTGGGCCATGTGGTATCAGCATCAGGTATTCAGGTTAATCCGAGCAAAATTTCAGCTATACTTGATTGGAAACCTCCAAAGAATGTTTCTGAAGTCTGAAGCTTTCTGGGACTAGCTGGTTATTATAGATGGTTCATGAAAGGTTTCTCTATGATTGCAGCTCCGATGACAAGGCTATTACAAAAAGATGTTAAGTTCGAACGGTCAGAGAAGTGCCAGAAAAGCTTTGATCAGTTGAAAGCCCTTTTGACTGAAGCTCTACTGCTAGTTCAGCCAGAATCAGGTAAAGAATTTGTTATTTATAGTGATGCATCATTGAATGGTTTGGGTTGTGTTCTGATGTAGGAAGGTAGAGTGATAGCTTATGCCTCGAGACAGTTGAAGCCACATGAAAAGAACTATCCGACACATGACCTAAAATTGGCAGCCATTGTATTTGCCTTGAAAATTTGGCATCACTATCTGTTCGGTGAGAAATGTCATGTTTATTCTGACCATAAAAGCCTGAAATACTTGATGACTCAGAAATATCTGAATTTGAGACAACGTCGATGGTTAGAATTGCTAAAAGACTACGAACATGTGATTGACTATCATCCAGGAAAGGCTAACGTTGTTGCTGATGCTTTAAGCCGAAAATCACTGTTTGCTTTGCGTGCAATGAATACGCATATGGCCAAGTCTGATGATGGTTCGATAGTAACTGAATAGAAAGCTAGACCGTTATTTATTCAACAAATATGTGATGCCCAAAAGGTTGATAATGGATTGATTGCAAAACGAGCTCAGTATGAGACTGATATTGATTTAGAGTTCAGAGTTGATGCTGATGACTATTTGAGATTCAAAGGCTAAATATGCGTTCTGAGGAATTCAGAGTTGATTCAGATGATTTTGAATGAAGCTCATAGTAGTCAGTTTTCTATTCACCCAGGTAGTACAAAGATGTATAATGATTTGGAACAGCTTTATTGGTGGCATGGTATGAAACGTGACATTTCTGACTTTTTTGTAAGATGTTTAGTCTGTCAACAAGTAAAAGCTGAACATCAGGTGCCTTCAGGATTACTTCATCCTATAATGATACCTGAGTGGAAGTGGGATAGAATTACGATGGATTTTGTATCTGGTTTACCGTTGACACCGAGCAAGAAAGATGCAATCTGGGTTGTTGATAGATTGACTAAATCAGCTCATTTTGTTCCGATACGTACAAACTACTCACTCAATAAGCTAGCTAAATTGTATGTCTCTCAGATTGTGAGATTACATGGTGTTCCTATATCTATTGTTTCGAATAGAGATCCGAGGTTTACATTGCAGTTTTGAAAGAAATTGCAAGATGCACTAGGTACGAAATTACATTTCAGTACTGCTTTCCATCCGTAAATAGATGGCTAGTCTGAGTGAATCATTCAGATACTTGAGGATATGTTGAGATGTTGCATTCTCGAGTTTAAAGGTACGTGGGAATGATACCTACCTCTGATTGAATTTTCGTATAATAACAACTACCACTCGAGTATCAAAATGGCACATTATGAGGTCTTGTACGGTTGTAAATGTAGTATGCCATTGTATTGGACTGAGCTCAGTGAAAATAAGATACATGGGGTTGACTTGATCAGAGAAACTGAACAAAAAGTGAAAGTGATATGTGAAAGTTTGAAGGCAACGTCAGATCGACAGAAATCTTATACGAACTTGAAACGTAAAGATATAGAGTTTCAAATCGAAGATAAAGTCTTCTTGAAAGTCTCGCCGTGGAAGATAATACTCAGATTCGGTCAGAAAGGCAAATTGAGTCTGAGGTTTATTGGGCCGTATGAGGTAATAGAGCGTATTAGGCCAATTGCTTATAGATTATCGTTTCCACCTGAGTTAGAAAAGATACACAATATATTCCATGTTTCAATGCTTTGGAGGTATCGATCTAATCCTTCACATGTGATTAGTCCGTCTGAGATTGAAATTCAGCCTGATATGACCTACGAAGAAGAACCGATTCGCATTTTGACTCGTGAGGTTAAAGAGTTGTGGAATAAGAAGATTCCGTTAGTTAAAGTATTGTGGCATAAGCATGGAGTTGAGGAAGCAACGTGGGAGCCAGAGGACACAGTGAGAGAACGTTACCCGAACCTATTCACCGGTAAGATTTTCGAGGATGAAAATTCCTAAGGGGGGAGAGTTATAACAGCCTAATTTAGACCCAAATCAAAACGGTAGTTTTAGGACCATGAATTCGAGTCAGAAAAATATTTTTAAATTATTTTTCTTGTTTATTTTGTGTGAATTTATATCTTTGAAATTTTTGTGACTTAATTTCATCGTTTAGGTGTCCGAATTATTAATGGATTTTTAAATTAAGGTATTTATGTTGTAATTATACCTTTAGTTAGATGTTTGGACGGTAATAGGCATAGGTTATAAAATTCTATTATTATTTCATAAAGGTTATATAAGTAATTTAACTAATAACATATAATAAGTTAATATTAAAGTATAAAATTCATTTTATTATATCATCATCTTCCATTGCCGAAAGTTAAAAGAAAGAAAAAGAAAAAAACCAAGCTAGGGTTCGGGTGGTTTTAAGTTCAATCAAGGTAAGTATTCAGCCCGGTTTTCGATAATTTCTACATTTTTGAGATCGTTGCTTCGAGTACTACAAAACCCAAGCTTTAATTTTTTATTTTGATGAATATTTTGAATTGTGCCATTGTTGATAGTTTGTGATTTTTGTTGTTTGATGTTGAAAAATGGAAGATATGTTTTAGATTAACATGTTTTATATTGGAACTTTTGTTGATTTTTAGTAATTAGGATTTAATTGCAAAAATAATAATTTGAGGGACTAAAATGTGAAATATATTGAATATATGGACTTGTTTGAGAGTGGGAAAAATTCGACCCAACATAAGCATAGGGAAATTTTGTGTATTTTGTATTTTGTGTAATAAGGACTAAATTGTAAAAATTGTAAATGTCAGGGGTAAAATGGTAATTTGCTCATTTATGTGTTTTTGGACTAAATTCAATGAAAATATGTTTGAAAGAGCTTAATTTGAATATGTTTAGATCAAGTACCAAAAAAAATCAGATTTGTACCGGGGAAAGATGAAAGTTGTCGACTAACAGCCCCATCTCGTTTTACGACGTCTGAGGTTAGTTTATAAGCAAATAGACATGTTAAATTGTAGTTAAATGTAAATATTATATGCTGTTATGTAATGTAAGAATATATAGATGCTATAGCCGAATATGCTTTAGTTTGACTGTCACATTTTTTAATTGATTTTGATCGAGTTACAACGTTCGAAAGTCCCGTATGAACCTTAGGAATAGTTAGGATACGTATGTCATGACATAGGATTCAAATATGTGTGTGCGAATAAGACCATGGCATCAAAATGTGACTTCGATATGTGTTTACGAGTAAGACCTTGACTAGGACAGTGGCATCGATTCGTGGCTACATGTAAGACCACCTCTAGGACGTTGGCATTGCATGATTTATGTGATTATTCGAGTGTCCAATCCAATACCGAATGGTTAATCGGGCAAAGATAAGTAAAGTTTGAGTATGTAAACCGAGCTAAATGGCCAGGTAGGAGTTAGTTCTATATTTCCTAAAAATAAGGTAAGTGTATTCGACCTATTGCACATTATTGAATGAGTCTTAATTTTATGTATGAGTGTTTATGTGTATTCGGCCAAATGACTAATATATGTACATGAGACTATATTATGATCTATGAGTTTATATATATTGAGAATGTGAACTAGGTAATTAATGAATATTTGAAATTGAAGGTTAAATAATGATTTGTTAATTTTGGCTATATAAGCATTCGGTTAAAGTGATAATATAATTGTATACAAATGTATATGATTGTATGTATGTAACATGAATACATAAGTGCCTGGATTTAACTGTGAATTGATATAATAATCTAGTTTAATTTAGTTAAGTTGAATAAGTCATTGAGTTGTTTATTTGCTTATGACTTACTAAGCTTTGGTAGCTTACTTTCTATGTTATGTTTACTCTATTTTATAAATTTTGAAGTCAAGCTACAAGTTCAGGGATTGTCAGCAAAGTTTATCACACTATCTACAGCTTCGGTATTTAAATAATCAAACTCATATTATGGCATGTATAGGCTGGTTCATATTTCGAGAATGCTAAAAGTTGGTTATGTATATAAGCCATGCGAAAATGGCTAAATTCTTAAATTTGGTTGGGTTATGTTTCGGTTGTGGCTATTTCCCTACTTGAAATCGGTTATATATGATTATGGAATGAGCTCATTAGGGTTAATATGTTGTGAGAGAATGAAACTTTAGTTAAGTTTATGTGCGTTGAAATGGCTGATGATTTGGGTTATACATGTGGTTGATTCGGTTATAGTTTTGCATAAGTATAAATATATATATGGAAATGGCTGTTATATTTTGTCAAAGTGTTATTGTATGGATTGGTGCTAAAGAATATTCGGATATGTTCTAGTGTCGTTGAGATTGATTTTGTTACATGTATATTATGCTATGTTCGGCTGTTTGGTAGGTTTACTAACGACTTACATTATTGACATATAATTTGGCTTGTGAGTTGGGCTAAAAGAAAATAGTAGTGTTTAGGTTGGTATGTATTCAGCCTTGATACTTAAATTATTTTGGGAGTAATGTTATATGTTTATGGGGTGATCATAATGGATAAGGTATATGAATGATAGGTTATAAGGCAGGAATGAATGAGATGGTATAACCAACTTGATAATAGGTAAATGTTTATGTATCTATTTGTGTATATCATGAATTGACTTGTCTGTGATATAGTACTTGTCCCTGTTAATATATTTTGAGTAAATAATGTGGTTTGAAATATGCATGTACGTGATTCTTTGAAGAATATATAAATATTAAGTTGTTTTTTAAATTTGTATTTCGGTAAAGGGTAATCGTGCTGACCGAATTAAGGAAAGATAGATATGATTATATGCTAGACTTAAATGGTGCATTAATGTGACATTTTGGTTGGTTTATTTGAGTAGTACAAATGTTTGAGCCAAAGGTTGTATTTCAAATATGTAACCACAATTTGTGAATGATGTAATTAGTGAACAAAATGTTACCATGCAATATTTTATTTTATTAAGTGAAATGATGTGAATTTGGTTGCATAGGACATGCGCATGACATTTACTGATTTGAAAATATATTTTCATAAGCATTATTTAAAAGTTATAAAAGTTAGGATGTACATATTTGATAAGTTGGTAAATCAATATATGTTCTTGATTAGAAGTTAATGTTTAATATTCATGTGTTCTTATTGGCTTTGTTATGTATAAAACTCTGGGATTACTTGAAATATTGAATCGAAGTATGATAATTATGTGTTATGAATTTTTATTAGATATTATATAATTAAATTTGATCTGAGTTATATTTTAATCGGTAATACCTTGTAACCCTATTTCGGTGACGAAAGTGGGTTAGGGGTGTTACACAGATCACAAGAGCCTTAAATATATCTTCACTTAGAAGGAGCTAAACCTTAGTCATCATAGATGGATTGAGCTGCTTAAGAATTATGTTTGTTCGATTGAATATCATCCTGGTAAGGCTAATGTGGTAGTCGACGCACTAAGCCGTAGAGTTGTGACTGATCTGAGGGCGATGTTCGCTCGTCTCAGCTTTTTTGATGATTGTAGTCTGTTGGTCAAACTTCAGGTTAAACCGACGTGAATGGAACAAATTAAGGGTAAACAATTGAAGGATGAGTTACTGGGTCCTTGATTCTAACAGATAGAGAGTGGGAAAACTTTAGATTTTGGACTGAATAGTGAAGGGGTACTGTGTTTCCGTGGAAGAGTCTGTATACCGAAGGATATTGATCTGAGGCAGTCTATACTGCAAGAGGCGCATAGTAGTCCTTATGCTGTGCATCCTGGCGGGGATAAAATGTACCGAGACCTTTGTGAGTTATATTGGTGGCTGGGTCTTAAGCGTGAAGTTACCGACTTTGTGAGTAAATGCTTTACTTGTCAGCAAGTTAAAGCTGAACACCAGTTACCTTCAGAGTTATTCAGCCAGTTAAGATTCCATTGTGGAAGTGGGAGAGCGTAACTATGGACTTTGTTAGTGGGTTGCCCTTAACACCTACTAAAAAGGATTTAGTATAGGTTATCGTAGATAGACTGACAAAATATGCCCACTTTATACTTGTTCGTACTGACTACTCATTGTAGAAGCTGGCTAAGTTGCATCTGTCTGAGATAGTGCGACTGCATGGGGTACCGGTTTTCATAATATCTGATAGAGATCCTCGTTTCACATCTAGATTTTGGAAGAAGCTATATGAGGCACTGGGTACAAGATTAGACTTCAGTACTGCGTTCCATCCTCAGATAGATGGTCAGTTAGAGAGGGTGATTCAGATACTGAAGGACATGTTAAGAAGTTGTGTAATAGATTTTCGAGGTAGTTAGGAGGACTACTTACCACTAGCAGAGTTTACGTATAACAATAGCTACCAGTCTAGCATACAGATGGCACCTTACGAGGCATTATATGGTCGTAGGTGTCTTACTTCTTCATGTTGGACTGAGTTGGGTGAGCAGCGTGTTTTGGGCCCTGAATTGATTTTTGATACTGAGGAAAAGGTTAAACTAATTCGGGATCGACTGAAGGCAGCATCAGACAGACAGAAGCCATATGCGAATTTGAAGCTTAAGGAGATTGAGTATTTTATGGGAGACTTAGTTTTCCTCAAGGTCTCGCCATGGAAAAAGGTACTAAGATTTGGACGGAAAGGCAAGTTGAGCCCTAGGTTCATTGGGTCTTACCGTATATTGAAGCGAGTGGGATCGGTTGCCTATTAACTTAAGTACCTCCAGAGTTGGACCGGATTCATGATATGTTCCACGTCTCTATGTTGAGGCAATATCGCTCTGATCCCGCACATATCGTCTCAACTGAGGAGATTGAGGTTAGACCAAATCTGACCTTTGAGCAGGAGCCGGTTCAAATTTTATATCGTGATATAAAGGTACTGAGGAGGAAGTCTATTCCACTGGTTAAGGTGTTATGGCATAATCACAGTTTTAAGGAAGCCACGTGGGAACCCAAGGGGGCAATGTGACAACAATACCCACATCTGTTTTGACCAGGTAAAATTGTAGGCTGAAATTTCTTTTAGGGGGTAAAGTTGTAATACCCCAAATGTTTATTAATTTTTTTGTGTGTTGTGATACATAAATACATGTTTTCTTTAGTGGTTAAGGGTCCTGAGTAGTGTTGGAGAAGTCCTAAGTTCAAGTTTTGGCTTGTGCAAAAATTTTTCTTTTTGCTTGAATAAACCCTGTCTTTTGTTAGTAGGGTTCTTAAATAAATATGGTAAGGATGTATCACAAAAAGATTGTTGGTTCATAGGATAGTGGCATGTTACTTCAGCTAGGAGACCTAAGTTCGAATGCTTGCATACACAATGAGATTGATATTTTTGCTGAGCTAGATGGCAAGAGGTTGTGTTTTAGTAAATGTCTGAGTAATGGAAAGGTTGGAGGGATTTTAGGAGGAGATTTGGGGATTTGGATAGAGGGGGATCGGTTTGAGAGTAGTGAAGAGGGAAATTAGGAAAGAATTGAGGAAATGGGAAGTTGAGGCAGTAGTGGTGCCGAATTAGGATTCTCCTAAGTCATTCGGACATAGGATGGTTAGACCGCTTGGTGCTGAAATTTCTTTTGTTTTGTGCTCTCGAATTCGATAGTTCTACCTCCTTTTTGTCTCTTTTCATCCTTTGGTTTTGCTATTTTTTGGCAGCCAAAGGCTACTTATGACTTTTGGGCATTCTCGTATTGGACTATTTTGCGTGGCACTCCAACATTGTGCTTTGCTTGACGGACTTTCTCCCTCTTCCTTACCTCTTGTCTTTTATTTCCCTACCTTTGCTGAACCTCTTTTCTTCCTCTCTCTCAGTCGACCTTAAGCATTTACTTTCTCTTTTACCTTAGACCGAATACTTGGTCTCTTCGCCTTCTCTTTTCTATTCTCGGCTCTCTCAACTCTCTCCCTTTTCTCTGGTGTTTGGCCGAATATTGTCTGCTAAGTCCTTGGTTGTTTATTCTCCTTTGACTTTTCTCTTCTTTTCTCTAAATGTCGAATCTCGTCTCTTTCTCTATTTGATACTGGTGTTCTTTAAGGTTAATACTTCTTGAGGAGTGGAGGAGTGTGGAAGTGTTTCAGAAATTCGTTGTTATTGGATTTAACTGGGGTATTGTGGCTTAGATTCTTTAGTATTGACCGAATGCCCTTTTTCTCTATTTCTGGGTTGCGTTTTCTATAGGATTGGTATGCATTGATTTGACTCATGCGTATACGTAAACATGAGTAATAAAACCGCTTATTGTACAAATTTCACCAAGGAGTTCCTTATCAACCTTCGTCAACGGTTCTAGAAAGGCTAATCACTCTTACGATCAAGGCAAGTACGGATGTTATTTGAAGCTAGGAATAAAGAAGGGAGATTACCCTAGTTTTAATCGACTAACGGATTATTGTGACTGAATATAGGTTTAGGGAAACTCTTGGGCTAGACGCACGTTTCGCAACAGGTGTGTAATCACACTGCTTCAATCATAAACGGAAAAAGCCAGAAAACTGTTACCATCGATGCCTCGAGGGCATGCGTTCACTCGCTTGGTCATCTAAATGCATAAGCGTGAGCATGTGATTGTAGAGACCTCCACGAGCGATTTTGTGGGCTTAGTTTATTTTGGGCCATGTTGGGCCAAAATGGGCCATGTGGGCCCCACACAGGTAATCCACTCGGATGTGTGAAGTATAATGGGCCAGGCTGTGTAGTTCACATGGCCAAGGTCATTATAGAGCTTAATCTGCCACATGGCGTGTGGGCCCACATGGGCCGTGTTATGGGCTTTGGGCCTATTCCGACTATTTGTTTGTTTAGGTCGCACGGGTCGCCCAAGACGATGACTGTGGGCTTACTGATGGGTCGGTAAGTACACTTAGACCCCATACTGATGAAATGACTGATATACCCGTATGCTATATTTGACCGTACTCGAGCATGACATTTTGCATACACGTATATATTATGACATGACATGTTGCATGGGGGTGGGTTTGATATATATATATTGGAGGAAGTGTACTGTATTGGCATCATTGCTGCAATTACTGAATAGCGCCGCAACTAGTGCTATATTTGGAGTGTAGGGATGGGTGGGTCGATTTTATTCCCACATGGAGTGTAGGGTTGGACGGAGTGGAGTGTAGAGGATGGATGGGTAGGATTTTTGTTGCATTTTTGTTGTTGTTACTGTAATGGGTTAAGACCCACACTGATACTATTATTGAATGGGCTACGGGCCACACTGATACTGGACTGTTACTGAATCATGCTTAGGCCCAAACCGCTTTTCCTATAGATTGTTTGATTAGTGAAAATTGATTACACACTGAGTTTTCATAAACTCACCCCTCTGCTTTTCTGTGCAGGTAATCCTTAGATGGGCCGGTGCTGTGAGGGACTTGATAGGGGCCACACGACTGATTTTGATTATTGTCTCGGTTTTATCCTCTGAGTTAATTAATTTGGGTTTTTGGTTATGTAATAAGGCCTCTTAAAGTTTTATTTTTAAATTTTGGGATTTCCAATTGTGTGATTATATCTGCTAGCTTTAGGACGGGAGTTTTCAAAAGGATATATGTTTTCAAAACACCACGAATACACAAACATGTTTCTCTAGATTTCGTAAGAAAGAACGTTTTCAAAACTAATAACAATTCAATATACTTAATATTTGTCAAAATAATTTGAGTTTTTATCAAAAAACATGATACTTAGAATTTTTAATAAAAGATCGCTACAAGGGTTTTATATTGTACGAACTTTATTTGAACATAATGGTGCTTTCCAAAACTCACTTCACTATGACATCGTAAATTCGGCCATAACGTTTAGGCTGGGTTTGGGGTGTTACAGTACAACTCAAAACCAACTTGCTTATTAACAATTCATGTAACACCCCAAACCCGGCGTAGACGTTATGACCGGATCCGGTGCGCCACATTGATGCGTACAAAACATTCCGTATTACTTAGTTTGGAAAAACTTAGTTGGTGATGTAAAAGATACTTTTAATATAGGTTAAAGTGAATGAGAGCTGTGCACCAGGTAGGAAACCAGAAAAAGAGGAGGTGAGTCTGTCGGACTGCTTAAGTACCAAGCTCCCTTCGGATCCAATCCTAGACATGCACACCGCCATTGCCACACTCTAACATTTCGTATAATTGTGAGAAAACCATTTGGTTAAGTCCATCTTAATAAAGTGATTAAGTTTGAAAACGTTTGCTTGGCGGAAATCTTACTTGTAATCGTGTTATTTTGAAATCACTTAATGTTTTTGAAAACGCGTCCTAAAGCTAACCCATTTTCCTTAGTTATCATAGTTTTTTTCATCATAATAAAATAAAATAATAAAAGTAAAACAAAACCATAAAAATAGTTAAACGGCCTTATTACACTTAAAACCCAAAACCATAAATGAAATTAAAAGGACGTCCAGTTCACCAGAAAGAAACCAGGTTCGTAGAAACATGTGGCCAGTCCGAATCTCTCACAGCTCCAAGCCCACTATGGTTGAGGATTACCTACGAGGATGAAAATAAGGGGTGAGTTTTGGGAAACTCAGTGTGTAATTCAACCCAACCATAGCCTAAATCAGTTCAAACCACAGAGCAGAATAAGTTGGCCTCGGCCCGAGCAGATATCGAATAAAGCCCATAGGCCCGTAAGCACCGAGCAGATATATCATGCTTATGCAGGAACCCAACCATATCCAACCACATACACCCCCATACCATCCTTTCACCATGTGGGGAGACTACTCGACCCACCCAACCGCTACACGCCACAGAAATATGTAGCATGGCTGCCAGATACAGAAAATGTGACAGAGTCACCAGATACAAATATTTTGTGGCAGTGCCACCAGAACAGATAATTTGTGGCATGGCCACCAGGACGCTTCCTCCATAATATAGCCCATGTCCCCATGCAACAGATATACATTCATGGCACATATCATACAGATTTAATTCATCATGCTTTTCAGACAAAATTAACCCTAGGGGTATAAAGGTCATTTTTCATACATAGGGGTATAATAGTACATCTAACTATTTCTAAGGATTCCATGCATATCGTAGCCATTACGTTTAGCCAGAAACACTTACCGAGTGTTCTTACCGAATTGGGCCCGTTGGCCCATTAACCTAGTTTTGGCCCATTAAGCCCAAAATATCAAAACGCACGAAATCGCGCATACTGCAGTTTTATCACTTTCGATTACCAGTAATAATTACCCATACGTCTTACGAGTATTCGCACACTCACAAGTGCCCAAAATACCGGCTTTTCGGCATTTCGGCTTTTCGGCTTTTGCCGATCTAGCCTATGAGAGGGTGTCAGTTACACACCTATTTTGATCTACACACGAACTGCCTACAATTGAATCACTTAATATTACTCCAAATATCGAAATAAGATTGAGTATATAGTCCCCTACCACATTCGGCCAAACATGCCTAAAACCCTTATTGCTCTTACCTTCCTACCGAAAGATGGTTAACTCCAAAGATCTGATCGTTCCACCTGTCCAAGCCCTTGATCAACCGCCTCTAAATCACGCTATTACCAAAACAAAATAGTTATTACGACCCCTCAGGGTCACAAGTCCAAATCGACAACCTCCCTAACTTTTAGGGATTTCAGCTTTTCCTAAAATATGTAAGAAGACTAAGTTTTGGAGAAGACTTACCACCGATTCCTTAGTGACTGATTCCAGTGAGTTTCCCACTCGATCCCGATGTAGATCTAAGCCCTCTGATGATAACAAAAGTCGATCTTTTAGTGACTTCAGTATTCGGCCAAGTCCCTTTTAATGTGGGGTTTTCGGCTTTTTGCAACTTGTGTTTAGAAAGGTAAAACGAGAGGGTTTTGCTATGGTCTTGTCGTCAAAACTTGAGGTTTTAGAGGGCTGGTGAATCGGCCACAAATGATGAAGAGAAGAGATGTGGTTTTGGTTATAAGAAATCGGCACAAAAAGAATCAAGCTTTCGGGATTTCGGCTTTTTATGGCCAAAGGCTATGAAGGTTTTGAAACGGTTGAAGGGAAAAATGGAGATGAACAAGATGGTAGGAAGGTTCGGCAATGGAGGAAAGGAGGTGAAGAAAAAGGTTGATGAGGAGAGGAGAAAAGAAAAGATGAGGAGAAAAGTCAGGAAACGGCACCAACTACCCTAAGTGTCGAATTTATACTAGCTCCTTAACCTAGCTGAAATTTGCCCCCTTAAAGAATTCCTTGGCCAGCCACCTCTTGCTCTTTAAGAGTCCAACATTCAGCCAACACATCTCTCCCTAATCAGCTCCTAATTTCTCTCCCTTATCCCCTCCTTGCTCCATCTCCTGAGCAACTCAAACTCTTATTAACAGTCTTTCACTTCCTTTCCATTACCTACCTTTTCTATTCATAAAAATTTAATCCCTTGATTTGCTGTCATTGTGACTTGAACCTGGGTCCCCCCCTAGCTTCCACACGCCACTTGTAGCCTTCCCTGTGGCGTCACATGCCACTTCACCACTTGCTTCCTTGTGATCTATTTTACACAATTAATTCCTCAAAGCTTAATTTACCAGAACCCCTTTCTCTTATAGAATTAAAATTAATTAAAACTATCGGGTTTTATCCTAAGCTTGGGCCTTCTAGAGGCCCACTATCACGATTAAACCTACACTTAACAAGCAGAACACAGAATTTTAATTTTACAAACTTTTTTTTTCAGAATTCCCAAAAATTTGGGGTGTTACAATTCAGTAATAATATAAACCATTCATAAAAATAAATCATACCATATAACATGTATATCAAAATAAACTCCAACCATGTTTTGATATAACCAAATATTCCTTAATATGAAATCACATAATGAAACCTTAATTAAGCATATCAACCGAATTCACATGCATATTTATCTATCCATATATCATAACCAAATCAACCAAATGCACACATCCAAAAATCACCAACCAACTTCAATGCACAAAAACACAAATCAAAAATATCATTCATCCATGACACATAGCATGATAACCAAAATGAACTTAAACCATAATCAAACAAAACCAAATTCAAGCATAGAAGTTAAGCCATTTTCGCATGGCTTAAATTTTACAAAACCAAAATCCAACATTTCAAACTATAATCTAGCCTATACATGCCTTAAGTTCAAATTTTCAATTTATAAAATACCGAAGGCAATAGATAATGTGATAGACTTTGACGATGATCCCTGAGCTCATAACTTGACTCCAAAATCTATAAAACAATGCAAACAAACACATACAGTAAGCTATCATAACTTAGTAAGTCATAAGCAAATAAATAACTCAATCCTGACATCAACTCAACTTAACCAAACTAATTTATGCTATCATATTCACATTTATTTTCAAAATCATAATTGCACATATAGCAATACTTCCATATAAAATTTCACATCGGTTGAATATACCTAATCTTTATATAAACATATTCAAGAATCATTTCAAAAACATTCACATTGTATATTATAAAAGCTGAATACACTTTCCATATTCACATACATTCTCCATTTACATTATACATGCTTTGTAACAAATAATAAGTAACTTACTTACCTTATTTCAAGTAGGAAATAAGCTAACTCATACCTCATCGTTTTAACTTGTTTTACACATTCGATCACAACTTATCATTGTCCGATGAACCATTCAAAATTAGATAAGACACTCGGATAATCGCATATATCATACAATGCCAACATCCCAGACGTGGTCTTACATGTAATCACATATCGATGCCACTGTCCCAGACAGGGTCTTACTCGCACATATATATTGGAGTCACATATCGATGCCAACGTATAAAACGTGGTCTTACTCGCACACATATATCGAAGTCACATATCGATGCCAACGTATAAAACTTGGTCTTACTCACAAACATGTATCGATGCTATGGTCTTACTCACACATCACATATCGGAATCCTATGTCATGACATATGTATCCTAGCTATTCCTAAGGTTCATATGGGGCTTTCAAATGTCGTAACTCGATTGAATCAAACTCGTAAACTTAATTCTTAAGCATTTACACATTTGGTCATTAAGTATATACAATTTATAAAATTCAATTTAGCATTTAAAACATATATATATTCAAAATTATTAACACTTATTTGCTTATAAACTTACCTCAGACGATGAAAAACAGAATAGGACAGCTAGTCGACAACTTTAGTTTTCCCCCGATCCAAATCCGATTTTCTCTTTTCTTGATCTAAATTAATATAAATTAAACTTATTTAATCAAATATTAAACCAAATTCATCCAATAACACATAAATGGGAAAATTACCATTTTACCCCTGACATTTTTACACTTTTTACAATTTAGTCCAAATTGCGTAAAAGACAAAACATGCAAAATTTTAGTACACCATGCTTAGGCCGAATATTCCTAGTATTCATACAAGTCCATACATTTTATTTATTTTATATTTTAGTCCCTCAATTTATTATTTTTGCAATTTAGTCCTATTTACTCAAAATCATAAAAAAATCCAATCCAAAACATATCTTTCATATTTCATCAACTAACATCACAAAAATCAAATATTCATCAATGGCATAACTCAAAATATTCACCAAAATCAGAAATTCAAGCATGGGCTTTGTAGATAACTTAGCAACAATCTCAAAAACGTAAAAATTATCAAAAACCGAGCTAGTTACATACCTTGATTGAACTCCAACAATGGCAGAACACTTAAACACTTATTTCTTTTCTTTTCTTTTATGTTTCGGCAAAACCAAGCACTATGAAACCATATATTAATTTTTTTATGTTTTATGATATATTAACATATTATACATTTTGCAAATTTAACCTTTATAATTAAAATTGTAAAACCATTATATATAAGGACACTACCATCCATAGCATATAAATATGGTTTATTTACAACATAAATACATCATGAAATGAAGACGTCATCATTTCGGCCGTTTTAAAAATAACCACCAAATTTTCATTTTACGCGATTAAGTCCTTTTATTTAATCGAACACACAAACGACAAAATTAAAGCACGAAAATTTCACACATATAAATTCACACATTATAAACACATAAAATAAATTTTAAATATTTTTCTAACTTGGATTTGTGGTCCCGAAACCATCTTTCCGAATAGGGTCTAAATCGGGTTGTTACAACATTCATTTATTAAAATATACTCATGAAAGAAATGATTAAAACATACCTGAAAATTTTAAAGATTTTGAGCAATTTGAGCAATTATTTGCCTTACCCCCTTTAAAAAGAAGCAATTTCCTCATTGCAAGAACAAAGTAATGTATGAAAACTGAACACCAGGTAGGGTTAAAAAGAAAGAGAGGTAAGTCATTAAGACTGTTTAAATACCAAGTCTTTCCTCATAATCCAATCCTAGACTTGTTCATTCCCATTACCACATCACTTAGTCTTTTTCTTTCTAAAGGAAGCATTTATTCATGCTTGCTATGTTTTATTTTGTAGAAATTAAATCCTAGCTATTAAATAAACAAATTCCTAAAGACCTAAAATAAATAAATAAGTAGACGAGAATCCCCCTTTTTATTTTTCTGATTCCTTTCCCTTGTCTACTTTAGCTCCATCTTCGCTTGTATAATCAGTATCTTCCGTCCATGTCTCAAAGATATCATCCGGGAACTCAGGAACAAAAGTGTTAGAGATATTCTTAAAAGTATTTGGAATTGAATCATCTCTATTTTTTGCATATTTCCAGTAAGTTTATTGTTGTTTGTGCACGAACTTGCACATATCCATCATAATTGACAACTTTGATTTCTTTGAAGTACTTGCAGAAGTCGCTTTGGAGTTGTAATGTAACACCCCTAACCCATAACCAACATTGGATTAGGGTTACGAGGCATTACCAGACAGACAGAACATTTCAAACCAACTCAAAATAACAGATATTATTTAATATCATTTCATAAGCAATCATCTCTTAAGATGGTCTACGAGACCTAAAACATACGTATAAGAACGGTTAGAGCTAAACCGAACACATTCATAAAATTCAGAACATAGAAAATTTTTCAATTCTGCTGAGGTCACACGTCTGTGTAACTAGGTCGTGTGCCTCACACGGGCATCAGACACACCCATGGGAACCATCCATGCCAAAATAGGGTAACCATACTGACTTTCACCCACGGCCAATAGGCACGCCCGTGTGCTATGGTCTTTGATACTTGGCTAGCTACTGACTTTAGCCCACAGTCACATGACACGCCCGTGTCCCCTGACCGTGTGGCACAATGCAGGCTTGATTTAAGCCAATTTGCCACCCCTTTTTAGGTCCAATCCCACAAGCAATAATATATTACATTCATACCAAAATTTCCAACCAGTTCCATGCTTAAGAATCACCAAACACATTAAAACTTAGCACATTACATGCATACACCAGAACTATACACAAACTTATCATTTGTTAGCCAACTCCCATGGCATAATATATACACAACAAAACTTATATACATAGACCTTCTAGCCTATACATGCCATACTTTAAAATATGTACACTTTCAAAAGTACCAAAATGAGATCGAGAGTGTGGTGACAATCCTCGACTATCCCCGAGCCTTCAGTAGTTACGATAACTGTAAAACAGATAGTAAATACACAGAGTAAGCTACAAAGAGCTTAGTAAGCCAAATACAATTGGTCTAACTACTAAATCATATAAGTACAATTCAACCATATAGATTCATAACCATTTCATAGAATAATTCATAAACTTAACCATGCTCCTTTGTTTGCATATATGCCATGCTTCAATTCCATACATATTTCACAGAGACAGAATTTTTCATATTCAGAAATTTAGTACGATACAAACGTACCTGCATAGGTTATACATTTATACTCCATTTTAGATTTCGTACGCTATCATCAGATGGGTCAGAAACGATACAGATGCTCATAAACAAGTACAATGCCGACATCCCGGACGTGGTCTTACATGTAATTCAATATCAATGCCTCTGTCCCAGACAGGCTCTTACACGAAATCAGATACGATGTCGATGTCCTAGACATGCTCTTATACGTAAATCTCAATCGAGGCCTGTGTCCCAAACACGGTCTTACACGATGTCTCAAACTGATGTCAACTTTGCTTAGGAACATACAGATCTTTTCAAATATTATCATATTAACATACTTTACTCCAAAGATATTCATCAGGCACTCAAGGCCATCTAATATAGATTACAGTTTATATGTGCAGAATTTATTTCAATTAACGTGTAATTGTAATTTGACTTACCTCAAACGGATTTCGTACGGAACGAGTCGACTATTTGACTATTTTAGACTTTCTTCGATCTAAGTTTGATTTTCTTTGTTCTTGATCTAATGCAATACAAATTCAACCATTCAATAATTCATTTCATTCAATGTAATCCATATACACATATTTAGGGCACTTTGCATTTTAGCCCTTACATTTTCACATTTTGACAATTTAGTCTATTTTTCACAAAATCACAAATATGCAAAATTCACCAAGACTATAGCTTGGCCGAATATACATGACCTCTATACCAACCCAAATAACATATTTAATTCTCAATTTAGTCCTTCAAAACTTCATTTTCACAATTTAGTCCAAATGTAACACCCCGATCCCGAGACCATCACCGGTGTCGGACACGAGGGGTTAACAAGTCAAGTCCACATATTTTGCCCACCAATTTGACATTTCCAGTCGGGCTGGAAAACTGCGTCACTGTCGCCTTAAAACTCATATCTCGAGTTTCAAAACTCGGAAACTGGTTTCGTAAATTTTCCCTGAATTTAGACTCATATATCCATCCATGGATTTATTTCTAGAATTTTTGGTCAGGCCAATTGGTACAGTTTATTAGTTAAAGTCACCCCTGTTACAGGGATCGACGGCTCTGACCTTCGCGTGTTACAACTTGAATATCTCTCTGTACAGAGCTTTAATACTGGTGTCGTTTGTTTCTAATGAAACTAGACTCAAAATGGAATCTGCACATATAAGGCATGACTCCTAATTATTTCTGGATAATTTATAGTAAATTTTTAAAGTTGCGACAGGGGACCCAGAAACCATTCTGGCCCTGTCTCACAATAGCTTTAATATCTCTTAACAAGTAACTCCTATGACCATTTCGTTTCTTCCATATGAAAATAGACTCATCAAGGTTCATTTACATAGCTGATTCACTATTTAATACCATTCCTACAAATTTTGGTGATTTTTCACATTCACGTTACTGCAGCTGGCAGCATCTGTTTTTAAGGTAGGTCTTACCTATTTTGTAGTCTCCATGAACCAACTAGTCTTGCCATACATAGGTCCACATATGATCATTTTAACCATGCCAATGGCTGATCATGTGACCAACATTCCCATTTCCAATTCATAGTCACATCATGACACCATATATATATATACAAACCGCAAATAGTCTAAGTTCATTCTTCACTTTTACGAGCCGTTTTCGCATGGCCGTACACATATACATCACCACATTTTTAAACCAACAAGGGTAGTCCTATACATGCCATTTCAAAGTTCAACCAAAATTTATACCAAAATAGAGGCGTTGATAGTGTGGATGACTTCGACTTTAATGATCCCGAATCCGATTGCTATCGAGCAAAATCTATAAGACAGAGAGCCAAAGCAACGGGTAAGCATTTTTATGCTTAGTAAGTCTCAAGGAATAAAATCAGCTTTAATTAAAGCATTACATTCTCATAACCAAATACATCATTTCACTAATACACGCTCACATAATCATACTTACTTCACCATCCCAACTCTTAGGTTCATACACAAATAACGGCTTCGTTAAGGCCGATAACTCGTTCCATCATAGGAGCGGATATGCATACGCTCTTACTCCTAGCGCAAAGCACACACCACACTTACCTTGTTATTGGGAAATTTCACAAGTGTATTAGCTGAAATTTTCCAGCAAGCTTATAATTTTCAAATCACATACCTTGAGCTTAACCGGATATAGCTACTCGTTCAAACGCCTTGGGACATAGCCGGATATGGTAACCCGCACCAAGGCCTCACGGGACTTAACCGGATATCACGATTGCACAAATGCCTTGGTCTTAGCCCGGATAGAATGACTCATACGAATGCCTTCGGTCTTAGCCCGGATATAGCCACTAGCACCATTGCCTTGGTCTTAACCGGTTATAATTTCCAGCATAATTGTCTTGGGCTTAGCCCGGATATCATTCAATTTCTCATGCACACATACATCAATAATCATTGGACATACATATTTCATTTTCGTTACTAAGGCTCAAACACAATTATAATCATTAGCATAATCACCTTGGGACTTAGCCGGGTATCATTCGAATACTCATACACACATAAATCAATAATCAATACATCCATATTTCATTCCACATAATTCAATTAAGGTCACTTCTTGAGGACTTACCTCGGATGTTGTCGAACGGCTTTTACGGCTATTCGATCACTTTTTTCCTTCCCCTTGTCCAATTGTGGCCCTCTAAGCTCTTGAGCTAATTCAAACAAATTCAATTTATTAAAACCTCATTGTGCTAGCTTATGGCGAATATGACAAGGAGTTTAAATGGTCATATGGCCACCCTTTAGCTTGAATACACAATGGTCATGCACATTTTATACTACATCAAGCAATTCAATACAATTCATTCGAGCATCAAGGAAAAGCTAAGGCCTTCAATAGGCTACCCAAGGCCGAATATTCATGTCCATGTTGAGGCCAATTATGCACTTAATACCTCACAAAACAGCATGCATTTTACTAGTTAATGCTTTGCATATTGTAGCTCAAAACTTATATTATAGCATCAAGCACTCATATGTGTGCTAGGCGAATGTGCTTGCAATTTCACAATCATTCTTCAACATCTTCTTCTTTAAACAAACATATTCATCACTTAGTTCACAACCAAAACATCATGTGCAAACATATATATACATATATGAGCATGGCGAATTTCAAGGTGTCCATAGCCATCCAAAACACAAATTTTAACTAACATGCAAGAAGCATGAACCATGCTCATGAATGCATCATGGCGAATATGACAATCATGCCCTTTTCAACTTCAATCATGGTTAAACAAAAGAAAACTCAAAATCTTACTCATGAGCAGACAATCCATCATTGCATGCATCATCATCAAGCTTCACACTTAGCATGCAATGGCTTTATCACCATAACAACTTTGGCCAAATACCATTTCCATGGCATAGCAAAGATTTGAGCCATGGCTAACATGCACATCAAGTTAGCAACCAAAACATGCATGAAACTCCTAACACAACCTCATACATACCTTAATCTTGATGCCAATTTAGCCAAATCGCCTTCTAGATCTCTTCTAAACCAAGCATGAAGCAAAAATCCTCTTTCTTCCTCCTTATGATTTTCGGCCAAAAGATGAGAAAGGATGAACACAACAAATTTTTTCTTCCTTCTTTCTCAACTCACGGCAAGGGGGGATTACCACACTCACACACATTTTTTTTCATTCTTTTCTTACCCATGCTTATTTGTTTATTATTTCTCCCTAATGCCCAACAAAACATGTTTCATGACATGTTTAGCCCATATCTCTTTGTCATGGCCGGCCATCACTTGTACAAAGGGGAATTTGACATGCAAGTCCATTGTTTTGCATGCATGCTTTAATTAGTCATCACACATTTCCCCATCATACTTTCAAAGTTCACTACTAGGTCCTTTCTAGTGAAATTCACCTTTATAACACTAAATCAATCATCAAAAAATGTCATACATGAATACACACATATTATAGGCATCGAAATAAATTTTAAATTATTTTTATGCCTCGGTTTTGTGGTCCCGAGACCACCTTCCGACTAGGGTCAATTTTGGGCTGTCACACCAAATAGCTCGATTTCATCAAAAACTCAAAGACAAAACTTATAAACCATCTACCAAGCCTTCATAATTCTTTCAAAAACATTACAAAACTCATGATATCAACAATGGCATTTCATGAAATCTTTAACAGAAACAGAAATTCAGACATGGGCTTTGAAGAACACTAAGCAACGATTATAGAAAAGTAGAAATTATCAAAAATAGATGAAAATCCATACCTTAATTGAGCTTTAATCTAGCCGAACACTAAATGCTTTTATTTCTTTCCTTTCTCTTTGAATTTCAGCAAGTGTGGATGAAAATTTCATCCATTAACATGTTTTATTTTATTATACCACTAATTATTTTACTTTTTCCCATTTTGCCGTTGAATAATAAACATTAAACTTACCAACTATATGTCCATGTTTGTCCACCACTAAGATAAATGGTCAATTTGACATGCAAGGACCGTTATTTTAAAAGCCAAGCCAGATAGGTGCTTTAGCATCTAGCACTCAACCTTTACACTTTATGCGATTTAATCCTTTTTCATAATTAAGCACAGAAATAGACAAATTTGTAACACCCCTAACCCGAATCCGATCACCGGATTAAGGCTAAGAGGTATTACTGAACTAAACATTTAATTATCTCATTCACATTGTCAATAAACATAAACAGAGATCGAGCTGAAATACATACTGATATTTAAGTTATACGCCATTTTCGTATGGTCAAAAAATTTATAATTTCAAAACATCGTTATCATCAGCCTAACCTATACATGCCATATCGAGTCCAAAATATAACTATACCCAAAAAGATCGATAATGTGATGAACTGCTGACGATCCCCGAGTCGGTGGCCAAAATCAACAATCAATAAAACAGAGAAATAAAGAACAGAGTAAGCTTTCAAAGCTTAGTAAGTTTTAAGCATCACAAACAATTAAAGACTTATCGAAAATCGAAACATTCATTTAAACAGACTTATTCTCAATTCAAATTGCTTCATGGCCGAATACACATAAACATATACATAGATTTCTCAGCACATATTTTTCTTCTACTTAAAGTTCATACGATGCATTTAAATCAAATAATCTCATATATTAACAACATTTGACCGAATAGGTCATTGTTTTACTCGTAGATATAACAATCATTCACACTTAAGTATCATTCTTTAATACTAAAAATTCACAAAATCATTGACTCAACGTACATGAGTACATAAAGAAATTTTAACATATAATTCATATACAAATATACCATGACTGATTAAATCATTCTCATATTCGCAAATATAACCATCAATCATAATTATATATATATATATATATATATATATATTCTTCTTTGATGTTAATGATTCACTTCGAAATCAATTCACTGATGAGTAAGTAATACGTACCTGAACATCTTAAATGTATAGTACTTACTCGATGATGGTTTACTGCGAACATTCAATATCGTAATCTTACTTAACTTACTAGCATTAAGCCTGTCAGGTCTTAGAACTTGAAACCAATTACCAGCACAAGCCTGCGGGAATTTAAACCTGGTATAATACTAGCTCGAAGCCTACGGGACTTTAGCCCGGAATATTTCCAGCACGTAGCCTGTGGACCTTAAGTCCGGTTATAATTCCAGCACATAGCCTGCGGACCTTAAGTCCGGATATAATTCTAGCACATAGCCTGTGGACCCTAAGTCTAGATAAACATCACTGAATGTCATGCATACTTATTCGCAAGAAAATTCAATTCACATAACATCTCACAATCATAGTTCATTTATTCCATTCGAATAATAGCATAACATGGGCACCATTCATATAACTTTTGGCTCAATAACATACATAAGAATATATGTCCATTTTACTTTCCAAGCTTAACTTTTAATGTCTATTCGGCTTTAAGCCTTAAACATAAATTATTTGTCACTCAACCATATTCAAATAGAATCAATAGATCGCAGTACAGTTATCATACATATATCAAGACATTATCAATTACGTACTAAATGTGACTATTCAAAACTTACCTCGGATATACTTGAACGCTTGCGGAAAGGCTACTCAATTACTTTCTCTTTTCCCCTATCCAACTTCGACCCTATTTGCTCTTGAGCTTAATTAAAACAAATAGATTTGTTTAATTACTTAACCAATATTATTTACTTATGAATCACATTCGGCAATCACATATCAAATTCAATATGTATTATAATTTATATAAATATGCCATGATTCAAATTTCATATTTATTTATAACCAAAAATGGCAAGAACTTATCAAGCCATGAAAATCACTTATAGCTCAAACACAAAATGATCATATAACCCTAATGACCGATTATTCAACTTATACCTAGTTCGCGTACACAAGGAAAACTCACATAGCTTATCTTGCTTTCTTATACACAAATTTAACCATCGCAAATATTTTATCAAGAAACACCCTAATCATATTAGCCAAATTTTCTATTACCAAATAAATCACATATATATAACACTACTCATTACACATATACATCAACTATCGAAAATTCCCACTCCTTAGCTATTGCCGAATGCTTATATAAGTCCTGAGTCATCTTTAACACATTTATCAATCTTCTAATTCAACTTAATACAAAAATAATATCATTTAAACAGCCAACACCAAAACATTTGTTCAAATGGACCTAGCCAAATACCCCACTTAGCTAAATGATTCATACAAATCACTAATAGCCAACTCAAACTCATCCTTGATTTCTCCTATAACGAAATTCATCAAAATTTAATAAGAAAATACATCAAATTCCATGACCAAATTTGTATTTATAATAAAACAAAATCCTTGCATCTCGTCAATATGTCCAATTGAAAAAATTGCTTAATTCATCACCTAAGCAACATGAAACTCCATTACAATCACAATTATTCATTCCTTAAAACCAACATTCAACTATCAATAATTTAGCAAAACTCATGTAAATGGTCGAATGTTATATCCTCAACCAAAACTAAAGTTTTAACATGGGCTATGTAGGAAACTATGTAATTAACTAAATTTTCACAAGAATTTGAAGATAGCACATGAAACATACCTTAATTTGGATGCTAAAAGAGCCAAAAGTTTGATCTCTCCTATCCCCTCTTTTTTTATTTTAAGAAATCGGCAATGAAGAACAAAAGTAATTAACTTTGTTCTTTTCACCCATTTACTTATTTTATTATAATATAAAATTGTTATTACATATTATAATACATTTATATATATAAATACATATAAAATTTATACTTTTTCAACTACTAAACCACATGGCCGGCCACTATAAAAAAAATGGCAATTTGACATGCACATCCTTATGATTTTTAAACCATACAGTAATAAGCCATCACATAAATACCTAGCACATTTTCAAAATTCTCACACAAGTCCCTTTCAATAAATTTCAATCAAAGCACCACAAATTCACATATTCATTTTCACACAAATTAAGCACGAAATTTAACATTCAATTATTTTCACAATTCGGTTTAGTGGTCCCGAAACCACTTCCCGACTAGGGTCAAATTAGGGCTGTCACACAAATTAAATCACAGAAATTTCACAGATGTAAATTCACATATCACAGACAAAAAAAATAATATTACAATATTTTTTGGACTCGAATTTGTGGTCCCAAAACCACTATTCTGACTAGGGTCAAAACCGGACTGTTACAGTTCTCCCCCTTAGGGATTTTCGTCCCCGAAAATCTTACCGTTAAACAGATTTGGATATTGTTGTCTCATTGCATCCTTAGGCTCCCACGTAGCCTCTTCTACTCCGTGTCGATGCCACATCACTTTAACTAACGAAATTTTCTTGTTTCGTAACTCTTTAATCTCGCGAGCTAAAATACAGATCGACTTTTCTTCGTAAGTCATATCAGATTGAATCTCAATTTCAGAAGGGGATATCACATGGGACGAATCAGATCTGTACCGTCGAAGCATCGATACATGAAATACATTATGTATCTTTTCTAACTCATATGGTAGCCTCAATCTATAAACAACCGGTCCAACTTGCTTGATGATTTCATACAGTCCAATGAACCTTGGACTCAACTTCCCCTTTTTACCAAATCGGAACAGTTTCTTCTACGGAGAAACTTTCAGAAACACTTTATCACCGATCTCAAATTTGATATCTTTTCACTTTAAATTCGCATAAGATTTCTGACGATTAGAGGTAGCTTTCAGACTATCTCAGATTACTTTGACCTTCTGTTCAGTTTCTTTTATCAAATCAATACCGTAAATCTTATTCTCACTGAGCTCAAACCAGTATAACGGAGTTCTACACTTTATATCGTATAAGGCTTCGTACGGTGCCATTTTCATGCTCAATTGGAAGCTATTATTATAAGCGAATTCAATCAAAGGTAGATATTGTTCCCACACACCTTCAAACTCGAGAATGCAACATCTCAACATATCCTCGAGTATCTGAATAATCCGTTCAGATTGACCATCTGTTTGTGGATGAAAAGCGGTACTAAAATGCAATTTAGTACCCAGAGCATCTTGCAATTTCTTCCAGAATCGCGATGTAAATCTCGGGTCTCTATCAGACACTATTGACAATGGCACACCGTGCAATCTCACAATATCAGAAATATACAATTCAGCTAGCTTATCCAACGAATAATCAAACCGAATCGGAATAAAATGAGCTGATTTCGTCAAACAATCAACTACAACCCAAATTGCGTCTTTCTTTTTTGGAGACAGAGGCAAACCCAAAACAAAATCCATGGTCACATGATCCCATTTCCACTCCGGAATCATAATCAGTTGTAATAACCCAGATGGCACCTGATGCTCAGCTTTAACTTGCTGATAGATTAAACATCTCAAAACAAAGTCAGAAATATCTTTTTTCATTCCCGGCCACCAACATAGTTGTTTCAAATCGTTATACATTTTCGTACTTCCTGGATGTATAGAAAATCTACTACTGTGAGCTTCACTCAGAATTTTTTGAATCAAATTCGGATGTCTTGGAACACAAAATCTATTTCTGAACCTCAGATAATCATCGTCACCTATTCGAAATTCAGAATCAGAATCAGAATTACACTAAGTTCATTTAGCCATAATCTCATTATCAACCTTCTGAGCTTCGATAATCTGTTGTAAAAACAAAGGTCTCACTTTTAATTCAGCTAAAATTGAACCATCATCAGACAGAACTAAATGAATCGACTCAAAGCATCAACAACCACATTTTCTTTTCTCAGGTGATTATCAATCACAAGTTCGTAGTCTTTTAGCAGTTCTAACCATCTTTTCTGTCGCAAATTCAAATCTTTTTACGTCATAAAATACTTCAGACTTTTATAATCAGAAAATAGGTGACATTTCTCACCAAACAAATAGTGACGCTAGATCTTCAAAGCAAATACAATGGGAGCTAACTCAAGGTCATATGTTGGATAGTTCTTCTCATGCGGCTTTAATTGTCTCGAAGCATAAGCAACAACTTTTCCTTCTTGCATTAAAACACAACCAAGTCCACTCAATGAAGCATCGCTGTAAACAACGAATTCTTTACCTGACTCAGGTTGTACAGTACCGGAGCTTCAGTTAACAGAGCTTTTAACCGATCAAAACTTTTCTGACATTTCTCAGACCATTCAAACTTCACACTTTCTGAAGCAATTTTGTCAACGGAGTTGCTATCGCAGAGAAATCTTTTACAAATCATCTGTAGTAACCGACAAGTCCCAGAAAACTACAGACTTCAGATACATTCCTCAGAGGCTTCCAATTTAGAATAATTGAAATCTTGCTCAGATCAACTCGGATACCAGAAGCTGATACAATATGACCCAGAAAACCAAATTCTCGCAACCAAAATTCACATTTACTAAACCTTGCATACAACTGTTTATCTCATAGAGTCTGTAGCACTATTTTCAGATGTTCAGCATGCTCAGATTCATCACGTGAATAAATCAAAATATCATCAATGAATACAACAAAAAATTGATCAAGATACAGTCCAAAAATTCTATTCATTAAATCCATAAATATAGCAGGTGCATTCATTAAATCAAAAGGCATAACTAAAACTTCATAATTCCAGTACCTCGTTCTGAAAGTAGTTTTCGAAATATCAGAATCTTTTACTCGCAACTGGTAGTAACCCGATCTCAGATCTACCTTAGAAAACACAGTAACACCTTTCAACTGATCGAATAAATCATCAATTCTAAGCAGAGGGTTTTGTTCTTTATAGTCACTTTATTAAGTTGACGGTAATCAATACACATTCTCCTTGTGCCATCTTTCTTTTTCACAAACAGAACAGGAGCACCCGATGGTGAAAAACTCAGTCTGATTGGTCAATTCTTGTAACTGAGATTTTAATTCCTTTAACTCTGTCGGAGCCATTCTATACAGAGCTATTGAAATCGGAGTAGTACCAGGTACTAATTCAATGCCAAACTTGACTTCTCGAATTGGAGGCAAACCAGGTAGTTCTTCAGGAAACACATTAGAGAAGTCACAAACCATAAGTACTGATTCAAGTTTCTTATCATTCTCTTTCGAATCTAACACATAAGCTAAGTAAGCTTCACAACCTTTCTTCATACAATTCCATATTTTCATTGCAGATACCACAGCTGGCAGACCATTCAGATTACTAGACTCAATTCGGATTATTTTATCATTCTAAATGTAACACCCCAAACTCGGCCTGGAAGTTTGGCTCGAATCTGGCATGTCACATTGAAGTGTTTTTCGAAAACCATGTTTCCATTAAAAACCCTTCTTAATAATTAAAAAATTATACCATTTTTAAACCTTGTTAGAAAATCTCAGCTGAATAACATTCTTAACAACTTTGTAAAAATTTTGGTAATTGCGGAAGTTTAATTTAAAAACAATTGCAGGTACGTGATGTTTTGAACAACAGTAGTTGCTTTGGAAAATCATGTTTTAATACTAGCAATTATAAGAACAATAAATAAAATTCCAAATTTGAAATCCAGAAAATTACAACGGCTTTACTACAACCCACATAAAAACATTTAAAAGTAATAATCAAAACTGTAACATAAACAACGTGTGTGGCTTCCTCCGAGCCCCTCGCAGCTCCAATCCGTCTAAGGCTAGAAATTACCTGAAAGGTTAATAAACAGGGTGAGTTTACAAAAACTTAGTGTGAAATCCCCTACATATAAAAGGAATAGTCAGTCATATAAAAAAATTAAAAGTTGGCCCCAGCCCTACTTACAGTTTCAATATCAATTATGCCTTAGCCCATTATAACAGACAGTATCAGATGTGTAACACCCCAAACCCGGCCCAGACGTTATGGCCAAATCTGACGTGCCACATTGGAGTTAAAAATCCGTGTTTCGTTTTAATGTTTTAAAAGCCATATATTTTGTTGAGTTAACAAAGTGTATGGAAGCTGGGCACCAGGTAGGTATCCGAGACAGAGGAGGTGAGCCATGAAGGCGCTAAGTACCAAGCTCTTTGATTGGATCCAATCCTAGACATGCCCACAACCATAGCCACACTTTGTTATATCGAGTTTAAATTTGTTTAAGTGGGCGTCTTTGATAAATCGATTAATCGTGGTGTTGAGATATTTTGAAAACAAGTATCGCTTTGAAAACACGTCCTAAGTCTAGCCCATTTGAACAATTATCAACCAGGTTTGAAGTTATTAAAAATAAAATAATCCAGAAGAAATAAAAGAAAAGTTAAAATGGCCTTATTACAACCCAAAAATAAATAATAAATAAAGGAAATTAAATGAAAACCAAAGCTTATTTAAAGGTCCAAAAGCGATCACCGTGGCCACTCTGAATCCCTTCCTACCAAGTCCCCATATCAAGGCTCACACGCAAGGTTAAGGAAAGAGGTGAGTTTGGAAACTCGATGTGCAACAAGCCCCTTCGAGCCCAAAACAATGATGACTGTTGGGTCTAAGCCCAAATCCAATCTCAAACATGTACTAGGCCATAGCCCTTTTCATATTTCATATTTCATAACACTGGGCAAGCCTTTTCAAATTTCATATTCTTGGGCGAAGCCTTTTATCAGCGGTATGGCCCATAGGCCCATTTCAATATCACATATAATGTCAATGAAAGAATGCAACCCATTTGGGGAGACTACTCAACCCACCATTCGCTACTCTCCACCGTACCAACCAACACACCATGTGGGATTTACTCGACCCACCCCGCCATAACTCTCCCTTTGGCAAGATAGTGCTTTATCATATCTTGGAGGCCTAGCCTCTTTTTAACAAGCGGGCAAAGCCCTTTTAATAATCGGGCATAAGCCCTTTAATAAGCGGGGCATAAGCCCTTTTGATAAGCGGGGCATAAGCCCTTTTGATAAGCGGGGCATAAGCCCTTTAATAATCGGGGCATAAGCCCTTTTGATAACTAGGGCATAAGCCCTTTTGATAATCGGGGCATAAGCCCTTTAATAATCGGGGCATAAGCCCTTTAATAAGCGGGGCATAAGCCCTTTTGATAATCGGGCATAAGCCCTTTTGATAAGCGAGGCATAAGCCCTTTTGATAAGCGGGGCATAAGCCCTTTAATAATGGGGCATAAGCCCTTTTCACTTCCTCCATTCATATAAAACCCAACCCAATGCATTTATGATTACATCATGTGCATATCATACATATCATGTGCATATCATACATACCATGTTTATCAGAATCCCATGTATTAAAATCATACATAAACCCTAGGGGTATAATGGTCATTTTTACCTAGGGACAAAATGGTCATTTTCATGTTATAGGGGTAATCTTGTAATTTTACCAAAAATTAGGGTTTCCATGTCCATTAATGGTTACAAACAATTCATAGGTGTAAACAGTGATCCTGGCCCATTTTAAGCGAAATCGAGTTATTGGGCCTAAAACCCCTAATGGGCCCTACTTAGCCGATTCTGTCATCTAGGCCCATTTAGCCTATATTCCATAACGGTTTTAACAGTCTTATCATGCAATTTAACAGATTTCCCATTTTCTACCAAATTTACCCAAATGGGCCCGAAAGCCTATTGGGCCCTAATTCAGCCCCTCGAGGCCCAACCTACCTGTGAACACCAAAATCACGTCCTTACTGTTTCCATTGCTCCCAATCATCATCTCATCGATTCTAACTAACTAGTGAGCGTTCACTTGCTCACAAGTCCTCGAAATGCCAGAATTTCGGCATTTCGGCTTTTCGGCATTTATCACTTTAAGCTATGAAAAAGGGTTCGTTACACACCTGATTTGCGATATTCCTTGACGAGATCTCCTATGCGATTTCTCCTATAATCAACCACTTATAGATTAGACCATGTTATTATTAAACCAAATCGAAAACTACCTATTATCATCACTTACACATTCGGCCACCATCCACAATGACCCTTGGGTTCATACTTTTGCCGAAGTTGATGACTAGATTTAGTCACTCCGATGATCCAAGCTTTTCACACACTCCTCGATCGGTAGCCTTTAATCCTCACTAGCACCAACAAACCAAATAACACCAAAACCCTTTTAGCCTTAGTCGACGGAGGGTTTTCACTTTTCTTAAACCACAAGATACAAATGGAAAGAAGGTTGAATACTTACCAAGAGATCTACTCGTTGAAGAACGTTCCAAATACCTTCCTACCCCATATCCGTTGTGAATCCAACTTAAGCGTGCGAGAAAATAGATCTAAATATTAATTTCGAATCACTAAAATATGAAGCTTTCGACTTTTCAAACAAATATTAATCTAAGCTATTACGAGGGTTAGTACACACATTACGGGTTGAAGTTAAAACGTTTCCAAAATCAATCGCCTATGATAACCACCACCTGTCACTCAAACTTAACTAATCCAATATCAATATATATAAATCCTAAGCACATCAGTCATACTGAAACATAAGGGCATATTCGTCATTTTACCATACGAGGGTATTACGGTCACTTTACCTTCTACAGGGCTTTACGGTCTTTTTACCTAATAGGGTATTTTAGTCATTTCATCCTACAAGGGTGTTTTGGTAAATCTACAAACCAAGGGTATTTTAGTAATTTTGTAAACCAATGGTATTTCTATAATTTTAGAAAGTCAAGGGTATTTACGTAACTTTGTAAATCAGGGGTATTTTGGTAATTTTACAAACTAGGGGTATTTTGGTAATTTTACAAATTGAGGTATTTCGTAATTTTGTAAATCGAGGTAAAATAGTAATTACGTAAATCAAGGGTAAAATAGTAATTCTATAAATCGACGGTAAAACGATAATTTTGTAAATCGAGGGTAAAACGGTAATTCTGTAAGTCGAGGGTAAAACGGGGGTAAAATGGTAATTATATAAATCGGGGGTAAAATGGTAATTTTGTAAATCAAGGGTAAAACAGTAATTCTATAAATCAAGGGTAAGCAGTACTTCTATAAATCGAGGTAAAAGCGGTAATTATGTAAATCGGGGTACTTTGGTAATTTTACAAGTCGAGGCATTTCAAGAATTGGTAAACTAAAGTATTCTAAACATGGATAACAATACGAATGGGCCTAAAGCCTATTCTCGGCCCAAATGGGCCCACACGCTCGTGTGGCCCTTTTAGCCCAAACCTAGCCACAGATATGCGATTCACCTAGCCTAGTCCAATATTTACTACACAATCAAACAACTTATCCAATTGGGCTGTGGGCCCATTGGCCCATATAGCCCCTTTCGCCCATCGCGGCCAAGTAGCCATCCAACAACAAGAGTAGTGATAAATACACACCGATAGGAGACTAGAGTTAATCCACGCTCCGAGCACTCTTAGCCGACGCCCAACCCAAACGAAAGCACGCCATACTGTTGAAAGGGATCGACCAAGAAAGGTACATTTACTCTCCTCATGGTTCCCTCTATTTAAAGCCAGCTTTGTATCCACTCTTATGTTAGCTTCCTAATGTGGGATCCCTCCAACATTAGAGTTTAAATTCAACACCAACTCTTGCCGCCCCCTGTTAGAAAAATAAATGCTCTTTGCTTGCCATGGGATTCGAACCTATGCCTCCCCTTAAATGCTCCACACGCTACTTGCCACTAAGCCACAAGGCTTTTTGTGTCATTTATTTAACACAATAATTTAAAAACCCTCATCCAAGCATCCAGGTTTTTTTTTTTTCACTTAATACCAAAATTTTTGCTAAAGCCTAAGTTTGAACCCAAGATTTCTCCAACACTTTTCAAAGCCATTAACCACTAATAGCAAACATTTAATTGTTTCATTTCATTGCACAATTAAATACCTATATACAACCTCCTTACGGACCCCCACTCAAGGCCCAATACTTCTAGGCCCAAATTCGGGGTGTTACAAGATGGGCTTTAACCCATTACAGAATAAGAAACATTATCAGAACTAGAATCGAATCGAATCGAACCGAATCGAATGTAATCGAATCGAACCGAATCGAATTAGGTAATGTAATCGAATCGATGTCGTAATGTAATCAGAATCAGAATGTGAATGTAAACCCAACGCAATCCATCCGTATACACCCCCTGTAACACCCCTATCTCGTAACCGTCGCCAGAATAGGTAAGGGGCATTACCGGACTTGTAACTTACGTCAGAACAGTAAAATTTTGAACTTTTTCTTGAATTAAAGATTGTTCATTTAAATAAGTACTAAGCACAGCCAAAGGTAAAATTTAAACTTTACTAAGTAAACATTCAAAAGATGCCATTTTCGCATGGCTTATATACATTAACCAAAAATATTCTTCCGCCACTAGTCTATTCTATACATGCCATAAAATAGTTCTAAACAAAGCAGTAACAAGCGGTGGATAGTGATAGTGTGACTAGATGCTGATGATCCCCGAGCCTGTAGCTTCGCAATGAGACCTATAAGACAGAGGAAACAGAGTAAACGGAGTAAGCATTACAATGCTTAGTAAGTTTTAAGCAGTGTCATCAGATAACAATCAAATTATAACATAGTTGTTCGTATTTTTATTTCACTCTTCCTTCGGGCATACCATCCCTTTACTGAATATGCACATCTCATCATATACAATAGGCAGGTAAACTCTCACATAAAAGTGAGCTCATGTGACATAGATATATCGTATGATTTCACATAACCTCTCACACTAATCCAATGTCACATAATCATAGGAATAGTCCCCTAGATTGCTCTCGTATGCATCATATATAAACTTGGAGTACATACCTGTTTAACCTTTCGCATTGAATATATTTATAAGCAATTCTTATTACGAAGTCTTATAGCTTTACCACATATACATATCTCATACATATCTCACATTCGCCATTCGGCTTTACCACATATACATATCTCATACATATTTCACATTCGCCATTCGGCTTTACCACATATACATATCTCATATATATTTCACATTAGCCATTCGGCTTTACCACATATACATATCACACATATATTTCACATTAGCCATTCAGCTTTACCACATATACATATCACACATATATATATTTATCTTGTACATCAATTTCAGCCATAGCTTATAAGCAACTCAAATAGTTTGATCAATGTTTACAACAAATTCACATATTCACCACAAGCTGTTTTCCTGAGCAATAGTCACTAAATTATTTATAACTGGAGCTAAAAAACTCAAAATCAATTTCCGTTAATTTTCCCTGAATATAGACTCATATATCTTCCATCCATAGAATTTTCAGAATTTTAGGTTTGGCCAATCAATACCAGATTTTTCTTAAAGTTTCCCCTGTTTCACTGTTTGACTAATCTGACCACTCTTCACTACGAATCAAATTTTTCATTGTACAGAATTCATAATGTGTTCTATTTTATTTCATTTGAAACTAGACTCATTAAGGAGTCTAAGAATATAAATATTATCTTATAACCATTTTTTTACAAATTATAATGATTTTCCAAAAACAGAACAGGGGATTTCGGAGTCATTCCGACACTGTCCCACACAACTTTAAATATCTCTTTATAGGAAATTTCTTTGCTTCCACGGTCTCTTTTATAAAAAACTAGACCAACTAAGCTTTGATTAAATATTTTATTCAGCCTATAATTCCACACCAACAATTTATAGTGATTTTATAAAATCACATTACTGCTGCTGTCCAAGCAAATTATCACAATTTGCTCTTAAATTTCCAAGTCTAAACACTTATGAACTTACCATTTGAGTTTAAGACATATCATGGCCACATCATATCTTATTAAATCAACTCATTATGTCCTATTATGATTGAATTTACTCAACGATTAATCGCTTAAAACTTACCTCGGAAGTGGTCGACGATTAGATGTCCATGGCTATTCGTTTACTTTCTCTTTTCCCCTATCCGACTTTGATCCTCTTTGCTCTTAAGCTTAAGTAAAACAATAGATTTTCTTAAGTACTTAACTAATATTATTCACTTAACAATCACATTTGGCACTCACATATCATTTAATCTTTGATTGACCAATTTAACACATACCAAAATCCAATCATACATCTAACCTTTATCTCAATACCTAACCGAGTTATAAGATCATACATTATACTAAGCATATCATTAAACATACCTATTCAATTTAGCTAATTTCATAGCCGATTAATCACCTTGAAACTTACCTTAATACACATTTTATCCCATTGCCGAATACATATATATATATCATCAAACAAATATTTATTCACATAACAACAATTCAAGCACATCAAAGCATAGTCGAATGTATCATTCTTCTTAAATTCAAAAATAAATACATCGGCTAACTTCAAAATCTATTTAACAACTCAACTTTATAAACACATATTCGGCTAGGAAGAAAGATTGATAATTTAACAGCCTTAGCTTAACATATATATATACAACCTAAATCCCTTTCTTAACTCGTGATTCACTAACTTGGGAGTTATTTTCTAACAAATTTTATCTTACTCTAATACCGAATGCTACTCAAGCTTTAAGCTCATGTCCTTTCATTATTAAGCAAATGTTATAACATAACTAACATCCCTTTTTCAATTTGAGCATCAACACATAAAGAAATTAAACACAAAGATTCATAGCCGAAACCTATACATAACATCATTCAAGGTTTAATCCCCTAAATTCATGCACAAAGCCGAACCTATTGAGAGATGTATATAAAACAATATCTAGTTAGTACATTCAAGCACCTACGACATTCCCTTCAATTTAATACTAAGACAAACCAAAAGATTTATTCATGTAAATTCAAAAATTTCAAGTTCATCTCTTTCACATATAAATACCAAAAATTAAGTATTTACTAGCTTAAACTCTATTAAACCTTAAAACATCAATCTATCCCCTACCATTTTCCCCCATGGCCGAATGCTCAAGACACCTTAAAACTAAAAATTTTGTCATGGGCTATGTAATGGACTTAATATCTAACTCAAAATATGCTAAAAAAAAATCCATAAGCTAACATGAATTTCTCACCTTATTTATGACTTAGAATCACCGAATGGTTGCTCCCTCTCTCCCTCTTAGAATCGGCCAAGAAGAAACAAGAATAAAGACTTGTTTCTTTCACCCCTTTTTTTCTTTTCTTTCCTCTATTCGGCCAACTTGAGCAACATGATAACCTTTTTTTCTTTTTTTCATCATTTTCCTTTTTCCCTTTCTTTATTACTAACCTTTTTTTTTTATTGTTTCCTACATACCACATTAACACAAAGTGTTTATAATATGGTTAATCCCATAGCATGGCCGGCCACTAGTTCATCTTTTGGGTATTTTGACATGCAAGGACAACATTTTCTAAGATGCATCAATAGGCCACTTTAACATTTGCCTAGCACATTTCTAAATTTTCTCACACAAATCCTATTTAGCAAAATTCACTTACAATTAACAAAATTCAAACATGAAATTTTCACACATGCCTATATACATATAATAAGCATCAAATATAATGGTTAATTATTTTTATGACTCGATTTTGTGGTCCCGAAACCACTTTCCGACTAGGGTCACTTTAGGGGTGTCACACCCCCGTACCAACCTTACACCATGTGGGGAGACAACTCGACCCACCCATTCACTACACACCACAGAATTTGCAGCGACGCTGCCAGATATTGTGACGAAGTCACCAAATATAGATATTGTGGCTAGGCCACCAGAATAGATATATATATGTGGCGAAGCCACTAGATTGCAGCGAGGCTGCCAGAACGCTTCCTCCATCAATATAAACCTGTGTCCCATGCAACAGATATACATGTCATGGCATACAACATACAGAATCAAAATATCATGCCCATATTTGAATCAAACAGTCATAGTCAAGTCATTCATATCACCAACATATATTCACAATCAAATTCGTCAACCACATAGTCCAAGTTAGTCACTTGCCCCCAAGGGCAAAACAGTCATTTAACACTCTAGGGGCAAAATGGTAATTTTACCCCACAAGGGTATCTCGGTAATTTTACCCTACAGGGGTATTTCGGTATTTCTACCGTACAAGGGTATTTCAGTAATTCTACCCTACAGGGGTATTTCAATAATTCTACCCTACAGGGGTATTTCGATAATTCTACCCTACAGTGGTATTTCGGTAATTTTACCCTACAGTGGTATTTCGGTAATTTTACCCTACAGTGGTATTTCGGTAATTCTACCCTACAGGGATATTTTGGTAATTCTACCCTACAGGGGTATTTCGGTAATTTTACCCTATAGGGGTATTCCGGTAATTCTACCCTATAAGGGTATTCCGGTAATTCTACCCTACAAGGATATTTCGGTAATTCTACCATACAGGGGTATTGCGATAATTCTACCCTACAGGGGTATTCCGATATTTCTACCCTACAAGGGTATTTCGGTATTTCTACCCTAAAAGGGTATTTCGATAATTTTATAAATCGAGGGTAAAATGATAATTCTGTAAATCAGGGGTACTTTGGCAATTTTACAAGTCGAGGGTATTTCAATAATTTTACAGGTCGAGGGTATTTCAGTAATTTCACAAATCAAAGGTATTTTGATAATTTTACAAACTAGGGGTATTTTGGTAATTTTACAAACTAGGGGTATTTTGGTAATTTTATAAACAAAGGGTATTTTAGTAATTTTACAAACTGGGGATATTTTGGTAATTTTGTAAACCAAGGGTATTTTGGTAATTTTACAAACCAGGGGTATTTTGGTAATTTGGTAAACTAAAGTATTTTAAACAGGGATAACAATACGAATGGGCCTAATTTGTGTGGCCCTTTTAGCCCAAATCTAGCCACAGATATGAGATTCACCTAGCCTAGTCCAATATTTACTACACAATCAAACAACTTATCCAATTGGGCCCGTAGGCCCATTGGGCCCACATGGCCCCTTTCGGCCCATCGCAGCCCGAAGTAGCCATCCTACAGCTAGGGTAGTGAGAAATACACACCTGATTCGTGACTGGAGTTAATCCACGCTCCAAGCACTCTTAGTCGACGCCCAACCCAAACGAGCACACCATAAAGCGAAAAGGATCAACCAAGAAAGGTACATCTACTCTGCCCATGGTTCTCTCTATTTAAAGCCAGCTTCGCATCCCCTCTTATGTTAGCTTCCCAATGTGGGATCCCTCCAACATCAGAGTTTAAATTCAACACCAACTCTTGCCGCCCCCTGTTAGTGAAATAAATGCTCTTTGCTTGCCATGGGATCCGAACCCATGCCTCCCCTTAAATGCTCCACACGCTACTTGCCACTAAGCCACAAGGCTTTTTGTGTCACAATTTCTCCAAAAATATTCTTAAGGCCTACCTACTACACCCAGGGTTTGATTCACCTTAAACCAAAATTTTTACTAGAGTCTAGGTTTGAACCCAGGACTTCTCCAACACTTCTTAGCACACTTAACCACTAAAACAAGCCTTCAACTACGAAATTTTCATGCACAACAAAATATTATAAGATGCCTTCAACTGTTCCCATGCTTAAGGCCCAAAACTTTTAGGCCCAAATTCAGGGTGTTACAACTCTACCTCCCTTAAAGAAATTTCGTCCCCAAAATTTCTGTCTAATAGGGTAGTCGTGTAACATCTACCCCACTACGCTACCGCTGCGCACTCTGATCCTACTATCACTATCACACTTCAACTAAAACTTGAAACATCTCATACATACAACACTTATACACAGAAGCAGCCACATATTTATCACACATATATACAATTTCTATATCTAAACATCACATCCACATAAAATAAATACCAAATTTAAATTCAGACCAATATCTAAGGAATCCACTGTATTTCAATTTCTAAACAGACAAAGGTATTCAGAAGACTTACGGATTCGGCGCCGGAGACTCGGTGTGCAACACTTTTTAAGAGAAATACTTCAAACAGACCACGTGGTTGAAAATAATTTTATGAAATTCAACCTTTGAAAACCCAATCCACAGCCGAGTTGTTGCAACCCTGGCTCTGATGCCACTAAATGTAACACCTCAAACCCGGCCTAGAAGTTTGGCTCGAATCTGGCATGTCACATTGAAGTGGTTTTTGAAAACCATGTTTCCATTAAAAACCCTTCTTAATAATCAAAAACTGATACCCTTTTTAAACCTTATTAGAAAACCTCAGCTGAATAACATTCTTAACAACTTTGTAAAAATTTTGGTAATTGCGGAAGTTTAATTTAAAAACAATTGCAGATACGTGATGTTTTGAACAACAGTAGTTGCTTTGGAAAACCGTGTTCTAATACTAGCAATTATAAGAACAATAAATAAAATTCCAAATTTGAAATCCAGAAAATTACAACGGCTTTACAACAACCCACATAAAAACATTTAAAAGTAATAATCAAAAATGTAACATAAACAATGTGTGTGGCTTCCTCCGAGCCCCTCGCAGCTCTGATCCGTCTAAGGCTGGAAATTACCTGAAAGGTTAATAAACGGGGTGAGTTTACGAAAACTCAATGTGAAATCCCCTACTATATAAAAGGAACAGTCAGTCATATAAAAAAATTAAAAGTTAGCCCCAGCCCTACTTACAGTTTCAGTATCAATTAGGCCTTAGCCCATTATAATAGACAGTACCAGATAGGCTTTAACCCATTACAGAATAAGAAACATTATTAGAACTAGAATCAAAATCGAATCGAACCGTAATCGAATCGTAACCGAATCGAATTAGGTAATGTAATCGAATCGATGTGTAATGTAATCGAATCGAATCAATGCAAACCTAACCCAATCCATCAGTATACACCCCCATACCAACCTTACACCATGTGGGGAGACAACTCGACCCACCCATCCGCTACACACCACAAAATTTACAGCGAGGCTGCCAGATATTGTGACGAAGTCACCAGATACAGATATTGTGGCTAGGCCACCAGAACAGATATATATATGTGGCGAACCCCCCAGATTGTAGTGAGGCTGCCAGAACGCTTCCTCTATCAATATAAACCCGTGTCTCATGCAACATATGTAACACCCCGAACCCGTGACTGTCGCCGGTGTCGGACACGAGGGGTTAATGGGCCAAATCTTCTCAAGGTACCAACCAATTTGGCATTTCCAGACAGGCTGGAAATGCTGCGTCACTGTCGCCATAAAAATCATATCTCGAGTTTCGAAACTCGGAAACTGATTCCGTAAATTTTCCCTGAATTTAGACTCATATATCTATCCATGGATTTATTTCTAGAATTTTTGGTTGGGCCAATTGGTACAGTTTATTAGTTAAAGTCACCAATGTTACAGAAGTCGACTACACTGACCTTCGCGCGTTAAAACTTGAATATCTCTCTGTACAGGGCTTTAATACTGGTGCCGTTTGTTTCTAATGAAACTAGACTCAAAATTGAATCTGCACATATAAGGCATGACTTCTAATTCTTTCTGGATAATTTATAGTAAATTTTCAAAGTCACGACAGGGGACCCAGAAACCGTTCTGGTCCTGTCTCACGAGAACTTTAATATCTCTCAATATACTGCTCATATGGTCGTTTCGTTCCATCCATATTAAACTAGATTCATCAAGGTTAAATTGCATAATTTATTCACTATTTAATTCTACTTCTATTATTTTTAGTGATTTTTCAATCTCACCTCACTGCTGCTGTCCGCAACAGTTACTGCAGTAGACTATGCCAATTTCATGAATCTTTCCTTGGCCTTAATCATCCATCAAACATGACACAAATTATGGCCACCTTATCAAAATTAAAGTTTCTAAGACTCGTGGCTATAGGTTCTAGCATCGTACTCGACGACCACATAGGCCATTTTCACATGGCTTAAAGTTTACAACCCACAGTTCAACAAAATATAATAGCCTATACATGCCAAATGTTCTTCAACAACGAAGACAATACCAAAATATTTCAGCCGGTGTGATGACTTCAACGACGGTTCCGAGCACACAACAATACGAGTCCAAGAGACCTAAAATGGGTGACAAGAAAACACCGAGTGAGTTTATAACTCAGTAAGTCATAAGCACTTTACAATTATCCATTAGCTAAATTCATCACAAAGTGAAACAATGAAACAAGGCTAGGTACTTCATCCATATCGGAACTATACCATAATTCCTCGAACCTTTCGGTTCAATCTCATACCAAGCCATACATCCACATTTCATATTTATACGATAAGATATTTGAGGCATTTTCACACACTAACTCATTTTCACCACAATCACACAATTGCAATCATCACATAGATTTAAAGCTTACCAAGCTCAACCCCGAGCATGAACATATTGCCTATTCGTCATGAGCTCAAGGTACTTACCCGATTCGCTGTCCGGGATTAACTCGATAATGTCGCACACTCAGTGCCAATTGTAATACAAGAGCATATAGTGAATCCGCACACTTAGTGCTATATATTTTCAGCTCGCACACTTAGTGCTATAGAATCAAACTCGCACACTTAGTGCTGTACAATTTTAAACCCGCACACTTAGTGCCATGACCAATACCTTATGCATTTTGCTGCCTTTATACATTCAACAATGGCATCATTCCATACACATACATTTTCATTTACACATCAATTCATTAAACACAATTGCATATATATTATGATCATTTAAATCAATACCAAATATATGCTTAATGACTTACCTCGGATGTTGTCGCACGTTTTCAATGGCTATTCAATTACTTTGTCTTTCCCCTTGTCCAACTTTGATCCTTTGAGTTCTTGAGCTAGTTCACACAAATTTAACTTATTAAAACCTCATTATGCTAGCTTATGGCCGAATATGACAAGGAGTTTAAATGGTCATATGGCCACCCTTTTGCTTGGGTACACATTGGTCATGCACATTTTATATTACATCAAGCAATTCAATACAATTCATTCAAGCATCAAGGAAAAGCTAAGGCCCTCAATAGGCTACCTAAGGCCGAATATACACATCAACATATGTATTCGTTCATGTGGCGAACATACACATTCATGTTAAGGCCGATTTCACACTTGATACATTCAACAAGTAAGGTCGCTTGTATCGACTTAACACCAATTTGATTCAAGTTCACAACTAGGCTAGTATGCATATATACACTAGTAAATCAAACACTAACATTTGTACTTCACCTTACTAGCACTTCTCATTCAAATGACATGAACAATGAACATAGTTTCCTTTTATTTCCTACCATGGCCAAATGCCATACAACACCATACCATGCATCATTACAAGCTTTACCTTTAGCATGCAAATAACATCCACAAATCCACCTTAGTTGAACCTTAACTCATCTTCATGCCTCACCACCACAACATCAAACATCAAACATCAATGATACCAAGAAGACAACACCCATGGCGAATATCATCCCCATTTCATGGTAAAGGTTTAGACCATGGGTTAGGTGGAACTCAAACTATCAACTAAAACATGCATAAATCTCATGGATAACATCAACATACCTTAGTCTAGCAAACTCCATGGCTGATTTTCTCAAGCTTCCCCCTTTCTTCTTAGTACATTCGGCCAAGCAAGGAGAAAATGAGAGAATGAACATTTTTTTTCTTTCTTTCTTTGTTTTGTTTCTCTCATGTACTGCAAGGGGGAAAGCATCCACACTCTTTTTTTTTTTGTTATCATCATTTTCTTTTTCCATTTCTTTAATGCTAACTTTCTTAATTTATTTGTTTCCTACATGCATCACTAGTCTAACATGTTGGAGACATGTTTCCACCCATAGTATGGCCGCCATCATGCTTCATTTTGGCTAATTTGACATGCAAGGACAACACTTTCCCACATGTATTAATAGGCCACCTTACATTTGCCTAGCACATTTCTAAATTTTCTCACATAAGTCCTATTTGATAAAAATTCACTTACAATTAACAAAATCCAAACATGAAATTTTCACACATGCATATATACATATAATGAGCATCAATTATGATGGTTAATTATTATTATGACTCGGTTTAGTGGTCCCGAAACCACTTTCCGACTAGGGTCAATTTAGGGATGTCACAACTCTCCCCACTTAAGAAATTTTCGTCCCGAAAATCTTCCGGTAAATAGGCTCGGGTATCGCTCTTTCATAGAGTCCTCAAGTTCCCAAGTGGCTTCTTCCATTCCGTGTTTATGCCACAACACCTTCACTAACGGGATTTTCCTATTGCGCAACTCTTTTACTTCTCGCCTCATAATGCGAACCGGTTCCTCTTCATAGCTCAAATTAGGTGAATCTCAATCTCGGATGGAGCAATTACGTGCGATGGATCGACCTATATCGTGGAAGCATCGAGACATGAAAACGTTGTGAATCCTTTCGAGCTCGAGGGCAAAATTAATCGATATCGATGGCCCAACTCGTTCGGATACTTCATATGGCCCGATGAACCTCGGACTCAATTTGCCCTTACGACCAAATCTAAGCACCTTCTTCCAAGGTGAAACTTTGAGAAAGACCTTGTCTCCAACCCGATATTCAATATCTTTTCTTTTCAAATCCGCATACGACTTTTGGCGATCCGGCGACTTTCAAACTTTCACGAATTACTCGAACTCTTTGCTCGGCATCCTTAACCAAATCAACCTCAAGAATTTACCTTCACTAAGTTCAGTCCGAATAATGGGGTACGACATTTACGATCGTATAAAGCCTCGTAAGGCGCCATCTTAATACTTGATTGAAAGCTATTGTTGTGCGAATTCAATCAAAGGCGATACCGTTCCATGAACCACTAAACTCAAGGATACAACATCTCAACATATCCTCGAGTATTTGAATTATCCGTTCGGATTGACCATCGGTTTGGGGTGAAAGGCGGTCTGAAATGCAACTTGGTACCCAAAGCTTCTTGCAACTTCTTCCAAAATCGCGAGGTAAATCTCGGATCTCTATCCGACCACGATAGAAATAGGCACCCGTGTAATCTCACAATCGAGAAGCGTACAATTCGGCTAGTTTGTCCATTGAAAAATCCGTGCGTCACGGGATAAAGTGAGCCGACTTAGTCAGTCTATCGACAACGACCCAAATCGCATCCTTCTTACTCACTGACAATGGCAGTTCGGATACAAAGTCCATTGTGACTCGATCCCATTTCCACTCGGGTATCGTGATCGGCTGAAGTAATCCTGAAGGCACTTGATGTTCCGCTTTCACTTGTTGACATATTAAACATCTCGAAACAAAATCAGAGATGTCTCGTTTCATACCATGCCACCAAAACCGACGTTTCAAATCGTTGTACATCTTCGTACTCCCCGGGTGGATTGCCATTCGGCTACAATGGGCTTCATTCAAAATTATTGGAATAAGTTCCGAATTCTTTGGAACACACAGACGACTTCTGAACCTCAAACAATCGTCATCATCGATTTGAAATTCCGAGTCCTTGTTCGGAACACACTCATCCCGTTTTGCAACCAACTCATCGTCGACTTTCTGAGCTTCACGAATTTGACGTATCAATAATGGTTTGGCTTTCAATTCAGCTACTAACACATTGTCGGGTAGGATAGACAAGTGTACATTCATCGCTTCATAAAGCAAGCGGTGATTTTCGCTTAAGGCATCCGCAACCACATTAGCCCTTCCGGGTGATAATCAATGACGAGCTCATAATCTTTTAACAACTCGAGCCATCGCCTTTGTCGCAGATTTAAGTCTCTTTGGGTCATCAAATATTTGAGACTTTTGTGATCCGAATACACATGGCACTTCTCACCAAATAAGTAATGTCGCCATATCTTTAAGGCGAATCGATGGCGACCAATTCGAGATCATGGGTCGGATAATTTTTCTTATGTGGCTTTAATTGTCTCGACGATAGGCCACAACTCGCCCTTCTTGCATCAATCGCAACCCAACCCAAGTAGGGATGCGTCACTATAAATGACAAACTCTTTGCCCGATTCGGGTTGCACTAGAATTGGGGCTTCAATCAAATAAGCTTTCAGTTGATCGAAACTTTTCGACATTTCTCCGTCCATTCGAACTTAACATCCTTTTGGAGTAAGCCGTCATTGGCGTGGCTATCGTCGAGAAACCTTTACAAATCGTCGGTAATAACCGGCAAGCCCCAAAAGCTCCTAACCGGTAACATTCCTTGGTGGTTTCCAATCGACTATGGCGAAATTTTGTTTGGGTCCACCACGACACCGATCACGGACACCACGTGCCCCCAAAAGCTAACCTCTTTCAACCAAAATTCACATTCTTGAACTTTGCGTATAATTGCTTATCTCGTAAGATTTGCGACACTAGCCTCGGTGTTCAAGATGTTGGTTTCATCTCTCGAATAGACCAAAATGTCATCGATAAATACAACTACGAACCGATCCAAGTATGGCTGAAAATTCTATTCATTAAATCCATAAACACCGCGAGGGCATCAGTGAGCCCAAACGGCATCACCAAGAATTCGTAGTGACCGTACCTCGTTCTAAAAGCGGTTTTGGGTATGTCCGATTCTCGGACCCTCAACTGATAGTACCCCGACCTCAAATCTATCTTTGAAAACACCGAGGCTCCTTTTAATTGATCAAACAAATCGTCAATTCGTGGCAATGGATATTTATTCTTTATCGTCACTTTATTGAGTTGACGATAGTCGATGCACAACCTCATGGTTCCGTCCTTCTTCTTCACAAACAATACAAAAGCGCCCATGGAGAAAAACTCGGTCGAGCGAAACCTCTATCCGTTAATTCTTGCAATTGAACCTTCAATTCCTTTAATTCCGTTAATGCCATACGATACGGGGCTATTGAAATCGGCGTAGTACCGGTACAACCGATGCGAATTCCACTTCTCGAACCGGTGGCAATCCGGTAACTCCTCGGGAAAAACATCGAATACTCACAAACCACTTGGTACCGATTCGAGTTTCCTTTCCGTCTCTTTACTTCCAAACACATACGCAAGGTATGTTTCACACCCTTTTTCACATACCTCCGAGCGGTCATAGAAGATATTATATTGGCGCTCCTTTTAAATCGATGAGACTCGACTCGGACTACCTCATTATTTGCACTCCTCAAATCAATGGTTTTCCTTTTGCAGTCCACCTTTGCATCATGTACGATCACCAATCCATACCAAGAATAACATCAATTCATGAAATGGTAGAAGCATCGGATCGGTAGGAAGCGAGATTCTCGAATTATTAGGGGCATCTCTTGCACACTTTATCAACGAAAGCACGTATTGACCCAAAGGGTTTGACACTGAATTACGAACTCAAGAGACTCAACGGTAGAGTCTTCTTTGGATGCTAAGGTTTCACATACATATGAGTGAGTAGAGCGGGGTCAATCAATGCAATCACAATAGTATCAAAGAGAGTAAAAGTACCGGTGATAACGTCGGGGAGGATGCCTCCTCTCGCGTGCGCGGATGGCATATGCTCTAGCAGAGCACGGGTCTCGGATCGGACAGTAGTATTAGAGGCTCCTCTCGATTACCACCCTACCTCCATAGATTCTCGGGGCCTACCTCCGGCCGTCGTTCCACTAGGTCTTGCACCTTGCGTCTTATTCCTCTCATCTAGCTCCGTGCAATCTCTAATGAAGTGGTCCTTGAACCGCATCCATAAGAGCCCTATTAATGACTTACCCCAACATTCACCTAGGTGTCGTCTTCCACATTGGGGCATTCGGGTCTCTCTTGACGATTATTGCCCACACTAGCTCTGAAGTAGCTCGGAGTCCGTCAATGGTGGGGCTCTAATGGAAATTCTCATGATCGTCCTCGACTTCTTGGTGTCCTCCACGAATCTCTTTACAGTAGAGAACGGAGCTTTACTCGTCGATCTTTTACGGTAATCTCTTGCTTCAAATTCAGCCTTCTTCTTCTCCTTCCCAAGTTCTTCCGCCTTGCGAGGCTCGTTCGACTAGTGTCACGAACTCCTTTATCTCCAAAATTCCCACTAGTAACTTTAACTCTTCATTCAATCCTTCTTCAAATCTTTTGCACATCGCAACCTCATCAGCCACACACTCCCGAGCATACCGACTAAGTCTTACGAACTCATGTTCGTATTCGAATGATCATCCGCCTTGCTTGAGTTCCAAGAATTCCTTACGCTCGATCGATGAACCGTTGACTAATGTATTTCTTTGAAATTGGATTGAAAGAAATCCCAAGTAACTCGTTCATTTGGGACTATGGAAATTAAAGTCCTCCACCAATAGTAAGTGAGTCTACATAACAAGGATATAGCACACTTAAGACATTCATCGGTGTGCATGCAGTTCATCTAACACTCTAATGGTGTTATCGAGCGAACTTCGGCCTTTTCGGCATCATCGGTAACTATGGCCTTGAACTCCTCGCCCCACGCTTCCTAATCAAGTCCACGGTGGTTTACTCAGCCTCACGGGATCGAGAATCGGAGGCATTGCGGGCTCTTGGGGTGGAGTATTTAAATTAGGAATGGTTGGACAGCCGGGTTGGTTCGGGCATATTATGCGACCCACTCATTCATCATGGTGAAGAAGGCTTGTTTCGCCCCTTCATTTTGATTATTCGCGGATGGATCGAGGCTCAGCAGGCGGTGTCCCTTGCGCAGAGCAGCCGCTACACTTTCAACGTCATCCGCCAAGGGTCTCTACCCGGGTTCCATTGCTAATCAAAACAAAAATTTCAACCGTCGAAGTCATCACATTATTAAGCACTAACAATTTGGCATGTATAGCTAGACTCACACGCGCTATGGTAGTCCTAGAACCGACTAAACCATAGCTCGATACCAATGAAATGTAACACCCGAACCCGTGACCGTCGCGATTGTCGGACACGAGGGTTAATGGGCCAAATCTTCTCAAGGTACCAACCAATTTGGCATTTCCAGACAGGCTGGAAATGCTGCGTCACTGTCACCATAAAAATCATATCTCAAGTTTCGAAACTCGGAAACTGATTCCGTAAATTTTCCATGAATTTAGACTCATATATCTATACATGGATTTATTTCTAGAATTTTTTGTTGGGCCAATTGGTACAGTTTATTAGTTAAAGTCACCAATGTTACAGAAGTCGACTACACTGACCTTCGCGCGTTAAAACTTGAATATCTCTCTGTACAGGGCTTTAATACTGGTACCGTTTGTTTCTAATGAAACTAGACTCAAAATGGAATCTGTACATATAAGGCATGACTTCTAATTATTTCTGGATAATTTATAGTAAATTTTCAAAGTCATGACAGGGTACCCAGAAACCGTTCTGGCCCTGTCTCACGAGAACTTTAATATCTCTCAATATACTGCTCATATGGTCGTTTCGTTCCATCCATATTAAACTAGATTCATCAAGGTTCAATTGCATAATTTATTCACTATTTAATTCTACTTCTACTATTTTTAGTGATTTTTCAATCTCACCTCACTGCTGCTGTCCGCAACAGTTACTGCAGTAGACTATGCCAATTTCATGAATCTTTCCTTGGCCTTAATCATCCATCAAACATGACACAAATTATGGCCACCTTATCAAAATTAAAGTTTCTAAGACTCGTGGCTATAGGTTCTAGCATCCCACTCGACAACCACATAGGCCATTTTCACATGGCTTAAAGTTTACAACCCACAGTTCAACAAAATATAATAGCCTATACATGCCAAATGTTCTTCAACAACGAAGACAATACCAAAATATTTCAGCGGTGTGATGACTTCAACGACGGTTCGAACGCATAACAATACGAGTCCAAGAGACCTAAAATGGGTGACAAGAAAACACCGAGTGAGTTTATAACTCAGTAAGTCATAAGCACTTTACAATTATCCATTAGCTAAATTCATCACAAAGTGAAACAATGAAACAAGGCTAGGTACTTCATCCATATCGGAACTATACCATAATTCCTCGGACCTTTCGGTTCAATCTCATACCAAGCCATACATCCACATTTCATATTTATACGATAAGATATTTGAGGCATTTTCACACACTAACTCATTTTCACCACAATCACACAATTGCAATCATCACATAGATTTAAAGCTTACCAAGCTCAACCCCAAGCATGAACATATTGCCTATTCGTCATGAGCTCAAGGTACTTACCCGATTAAGCTGTCCGGATTAACTCGATAATGTCGCACACTCGGTGCCAATTGTAATACAAGAGCATATAGTGAATCCGCACACTTAGTGCTATATATTTTCAGCTCGCACACTTAGTGCTATAGAATCAAACTCGCACACTTAGTCTTTGTACAATTTTAAACCCGCACACTTAGTGCCATGACCAATACCTTATGCATTTTCTGCCTTTATACATTCAACAATGGCATCATTCCATACACATACATTTTCATTTACACATCAATTCATTAAACACAATTGCATATATATTATGATCATTTAAATCAATACCAAATATATGCTTAATGACTTACCTCGGATGTTGTCGCATCGCGTTTTCAATGGCTATTCAATTACTTTGTCTTTCCCTTGTCCAACTTTGATCCTTTGAGTTCTTGAGCTAGTTCACACAAATTTAACTTATTAAAACCTCATTATGCTAGCTTATGGCGAATATGACAAGGAGTTTAAATGGTCATATGGCCACCCTTTTGCTTGGATACACATTGGTCATGCACATTTTATATTACATCAAGCAATTCAATACAATTCATTCAAGCATCAAGGAAAAGCTAAGGCCCTCAATAGGCTACCTAAGGCCGAATATACACATCAACATATGTATTCGTTCATGTGGCGAACATACACATTCATGTTAAGGCCGATTTCCACACTTGATACATTCAACAAGTAAGGTCGCTTTTATCGACTTAACACCAATTTGATTCAAGTTCACAACTAGGCTAGTATGCATATATACACTAGTAAATCAAACACTAACATTTGTACTTCACCTTACTAGCACTTCTCATTCAAATGACATGAACAACGAACATAGTTTCCTTTTATTTCCTACCATGGCCAAATGCCATACAACACCATACCATGCATCATTACAAGCTTTACCTTTAGCATGCAAATAACATCCACAAATCCACCTTAGTTGAACCTTAACTCATCTTCATGCCTCACCACCACAACATCAAACATCAAACATCAATGATACCAAGAAGACAACACCCATGGCGAATATCATCCCCATTTCATGGTAAAGGTTTAGACCATGGGTTAGGTGGAACTCAAACTATCAACTAAAACATGCATAAATCTCATGGATAACATCAACATACCTTAGTCTAGCAAACTCCCATTTGATTTTCTCAAGCTTCCCCCTTTCTTCTTAGTACATTCGGCCAAGCAAGGAGAAAATGAGAGAATGAACATTTTTTTTCTTTCTTTCTTTGTTTTGTTTCTCTCATGTACGGCAAGGGGGGAAAGCATCCACACTCTTTTTTTTGTTATCATCATTTTCTTTTTCCATTTCTTTAATGCTAACTTTCTTAATTTATTGTTTCCTACATGCATCACTAGTCTAACATGTTGGAGACATGTTTCCACCCATAGTATGGCCGGCCATCATGCTTCATTTTGGCTAATTTGACATGCAAGGACAACACTTTCCCACATGTATTAATAGGCCACCTTACATTTGCCTAGCACATTTCTAAATTTTCTCACATAAGTCCTATTTGATAAAAATTCACTTACAATTAACAAAATCCAAACGTGAAATTTTCACACATGCATATATACATATAATGAGCATCAATTATGATGGTTAATTATTATTATGACTCGGTTTAGTGGTCCCGAAACCACTTTCCGACTAGGGTCAATTTAGGGATGTCACAACATATATACATGTCCTGGCATACAACATACAGAATCAAAATATCATGCCCTTACTTGAATCAAACAGTCACAGTCAAGTCATTCATATCACCAACATATATTCACAATCAAATTCGTCAGCCACACAGTCCAAGTTAGTCACTTGCCCCAAAGGGCAAAACAGTCATTTAACACCCTAGGGGCAAAATGGTAATTTTACCCCACAACGGTATCTCGGTAATTTTACCCAACAGGGGTATTTCGGTATTTCTACCCTACAAGGGTATTTCGATAATTCTACCCTACAGGGGTATTTCGGTAATTTTACACTACAAGGGTATTTTGGTAATTCTACCCTACAGGGGAATTTCGGTAATTCTACCCTATAGGGGTATTTCGGTAATTCTACCCTACAAGGGTATTCTGATAATTCTACCCTACAGGGGTACTTCGGTAATTCTACCATACAGGGGTATTGCGATAATTCTACCCTACAGGGGTATTCTGATATTTTTACCCTACAAGGGTATTTCGGTATTTCTACCCTACAACGGTATTTCGGTAATTTTGTAAATCGAGGGTAAAGTGATAATTCTATAAATCAAGGGTACTTTGGTAATTTTACAAGTCGAGGGTATTTCAATAATTTTACAGGTCGAGGGTATTTCAGTAATTTCACAAATCAGGGGTATTTTGATAATTTTACAAACTAGGGGTATTTTGGTAATTTTATAAATAAAGGGTATTTTAGTAATTTTACAAACTAAGGGTATTTTGGTAATTTTGTAAACCAAGGGTATTTTGGTAATTTTACAAACCTGGGATATTTCAGTAATTTGGTAAACTAAAGTATTCTAAACAGGGATAACAATACGAATGGGCCTAAAGCTCTTTCTCGGCCCAAATGGGCCCACACGCTCGTGTGGCCCTTTTAGCCCAAATCTAGCCACAGATATGAGATTCACCTAGCCTAGTCCAATATTTACTACACAATCAAACAAATTTTCCAATTGGGCCCGTAGGCCCATTGGGCCCACATGGCCCCTTTCTACCATCGCGACCAAGTAGCCATCCTCTGACTAGGGTAGTGAGAAATACACACGATTGGCGTGGAGTTAATCCACGCTCTGAGCACTCTTAGCCGACGCCCAACCTAAGCGAGCACGCCATAAAGCGAAAGGATCACCAAGAAAGGTACCTCTACTCGCTCATGGTTCTCTCTATTTAAAGCCGACAGCATCCCCTCTTATGTTAGCTTCCCAATGTGGGATCCTCCAACATCGAGTTTAAATTCAACACCAACTCTTGCCCCTGTTAGCAAAATAAATGCTCTTTGCTTGCCATGGGATTGAACCCATGCCTCCGCTTAAATGCTCCACACGCTACTTGCCACTAAGCCACAAGGCTTTTTGTGTCTAATTTCTCCAACAATATTCTTAAGGCCTACCCTCGCACCTGTGGTTTGATTCACCTTAAACCAAAATTTTTACTAGAGTCTAGGTTTGAACCCAGGGCTTCTCCAACACTTCTCAGCACACTTAACCACTAAAACAAGCCTTCAACTACGAAATTTTCGCGCACAATAAAATATTATAAGTTGCCTTCAACCGCTCCCATGCCCAAGGCCCAAAACTTCTTGACCCAAATTCAGGGTGTTACAACTCTACCTCCCTTAATGAAATTTTGTCCCCAAAATTTCCGTCTAATAGGGTAGTCGTGTAACATCTACCCCACTACGCTACCGCTGCGCACTCTGATCCTACTATCACTATCACACTTCAACTAGAACTTGAAACATCTCATACATACAACACTTATACACAGAAGCAGCCACATATTTATTACATATATATACAATTTCTATATCCAAACATCACATCCACATAAAATAAATACCAAATTTAAATTCAGACCAATATCTAAGGAATCCACAGTATTTCAATTTCTAAACAGACAAAGGTATTCAGAAGACTTACGGATTCGGAGCCGGAGACTCAGTGTGCCACACTTTTTAAGAGAAATACTTCAAACAGACCACGTGGTTGAAAATAATTTTCTAAAATTCAACCTTTGAAAACCCAATCCACAACCGAGCTGTTGCAACCCAGGCTCTAATACCACTAAATGTAACACCCCAAACCCGGCCTGGAAGTTTGGCTCGAATCTGGCATGTCAAATTGAAGAGTTTTTCGAAAACCATGTTTCCATTAAAAACCCTTCTTAATAATTAAAAACTTATACCCTTTTTAAACCTTGCTAGAAAACCTCAGCTGAATAACATTTTTAACAACTTTGTAAAAATTTTGGTAATTGCGAAAGCTTAATTTAAAAACAATTGCGGATATGTGATGTTTTGAACAACAGTAGTTGCTTTGGAAAACCGTATTCTAATACTAGCAATTATAAGAACAATAAATAAAATTCCAAATTTGAAATCCAGAAAATTACAACGGCTTTACTACAACCCACATAAAAACATTTAAAAGTAATAATCAAAACTGTAACATAAACAACGTGTGTGGCTTCCTCCGAGCCCCTCGCAGCTCGAATCCGTCTAAGGCTGGAAATTACCTGAAAGGTTAATAAACGGGGTGAGTTTACGAAAACTTAATGTGAAATCCCCTATTATATAAAAGGAACAGTCAGTCATATAAAAAAATTAAAAGTTGGCCCCATCCCTACTTACAGTTTCAGTATCAATTAGGCCTTAGCCCACTATAACAGACAATACCAGATGGGCTTTAACCCATTACAGAATAAGAAACATTATCAGAACTAGAATCAGAATCATAATCAAGTAATAGAATCGAATCGAACCGAATCGAATTAGGTAATGTAATCGAATCGAGATCGCAATAATCGAATCGAATGTGAATACAAACCCAACCCAATCCATCCTTATACACCCCCGTACCAACCTTACACCGTGTGGGGAGACAACTCGACCCACCCATCCGCTACACACCATAAAATTTACAGCGAGGTGGCCAGATATTGTGACGAAGTCACCGGATACAGATATTGTGGCTAGGCCACCAGAACAGATATATATATATATATATATATGTGGCGAAACAACAGATTAAGAGTGAGGTCGCTGAATGTGTGACCTTTAAAGCGACCCTAGTCGAAATGTGGTTTCGGGACCACAAAACCAAGGCATAAAAATAATTTAATATTTATTTTATTGCCTATAATGTGTGTTAACTCATGTGTGATATTTTTATGCTTTGATTTAGAATTATAGATGTGAATTTCACTAGAAAGGACCTAGTAATAAACTTTGAAAGTATGAGGAAATGTGTGATGACTAATTAAAGGATGCATGCAAAACAATGGACTTGCATGTCAAATTCCCCCATAGCTAGTGGCCGGCCATGACAAGGATTTATGGGCAAAAATCATGTCATGAAACATGTTTGGTAAATGGGTTATGATGGAAAGAATAAAATAAGGGTATGGAATAAACAATTAATGTTAGTAGATGAGAAACAAAAAAAAAAGTGTCCATCTTCCTCCATAGCTTGGCGAATGTCCTAAAGAAAGAAAGAAAAAATTTTGTTCATCTCTTTTCACTCTCTTGTTGGCGAAAATACTAAGGATAAGGAAGGAGTTTTGCTTCATATTTGGTTTGGAAGAGGATTAGGAAGAGGTTGGCTAAACTTGCATCAAGATTAAGGTATGTTTGAGGTTCATGCATGTTTTTAGTTGCTAGCTTAATGTTCTTGTTAGCCCATGGTTCAAATCCTTGTTATGTCATGGGAATGAAATTCGGCCAAAGTGAATGTGGTGTTAATGCCATTGCATGTTAAATAACAAGCTTGAAAGTGATACATGTGATGGAGGATTGAAGATTCTTAGATTTTCTTTTAGCATTTTTTTTTTTTGAATGAGATACTAAGTTCTTTGTTTCACCATGACCAAATTGAAATGGTGTGGTGTTGTGGTATTCGGCCATGATATATCCATAAGTATAATTCATGCATGTTGCATGGTAAGTAAGATTTAAGCTTTGGAAATGTGTATATATTTGGATATAAGCCACTTGAGAATTGGCCCTTGCACCTACATGAATATATGTTTGCACATGATGGATTGGTATGACATATATACTAATTCAAAGTGTATATTTGCTTGTGATGATGTGTTGATTATGAAGTAAATAAGAGATGTGCAATGAATTACGATATGTAATGTGTTAGTAGTAAAATGTATGCTGTTTTTTTTGTGTGGTATTAAGTGTATATTCGCCACATGAGGGTAATTAGTGTGCATGCATTCGGTTTGAGGCAAGCATATTGATGCCTATTCTTGGCTTAGAAAATTGACTAAGAGGAATATTAACTAATGTGTTGAGTTCGATTTATGATTTCGTACATATGCAACTTTGATGCCTAATGTATATAAGGGCCAAGTACTTTGAACTTCACGTTGATGTTTGAATGTATTGAATTGCTTGTTGTGATGTAAAATGTGCATGACCATTGTGTATTTGAGCTAAAGGATGGCCATATGACCATTTACACTCCTTGTCATATTCGGCCATAAGCTATCATGATGAGATTTTAATAAGTTAAATTTGTGTGAATTAGCTCAAGAGCAAAGGGAGCTAAATCCGATAAAGGGAAGGAAAAAGTAGTTGAATAGCCGTCGAAATCGCTCGACAACATCCGAGGTAAGTCTTGAGTGATGACCCTACTTGAATTATATCAAAATTATGCTCCTTGTTTGTGTGGCCATTGAGCGAAATAGTAAAGGTTGATAAATATTTTGTGTTAGAGCTTTAATAACGAAAATGAACTATGGGCGTGTCTTGAATATTGATATATGTGTAAGTGAACATTGGAAATATATCCGGGCTAAGACCGAAGGCATTCGTGCGAGTTGATATATCGGGCTAAGACCGAAGGCATTCGTGCGAGTTGATATATCCGGGCTAAGACCGAAGGCATTAAATGCGAGTTGATATATCCGGGCTAAGACCGAAGGCCTTTGTGCAAGTCACCAAATCCGGGTTATGACCGAAGGCAATCGTCTTGATCGCTATATCCGGTTAAATCCGAAAGTATGTGATTCGGAAGTGAGCAATCTTGCTGTGAAAATTTCAGCTTATACACTTGTGAAAATTCCAGCAATGAGGTATGTTTGTATGTGCTTGTACTAATTGAATTCTTACAAGTAAGTATCGCTAAGTTGATAAGCGAGCTACCGGCCTTGGGCTAAGTTGTTCTTTTGTGTATGAACATAAGGGTCGGTGATGTGAAATAAGTATGAGTATGGGAAAGTGAATTAGTAAAGTGGTTTAATTAGCCATGTGAATAAAATACCTTAGTCAAAGCTGATTTCATTGCATGAGACTTACTAAGCATTAAAATGCTTACCCGTTGCTTTGGCTCTCTGTTTTATAGGTTTATTTCGTTAGCTATCGGATTCGGGATCAAAGAAGTGAAGTCATCCACACTATCGAAGCCCCATTTTGGTACAAATTTTGGTTGAACTTTGAAATGGCATGTATAGGACCATCCTTTGTTGAAGGTCATGTACCTTCGGTTTGTGTAAACTTGGATAGCCATGCGAAAATGGCTTATATCGTTTTAGCATAGAACTATAATCGTTTGTATGTTGACCCTTATGAGGTATGGAATTATTTTGAAACGATTAGCCATTGGAATGGTTAATCATGATCACGCTTTGTGCTATGTATGTAAAAGGGCCAATTGAATCATGGAAAGTATGAAATAGGTAAAGCCTACTAAAGGCAGATGCTGACAGCAGCAGTGACGTGGATGTGAAAAATCACTAAAAATAGTAGGAATGGTATTAAATAGCAAATAAATTATGTAAGTGTACCTTGATGAATCTACTTTCATATGGAAGAAACGAAATGGTCATATGAGTTATAAGTTAACAGATTTTAAAGTTCTTGTGAAATAGGGCCAGAACGGTTTCTGGATCCCCTGTTCCAACTTTGGAAAATCATTGTAAATTAACCAGAGATAATTAGGAGTCATTCCATATATGTGTAGATTCCTCTCTGAGTCTAGTTTCTATAGAAACAAACGGCATCAGTATTGAAGCCCTGTACAGGAGATATCCAATTCGTAACGCACAAAGGTCAGTGTAGTCGATCCCTACAACAGGCGAGACTTTAACTAATAAACTGTACTAATTGGCTCGACCAAAATTCTAGAAAAAATATGTAGATGGACATATGAGTCTAGTTTCAGGAAAAATTTACGGAACTGATTTTCGAGTTGTAAAACTCAAGTTATGAATTTTGGAGCGACTAGTACTCAGATTGGCAGCTTGTCTGAAAATTGTCAATAAGTGGGTTGAAGTCATTAACACCTCGCGTTCGACTCGTGACGGTCTCGGGTTCGGGTGTTACAATTTTATTGTTATCGAGCTACGGTTTAGTCGATTCTAGGACTACCGTAATGCGTTTGGGTCTAGCTATACATGCCATTTTATGTGATTATATGATAGTGTGGTGATTTACGGCGTTTGAACTTGTGTTTATTTATAGTAATGGATCCGATCCCAACGGCGATAGCGATGATGTGGAGAGTGTGGCGCTGCTCCCACAAGGGACAGCGCCGCGGACTCTCAACCTGTTGCTAACAATCCGAATGACGAGGCTAGACAAGCCTTTTATAGCGTGATGAATGATTGGTTCAACCAATACATTCGAACTAATACTGGTTGTTCCACAACCTCCATTCCCAACAAACACACCCCGCACCTACAATGCCTCCGGTAATTGACCAAATAAGGTCGAATAAGCCCCAGTTGATAGAATCCGAAAACATGGGGCTACTGAATTTAAAGCTACGGATAGTGATGATGCCGAGCAAGCGAATTTTGGTTGGACAACACGATCCGGGTACTCGATGAGCTATCTTGTACACCGATGAATGCCTAAAGTGTACCATCTCCTTGCTACGTGATTACGCCTACTATTGGTGGAGTACTCGACTTGTTGTGCCCTTGAACAAGTAACTTGGGAGTTCTTCCAAACCGAGTTTGGAAAAAGTATATCGATCGAGATTTATGGACCAAAAGCGAAAGGAATTTCTCGAACTTAAACAAGGTTCCATGTCGGTTCCGACTATGAGCGAAAATTCGTGAGGCTTAGCGATGCAGCGAGAATGCATTTCTTGAAGGCGTGATGTGTAAGCGCGAAGATGGGTGAATGATGAGATAAAGCTGTATGTTGGCATTTTGGAAATCAGAGTTTGTGACTCTCGTCGGCGGCGATGCAAAGCCGAGGAGTTTAGTATGGAGAAAAGGAAAGTGAAGCGGGAGCAAGGGAGTTTAAGTAAGAGGTATTGGGAAGCCCTTCCAAGATCATCAAAGAAACTTAGAGATGGCTTAGGCCGATCTAGAGACACCGGGCTTTTCTAGGCGAGATCGCGATCGACCCCTGTGACCACGAATCACTTGATCGCCGATGAGTGGGAATGATCGGCGAGAGAGGAATGAGTGCGATATTGTGGCAAATGGCATTTTGGAAGCTGTAGATTCCGTGACCGCTCTGTTACAAGTGTGGATCAGTTGACCACTTCATTAAAGATTGCGAGGTTATGCGAGCAGAATGTAGATCGGAGTGGGAAGCGGGTACTACCACTTTGCTCGAGGTAGACCATCTGGAAATACGGGCAAGGCTAGTGGTGGTCGAGAGGATCTAGAGATCTTTGCGACCGGATCCGAGGCTCGCGCTCAGCTAGGACTTATGCTATCTGGCGCGCGAGGATGCCTCCTCGCCGGATGTTATTCTGGTACTTTCACTCTCTTTGATACTAATGTGATTGCTTTGATTGACCTGGTTCTACTCATTCTTATATATACGAAACCTTAGCATCCGGTAAGACTTTACCTATTGAGTCTCTTGAGTTCGTAATTCGGTGTCAAATCCTTTGGGTCGTTATGTCTTTGTCGACAAAGTGTGTAAGAAATGCCCCTAGTAATTGAGGTACTGTTTTCCAGCGGACTTGATGCTTTTGCCGTTCGATGAATTTGATGTTATTCTTGGGTTGGATTGGTTGACCGTGCATGATGCGGTTGTGAATTGCAAAAGCAAGACTATTGATTTGAGATCATAAACAACGAGATGATCCGAGTTGAGTCTCTGAACTTGAAGGGGTTGCCGGTTGTAATATCATCAATGTTGGCCCGAAATATGTAAGAAAAGGGTGTGAAGCATACCTTGCGTATGTACTTGATGATAAGGAGTTAGGAATAGAACCCAAATCATGCGGTGGTTTGTGAATACCGGACGTTTTCGAAGAATTGCGGGTTTGCCACTGTTCGGGAGATAGAGTTTGGCATTGAGCTTGTACACAGGACCACACCGATTTCGATAGCTCCATATCGTATGGCACCAACGGAATTAAAGGAGTTGAAAGCTTCGGTTGCAAGAGTTGATGGATAGAGGTTTTGCTGCTTGAGTTTTTCACCTTGGGGTGCACCGGTGTTGTTTGTGAAAAGAAGGGCGGAACCATGAGGTTGTGCATCGACTATCGTCGACAATAAAGTGACAATAAAGAACAAGTATCCGTTACCACGTATCGATGATTTGTTCGATCAAGCTGAAGAACCTCGGTGTTCTCAAAAATAGATTTGAGATCGGGCTATTATCGATTCTTGAATCCGAGATTCGGACATACCCAAAACCGCCTTGAATGAGATATGGTCACTCTGAGTTCTTAGTGATGCCGTTTGGGCTCACTAATGCCCTGCGGTATTTATGGATTTGATGAATCGGATCTTGAGATCATATTTGGATCGGTTCGTAGTTGTGTTCATCGGCGACATCTTGGTCTATTCAAGAGATGAGACCGAACATGCGGAGCACACGAGATTAGTGTTGCAAATTTTACGGGATAGCGGTTATATGCTAAGTTTAGCAAGTGTGAGTTACGGTTAGAGAGGTTAGCTTCTTGGGTCACGTGGTATCTGCATCGGGTATTCGAGTCGACCCAAGCAAAATTTCAGCCATACTTAGCTGAAACCTCCAAGAAATATTCTTGAGGTTCGAGACTTTTGGGACTTGCGGTTACTACCGACGGTTTGTAAAAGGATTCTCGATGATAGCCACACCCATGAATGGCTTGAGAAAGATGTCAAGTTTGAATGGACGGAAAAGTGTCGGAAAAGTTTTGACCAATTGAAAACTCATTTGTGGAAGCTCGATTACTAAATGGCCGAATCGGCAAAGAGTTTGTCATCTATAGTGGCGCCTCCCTACTTGGGTTAGGTTGCGTATTGATGCAAGAAGGTCGAGTTGTGGCCTATCGTCGAGACAATTAAAGCCACATGAGAAAAATTATCCGACCCATGATCTCGAATTGGGCGCCATCGTATTCGCCTTAAAGATATGGCGACATTACTTATTTGGTGAGAAGTGCCATGTGTATTCGGATCACAAAAGTCTCAAATATTTGATGACTCAAAGAGACTTAAATCTGCGACAAAGGCGTTGGCTCGAGTTGTTAAAGGATTATGAGCTGGTCATTGACTATCACGGGAAAGGCTAATGTGGTTGCGGATGCCTTAAGCGGAAATCCTTTGTTTGCTTCTGACGATGAATGTACACTTGTCTATCCTACCCGACAATGTGTTAGTAGCGAATTAAAGGCCAAACCATTGTTGACTCATCAAATTCGTGAAGCTCGAGAAAGTTGATGAGGAGTTGCGTGCAAAAGCGGGTGAGTGTGTTACGAACAAGGAATCGGAGTTTCAAATTGATGATGACGATTGTTTGAGGTTGAAGTCGTTTGTGTGTTCAAAGAATTGAACTTATTTGATAATTCGAGCGAAGCTCATTGTAGCCGAATGGCAATCCACGAGAATCGAAGATGTACAATGAGTTGAAGCGTCGGTTTTGGTGGCATGGTATGAAGCGAGACATCTCGACTTTGTTGCAAGATGTTTAATATGTCAACAAGTGAAAGCGGAGCATCAAGTGCCTTGAGGTTACTTGATAGATCACGATACCGAGTGGAAATGGGATCGAGTCACAATGGACTTTGTGTCCGGATTGCCGTTGTCGACAAGTAAGAAGGATGCAATTTGGGTTATTATTGATGGTGACTAAGTCGGCTCACTTTATCCCTGTGCGTATGGATTTTCATTGGATAAACTATTTGAATTATGCGTTTCTCAGTTGTGAGATTACACGGGTCCGATTTACATTGTGTCGGATAGAGATCCGAGGTTCACCTCGCGATTTTGGAAGAAATTACAAGAAGCATTGGGCACCAAGTTGCATTTCAGCACCGCCTTTCACCCCCAAACCGATGGTCAATCCGGCGTATAATTGAGATACTTGAGGATATGTTGAGATGTTGCATCCTCGAGTTCGATGGTTCATGGGAGCGGTACCTACCTTTGATTGAATTCGCACAACAATAGTTTTCAATCAAGTATTAAGATGGCGCCTTACGAGGCTTTATGCGGGCGTAAATGCCGTACACCATTGTTTTGGACCGAGCTCGGTGAGAACAAAATTTTTGGAGTGGATTTGATTAAAGATCTTTGAGCAGAAAGTAAAAGTAATCCGTGAAAATCGAAGATAGCCTCCGATCGTCGAAATCGTATGCGATTTGAAGCGAAAGGACATTGAGTATCGGTGGGAGATAAAGTGTTTCTTAAAGTTTCGCCGTGGAAAAGATACTCAGATTCGGTAGTAAGGGCAAGTTGAGCCGAGATTCATTGGGCGTCTGAAATCTCCGAACGAGTTGGCCCGATTCGTATCGTTTGATCTTGCCCCGAACTTGAAAAGATTCTAGCGTCTTCCATGTTTCAATGCTTGACGCTATAGATCTGATCCGTCGCATGCGTAATTAGTCCATCGAGGTTGAAATTCAAGCCGATATGAGTTATGAAGAAGAACCGATTAGTATCCTAGCTCGTGAAATGAAAGAGTTGCGAAACAAAAGGGTTCCGCTAGTGAAAGTGTTATGGCTCAAACACGGGATAGAAGAAGCTACTTGGGAACCGAGAACTCTATGAAAGAGCAATATCCAAACCTATTTACGGTAAGATTTTCGGGGACGAAAATTTCTAAAGTGGGGAGAGTTGTGTGACCTTAAAAGCGACCCTAGTCGAAATGTGGTTTCGGGACCACAAAACCAAGGCATAAAAATAATTTAATATTTATTTTATTGCCTATAATGTGTGTTAACTCATGTGTGATATTTTTATGCTTTGATTTAGAATTATAGATGTGAATTTCACTAGAAAGGACCTAGTAATAAACTTTGAAAGTATGAGGGAAATGTGTGATGACTAATTAAAGGATGCATGCAAAACAATGGACTTGCATGTCAAATTCCCCCATAGCTAGTGGCGGCCATGACAAGGATTTATGGGCAAAAATCATGTCATGAAACATGTTTAGTAAATGGGTTATGATGGAAAGAATAAAATAAGGGTATGGAATAAACAATTAATGTTAGTAGATGAGAAACAAAAAAAAAGTGTCCATCTTCCTCCATAGCTTGGCGAATGTCCTAAAGAAAGAAAGAAAAAATTTTGTTCATCTCTTTTCACTCTCTTGTTGGCGAAAATACTAAGGATAAGGAAGGAGTTTTGCTTCATATTTGGTTTGGAAGAGGATTAGGAAGAGGTTGGCTAAACTTGCATCAAGATTAAGGTATGTTTGAGGTTCATGCATGTTTTTAGTTGCTAGCTTAATGTTCTTGTTAGCCCATGGTTCAAATCCTTGTTATGTCATGGGAATGAAATTCGGCCAAAGTGAATGTGGTGTTAATGCCATTGCATGTTAAATAACAAGCTTGAAAGTGATACATGTGATGGAGGATTGAAGATTCTTAGATTTTCTTTTAGCATTTTTTTTTTTGAATGAGATACTAAGTTCTTTGTTTCACCATGACCAAATTGAAATGGTGTGGTGTTGTGGTATTCGGCCATGATATATCCATAAGTATAATTCATGCATGTTGCATGGTAAGTAAGATTTAAGCTTTGGAAATGTGTATATATTTGGATATAAGCCACTTGAGAATTGGCCCTTGCACCTACATGAATATATGTTTGCACATGATGGATTGGTATGACATATATACTAATTCAAAGTGTATATTTGCTTGTGATGATGTGTTGATTATGAAGTAAATAAGAGATGTGCAATGAATTACGATATGTAATGTGTTAGTAGTAAAATGTATGCTGTTTTTTTGTGTGGTATTAAGTGTATATTCGCCACATGAGGGTAATTAGTGTGCATGCATTCGGTTTGAGGCAAGCATATTGATGCCTATTCTTGGCTTAGAAAATTGGCTAAGAGGAATATTAACTAATGTGTTGAGTTCGATTTATGATTTCGTACATATGCAACTTTGATGCCTAATGTATATAAGGGCCAAGTACTTTGAACTTCACGTTGATGTTTGAATGTATTGAATTGCTTGTTGTGATGTAAAATGTGCATGACCATTGTGTATTTGAGCTAAAGGATGGCCATATGACCATTTACACTCCTTGTCATATTCGGCCATAAGCTATCATGATGAGATTTTAATAAGTTAAATTTGTGTGAATTAGCTCAAGAGCAAAGGGAGCTAAATCCGATAAAGGGAAGGAAAAAGTAGTTGAATAGCCGTCGAAATCGCTCGACAACATCCGAGGTAAGTCTTGAGTGATGACCCTACTTGAATTATGTCAAAATTATGCTCCTTGTTTGTGTGGCCATTGAGCGAAATAGTAAAGGTTGATAAATATTTTGTGTTAGAGCTTTAATAACGAAAATGAACTATGGGCGTGTCTTGAATATTGATATATGTGTAAGTGAACATTGGAAATATATCGGGCTAAGACCGAAGGCATTCGTGCGAGTTGATATATCGGGCTAAGACCGAAGGCATTCGTGCGAGTTGATATATCCGGGCTAAGACCGAAGGCATTCGTGCGAGTTGATATATCCGGGCTAAGACCGAAGGCCTTTGTGCAAGTCACCAAATCCGGGTTATGACCGAAGGCAATCGTCTTGATCGCTATATCCGGTTAAATCCGAAAGTATGTGATTCGGAAGTGAGCAATCTTGCTGTGAAAATTTCAGCTTATACACTTGTGAAAATTCCAGCAATGAGGTATGTTTGTATGTGCTTGTACTAATTGAATTCTTACAAGTAAGTATCGCTAAGTTGATAAGCGAGCTACCGGCCTTGGGCTAAGTTGTTCTTTTGTGTATGAACATAAGGGTCGGTGATGTGAAATAAGTATGAGTATGGGAAAGTGAATTAGTAAAGTGGTTTAATTAGCCATGTGAATAAAATACCTTAGTCAAAGCTGATTTCATTGCATGAGACTTACTAAGCATTAAAATGCTTACCCGTTGCTTTGGCTCTCTGTTTTATAGGTTTATTTCGTTAGCTATCGGATTCGGGATCAAAGAAGTCGAAGTCATCCACACTATCGAAGCCCCATTTTGGTACAAATTTTGGTTGAACTTTGAAATGGCATGTATAGGACCATCCTTTGTTGAAGGTCATGTACCTTCGGTTTGTGTAAACTTGGATAGCCATGCGAAAATGGCTTATATCGTTTTAGCATAGAACTATAATCGTTTGTATGTTGACCCTTATGAGGTATGGAATTATTTTGAAACGATTAGCCATTGGAATGGTTAATCATGATCACGCTTTGTGCTATGTATGTAAAAGGGCCAATTGAATCATGGAAAGTATGAAATAGGTAAAGCCTACTAAAGGCAGATGCTGACAGCAGCAGTGACGTGGATGTGAAAAATCACTAAAAATAGTAGGAATGGTATTAAATAGCAAATAAATTATGTAAGTGTACCTTGATGAATCTACTTTCATATGGAAGAAACGAAATGGTCATATGAGTTATAAGTTAACAGATTTTAAAGTTCTTGTGAAATAGGGCCAGAACGGTTTCTGGATCCCCTGTTCCAACTTTGGAAAATCATTGTAAATTAACCAGAGATAATTAGGAGTCATTCCATATATGTGTAGATTCCTCTCTGAGTCTAGTTTCTATAGAAACAAACGGCATCAGTATTGAAGCCCTGTACAGGAGATATCAATTCGTAACGCACAAAGGTCAGTGTAGTCGATCCCTACAACAGGCGAGACTTTAACTAATAAACTGTACTAATTGGCTCGACCAAAAATTCTAGAAAAAAATATGTAGATGGACATATGAGTCTAGTTTCAGGAAAAATTTACGGAACTAATTTTCGAGTTGTAAAACTCAAGTTATGAATTTTGGAGCGACTAGTACTCAGATTGGCAGCTTGTCTGAAAATTGTCAATAAGTGGGTTGAAGTCTGTTAACACCTCGCGTTCGACTCCGGCGACGGTCTCGGGTTCGGGGTGTTACACAGAACGCTTCCTCCATCAATATAAACCCGTGTCTCATACAACAGATATACATGTCATGGCATACAACATACAAAATCAAAATATCATTCCCATATTTGATTCAAACAGTCACTGTCAAGTCATTCATATCACCAACATATATTCACAATCAAATTCGTCAGCCACACAGTCCAAGTTAGTCACTTGCCCCCAAGGGCAAAACAGTCATTTAACACCCTAGGGGCAAAATGGTAATTTTACCCCACAAGGGTATCTCGATAATTCTACCCTACATGGGGTATTTCAGTAATTTTACCCTACAAGATATTTCGGTAATTCTATCCTACAAGGGTATTTCGATAATTCTACCCTACAGGGGTATTTCGATAATTCTAGCCTACAGGGGTATTTCGGTAATTTTACCCTACAGGGGTATTTCGGTAATTCTACCCTACAAGGGTATTTCGGTAATTCTACCCTACAAGGGTATTTCGTTAATTCTACCCTACAAGGGTATTCCGATAATTCTACCCTACAAGGGTATTCCGATAATTCTACCCTACTGGGGTACTTCGGTAATTCTACCATACAGGGGTATTGCGATAATTCTACCCTACAGTGGTATTCCGGTATTTCTACCCTACAGGGGTATTTCGGTATTTCTACCCTACAAGGGTGTTTCGGTAATTTTGTAAATCGAGGGTAAACGACAATTCTATAAATCAGGGGTACTTTGGTAATTTTACAAGTCGAGGGTATTTCAATAATTTTACAGGTCGAGGGTATTTCAGTAATTTCACAAATCAGGGGTATTTTGATAATTTTACAAACCAGTGGTATTTTGGTAATTTTACAAACTAGGGGTATTTTGGTAATTTTATAAATAAAGGGTATTTTAGTAATTTTACAAACTAAGGGTATTTTGGTAATTTTGTAAACCAAGGGTATTTTGGTAATTTTATAAACCAGGGGTATTTTGGTAAACTAAAGTATTCTAAACAGGGATAACAATACGAATGGGCCTAAAGCTCTTTCTCGGGACGAATGGGCCCACAAGCTCGTGTAGCCCTTTTAGCCCAAATCTAGCAACAGATATGAGATTCACCTAGCCTAGTCCAATATTTGCTACACAATCAAAAAACTTATCTAATTGGGCCCGTAGGCCCATTGGGCCCACATGGCCCCTTTCGGCCCATCGCGGCCCGAAGTAGCCATCCTACAGCTAGGGTAGTGAGAAATACACACCTGATTGGCAACTAGAGTTAATCCACGCTCCGAGCACTCTTAGTCGAAGCCCAACCCAAACGAGCACGCCATAAAGCGAAAGGGATCAGCCAAGAAAGGTACCTCTACTCTGCTCATGGTTCTCTCTATTTAAAACCAACTTCGCATCCCCTCTTATGTTAGCTTCCCAATGTGGGATCTCTCCAACATAAGAGTTTAAATTCAACACCAACTCTTGCCGCCCCCTGTTAGCAAAATAAATGCTCTTTGCTTGCCATGGGATTCTAACCGTGCCTCCTTTAAATGCTCCACACGCTACTTGCCACTAAGCCACAAGGCTTTTGTGTCTAATTTCTCCAACAATATTCTTAAGGCCTACCTACTACACCCGTGGTTTGATTCACCTTAAACCAACATTTTGCTAGAGTCAAGGTTTGAACCGGGACTTCTCCAACATTTCTCAAAGACACTTAACCACTAAAACAAGCCTTCAACTACTGAAATTTTCGTGCACTGTGAGAATATTATAAGTCGCCTTCAACCGCTCCCATGCTCAAGGCCCAAAACTTCTAGGCCCAAATTCAGGGTGTTACAACTCTACCTCCCTTAAAGAAATTTCGTCCCCAAAATTTTCGTCTAATTGGGTAGTCGTGTAACATCTACCCCACTACGCTACCGTTGCGCACTCTGATCCTACTATCACTATCACACTTCAACTAGAACTTGAAACATCTCATAGATACAACACTTATACACAGAAGCAGCCACATATTTATCACACATATGTATATTTCTATATCCAAACATCACATCCACATAAAATAAATACCAAATTTAAATTCAGACCAATATCTAAGTAATCCACAGTATTTCAATTTATAAATAGACAAAGGTATTCAGAAGACTTACGGATTCGGCGCCGGAGACTCAGTGTGCCACACTTTTTAAGAGAAATACTTTAAACAGACTACGTGGTTGAAAATAATTTTATAAAATTCAACCTTTGAAAACCCAATCCACAGCCGAGTTGTTGCAACCTAGGCTCTGATACCACTAAATGTAACACCCCAAACCCGGCCTGGGAGTTTGGCTCGAATCTAGCATGTCAAATTGAAGAGTTTTTCGAAAACCATGTTTCCATTAAAAACCCTTCTTAATAATTAAAAACTTATACCCTTTTTACACCTTGCTAGAAAACCTCAGCTGAATAACATTCTTAACTACTTCGTAAAAATTTTGGTAATTGCGGAAGTTTAATTTAAAAACAATTGTGGATACATGATGTTTTGAACAACAGTAGTTGCTTTGGAAAACCATGTTCTAATACTAGCAATTATAAGAACAATAAATAAAATTTCAAATTTGAAATCCAGAAAATTACAACGGCTTTACTACAACACACATAAAAACATTTAAAAGTAATAATCAAAATTGTAACATAAATAATGTATGTGGCTTCCTCCGAGCCCCTCGCAGCTCCAATCCGTCTAAGGCTGGAAATTACCTGAAAGGTTAATAAACGGGGTGAGTTTACGAAAACTCAATTTGAAATCCCCTACTATATAAAAGGAACAGTCAGTCATATAAAAAAAATTAAAAGTTGGCCCTAGCCCTACTTACAGTTTCAGTATCAATTAGGCCTTAGCCCACTATAACAGACAGTGCCAGATGGGCTTTAACCCATTACAGAATAAGAAACATTATCAGAACTAGAATCAAAATCGAATCAAATAATGTAATCGAATCGAACCGTAATCGAATTAGGTATGAATCGAATCGATGTCGTGCAATGTAATCAAAATCAGAATGTGAATGCAAACCCAACCCAATCCATCTGTATACACCCCCATACCAACCTTACACCATGTGGGGAGACAACTCGACCCACCCATCCGCTACACACCACAAAATTTACAGCGAGGCTGCCAGATATTGTGACGAAGTCACCAGATATAGATATTGTGGCTAGGCCACCAGAACAGATATATATATGTTGCAAAGCCACCAGATTGCATTGAGGTTGCCAGAACGCTTCCTCCATCAATAGAAAACCCGTGTCCCATGCAACAGATATACATGTCATGTCATGGCATACAACATACAGAATCAAAATATAATGCCCATATTTGATTCAAACAGTCAATGTCAAGTCATTCATATCACCAACATATATTCACAATCAAATTCGTCAGCCACACAGTCCAAGTTAGTCACTTGCCCCCAAGGGCAAAACAGTCATTTAACACCCTAGGGGCAAAATGGTAATTTTACCCCACAAGGGTATCTCGGTAATTCTACCCTACAGAGGTATTTCAGTATTTTTACCCTACAAGGGTATTTCAGTAATTCTACCCAACAGGGGTATTTCAATTATTCTACCCTACAAGGGTATTTTGATAATTCTACCCTATAGGGGTATTTCGGTAATTCTACCCTACAGGGGTATTTCGGTAATTCTACCCTACAGGGGTATTTCGCTAATTCTACCCTACAAGGGTATTTCAATAATTCTAGCCTATAGGGGTATTTCGGTAATTTTACCCTACAGGGGTATTTAGGTAATTTTACCCTACAGGGGTATTTCGGTAATTCTACCCTACAGGGGTATTCCGGCAATTCTACCCTACAAGGGTATTCCGGTAATTCTATCCTCCAGGGGTATTTCGGTAATTCTACCATACAGGGGTATTGCGATAATTCTACCCGACAGGGGTATTTCGAAATTTCTACCCTACAAGGGTATTTCGGTATTTCTACCCTACAAGGGTATTTCAGTAATTTTGTAAATCGAAGGTAAAACGATAATTTTGTATATCAGGGGTACTTTGGTAATTTTACAAGTCGAGGGTATTTCAATAATTTTACAGGTCGAGGGTATTTCAATAATTTCACAAATCAGGGGTATTTTAATAATTTTACAAACTAGGGGTATTTTGGTAATTTTACAAACTAGGGGTATTTTGGTAATTTTATAAACAAAGGGTATTTTAGTAATTTTACAAACTGGGGGTATTTTGGTAATTTTGTAAACCAAGGGTATTTTGGTAATTTGGTAAACTAAAATATTCTAAATAGGGATAACAATACGAATGGGCCCAAATGGGCCCACACGCTCGTGTGGCCCTTTTAGCCCAAATCTAGCCACAGATATGAGATTCACCTAACCTAGTCCAATATTTACTACACAATCAAACAACTTATCCAATTGGGCCCGTAGGCCCATTGGGCCCACATGACCCCTTTCGGCCCATCGCAGCCTGAAGTAGCCATCCTACAGCTAGGGTAGTGAGAAATACACACCTGATTGGCGACTGGAGTTAATCTACGCTCCGAGCACACTTAGTCGACGCCCAACCCAAACAAGCACGCCATAAAACGAAAGGGATCAGCCAAGAAAGGTACCTCTACTCTGCTCATGGTTCTCTCTATTTAAAGCCAGCTTCGCATCCCCTCTTATGTTAGCTTCCCAATGTGGGATCCCTCCAACATCAGAGTTTAAATTCAACACCAACTCTTGCCGCCCCCTGTTAGCAAAATAAATGCTCTTTGCTTGCCATGAGATTCGAACCCATGCCTCCCCTTAAATGCTCCACACGCTACTTGCCACTAAGCCACAAGGCTTTTGTGTCTAATTTCTCCAACAATATTCTTAAGGCCTACCTACTACACCTGTGGTTTGATTCACCTTAAACCAAAATTTTTTCTAGAGTCCAGGTTTGAACCCAAGACTTCTCCAACACTTCTCAGCACACTTAACTACTAAAACAAGCCTTCAACTACGAAAATTTAACGCACAACAGAATATTATAAGCTACCTTCAGCCGCTCCCATGCTCAAGGCCCAAAACTTCTAGGCCCAAATTCAAGGTGTTACAACTCTACCTCCCTTAAAGAAATTTCGTCCCCGAAATTTCCGTCTAATAGGGTAGTCGTGTAACATCTACCCCACTACGCTACCGCTGCGTACTCTGATCCTACTATCACTATCACACTTCAACTAGAACATGAAATATCTCATACATACAACACTTATTCAAAGAAGCAAGCACATATTTATCACACATATATACAATTTCTATATCCAAACATCACATCCACATAAAATAAATACCAAATTTAAATTCAGATCAATATCTAAGGAATCCATAGTATTTTAATTTCTAAACAGACAAAGGTATTCAAAAGACATACAGATCCGGCGCCGGAGATTCGGTGTGCCACACTTTTTAAGAGAAATACTTCAAACAAACCACGTGGTTGAAAATAATTTTCTAAAATTCAACCTTTGAAAACCCAATCCACAGCATGTTGTTGCAACCCAGGCTCTGATACCACTAAATGTAACACCCCAAACCCTGCATGGAAGTTTGGCTCGAATCTGGCATGTCAAATTGAATTGATTTTTGAAAACCATGTTTCCATTAAAAACCCTTCTTAATAATTAAAAACTTAAACCCTTTTTAAACCTTGTTAGAAAACCTCATCTGAATAACATTCTTAACAACTTTGTAAAAATTTTGGTAATTGTGGAGGTTTAATTTAAAAACAATTGCAGATACGTGATGTTTTGAACAACAGTAGTTACTTTGGAAAACCATGTTCTAATACTAGCAATTATAAGAACAATAAATAAAATTTCAAATTTGAAATCCAGAAAATTACAACGGCTTTACTACAACCCACATAAAAACATTTAAAAGTAATAATAATAAATGTAACATAAACAATGTGTGTGGATTCCTCCGAGCCCCTCGTAGCTCCTATCCGTCTAAGGCTGGAAATTACCTGAAAGGTTAATAAACGGGGTGAGTTTACGAAAACTCAATGTGAAATCCCCTACTATATAAAAGGAACAGTCAGTCATATAAAAAAATTAAAAGTTGGCCCCAGCCCTACTTACAGTTTCAGTATCAATTAGGCCTTAGCCCATTATAACAGATAGTACCAGATTGGCTTTAACCCATTACAGAATAAGAAACATTATCAGAACTAGAATTAGAATCGAATCGAATCGAATCGTGCAATGTAATCGAATCGAACCGAATCAAAATTAGGTAACAGAATCAGAATCAGTATTGGGTAACAGAATCAGAATCAGAATGTGAAAGCAAACCCAACCCAATCCATCTGTATACACCCCCGTACCAACCTTACACCATGTGGGGAGACAACTCGATCCACCCATCCGCTACACACCACAAAATTTGCAGCGAGGCTACCAGATATTGTAACGAAGTCACCAGATACAGATATTGTGGCTAGGCCACCAGAACATATTTTATATATATATATATATATATATATATATATATATATATATATGTGGCGAAGCCACCAGATTCTTCTTGAGGTTGCTGAGCGCTTCCTCCATCAATATAAACCCGTGTCCCATGCAACAGATATACATGTCATGGCATACAACATACAGAATCAAAATATCATGCCCATACTTGAATCAAACAGTCACAGTCAAGTCATTCATATCACCAACATATATTCACAATCAAATTCGTCAACCACACAGTCCAAGTTAGCCACTTGCCCCCAAGGGCAAAATAGTCAATTAACACCCTAGGGGCAAAATGGTAATTTTACCCCACAAGGGTATCTCAGTAATTCTACCCTACAGGGTTATTTCAGTATTTTTACCCTACAAGGGTATTTCAGTAATTCTACCCAACAGGGGTATTTCAATTATTCTACCCTACAAGGGTATTTTGATAATTCTACCCTATAGGGGTATTTCGGTAATTCTACCCTACAGGGGTATTTCGCTAATTCTACCCTACAGGGGTATTTCAGTAATTCTACCCTATAGGGGTATTTCGGTAATTCTACCCTACAAGGGTATTCTGGTAATTCTACCCTATAGGGATATTTCGGTAATTCTACCATACAGGGGTATTGCGATAATTCTACCCTATAGGGGTATTCCGGTATTTCTACCCTATAAGGGTATTTCAGTATTTCTACTGTACAAGGGTATTTCGATAATTTTGTAAATCGAGGGTAAAACGATAATTCTATAAATCAGGGGTACTTTGGTAAATTTACAAGTCGAGGGTATTTTAATAATTTTACAGGTCGGGGGTATTTTAATAATTTCACAAATCAGGGGTATTTTGATAATTTTACAAACCAGGGGTATTTTGGTAACTTTACAAACCAGGGGTATTTTTGTAATTTTATAAATAAAGGGTATTTTAGAAATTTTACAAACTAGGGGTATTTTGGTAATTTTATAAACTAAGGGCATTTTGGTAATTTTACATACCAGGGGTATTTTGGTAATTTGGTAAACTAAAGTATTCTAAACAGGGATAACAATACGAATGGGCCTAAAGCCCTTTCTCGGCCCAAATGGGCCTATACGCTCGTGTGGCCCTTTTAGCCCAAATCTAGCCACAGATATGAGATTCACCTAGCCTAGTCCAATATTTACTACACAATCAAACAACTTATCCAATTGGGGGCCTATGGGCCCATTGGGCCCACATGGCCCCTTTCGGCCCAATGCAGCCCGAAGTAGCCATCCTACAGTTAGGGTAGTGAGAAATACACACCTGATTGGCGACTGGAGTTAATCCACGCTCTGAGCACTCTTAGCCGACGCCCAACCCAAACGAGCACACCATAAAGCGAAAGGGATCAGCCAAGAAAAGTACCTCTACTCTGCTCATGGTTCTCTCTATTTAACGTCAGCTTCGCATCCTCTCTTATGTTAGCTTCCCAATGTGGGATCTCTCCAACATAAGAGTTTAAATTCAGCACCAACTCTTGCCGCCCCCTATTAGCAAAATAAATGCTCTTTGCTTGCCATGGGATTCGAACCCATGCCTCCCCTTAAATGCTCCACACGCTACTTGCCACTAAGCCACAAGGCTTTTTGTGTCACAATTTCTCCAACAATATTCTTAAGGCCTACCTAATACACCCAGGGTTTGATTCACCTTAAACCAAAATTTTTGCTAGAGTCTAGGTTTGAACCCAGGACTTCTCCAACACTTCTCAGCACACTTAACCACTAAAACAAGCCTTCAACTACGAAATTTTCACGCACAACAGAATATTATAAGCTGCCTTCAACCGCTCCCATGCTCAAGGCCCAAAACTTCTAGGCCCAAATTCAGGGTGTTACAACTCTACCTCCCTTAAAGAAATTTCGTCCCCAAAATTTTCGTCTAATTGGGTAGTCGTGTAACATCTACCCCACTACGCTACCGTTGCGCACTCTGATCCTACTATCACTATCACACTTCAACTAGAACTTGAAACATCTCATAGATACAACACTTATACACAGAAGCAGCCACATATTTATCACACATATGTATATTTCTATATCCAAACATCACATCCACATAAAATAAATACCAAATTTAAATTCAGACCAATTTCTAAGGAATTCACAGTATTTCAATTTCTAAACAGACAGGTATTCAGAAGACTTACGGATTCAGCGCCGGAGACTCGGTGTGCCACACTTTTTAAGAGAAATACTTTAAATAGACCACGTGGTTGAAAATAATTTTCTGAAATTCAACCTTTGAAAACCCAATCCACAGCCGAGTTGTTGCAACCTAGGCTCTGATACCACTAAATGTAACACCCCAAACCTGGCCTGGAAGTTTGGCTCGAATCTGGCATGTCACATTGAAGTGTTTTTCGAAAACCATGTTTCCATTAAAAACCCTTCTTAATAATTAAAAACTTATACCCTTTTTAAACCTTGCTAGAAAACGTCAGCTGAATAACATTCTTAACAACTTTGTAAAAATTTTGGTAATTGCGGAAGTTTAATTTAAAAACAATTGCGGATACATGATGTTTTGAACAACAGTAGTTGCTTTGGAAAACCGTGTTCTAATACTTGCAATTATAAGAACAATAAATAAAATTCCAAATTTGAAATCCAGAAAATTACAATGGCTTTACTACAACCCACATAAAAACATTTAAAAGTAATAATCAAAACTGTAACATAAACAATGTGTGTGGCTTCCTCCTAGCCCCTTGCAGCTCCGATCCGTCTAAGGCTGGAAATTACCTGAAAGGTTAATAAGCGGGTCGGTTTACAAAAACTCGATGTGAAATCCCTACTATATAAAAGGACGATCGGTCATATAAAAAATTAAAAATTGGCCCCGGCCCTACTTACAGTTTCAGTATCAATTAGGCCTTAGCCCATTATAACAGACAGTACCAGATGGGCTTTAGCCCATTACAGAATAAGAAACATTATCAGAACTAGAATCGAAACAGAATCGAATCGTAATGTAATCGAGAATCGAATTAGGTAATGTAATCGAATCGAATGTGAATGCAAACCCAACCCAATCCATCCGTATACACCCCCGTACCAACCTTACACCATGTGGGGAGACAACTCGACCCACCCATCCGCTACACACCACAGAATTTGCAGCGAGGCTGCCAGATATTGTGACGAAGTCACCAGCTACAGATATTGTGGCTAGTCTACCAGAACAGATATATATATGTGGCGAAGCCACCAGATTGCAGCGAGGCTGCCAGAACGCTTCCTCCATCAATATAAACCCGTGTCCCATGCAACAGATATACATGTCATGGCATACAACATACAGAATCAAAATATCATGCCCATACTTGAATCAAACAGTCATAGTCAAGTCATTCATATCACCAACATATATTCACAATCAAATTCGTCAACCACACAGTCCAAGTTAGTCACTTGCCCCTAAGGGTAAAACAGTCATTTAACACCCTAGGGGCAAAATGGTAATTTTACCCCACAAGGGTATCTCGATAATTCTACCCTACAGGGGTGTTTCGGTATTTCTACCCTACAAGGGTATTTCGGTAATCTAACCTACAGGGGTATTTTAGTAATTCTACCCTATAGGGGTATTTCGATAATTCTACCCTACAGGGGTATTTCGGTAATTCTACCCTACAGGGGTATTTCGGTAATTCTACGCTACAGGGGTATTTCGGTAATTCTACCCTACAAGGGTATTCTGGTAATTCTACCCTACAGGGGTATTTCGGTAATTCTACCATACAGGGGTATTGCGATAATTCTACCCTACAGGGGTATTCCGGTATTTCTACCCTACAAGGGTATTTCGATATTTCTACCCAACAAGGGTATTTCGGTAATTTTGTAAATCGAGGGTAAAACGATAATTCTGTATATCAGGGGTACTTTGGTAATTTTACAAGTCGAGGGTATTTCAATAATTTTACAGGTCGAGGGTATTTCAGTAATTTCACAAATCAGGGGTATTTTGATAATTTTACAATCCAGGGGTATTTTGGTAATTACAAACTAGGGGTATTTTGGTAATTTTATAAACAAATGGTATTTTAGTAATTTTACAAACCAGGGGTATTTTGGTAATTTTGTAAACCAAGGGTATTTTGGTAATTTTACAAACTAGGGGTATTTTGGAAATTTGCTAAACTAAAGTATTCTAAATAGGGATAACAATACGAATAGGCCTAAAGCCCTTTCTCGGCCCAAATGGGCCCACACGCTCGTGTGGCCCTTTTAGCCAAATCTAGCCACAGATATGAGATTCACCTAGCCTAGTCCAATATTTACGACACAATCAAAAAACTTATCTAATTGGGCCCGTAGGCCCATTGGACCCACATGGCCCCTTTCGGCCCATCGCGGCCCGAAGTAGCCATCCTACAGCTAGGGTAGTGAGAAATACACACCTGATTGGTGGCTGGAGTTAATCCACGCTCCGAGCACTCTTAGCCGACGCCCAACCCAAACGAGCACACCATAAAGCGAAAGGGATTAGCCAAGAAAGGTACCTCTACTCTGCTCATGGTTCTCTCTATTTAAAGCCAGCTTCGCATCCCGTCTTATGTTAGCTTCCCAATGTGGGATCCCTCCAACATCAGAGTTTAAATTAAACACCAACTCTTGCCGCCCCCTGTTAGCAAAATAAATGCTCTTTGCTTGCCATGGGATTCAAACCCATGCCTCCCCTTAAATGCTCCACACGCTACTTACCACTAAGCCACAAGGCTTTTTGTGTCATAATTTCTCCAACAATATTCTTAAGGCCTACCTACTACACCCAGGGTTTGATTCACCTTAAACCAAAATTTTTGCTAGAGTCCAGGTTTGAACCCAGGACTTCTTCAACACTTCTCAGCACACTTAACCACTAAACAAGCCTTCAACTACAAAATTTTCGCGCACAACAGAATATTATAAGCTGCCTTCAACCGCTCCCATGTTCAAGGCCCAAAACTTCTAGGCCCAAATTCAAGGTGTTACACTTTCACCTTAGATCAATGACTTTTCGTTTGCAATTCACAATAGCATCATGCAAAGTTAACCAATCCATTCCCAGAATTATGTCAAATTCATTGAAAGGTAAAAGCATCAGATCAGCAGGAAAACAGATATATCGTATCATTAACGGGCAATTCTTGCAGACTTTATTAACCAAAACACTTTTGCCTAAGGGGTTCGATAATCTAATTACAAATTCTATAGACTCTACAGGCAAAGTCTTACTGTGCACTAAATTCATACAATTATAAGAATGCGTTGATCTAGGATCTATCAATGCAATCATAGAAGTATCATAAAGAGTAAATGTACCAGAAATCACGTCTGGAGACGAGGCTTCCCCATGAGCTCAGATAGCATAGGCTCTGGCAGGTGCTCTGGCATCAGATCTAACAGTAGTATCTCCAGTAGTTCTTCGACCACTACTTGCATTTCTTGCATTTCTGGAAGGTCTACCTCTAGCTGAGGTGTTACTCGGTCTCGGATTCTGTACATTCTCTTGCTCAACAGGTTCAGAACAATCTCTTACGAAATGATCCAGAGATCCACATCGAAAATAGGCTCGATCATTCAATCTACAATTTTTTGAATGTCTTTTCCCTTAGTGTTTACATTCAAATCTATCAGATCGGGCATTCCCAACACTTGCAATAGAAGTAACAGGAGCTCTGAAATTCGAATGCGATCTAGCTCGATCTCGATTCAAATGTCCCACATTAGCATTTGGACTGCTATGATCATCTCGGAATTTCTTTGGCATAGATCGAAATGATCTGCTCGAAGATATCTTTCTAACATCTCTGCCTTTAGAACCAACTTTTCATTTTTCTTTACTTAATTCTTCAGTTTTACATGCTCGCTCAACGAGCACTACCATTTCTTTAATTTCCAGAATTCCAACTAACAGATGGATATCTTTGTTTTGTCCATCTTCAAACCTTTTGCACATTATTGCTTCATTCGATACATATTTCCAAGCATACTGGCTCAATCTCACAAATTCACGTTCGTATTCAGTAACAGACATACGGCTCTGTTTAAGCTCGAGAAACTCTTTACGTTTCTGATCAATGAATCTCTGACTGATATATTTCTTTTAGAATTCAGATTGAAAGAAATCCCAAGTAACCCGTTCACTCGGGACTACAGATATGAAAGTTTTCCACCAGTGATACGTCGTATCTCTTAGAAGTGAAACGGCACATTTAACACATTCCTCAGGACTCAGAGACATTTCATCAAACACTCGTATTGTATTTTCCAACCAAAATTCGGCTCTTTTAGCATCTTCATTCATTGTAGCTCGAAATTCTTCAGCCCCCTACTTTCTAATCTTATCAACCGGTGGTCTATTCAACTGTACCAAATTCGTTCGTGGCATATCAGGAGTTTGAGAAGGATTAATCGGGGGCGGAGGTTGTTGTATAGTCGGATTGGTTCTAATGTATTAGGTGAACCATTCATTCATCATCTGATAGAAGGATTGCTTAGCCTCGCTATCATGGCTACTCATAGCCGGTCGTGAATCATCTTGCACCGTCCCTTGCGTGGGAGCAGGCGCATTGCTTTCAACATCGTTAGCTACATCTCTATTGGGATCCATTTGTTATATAAAAGCACATTTCAAATTCAGGAGTCATCACACTATCACAGATTCAGATATATGGCATGTATAGCTAGACTCACATACGCTATGGTAGTCCTAGAACCAACTAAACCATACTTCTGATACTAATAAAATGTAATGCCCCTAACCCGTAACCGACATCGGATTAGTGTTACAAGGCATTATCAGACAGACAGAACATTTCAAACCAATTCAGTATCACAGATATTATTTAATATCATTTCATAAGCAATCATCTCTTAAAATGGTCTACGAGACCTAAAACATACGTATAAGAACGGTTAAAGCTAAACCGAACACATTCATAAAATTCAGAACATAGAAAATTTTTCAATTCTGCTAAGGTCACATGCCTGTGTAACCAGGCCGTGTGCATCACACGGGTATCAGACACACCCATTGGAACCAGCCATGCCAAAACAGGGTAACCATACTGACATTCAACCATGGCCAATACGCATGCCCGTGTGCTATGGTCGTGTGATACTTGGCTAGCTACTGACTTTAGCCCACGGCCACATGACAGGCTCGTATCCCTTGACCGTGTGGCACTATGTAGGTTTGATTTAAGCCAATTTGCCACTCCTTTTTGGGTCCAATCCCACAAGCAATAATATACAACATTCATACCAAAATTTCCAACCAGTTCCATGCTTAAGAATGACTAAAACGCATTAGAACTTAGCACATTACATGCATACACCAGAACTATACACAAACTTATCATTTGTTAGCCAACTCCCATGGCATAATACATACACAACAAAACTTATATACATAGACCTTCTAGCCTATACATGTCATAATTTAAAATATGTACACTTTCAAAAGTACCAAAATGAGATCGAGAGTGTGGTGACGATCCTCGACTATCCCCGAGCCTTCAGTAGCTACGATAACTGTAAAATAGACAACAAACACACAGAGTAAGCTACAAAGAGCTTAGTAAGCCAAATACAATTGTTCTAACTACTAAATCATATAAGTACAATTCAACCATATAGATTCATAACCATTTCATAGAATAATTCATAAACTTAATCATGCTCCTTTGTATATATGCCATGCTTCAATTCCATACATATTTCACAGAGACAGAATTTTTCATATTCAGAATTTTAGTACGATACAAACGTACCTGCATAGGTTATACATTTCATATACTCAATTTTAGATTTCGTACGCTATCATCAGACGGGTCAGAAACGATACAGATGCTCATAAACAAGTATAATGTCGATGTCCCGGACGTGGTCTTACATGTAATTCAATATCGATGCCTCTGTCGCAGACAGGGTTTTATATGAAATCAGATACGATGCCGATGTCCCAAACATGGTCTTATACGTAAATCTCAATCGAGGCTTGTGTCCCAAACACGATCTTACACAATGTCTCAGGCAGATGTCAACTTTTCTTAGGAACATACAGAGCTTTTCACATAATATCAAATTAACATACTTTACTCCAAAGATATTCATCAGGCACTCAAGGCCAGCCAATATAGATTACAGTTTATATGTGTAGAATTTATTTCAATTAACACGTAATTGTAATTTGACTTACCTCAAACGGATTTTGTACGAAACGAGTCGACTATTTGACTATTTTAGACTTTCCTCGATCTAAGTCTGATTTTCTTTGTTCTTGATCTAATGCAATACAAATTCAACCATTCAATAATTCATTTCATTGAATATAATCCATATGCACATATTTAGGGCACTTTACATTTTAGCCCTTACATTTTCATATTTTGACAATTTAGTCTATTTTTCACAAAATCACAAATATGCAAAATTCACCAAGACTATAGCTTGGCCGAATATACATGACGTCCATACCAACCCAAATAACATATTTAATTCACAATTTAGTCCTTCTGTGACAGCCCTAAAGTGACCCTAGTCGAAAAGCGATTTCGGGACCGCTAAACCGAGTCACCAAATTATTTGAATATGGTATTTATTGTCTAAAATATGTGATTATGAATGTGTGAAAGTTTTAGGCTTCGATTTAGTAAATTGCATGTGAATTTAGTCAAAAGGACTTATGTGTGACATTTTTAAAATGTGATAGGCTAATCTACAAGGATCTAATAGTGCATGTAATCAAAAGGGAAGACTTGCATGTCAATTCCCCCCCTAATATGTAGTGGCCGGCCATGAGCATGGGTGGACAAAGTGTTATGGTTAAAAACATGTCATAAACATGTTGGGATAATGCATTATGTAAGGAATAATAAAATAAAGAGCATGGGTGTGTTTGTTCCCCCCCCATTGCCGTGAGTTGAAGGAAAGAAAACAAAAAAAAAAGTGTTCATTCTTGAACATCCTTGGCCGAATAGAGGAAAGAAAGGAAGGGGAAGAGCTTGAGAAAATCGACTATGGTGGTTGTTAGACTAAGGTATGTTTGAAGTTGTCCATGAGATTCATGCATGTTTTTATTTGTTAGTTTGAGTTCTAGCTAGCCCATGGTTCAAATCTTTGCTATGTCATGGAGATGGTATTCGGCTAAGGTGGATTGGTGTTGATGTCATTTACATGCTAAAAATGAAGCTTTGTAATGATGCATGTGATGGTGGATTGATGACTCTTGAGTCTTCTTTTTAGAATTTTTGGGTGAGATATTAAGTTCTTTGTTTAACCATGACCAAAATTGAAATGGTATGGTGTTGTGATGCATTCGGCCATGGTAGGAAGTAGAAGGGAAATATGGTTGTTGTTAGATGAAGTAGAGTCTAACAAATGAGCACATATGTGCATTAGTTGCTAGATGGAGAAGAATCGGCTAGCAAGTTGTGTGCTAAGGCCGAATATAATTTTGTATATTAATGAGTAATGCATGTGTTGAATTGATGAAAAGGGAGAGGATGCTTTAATAGTGTATATATGTGTATTAGCCAAGTTTTGAACTTGAAACAAAATGGTGTTTAGTCAATACGAGTGACCATACTTGTAGAATGTATTAAGTGTTGCAATCGGCCTTAGCATAGATGTGTATGTTCGGCCACATGAATGAGTACATAAGTTGATGTGTATGTTCGGCCATAGGTAAGCATATTGATGGCTTTATCTTGACTTAGAAAATTCGGCTAAGGGGAATATTAGCTAATATGTTGAATTCGATTCGTGATTTCGTACATATGGGACTTTAATGTCTAATGTATATATGGGCTAAGTGCCTTGAGGTTCTCTTTTGATGTTCAAATGAATTGTGTTAAATTGCTTAATGTGATTAAAAATGCGCATGACCATTGTGTATTTGAGCTAAAGGGTGGCCATATGACCTATTAAACTCCTTGTCATATTCGGCCATAAGCTAGCATAATGAGACTTTAATAAGTTCAATTTGTTTGAATTAGCTCAAGAGCTTAGAGGACCACAGTTGGATAAGGGAAAGGAAAAAGTTATCGAATAGCCATTGAAATCGTTCGACCACATCCGAGGTAAGTTTTGAGTAATGGAACTTAGATTATGATTTGATTAGATCATGCTCTTTGTATGTGGCTAATGAGCCGAAATTGCGAGTGTGATAAGTGTCTTGTGTTTGAGCTTTGCTAATGAAAATGAAATACGGATGTGTCATGATTTATTGATAAATGTGCATGGTTATTGAATGATGTCGGGCTAAGTCCGAAGGCTTTGTGCTAAGTGACTATATCCGAACTAAGATCTGAAGGCATTTGTGCGAGTTACTAAATCCGGTTAAGTCCGAAGGCATTTATGCGAGTTACTAAATCGGGTTAAGTCCGAAGGCATTTACGCGAGTTACTATAACGGGCTATGTCCCGAAGGCGTTTGAACAGTAGCTATATCCGGTTAAATGCCGAAGGTACGTGATTTGGGAATGAGCAATCTTGCTGTAAAATTTCAGTTAATACGCTTGTAAAATCCCAACAATGAGGTATGTTTCGTATGTGCATTGGAATAGTTGATTCCCTTCAAATAATATTCGCTCAGTCGAGTAATGAGCTTCCGGTATTTGGCTAAGATGATCCCTTATGTATGAATACAAGGGTTGGAATGTGAAGTAGGAATGATTTGAGAATATGTATATATGGAATTATCCGTTTAGTTATATGAATGCTATACTTCTGATGTGCTTAAATTCTTTGCTCAAAACTTACTAAGCATTTAATGCTTACTCCGTTTCTTTGATTTTCTGTTTTATAGATTTTGGTTCTTCAGCTATCGGACTCGGGATTTTGAAGTCGAAGTCGCCCACACTATCAAAGCTCCTTTTGGTATACTTTTGGTTGAACTTTGAAATGGCATGTATAGGACTACCCTTTTGTTGTAGGTCATGTACCTTTCGGTTTTGTGTAAATTTGGATAGCCATGCGAAAATGGCTTAAATATACTTTGATCATAGCATTATAATCATTTTGTATGTTGTCCGTCGAGAGGTATAGAAATGTTGGTAACGGTTAGCCATGGGAATGGTTATTCATGATCACTTTGGTATATGTATGACAAACTCTAGTTGATCCATGGAGGATCATGAAATAGGTAAAGTTTACCTTAAAAATAGATGCTGGCAGCAGCAGTGATGTGGATGTGAAAAATCACTAAAAATAATAGAAATGGAATTAAATAGTGAATAAATTATATAATCGAACCTTTATGAATCTATTTTTTTAAGAAAGTAACGAAACTTTCATATGAACAGTATATTATGAGATGTTAAAGTTTTCGTGAGACAGGGCCAGAACGGTTTCTGGATCCCCTGATCCGAATTTGGAAATTCATTATAAATTAACCGGAGACATTTAGAAGTCATGCAATATATGTATAGATTCCTTTTTGAGTCTAGTTTCTATAGAAACAAACGGCATCAGTATTGAATCCCTGTACAGGGAGATATCCAAGTTGTAATGCATGAAGGTCAGTGTAGTCGCACCCTGTAACAGGGGAGACTTTAACTAATAAACTGTACTAATTTGCCTGACCAAAAATTCTAGAAAAAAATATGTAAATGGATATATGAGTCTAGTTTCGGGGAAAAATTACGAAACTGATTTTCGAGTTGTGGAACTCAAGTTATGATTTTTAAGGTGACAGTGACGCAGTTAGCCAGTCGTCTGGAAAATTTCTAAATGGACTGTGAGAGTAAATGAATTAAGTCGGTTAGCACCTCGTGTTCGACTCCGGCAACGGTCTTGGGTATGGGGTGTTACACCTTCAAAACTTCATTTTCACAATTTAGTCTAAATAGCTCGATTTCATCAAAAACTCAAAGACAAAACTTATGAACCATATACCAAGCCTTCATAATTCTTTCAAAAACATTACAAAACTCATGATATCAACAATGACATTTCATGAAATCTTTAACAGAAATAGAAATTCAGACATGGGCTTTGAAGAACACTAAGCAACGTTCATAGAAACGTAGAAATTATCAAAAATGGACGAAAATCCATACCTTAATTGAGCTTTAATCTAGCCGAACCCTAAATGCTTCTATTTCTTTTCTTTCTCTTTGAATTTCGGCAAGTGTGGATGAACATTTCATCCATTAACATGTTTTATTTTATTATACCACTAATTATTTTACTTTTTCCCATTTTTCCGTTGAATAATAAACATTAAACTTACCAACTGTATGTCCATGTTTGTCCACCACTGTAACACCCCGTACCCGAGTCCGTTACCGGAGTCGAACACAAGGTGCACACAGACTTAGCTTAATTGTTTTCACAGTCCATAAAAAAAAATTTTTCCAGACTAGCTGGTTACTGCGTCACTGTCGCCTTAAAAATCATATCTTGATTTTTAAAGCTCAAAAATCAGTTTCGTAATTTTCCCTGAAACTAGACTCATGTATCCATCAACATAATTTTTTCTAGATATTTTGGTCAGGCCAATTAGTACAGTTTATTAGTTAAAGTCTCCCCTGTTACAGGGTACGACTACACTGACCTTTATGCATTACGACCTGGATATCTCCCTGTACAGGGCTTCAATACTGATTCCGTTTATTTCTCTAGAAACTAGACTCAAAAAGGAATCTATAAATATATGGTATGACTCCTAATTATCTCTGGTTAATATATAATGAATTTCCAAAGTCGGAACAGGGGATCCAGAAACCGTTCTGGCCCTGTTTCACGAGAACTTTAATATCTCTTAACATATAACTCATATGACCGTTTCGTTTCTTCCATATGAAAGTAGATTCATCAAGGTTCATTTACATAATTTATTCACTATTTAATTCCATTCCTACAAATTTTAGTGATTTTTCAAATCCACACCACTGCTGCTGTCAGCATCTGTTTTCAAGGTAAACTTTACCTATTTCGTGGTTTCCATGGACCAACTAGAGTTTTATCATACATAGGTCCACATATAATCATATTTAGCCATTCCAAGGGCTGATCATTGCCCAACGCTTCCAATCCAGTCCATAGTCACATCATGAAACCATATATACATACATAAACACAAATGGTCTAATGCCATACTCCACTTCTACGAGCCATTTTCGCATGGCTGCATACACATACATCACAAAAGCGTGCTTGAAAACAGCAAAGGGTAGTCCTATACATGCCATATCCAGAGTTCAACTAAAGAGTACCAAAAGGGCTTTGATAGTGTGGATGACTTGACTTCGATGATCCCGAATCCGATAGCTAACGAGCAAAATCTATAAGCAGAGAAAGCAGAGAAGCGGAGTAAGCAATTTATGCTTAGTAAGTTTGAGCAAGGGATTCCAGCACAACAAAAGCATAGCATTCATATAGCTAACGGATAATTTCATATGTACAAATTCTCAATATCATACTTATTTCACATTCCAACCCCTATATTCATACATAAGGGATCATCTTAGCCAAATACGGAAACTCATTACTCGATTGAGCGAATATCATTGAAGGAATCAACTAATTTCAAGCACATACGAACATACCTCATTGCTGGAATTTTTCAAGCGTATTAACTGAAATTTTTACAGCAAGATCGCTCATTCTCGAATCACGTACCTTCGGAATTTATCCGGATATAACGACTTGCTCAAATGCCTTCGGGACAAAGCCCGGTTATAGTAACTCGCACGAATGCCTTCGGGACTTAACCCGGGTTTAGTAACTCGCATTAAATGCCTTGGGCTTAGCCCGGATTTATTAACTTCGCACGAATGCCTTCGGATCTTAGTCCGGATATAGTCACTTAGCACAAAGCCTTCGGGACTTAGCAGGACATCATTCAAATAGCCAAGCACAATTATCAATAAATCATGACACATTCGTATTTCATTTTCATTAGCAAAATTCAAACACAAGTCACTTATCACATTTGCAATTTCGGCTCAATAGCCACACACAAGAGCATGATCTAATCAAATCATAATCTAAGTTCCATTACTCGAGAACTTACCTCGGATGTTGTCGAACGATTTCGATGGCTATTCGACCACTTTTTCCTTCCCTTTATCGGATTTAGATCCCCTTTGCTCTTGAGCTTAATTAAACAAACAAATTGACTTAATCATTTGAGCATCGAAAAGAGGAGTGCAAGGCACTTAGCCCATATTTATACATTAGACATTAAAGTCACATACATGTGAAATCATGCATCAACTCAACATATTAACCCACATCCCTTTTAGCCGATTGTCCTAACCAAGATAAAGGCATCATTATGCTTGCCTCTAACCGAAAGCATGCAACACTAATCTTCTCATGTGGCCGAGTATGCATGTACATGTTGAGGCCAATTATGCTCAATACTTCCTACAAGTATGGTTACTTGTATTGATTATATCTCGTTTAGTTTCAAATTCAAGACTCGCTAATACGCATTTATACACTAGTAATCAAATACTAACATTTTGCATTTCATCTTACTACCATGGCGAATGCTCCTTCCTCACCATTTACCTTCACAAAGCATGAATTTCATCATCCAAATTACAAGCTTACAATCTCATGAAGTTTAACCTCATAGTATCTATCAAACTCTCACTCATTAGCTTCTATCATAATCTCCAACAACACCAAATAAACATATACTTCGTGGGTCTATGGTAGAACCAAGAAAGGAACTCATAGATATCAAGATGTAAGCAACTACCATTATTTATCTAAGTTTAGCATAAAACACAACCATCACCCTTATTAATCTTTTATAGCCGAAAACCATACTCACCCCACAAATCAAATTTCAACATGGTTTACAAAAATCACTTAATATCTCATCAACACAACATCAACACCAAGCAAGAATGATACATCCATGGCCGAGTGTCATCTCCATCACATAGCAAGGTTTAGACCATGGGCTAGGTAGAGCTCAAGCTAACAACTAACACATGCAAGAATCTCATGGCACAACATCAAACTTGCCTTAATAGTGACCTAGGATAGCCGAATGCTTCACTCCCTTCTTCCTTTTCCTTCAATTTTCGGCCAAAAGATGTTCAAGGATGAACATACACATTTTTTTTCTTCTTTGTTTTCTTTCTCTCATTCACGGCAAGGGGGGCATGGATGAGACCATTTTTTCTTTCTTTGCCCATGCTCTTTATTTTATTATTTCTAACATCAAGCATTCACCCAACATGTTTTATGACATGTTTTGCCCATAATTCTTTGTCATGGCCGGCCATTAGCAAATAAAAGGGGAAATTGACATGCAAACCCCTCATTTTGCATGCATGATCAACTAGTCATCACAAATTTCCCCATCATACTTTCAAAGTTTTCTACTAGGTCCTTTCTAGTGAAATTCACATTTATAACTCTAAATTAAAACATCAAAATGTCACACATGAGTTAACACATATTATAGGCAATAAAATAAATATTAAATTATTTTTATGCCTCGGTTTTGTGGTCCCGAAACCACATTCGACTAGGGTCGTTTAAGGTGTCACAACTCTCCCCACTTAAGAAATTTTCGTCCCGAAAATCTTACCGTAAATAGATTTGGGTATCGCTCTTTCATAGAGTTCTCAGGTTCCCAAGTAGCTTCTTCTATCCCGTGTTTGAGCCATAACACTTTCACTAGTGGAACCCTTTTGTTTCGCAACTCTTTTACTTCACGAGCTAGGATACGAATCGGTTCTTCTTCATAACTCATATCGGCTTGAATTTCAACCTCTGATGGACTAATTACATGCGACGGATCAGATCTATAGCGTCGAAGCATTGAAACATGAAAGACATCGTGAATCTTTTCAAGTTCAGGGGGCAAAATCAAACGATACGCAACTGGACCGACTCGTTCGGATATCTCATATGGCCCGATGAACCTCGGACTCAATTTGCCTTTACGGCCAAATCTGAGTATCTTTTTCCTAGGCGAAACTTTAAGAAACACTTTATCTCCCACCTGATACTCAATGTCTTTTCGTTTCAGATCCGTGTACGACTTCTGACGATCGGAGGCTATCTTCAGATTTTCACGGATTACTTTTACTTTCTTCAGCATCTTTAATCAAATCCACTCGAAAATTTTACTTTCACCGTGCTCGGTCCAAAACAATGGTGTACGGCATTTATGCCCGTCTGAGGGCCTCGTAAAGCGCCATCTTAATACTTGATTGAAAACTATTGTTGTAAGCGAATTCAATCAAAGGTAAATACCGTTCCCATGAACCACTGAACTCGAGGATGCAACATCTCAACATATCCTCAAGTATCTGAATTATCCGCTCGGATTGACCATCGGTTTATGGATGAAAAGCGGTGCTAAAATGCAGCTTGGTACCCAAAGCTTCTTGCAATTTCTTCCAAAATCGCGAGGTGAATCTCGGATCTCTATTCGACACAACAGAAATCGGTACCCCGTGTAATCTCACAATCTGAGAAACGTACAATTAAGTGAGTTTATCCAATGGAAAATCCGTACGCACGGGGATAAAGTGAGCCGACTTAGTCAGTCTATCAACAACAACCCAAATCGCATCCTTCTTACTTGCGGACAATGGCAGTCCGGACACAAAGTCCATTGTGACTCGATCCCATTTCCACTCGGGTATCTTGATCAGCTGAAGTAATCCTGAAGGCACTTGATGTTCCACTTTCACTTGTTGACATATTAAGCATCTCGAAACAAAGTCGGAGATGTCTCGTTTCATGCCATGCCACCAAAACCGACGTTTCAAATCGTTGTACATCTTCGTACTCCCCAGGTGAATTGACATTCGACTACAATGGGCTTCGTTCAGAATCATCGAAATGAGTTCCGAATTCCTTGGAACACACAAACGACTTCTGAACCTCAAACAATCATCATCATCAATTTGAAACTTCGATTCCTTGTTCGGAACACACTCAGCCCGTTTTGTAACCAATTCATCATCGACTTTCTGGGCTTCACAAATTTGATGAATCAATAATGGTTTGGCTTTTAATTCGGCTACTAACACATTGTCGGGTAGAACAGACAAGTGTACATTCATCGCTCGCAAAGCGAACAGTGATTTTCGGCTTAAGGCGTCCGCAACCATATTAGCCTTTCCCGGGTGATAATCAATGACCAGCTCATAATCTTTCAACAACTCAAGCCAACGCCTTTGTCGTAGATTCAAGTCTCTTTGAGTCATCAAATATTTGAGACTTTTGTGATCCGAAAATACATGACACTTCTCACCAAATAAGTAATGTTGCCATATTTTCAAGGCGAATACGATGGCAGCTAATTCGAGATCATGGGTCGGATAATTTTTCTCATGTGGCTTTAATTGTCTCGACGCATAGGCCATGACTCGACCTTCTTGCATCAATACGCAACCTAACCCAAGTAGGGAGGCGTCACTATAGATGACAAACTATTTACCTGATTCGGGCTGCACTAAAATTGGAGCTTCAGTCAAATAAGTTTTCAGTTGATCAAAACTTTTCTGACATTTTTCCGTCCATTCGAACTTAACATCTTTTGAAGTAGCTTCGTCATGGGTGTGGCTATCATCGAGAAACCTTTACAAACCGTCGGTAGTAACCTAAGCAAGTCCCAAAAGCTCGAACCTCGGTAATATTTCTGAGGCTTCCAATTAAGTATGGTTGAAACTTTGCGGGTCAACTCGAATACCGATCTGAGAGACCATGTGACAGCCTTAAAACGACCCTAGTCGGAATGTGGTTTCAGGACCACAAAACCGAGGCATAAAAATAATTTGATATTTATTTTGATGCCTATAATATATGTTAACTCATGTGTGACATTTTTGATGCTTTAATTTAGAGTTATAAATGTGAATTTCACTAGAAAGGACCTAGTAGTAAACTTTAAAAGTATGAGGGGAAATGTGTGATGACTAGTTGATCATGCATGCAAAAATGAGGGTTTGCATGTTAATTTCCCTTTATTAGCTAATGGCCGCCATGACAAAGGAGGATGGGCAAAACATGTCATAGACATGTTTTGTTGGTGCATCATGGGTGAAAAAAAATATAGATTAATGAGTATGGGTAATAAAGAATGAAAAAAAAAAAAGAGAAAAAAATGGTCTCATGTATGCCCATTGCCGTGAGTTGTGGAGAAAGAAAGAAGAAATTTTGTTCATCATTTTTCATTTCCTTTGGGCTGAAAATTCTAAGGAAGAAGGAAGGAATTCTTGTTTCATGTTGGTTTGGAAGAGGTTTAGGAGGAGGTTTGGCCATACTTGTACCTAGATTAAGGTAAGTTTGATGTTTTGCCATGAGATTCATGTATATTTTAGTAGTTAGCTTGAGTTCTAACTAGCCATGGTTCAAATCCTTACTATGTCATGGAGATGATATTCGGCTAAGGTGAGGTTGTGTTGATATCATTTGCATGCTAAAAGTGAAGCTTTGAAATGGTGCATGTGATGGTGGATTGATGATTATTGAATATTCTTTTTAGCACTTTTGAGTGAGAGTTTGATAGATACCATGAGGTTAAACTTCATGACATTGTAAGCTTGTAAGTTGGATGATAAAGTTCATGCTTTGTGAAGGTAAATGGGGTAGAAGGAGCATTCGGCCATAATGAAAATATATGAGGTAGTCATAGTCATCCTTATGATTCGGCCCTTGCACCTATATGTATATATGTTTGCACATGATGTATTGGCATGACATATATACTATTTCAAGGTATATATTTGCTTGTGATGATGTTTCGGTTATGAAGTACATGAGAGATGTGTATTGAGCTACAATATGTAATGCGTTAGTTAGTAAAATGTATGCTGTTTTTGTGTGGTATTAAGTGTATAATTGGCCTCAACATGGACATGCATATTCGGCCACATGAAGGGGGGGTTGGTGTGCATGCATTCTGTTAGAGGCAAGCATATTGATGCCTATTCTTGGCTTGGAAAATTCGGCTAAGGAGAGTACTAACTGATGTGTTGAATTCGATTCGTGATTTCGTACACATGTGACTCTAATGTCTAATGTATATAAGGGTTAAGTACCTTGAGCTTCACTTTGATGTTTGAATGAATTGTATTGAATTGTTTGTTGTGATTAAAATTGTGCATGACCATTGTGTATTTGAGCTAAAGGATGGCCATAAGACCATTTAAACTCCTTGTCATATTCGCCATAAGCTATCATAATGAGATTTTAATAAGTTAAATTTGTGTGAATTAGCTCAAGAGCTTAGAGGACCACAGTTGGATAAGGGAAAGGAAAAAGTGATCGAATAGCCGTCGAAATCGCTCGACAACATCCAAGGTAAGTCTTCGAGTAATGACCCTACTTGAATTATATTGAAATCATGCTCCTTGTGGGTGGCTATTGAGCCGAAATTGTAAAGGTTTGATAAATATTTTGTGTTTGAGCCTTAGTAACGAAAATGAAATATGAATGTGTCGTGATTATTGATATATGTGTACATGAGCATTTGAATGATACCGGGCTAAGTCTCAAGGCATTTATGCTAGTGATTATATCCGGGCTAAGACCAAGGCATTCGTATGAGTTTTATATCCGGCTAAGACCAAGGCAATTGTGCAAGTTACCAAATCCGGGTTAAGACCAAGGCAATTGTGCTTGTGGTTATATCCGGTTGAATCGAAGGTACGTGACTCGAAATGAGCAATCTTGCTGTAAAAATTTCAGTTTATACACTTGTGAAAATTCCAGCAATGAGGTATGTTCGTATGTGCTTGAATTAGTTGAGCCCTTACAAGTAAGTACTCGCTCGGTTGATAAAGCGAGCTACCGCCTTTGGCTAAGTTGTTCTTTTGTGTATAAACATAAGGGTCAATAATGTGAAGTAAGTATGATTATGAGAATGTGTATTAATAAAGTGATTCATTTAGTTATGTAAATGTAATACTTTAGCCAAAGCTGATTTCATTATTTGAGACTTACTAAGCATTAAAATGCTTACCCGTTGCTTTGGCTCTCTGTTTTATAGATTTTGCTCGTTAGCTATCGGATTCGGGATCATCAAGTCGAAGTCACCCACACTATCAAAGCCCCATTTTGGTACAATTTTGGTTGAACTTTGAAATGGCATGTATAGGACTACCCTTTTGTTGTAGGTCATGTACCTTTCGGTTTTGTGTAAACTTGGATAGCCATGCGAAAATGGCTTATATCGTTTTAGCATAGTACTATAATCATTTGTATGTTGATCATTATGAGGTATGGAATTGTTTTGAAACGATTAGCCATTGGAATGGTTAATCATGATCACACTTTGTGCTATGTATGCAAAAAGGGCCAATTGAATCATGGAAATCATGAAATAGGTAAAGCCTACCTTAAAGGCAGATGCTGACAGCAGCAGTGATGTGGATGTGAAAAATCACTAAAAATAGTAGGAATGGTATTAAATAGCGAATAAATTATGTAAATGAACCTTGATGAATATAATTTCATAAGGAAGAAATGAAACGGTCATATGAGTTATATGTTAAGAGATATTAAAGTTCTCGTGAAACAGGGCCAGAACGGTTTCTGGATCCCCTGTTCCGACTTTGGAAATTCATTGTAAATTAACCAGAGATAATTAGGAGTCATGCCATATATTTATAGATTCCTATCTGAGTCTAGTTTCTATAGAAACAAACGGCATCAGTATTGAAGCCCTGTACAGAGATATATTCAAGTCGTAACGCATGAAGGTCAGTGTAGTCGACCCCTGTAACATGGGAGACTTTAACTAATAAACTGTACTAATTGGCCCGACCAAAAATTCTAGAAAAAAATCTGTAGATGGAAACATGAGTTTAATTTCAGGGAAAAATTACAAAACTGATTTTCAAGCTTTGAAACTAAAGATATGATTTTTAAGGTGACAGTGACGTAGTAACCAGCTCGTCTGGAAAAATTTTAAATGGACTGTGAAATGATTAAGTTAAGTCTGTGTGCACCTTGTGTTCGACTCCGGTAACGGACTCGGGTATGGGGTGTTACAGACCACATGACCCAAGAAGCTAACCTCTCTTAACCAGAACTCACACTTGCTGAACTTAGCATACAACTGCTTATCCCGTAAAATTTGCAACACTAATCTCAGGTGTTCAGCATGTTCGGTCTCATCTCTTGAATAGACCAAGATGTCATCGATGAACACAACTACGAACCAGTCCAAATACTGTCTAAAGATCCGATTCATCAAATCAATAAATACCGCAGGGGCATTTGTGAGCCCAAACGGCATCACTAAAAACTCGTAGTGGCCGTATCTCGTTCTGAAAGCAGTTTTGGGTACATCCGAATCTCGAATTCGCAACTGATAGTAACCCGATCTCAAATCTACCTTTGAAAACACCGAAGCTCCCTTCAGTTGATCGAACAAATCATCAATACGCGGTAACGGATATTTGTTCTTTATTGTCACTTTATTAAGCTGACGATAGTCGATGCACAACCTCATGGTTCCGTCCTTCTTTTCACAAACAACACCGTGTGCCCCAAGGTGAAAAACTCGGCGAGCAAAACCTCTATCCACCAACTCTTGCAACCGAGCTTTCAACTCCTTTAATTCCGTTGGTGCCATACGACGGAGCTATCGAAATCGGTGTGGTCCCGGTACAAGCTCAATACCAAACTCTATCTCCGAACAGTGGCAAACCCGGTAATTCTTCGGGAAAAACATCCGGGTATTCACAAACCACCGGCACAGATTCGGGTTTTATTTCTAACTCCTTATCATCAAGTACATACGCAAGGTATGCTTCGCACCCTTTCTTACATATTTTTGGGCCAACATTGATGATATTACGGTGGCAACCCTTTAAGTCCGTAGACTCAACTCGGATCATCTCGTTATTTGCGCACCTCAAATCCATAGTCTTGTTTTTGCAATTCACAACCGCATCATGCACGGTCAACCAATCTAAACCGAGGATAACATCAAATTCGTCAAACGGCAACAGCATCAAGTCTGCCGGAAAACAGGAACCTCGAATTACTAGGGGGCATTTCTTACACACTTTGTCGACAAGCACGTAACGACCCAAGGGATTTGACACCGAATTACGAACTCGAGAGACTCAATAGGTAAAGTCTTCTTGGATGCTAACGTTCGCATATATAAGAATGAGTAGAACCAGTTCAATCAAAGCAATCACATTAGTATCAAAGAGAGTGAAAGTACCGGTAATAACATCTGGCGAGGAAGCATCCTCGCGTGCGCGTATAGCATAAGCCCTAGCAAGAGCACGAGCCTCAGATCTGGTCGCAGAATCTCTAGATCCTCTCTGACCACCACTAGCATTGCCCGTATTTCTTGATGGTCTACCTCGAGCAGTGGTAGCACCCGGTTTCCCACTCTGATCTACATTCATTCGCACAACCTCGGGCAATCTTAATAAAGTGGTCGACTGATCCGCACTTGTAACAGAGCGGTCACGGAATCTACAACTCCCAGAATGCCATTTGCCACAATATTGGCACTCCGTTCTGTCTCGACGATCATTGCCAACACTGGCGATCGAAGTGACTCGCGTGCCCATAGGGGGTCGATCGCGGTCTCGTCTAGAAAAGCCCAAAGTGTCTCTAGATCGGCCTAAGCCATCTCTAAATTTCTTTGATGACTGTGGGATGGGCTTCCCCGAAGACCTCTTACGAAACTCCCTTGCTCCCCCTTCAGCTTTTCTTTTCTCCACACTGAGCTCCTCTGCTTTGCAAGCTCGCTCGACAAGTACCACAAATTCTCGGATTTCCAAGATGCCAACATACAGCTTTACATCGTCATTCAGTCCATCTTTGAAACGTTTACACATCACGGCTTCTGAGGAAATGCATTCTCGTGCGTATCGACTAAGCCTCACAAATTTTCGTTCATAGTCGGTAACCGACATGGAACCTTGTTTGAGTTCAAGAAATTCCTTCCGTTTTTGGTCAATGAATCTTTGACTGATATACTTCTTCCGAAACTCGGTTTGGAAGAACTCCCAAGTTACTTGCTCTCGGGGCACAACAGAAGTCAGAGTACTCCACCAATAGTAGGCAGAATCGCGTAGCAAGGAGATAGTACACTTTAGGCATTCATCGGTGTACAAGATAGCTCATCGAAAATCCGGATAGTGTTGTCCAACCAAAATTCATCTTGCTCAAGATCGTCACTATCCGTAGCTTTAAATTCAGTAGCCCCATGTTTTCGGATTCATCAACTGGGGCTTATTCGACCTTATTTGGTCGATTCTCGGAGGCATTGTAGGTAATGGGGTGTGTTTGTTGGGAATGGAGGTTGTGGAACAGTAGTATTAGTTCAAATGTATTGGTTGAACCAATCATTCATCACGCTATAAAAGGCTTGCCTAGCCTCATCATTCGGATTGCTAGCAATAGGTTGAGAGTCCGTGGCGCTGTCCCTTGTCTTGCAGGGAGCAGCGCCACACTCTCCACATCATCACTATCGTTCGGTTGGGATCGGGATCCATTACTATAAATAAACACAAATTCACATGTCAGAAATCTCCACACTATCAATTAATCACATAATGGCATGTATAGCTAGACCCAAATGCATTACGGTAGTCCTAGAATCGACTAAACCGTAGCTCTGATACTAATAAAATTGTAACACCCGTGCCGAGTCCGTTCTGAGTCGAACACAAGGTGCACAGACTTAGCTTAATTGTTTTCACAGTCCATAAAAAAAATTTTCCGGACTAGTCGGTTTTTGCGTCATCGTCGCCTTAAAAATCATATCTTGATTTTTAAAGCTCTAAAATCAGTTTTGTAATTTTTCCCTGAAACTAGACTCAAGTATCCATCAAATAATTTTTTCTAGAATTTTTGGTCAGGCCAATTAGTACAGTTTATTAGTTAAAGTCTCCCCTGTTACAGGGTACGACTACACTGACCTTCATGCATTACGACCTCGATATCTCCCTGTACAGGGCTTCAATACTGATGTCGTTTATTTCTCTAGAAAATAGACTCAAAAAGGAATCTATAAATATATGGTATGACTCCTAATTATCTCTGGTTAATATATAATGAATTTCCAAAGTCGGAACAGGGGATCCAGAAACCGTTCTGGCCCTGTTTCACGAGAACTTTAATATCTCTTAACATATAACTCATATGACCGTTTCGTTTCTTCCATATGAAAGTAGATTCATCAAGGTTCATTTATATAATTTATTCACTATTTAATTCCATTCCTACAAATTTTAGTGATTTTTCAAATCCACACCACTGCTGCTGTCAGCATCTGTTTTCAAGGTAAACTTTACCTATTTCGTGGTTTCCATGGACCAACTAGAGTTTTATCATACATAGGTCCACATATAATCATATTTAGCCATTCCAAGGGCTGATCATTGCCCAACGCTTCCAATCCAGTCCATAGTCACATCATGAAACCATATATACATACATAAACACAAATGGTCTAATGCCATACTCCACTTCTACGAGCCATTTTCGCAAGGCTCTACACACATACATCACAAAACGTACTTGAAAACAGAAAAGGGTAGTCCTATACATGCCATATCCAGAGTTCAACTAAAGAGTACCAAAAGGGCTTTGATAGTGTGGATGACTTCAACTTCGATGATCCCGAATCCGATAGCTAACGAGCAAAATCTATAAACAGAGAAACAGAGAAACGGAGTAAGCAATTTATGCTTAGTAAGTTTGAGCAAGGGATTCCAGCACAACAAAAGCATAGCATTCATATAGCTAACGGATAATTTCATATGCACAAATTCTCAATATCATACTTATTTCACATTCCAACCCCTATATTCATACATAAGGGATCATCTTAGCCAAATACCGGAAACTCATTACTCGACTGAGCGAATATCATTCGAAGGGAATCAACTAATTTCAAGCACATACGAACATACCTCATTGCTGGAATTTTTCAAGCGTATTAACTGAAATTTTTACAGCAATATCGCTCATTCTCGAATCACGTACCTTCGGAATTTATCCGGATATAACGACTCGCTCAAATGCCTTCGGGACAAAGCCCGGTTATAGTAACTCGTACGAATGCCTTCGGGACTTAACCCGGGTTTAGTAACTCGCACAAATGCCTTCGGGCTTAGCCCGGATTTATTAACTCGCACGAATGCCTTCGGATCTTAGTCCGGATATAGTCACTTAGCACAAAGCCTTGGGACTTAGCCGGACATCATTCAAATAGCCAAGCACAATTATCAATAAATCATGACACATTCAGTATTTCATTTTCATTTGCAAAATTCAAACACAAGTCACTTATCACATTTGCAATTTCGGCTCAATAGCCACACACAAGAGCATGATCTAATCAAATCATAATCTAAGTTCCATTACTCGAGAACTTACCTCGGATGTTGTCGAAGCGATTTCGATGGCTATTCGACCACTTTTTCCTTCCCTTTATCGGATTTAGATCCCCTTTGCTCTTGAGCTTAATTAAACAAACAAATTGACTTAATCATTTGAGCATCGAAAAGAGGAATGCAAGGCACTTAGCCCATATTTATACATTAGACATTAAAGTCACATACATGTGAAATCATGCATCAACTCAACATATTAACCCACATCCCTTTTAGCCGATTGTCCTAACAAAGATAAAGGCATCATTATGCTTGCCTCTAACCGAAAGCATGCAACACTAATCTTCTCATGTGGCCGAGTATGCATGTACATGTTGAGGCCAATTATGCTCAATACTTCCTACAAGTATGGTTACTTGTATTGATTATATCTCGTTTCGTTTCAAATTCAAGACTAAAGCTAATACGCATTTATACACTAGTAATCAAATACTAACATTTTGCATTTCATCTTACTACCATGGCGAATGCTCCTTCCTCACCATTTACCTTCACAAAGCATGAATTTCATCATCCAAATTACAAGCTTACAATCTCATGAAGTTTAACCTCATAGTATCTATCAAACTCTCACTCATTAGCTTCTATCATAATCTCCAACAACACCAAATAAACATATACTTCGTGGGTCTATGGTAGAACCAAGAAAGGAACTCATAGATATCAAGATGTAAGCAACTACCATTATTTATCTAAGTTTAGCATAAAACACAACCATCACCCTTATTAATCTTTTATAGCCGAAAACCATACTCACCCCACAAATCAAATTTCAACATGGTTTACAAAAATCACTTAATATCTCATCAACACAACATCAACACCAAGCAAGAATGATACATCCATGGCGAGTGTCATCTCCATCACATAGCAAGGTTTAGACCATGGGCTAGGTAGAGCTCAAGCTAACAACTAACACATGCAAGAATCTCATGGCACAACATCAAACTTACCTTAATAGTGACCTAGGATAGCCAAATGCTTCACTCCCTTCTTCCCTTTTCCTTCAATTTTCGGCCAAAAGATGTTCAAGGATGAACACACACATTTTTTTTTCTTTGTTTTCTTTCTCTCATTCACGGCAAGGGGGGATGGATGAGACCATTTTTTTTCTTTCTTTGCCCATGCTCTTTATTTTATTATTTCTAACATCAAGCATTCACCCAACATGTTTTATGACATGTTTTGCCCATAATTCTTTGTCATGGCGGCCATTAGCAAATAAAAGGGAAATTGACATGCAAACCCTTATTTTTGCATGCATGATCAACTAGTCATCACAAATTTCCCCATCATACTTTCAAAGTTTTCTACTAGGTCCTTTCTAGTGAAATTCACATTTATAACTCTAAATTAAAACATCAAAAATGTCACACATGAGTTAACACATATTATAGGCAATAAAATAAATATTAAATTATTTTTATGCCTCGATTTTGTGGTCCCAAAACCACATTCCGACTAGGGTCGTTTTAAGGCTGTCACAACCACTAAGATAAATGGTCAATTTGACATGCAAGGACCGTTATTTTAAAAGTCAAGCCAAATAGGTGCTTTAGCATCTAGCACTCAACTTTTACACTTTACGTGATTTAATCCTTTTTCATAATTAAGCATAGAAATAGACAAATTAAATCACAGAAATTTCACAGATGTAAATTCACATATCACAGACACAAAAAATAATATTAAAATATTTTTTGGACTCAAACTTGTGGTCCCAAAACCACTATTCTAGCTAGGGTCAAAACCGTTCTGTTACATGTAAATTTAGCTTCAACACTTAACTTGACTGCCTCTTCTTCTGGCTCAACTCTAAGTTCAAGGTTTGCAGATCCTTCAGCTATTTGAGGACTGTTAGGTTCCTTATCAGTCTCTTCTTCTTTAGTGTCTATAATTGATTCAACTTCAGTTTCATTTTTAGTAGTTGATTCTTCAGTATCTGGCTCAATTGATTCTTTTTGCTCGCCTTGATTCAACTCACGCACCTTCTTTACTAACCTTTCAAGATCATGACTTGTAATGCACCCTTAGATGTACTGGCCTTTCAGATTTGCTTGTGTTTTAACACGGACCCTTAAGCAAAGTGAAGTGACTAGTGATGGGAAATAACCACTTCTTGTCTTCTTTTTAGGACAATCATAAATCTCCTTGAGGATAATTTTCCCAACATTAATGGACTTTTCTATCAAGATTGTATATAACAAGAGCATCCGTTCCATTGAGATGGTGGAACTGTGTGAGATAGGCATAAAATTATAGTGAATGAAATAAAATCATACCTTTGCTACTGGTTTTAGGTATTCCGTTCAGGAAAAATGGCTCCCATACTTTCTTATAATCCATTAGGATCCTGTATTTGTCACAACATCAAGCACTTGTTGAAGAAAATTTCAATTGATGTTGTTCATCATAGGGTAGTACCCATCTTCTTCAACATCAGGTAAGTTAAAAAAACCATTGATGGACTTAGAAGTAAGAGGTACCTTTTTCTTCCGAACGATAACCTTAGTAACATCTTGTGTAGTCAAACTTGTATAGAACTCTCGAACTAGTTCATCATTGGGAAGTGAACAAGCATCACAAAATCGTTCCCACTTGAGAGCATTGATTGTCTTTCTAATTGGCACAGGGACAACCATCAAATTATTACTCCTCAAGTTAAAACCTTTTTCCGGCATCATAAGTTGATGCTTGAAAATTGAATCAAATCTTTCTTTCACTTCTTCATCAATCACAATCGAGTTTTCAGGAGTAATCTTCGACGATCTATCGAGTTTTCAGGAGTAATATTCGATGATCTAGTTCTTTTGTGAGACATGGTATTTTCCCAAAAATTTGACAAAGTTCTGCTTACAGGGGAAAAAGAGAAATCAACAAGTGGGTAGGATTTGCTTCGGTGAACCTTGCGATGGCGAAGAGGTTACAGTGGCAACGGCAACGTGTGGCAGCAATAGTGGTGTGTGGCGGGGATAACGGCTATGTGTAGCAGTGACGTTGATGCTCCGGCGATTCTCTTACGATGGCACTAGGTGGTTTCGACAAAAGAAAAGAAATGGACTAGGGGTTTCTTTCAGGATTTGAGGCTAGCGGCACAAGAAAGAACTTTAGGGACTTTTAGGGTTAAGCAAATTGCTTTAAGGGATATAAAAATTAGTAAAATGAAGAGGGGTTTATATAGGGAAAAACTGGGCAACATTTAGTAAAAATTTAGCTACATAAAGGTTGCTTGGGCGGCAAGCAATGGAAGTGGCGGCAATAGGTGTGGATTTTTCCCTCCTATCTGCTGTCTTGGGCCTCAGATTCAAACTATATTTACAAACTTATTCAACAAAGAGAAACTGATTAGTACTTGGGCCAAATTTGACCCCCTTTATTAATATAAACATTTTAAATTAAACAAAATAAATTAAACTAGAAAAACATTTTAAATCTTAATTAGAAAATTTCTTCTTCACAAATTACATTAAATTAATTCCAAAGAAAGGTTGGAAGGGTCACAGCAGTCCCGCTTAAGTTCCAATCTCCTTAGACAGAATTAATTAAATGTACTAAAATAAGAAAATAAATTCTAATTATTTATTTATTTACAAAATGAGTTCATGAAAAATCAAGGGTCTGTTAATTTGAACGAGGATTCAACTCGCTCAACTTCACCATCCCAATAATGTTTGAGATGTTGACCATTAACTTTAAACGTAATTTCATAATTGTTGTATAACTCAATAGCTCCATAAGGATAAACTCGATATATGGTAGAAGGTCCTTTCCATCAGGATTTCTGCTTCCCAGGAAATAACTTCAGCCTTTTATTAAATAACAACACCTTTTGACCTTTTTTAAACTCATAAGGTTGTATATGACTATCATGCCATCTTTTTTATGTTTCTTTACACATTTTGGCATTCTCATAGGAAAACAACCTCAGCTCTTCCAACTCATCCAATTGTAACATCCTCCTCTCACAGGCTTGCTTAAGATCAAAATTCAACTTCTTCAACGCCCAATTAGCTCTATTCTCCAACTCTAATGGCAAATAGCGTGCCTTCCCAAAAACCAACCGATAAGAAATCATTCCTAACGGTGTCTTAAATGTTGTTTGATAGGCCCATAATGTATCATCGAGCCTTAGAGACCAATCTTTTCTGCTAGGGCGTACTACTTTTTCAAGGATACCTTTGATTTCACGGTTCACTCTTTCAACTTGCCCATTAGACTGAGGGTGATAAGTAGTAGCAATCTTGTGTTTCACATCATATTTGTCAATAAACCACTTAAGCCATTTGTTCATAAAGTGAGAACCTTCATCATTAATAATAGCTCTTGGTGTCCCAAATCGTGTAAACACATGCTTATCTAGGAATTGCATGACTACCTTAGCATCATTTGTAAGGTATGCTTCAGCTTCAACCCACTTGGACAGATAATCCACAGCAACTAAGATGTATTTGTTCCCATACGATGAAGGAAATGGTCCTAAGAAGTCAATGCCCTATACGTCAAATAATTCAATCTCCAAAATATTTGTTAAGGGCATCTCATTCCTCCGTGATATATTTTCGATTCTTTGGCAATTATAGCAGTTCTTCACATAAATATAAGAATCTTTAAATAGTGTAGGCCAAAAGAAACCTTCTTGCAAAATCTTTGCTGCGGTATGTGCACCACCAAAGTGTCCCCCACTTCGAAATGAATGGCAATGATATAAGATCTCAACAATCTCACTTTCAGTTACACACTTTCAGATTATATTAGTTGCATACTGTTTAAACAAGAATGGGTCCTCCCAGAAATAATACCAACTATCATGAAGGAATTTCTTCCTTTGTTGGTATGTCATTTCTTAAGGAATTATTCCACGTGCAAGATATTTGGAAAAATCAGCAAACCAATGTGTTTCATGAATTCGACTCACCTCAAATAAGTGCTCATCTGGGAAATTCTCGTTGATAGGCATATGTGATCGAGTTACCTCATCTTGCTCCAACCTCGACAGATAAGCAGCTACTTGATTTTCAACACCTGTTCTGTCTTGGATCTCAAGGTCAAATTCTTGGAGTAAAAGTATCCAATGAATTAGCCTCATTTCACATCTTTCTTCATGAGCAAGTATTTAATGGCAGCATGGTCAGTAAATACTGTAACTTTGGTACCTAAAAGATATGTGCGGAATTTGTCAAAAGAAAAAACTATAGCAAATAGTTCCTTTTCAGTTACTATATAATTGAGTTGGGCTCCCGTCAAGGTTCTACTTGCATAGTAAATAGGGTGGAACACTTTATTTTTCCTTTGACCCATCACAGCTCCAACAGCATAATCACTTGCATTGCACATCAACTCAAAAGGTGTGCTCGAATCGAGTGTAATGATTATTGGGGCTGAGATTAACCGTTTTTTAAGCTCTTTAAAAGCTTCCAAACATGCTTCATTGCATCTTTCTCTAACAACGAATACAACGGCTTAGAAATTTTTGAGAAATCTTCGATAAACCGTCAGTAAAAACCAGTATGGCCTAAGAAACTTCTAACTCTTTTCACATTAATTGGAGTCGGTAATTTTTCAATTACGTCCAACTTTGCTTTGTCGACTTCAATTCTTTTCTTTGAAATTCTATGCCCTAAGACAATCCCTTCCTTAACAATAAAATGACATTTTTCCCAGTTAAGGACAAGATTCGTCTCTTCACATCTTTTAGTACCTTAGCCAAATTACTCAAAAAAATATCATAAGTGTTACCAAAAACATAAAAATCATCCATGAAAACCTCAACAAATTTTTCAACCATATCAATGAAAATTGCAATCATGCATTGTTGGAATGTTGCAGGTCCATTGCATAAACCAAAAGGCATTCACCTAAAAGCAAACGTACCGTACGAACAAGTAAAGGTTGTTTTATGTTGGTCTGCTTAAGCTACAACTATTTGGTTATATCTCGAATAACCATCTAAAAAATAATAGAATTCATTACCTGCCAGTCGATCTAACATCTGATCCATAAAAGGCAACAAAAAATGGTCCTTCCTAGTGGCTTTATTCAGCTTTCTATAATGAACACATATTATCCAACCAGTAACAGTTCTTGTTGGGATCAATTCATTATGCTCATTCTCAACAATCATAATTCCACCTTTCTTCGGCACACACTGCACTGGACTTACCCATGAACTATCTGAAATAAGATACATGATTCCTGCATCTAACCATTTGATCACTTCCTTTCTCACAACTTCCTTCATAATAGGATCGAGCTTCCTTTGTCCATCAATTTTAGCTCTTTCACCTTCCTCTAGAATAATTTTGTGCATGCAAAATGAAGGGCTTATACCTCGAATATTAGCTATCCAATTGCTTTCTTAAATTTCTTTAGAATAGAAATTAGCTACTCCTCTTGATCTTTTGTCAGTTCTGCTAAAATAATTACAGGCAAAGTAGAACAGTTACCTAAATTAACATATTTCAAATGGGAAAGAAATACCTTTAGTTCGAGTGTAAGTGGTTCTTCGATTAACAATTTGGGTTGCACCAATTCTCTCACTTCCAACTCTAATGGTTCAAATTGTAGGGATTGAATAAAATTTCTTAGATTGGCTTCCACTAGAACCATGTTTTCTTCACTTTCTTCATCCTCCGAAGGGCCAAACCTTACTTCAATGGATCTTCTTCAAGATGGCTTTCCATAGAAACCAAGGTTTCTATTTCTTCCAAAACTGAGCACTCTTCTGTCGGATCGGGAAATTTCATCGCTTTAATAATGTTAAAAGTTACCTGATCGTCTTGAACTTGCATGGTGAGTTTGCCTTTCTGCACATCAATTAACGTTCTTCTCGTGGCTAGGAAAGCTCTCCTAAGGATAATTGGCACTTTCTTATCTACTTCAAAATCTAAAATAATGAAATCAGCAGGAAAAATAAATTTATCGACTCTTACCAAAACATCCTCAATCTTTCCTTCGGGGCATGCTAAATATCGATCTGCTAGCTAGAGCGTCAAAGTTGTAGGTCTTACTTCTCCTATCCATAACATCTTGAAAATAAACTTAGGCATCAAGTTGATACTTGCTCCTAATTCACACAAAGCTTTACCACAATAAGATTCACCAATATTACAGGGTATTGTAAAACTTCCTGAGTCTTTCAATTTCGGTGGCAGCTTGTTCTGCAGGAATGCACTGCATTCCTTTCTCAGGGTGAACCATCTCATACCCACTTAGCCGTTTTTTCTTGGATAGTACATTCTTGATAAACTTCACATAATACGACATTTGTTCTAAGGCCTCCACTAATGGAATATTGATATGTAATTGCTTCAAAACATCCAAAAACTTCTTGAATTGCACCTCCTGTTTCTATTTGTGTTGCTACAATCTTTGTGGATAGGGAGGTGATGGAACTTTCGGTTGAACCAGACAACTTTTCTGAGTAGGTAAATCTACTCTTTTGGTGTAGGAAATTCAACAGTTGGTTGACTTTCCCCTTTTTCAATAGGCTCATCTTCGACATCAATCATGGGGGTTCCAGAATTTTACCACTTCGCAATGCCACTGCCTTGATATGTTCTTTATCCAAATTTATTGGATTCTCAGTATCACTTGGCAAGGTTCCTTACGGTTTATTACGAAGCTCCGTAGCTAATTGACCCATTTGGTTTTCCAGATTTTTTACTGTTACTGCTTGCCTTTGGATCAAAGCATCATTCTTTTCCATGTATGCTTTCAACAAGTTCTCCAAACTATTTAATGACTCAGCTTGTGCTGGTTTTGGAGCTTGCTGATTAAACCCTTGAGATTGGTTGGATCTATGGTGCATAAAGTTATTGTTTGGTCCATTTCCTTGTTTTCTCTAAGAAAAGATGGGGTGATTATGCCATGAAGAATTATAAAAGTTGGATGGGGTCCTTGTCCACTCCTATTTTGATGTTGGTTTCCCACATAGTAAACTAACTCGGGATTCAATGAGTAATTCTCGAAAGAATGACCTTCCCTACAATCCACACAGGAAACTACTTCAAATGGGATTGGTGGCTGAGCTACAAAATTATTAACACTATCAGCGGTAAACAACTTTAACATAGAGGAAATAGATGATACCTGAGTTGATAGCGAAGTGAGGGCGTCAACTTATAGACAATACCTGAGCTGATAATAAAGTGAGGGCGTCAACTTCATGAACTCTGGCTACACGTCTTCTTAAAGCTGTTCGATTTGTTGGCTATTGATAGTTATAACTCACGATCCTCTCGATGATCTCATAAGCCTTATTATAAGACTTAGACAAAGTTACACCATTCGCAGAAGCATCTACCATCAACCTTCTATGTGCTTTGAGACTATTATAGAATGTCTCCAATTGGATACAATGAGGAATCCCATGATGAGGACACTTATGTAGTAACTCCTTGATTAGCTCCCAAGACTCATACAAAGACTCGTCATCCAATTGTTGGAAGGTTGTGATCTTGTTCCTCAACTTAGCATTTTTGCTAGGCGAGAAATACTTAACCAAAAATCTCTCTGCTAATTCTTGCCATGTAGATATAGAACTTGGTGGCAATGAATTGAGCCATGCTCATGCTTGATCTCGCAACGAGTACGGAAACAAATTTAACCATAGTGTGTCTTCAGTCACACCGGCTATCTTGAACGAATCACTCACCTCCATAAACAATCGAAGGTGGAGATGTGGATCTTCCATGGGCATACCACTAATTGGCCCACCGCTTGGAGCATTTGAAACATTACTCGTTTCAATTCGAATTAGGTTGCCTCAATATCTGGCATTCTAGTTCCTAGATTTAACTCATTGAAAAGTGGCACATCATATTTTCTGATGCATCGATCCATATCATCGGCAATAAGGATGGGATTTCGTACATGTTCAGCTTTATCACCTTGGTCTTGATTTTGATTTCCAAGGTCCATCTCATTCTATCTCTAAGCTATTCGTTCACATCTTCTTTGTCTAAAAATTCGCTCTATTTTAGGGTATACTAGGAGTAAATCGATAATCCGATCTATGCTTATAAACATCTGAAACGAAAATTAAAAAATTAAAAAGAAAAAGTTAGTATTGTTAGAAATAACCAAATTAAAAATAAATAACTTCACAAAAAATGACTATGGCAACAGTTGATAATCCCCGGCAACAGCACCAAAAACTTGTAACGCTCGGGTCTGTGCAAGTGTACACAGTCGTTATCAAGTAATAAGTAAGTATCGAGTTATCATCTCCACAGGGATTGTATTCGTGCTAAGTCACTCAATTATAAAAATATTATTAACAACTTGGTAAATAGAAACACAATTTGATTTGGAAGTATTGATTAAAACTATGTAAAATTAATCTAGGTGCAATGATCCCTAATGTGATTTATCCTAACATGCAACTCTATGAATGAATAGATTTGAGCAGAATTAACACAATAAGAAACAATTATAACATAAATAAGCTAGGACAATTACTTTAATTAAACTCAAATTATTATCAACATGCTTCTCAATATTCGGAAAAACATTCCATGACAACTTGATCTTTCATGAGTTAGAAAACCACATTAGGTCCTTTCGGAATCCTTTACATAGTAAATATGCATTTTACTGATTCATTTTTACTAAGGGTTTCTTAGTATTCGTGTAAGGTAACAGGGATGTGTTAGGTTTGAAACAATTTAATCACACAAATATAAAAACTATGCAGATAACAGAGCTTGGTTAGGGTTGTTATGCAACCTCTAATTTAATCGGGTTAGGATCAAAATTGATCATGCACATTTCAATTATGTGTCTATTAGTCATCGTCTAGTTAGGATCACTCAGCTAATTCAGGTGCATTTCAATCACGTATGAACGAAATACAGACTTGATTTTAATTGAAAACATGATCGATTGAGGCACAAATTTTAGAAGCATGAATCAAATAATTATCATTTAATCAAAGCAATCATCCTAACTCAAATAAAATTAAGCTATCATTGTTGTAAACAAGAACAGTGAACACATAGCAAAAATTCTTGAATTAAATTAAAGAAAAGAAAGATTAAACCCAAATCAAATTGGCTGTCACCCAAGACTCTGACTGACGAGGGCTCATTCGTTCCTTAACTTTGCTCCTTTATTGATGGCTCTCCGTGGTGGCCGACCAAGGGCTCTTTAAGAGGCTAATTTTCTAAAAATCCTTATGCAAAGATGATTATAGGTGTGAGGGAGAAAGAAAGCTAAAAGAGTTGAGAGAGGAGAGAATGATGAATGAGTGAGGGATGATTAGAAAAGTGAAAAATAGGGTCTTATTTATAGGTGAGGCAAGGGAGCTAGTTTGCTAAAAATAGGAGTGTCTGTAACACCCCTATCCTGTAACCGTCGCTGAAATAGGTAAGGGGTGTCACCGGACAGACAGAGCATTTCTGAACAACACAGATTCACAAATATCATATAACATTAATACATTTGCATTCATCAACAATTCATCCATTAAGATGGTCTACGAGACCTAAAACATACATTTAGGGAAGGTCGAGACTAAACCGAGCCCATTCAGAATTTTCAAAACTTAATCAAACTTTCCAAAACTGACAAAGTCACACACCCGTGTGACTAGGCCGTGTGAATCACACAGGCACAAGACACGCCTATGTGGTCCAATCGTGCCAAAAAGAGGTCCTATACTGACTTTTTAACACGGCCAACAAACACAGTCGTGTGCCATGACTGTGTAAAATTTAGTAGCTACTGACTTTTTCACAAAACCAAAAGGCACGCCCGTGTTCCCTGGTCGTGTGGCACAATGCATGCTTGGTTTAAGCCAATTTGCCACCCTTTATGGTTCCAATCCTACAAGCATTAATATGCAACATTTATACCAACATTTCCAACCAATTCCATGCTCAGCTATGACCAAAACACATTAGAACATGGCACATTACCACATACACCAAAACAATACACAAACATATCATTTGCTAGACAATTCAAATGGCATAACTTTTATACAATTCAAAACTTAATACATAGACATGCTAGCCTATACATGCCATACTTAGCAATATTTACACTTCAATAGTACCGAAAATGAGTTCGATAGTGTGGTGACGATCCTCGACTATCCCCGAGCCTTCAGTAGCTACGATAACTAAAAAACAGACAGAAATCACACAGAGTAAGCTGCAAAGAGCTTAGTAGGCCAAATTCAATGGATCAAATTACTAAAGTATATGTAGTACAAAACAACACTAAGAATTCATAACCATTTCTCAGAGTAGTTATAAGCTTAACCATGCTTGTTTATTTGTATTCATATCATATTCATTTCCATGATTTCGAACCTACTTCGCATTCGCTATTTCACAGAAATAGAGCCTTTCATATTCAGAAATTGAGTACGATATAAACGTACCTGTATAGATTATACATTTCATATATTCCTTTCCATATCTCGTACTTTGTCATCAGACGGTTTAGAAATGATATAGATGCTCATAAATGGGTATAATGCCAATGTCTCGGACGTGGTCTTACATGTAATTCAGTATTGATGCCTCTGTCCCAGATAGGGTCTTATACGAAATTAGATATGATGCCGATGTCCCGGACATGGTCTTACATGTAAATTTCAATTCGATGCCTATGTCCCAGACATGGTCTTACACGATAATTTAGATTAATACCAACATTCTTTTAAAGGCATACAAAACTTTCCAAATACTAGCATATTATCAAAGTTTACTCAAAATCTATTCATCAGGCTCTCAAGGCCGCCCAATACAATTTACAATTTATATACACAAAAATTATTCAATTAACATATAATTGTAATTTGACTTACCTCGTACAGATTTAGGACGAATCGAGTCAACTATTCAACAACTTTAGACTTCCCTCGATCTAAATTCGATTTTCTTTGTTCTCGATCTAATACAATTCAAATTCAACCATTCAATAATTCATTTCATTCAAAATAATCCATGAACACATATTTAGGGCACTTTACATTATAGCCCTTACATTTTCACACTTCGACAATTTAGTCCATTTTTCACAAAATCACAAATATGCAAAATTTACCAAGATTAAAGTTTGGCCGAATATACATGGCTTCCATACAAGCCCAAATAACATATTTAATTCACAATTTAGTCCTTCAAAACCTCATTTTCACAATTTAGCACAATTAGCTCGTTTCATCAAACATTCAAGAACAAAACATATAACCCATCTAACAAGACTTCATAATTCATCCAAAAACATCACAAAACTCATGATATCAACAATGGCATTTAATGAAATCTTTAACAGAAACAGAAATTCAGACATCGGCTTTGAAGAACACGAAGCAACGATCATAGAAACGTAGAAATTATCAAAAACGGGCAAAAACACATACCTTAATTGAGCTTTAATCTAGCCGAACCCTAAATGCTTATATTTCTTTTCTTTCTCTTTGAATTTTGGCAAGAACAAAGTGAAAATAGCCATTTGCATGCTTTGTTTTATTATAATAAACATTATATCCATCTTTTACCATTTTGCCCATAGCATATATCATTGAATTTTTACCAACTAATGTTCATAATTGTCCATGCATTATTACAATGGTCCAATTGCATCATAAGTACCTCTCATTTGCAAAGCCAAGTCAAATAAGAACTTTAACTATTAGCATGCAACTTTTGCATTTTACGCGATTAAGTCCTTTTTTTCGTAATTAAACACAGAAACAAACAATTTAAATGACAGAAGTTTCACAGATATAAATTCACATATCGCAGACACATAAAATAATATTAAAATATTTTTTAGACTCGGATTTGTAGTCCCGAAACCACTATTTCGACTAGGGTCAAAACCGGACTGTTATAGTGTCCATCATTTGAAACTTCATCCAAGGGTGGTCGGCCATGGTTTGTGGAAGTGTGGCTGATTTTTTCTTGATTTAAGTGCCACAACATCATCAGGATCAAGATTCGATCAATTGCAAATCTCTGGGTAAATCTCTGATTTCTTCAACTCTTCAAAGACCTTGCGTAAATAAAGCAAAATTTGATTTATGAACATCCATATGCAGCCGAATTTTGGGTTGACTTGGTCCTCCATTTGGATGGTTTTGTAATCAAAATAAAGCTCTCATACCTGTCCAAAAATAGTAGATAATTTAGAGGACCAAAGATATAATTTAACCACTTTAATTAATCAATTTACTTAATTAATTAAAGCCTAATTTATTAATGAAATATATCAAAATAAATTATTAAATATCATTTTATATTTTATTATTTAATTTAATCATGCATGGCCCACTTTATAGCTTGAAAATATAATATGCTCAAATTAATATAAAAAAGCCATTTTCTCGCATGAAAACTATATAATAAAACATAAAATCAAATTTTAATAATTTCTATGTCCCAATTTCATATTTTCATATATTTCATTAATTTATTAAACAATTACTTGGTGTTAACAACAAATTTAAGTAAAAATGTGATGAATTATTTAGGAAAAATCCTCTATGTTTTTCAGTTTAGAATAGCAGAGCTTGGTTAGAGTTGTTATGCAACCAGCAATTTAATCAGGTTAGGATCTAAATTGAGTATGCACATTTCAATTATGCTCCACTAGCCATCGTCTGGTTAGGATCTCTCAACTAATTCAGGTGCATTTCAATCACGTATGAATGAAATACAGACTTGATTTTAATTGAAAACATGATCAATTGAGGCACAAACATCATAAGCATGAATCAAATAAATATTATTTAATCAAAGAAATTAGCTTAAATAGAATTAAGCTAGCATTGTTGTAAATAAGAAAAAAGAACACATAGCAAACATTTTTAGATTAAATTAAAGAAAGAAAGATTAAACCCAAATCAGAGTGGCTGTCACCCAAGACTCTAACTGACAAGGCTCCTTCACTCCTTTGCTTTGCTCTTTTGCTGATGGCTCTCCAAGATGGCCGACTAAGGGCTCTTTAAGAGGCTTAATTGCTAAAATCTATATGAAGAGATGACGCTAGGCGTTGGGAATGGAAAATGCTAAAGAGAATGATGAGGGATGAGGGATCAAACGAGGTCTTATTTATAGGTGAAGAGAGAAGGGTAGTTTGCTAAAAATAAAGAGGTTTAGTCTCTTCAAGCTTTTCCAATGAGTGGTCGACCATACTTAATGGATTTGAGTTGAATTTTGCTTGATTTTTAAGCAATTTAAATGCCATAACAACTCAGGACTAAGACTCGGTCAAATGTAAATCTTCGGGCAAATCTCTAATTTCTTCAACATTGCAAGGACCTTGTGTAATTAAACCGAAAAGTGGTTTATGTGGATAGCCATGTGTAGCCAAAATTGGGTTGACTTGGTCTTCATTTTGGATGGTTTTTGTAATCCAACAAAGCTATCGACCTATCCAAAATAAATCAATAAATTAAAGGACCAAAGAATAAAATTTATCCAATTTAAATAATTAATTAAAACCCAATTTATTAATGAAATATTTTAAAATTAATTATTAAATATAATTTTATATTTTATTATTTAATTTAATCATGCATAGCCCATTTCATGTCTTAAAAATATAATATGTTCAAATAAATATAAAATAAGCCATTTTATGCATGAAAACTATATAATAAAGCATACAATCACATTTTAATAATTTATATGTCCTAATTTTATTTTTTCACATATTTCATTAATTTATTAAATAATTACTTAGTTTTAACAACAAATTTAAGTAAAAATGTGATAAATTACATAGGAAAAATTCTATATATTTTTCAGTTTACACACCCCCAAACTTAAATTATTGCTTGTCCCGAGTAATGTTTATACACAGCAAAAGGTCTTGCTAAGACAAAATTGCTAACTATGTAGGCAGCATCAATCTTTGTCCCATAATCAGGCATTAATAACTTAATGTTCATAGATCTTCTTTATTAACAAGTAATTCATATGCAAACATTTTTAAAGTTTCATACTAAGTTTCAAAATATGCCAACATGAATCATAGTTTGTATGTATGTATGTCACAGCCACAAATAACATTCTTCATTCAACATAATATCTTATCAATCAAGCAAACAATCATAAGGCTTATTTATGATCTTCATATGTTGAACTTAGTACTTCCTCTCCACTAATGTAGGTGACATAATCATCAAATCAATAGGTCTTTTATAAGGTTGTAATGAGGCTCGGTTAAAGGTAAGGATTTTAAGAGACGAGACATTTTGATTTCAAAATCTTAACCTCTAACTTTGTCTTGGATTTCTTGAAATACAGCCTTTTTCTTTAAGTGAACCTTTGGAACACCCCCAAACTTATTTTGAACTCAAGCTCATACATTTTTCCTTTTTGGAGACTGAGCAAATTTTTCTTCGCTCTTCCTTCATTCTTTTCTTTTAAAGCATGAGCACATACATCTTTTTTGAAAATTTCCTCAAATGTTGATTACCAAGGAAACTTTGTTAAGATGGGTGCACAAAATTAGGATAACTTAAAAAGATGGTAATGTGGCTTATAATGTAGGTTCATTGTAATAAACAGGCCTTTAAGCTCAAAATTATAGTTTCAAGGGTCTAATATCATAGGGTTGGCTTGAAAAGGCTCAAACAATCCAAAGAAATGATGCCTATACCATTTTAGACTTTTATGTCCCCCAAGATTTCGCCTCAATAAAGTTACTAAGTCAATTATAAAGATATAACCCTTCATGCATGTCTAATCTCAAGAGAAACTAAGTTTTCATGGCAAACATTACTAAGCTAAGATCATACATGTAACAACCCTTACCCGTACCCGAGGCCGGGATAAGGTACGAGGCGTTACCGGACAAACATACAAACATTAAACTAAAATACGGGCCATAAAATTTCATTCATATTTCAAAAAGTTCATTCACTTACACATAGTCCCTTATTTGAGTCTACGAAGCCCAAGACATACTTTAGAAAGGGTTCGGGACTAAACCGAGAACTTATAAAAATCTTGGAAATTTCATGCTTTAAGGCTCCACACGCCCATGTCCCAAAGTCAGTGTTCCATACACAATTTGAGACACATGGTCGTGTCTCTGCCTGTGTGGAATATACCTAGGCTATTTTCCAAGCTTTGGTCAACCTTAATCTCTTACACACTTATACAAAATCAAAAGCAAATAACATGGTATTCATTTAATGATTAAATATTCTCAATTAAACCACAAACATAGCATTTGTATGTCATCATACATGTGTATCTCATACTCATTTTACCTTGTTTATTATAGTACCACTTATACATTTATACCAAGATTATCATCTTACCAAATATCTTCAGCTTAATCATCAAGCATTCATATTTAAAACTAGATCATATCTTTATAAAATACCAAGATTCAGATGCGAAAAATACAATGTTTGCCTAAAACATTTCAATTCAACTCCATGCCCAACAAGCATTACATTGAGACTAGTCATATATATATACATGTCATGATACATATCATTCTCTTTTTGTTTTCTTATAAACACATATAATTTATTTCATTATATCAATATTTCATATACCATAGTTTCCATGTATTCCACATATATTTATTTTCCTCCTTCTCCTCTCCATTCCACATCCTTAATGTATATAGCATTCTTGTAAGTACGATTTCACAATTTACTAACTGTCCACACGAGTCATAATCACTTACTTATATATAATTCGAGCTACAGAGCTCCAAATTAAGATCCGTAAATTTATCCTGAAACTAGACTCACATATCTTTCCACCATAAAATTTTCATAATTTTTGGTCTAGCAAAATAGTACAGTTTATTCATTAAAGTTTCCCCTGTTTCACATTCTGACAGTTCTGACCTCTCTTCACTAAAAATTAATTATATCACAATAAAGAAATAGGATAATGTTCTTGTTGATTTATATTGAAAATAGACTCATTAGGGATTTTAAAAATATAAGTTTAAGCCTCTAATTATTTTTATCCAAATTTTTGTGATTTTCCAAAGTCAGAATAGGGGATCACGTAATCATTCTGAACCAGTCTCACAAAAACATAAATATCTCAAAATATAGAACTCATTGTCTTTCTCTGTTTCTTTTATATGAAAATAGACTCATTAGGATTTAATTTGATATCTCATTCAGTCTCTGGTTCAATTTATAATATTTTTGGTGATTTTTCAAAATCACATCACTGCTACTATCCAAAACAGTTTTATTGCTAATTCACTCTTTCACACTTTCTTTGTGTAACACCCCGAATTTGGGCCTAGAAGTATTGGACCTTGAGTGGGGGTCCGTAAGGAGGTTGTATATAGGTATTTAATTGTGAAATGAAATGAAACAATTAAATGTTTGCTATTAGTGGTTAATGGCTTTGAGAAGTGTTGGAGAAATCTTGGGTTCAAACTTGGGCTTTAGCAAAATTTTGGTATTAAGTGAAAAAAACACGGATGCTTGGATGAGGGTTTTTAAATTATTGTGTTAAATAAATGATACAAGGAAGCTTGTAGTCTAGTGGTTGTGGCGTCATTAAGGTTGTATGGGAGCCTGGGTTCAAGCCTTGGCTCTTGCAATTTATTTTGGGTTTTTTAAAGGGAACCTGGACTTTAGCCTCTAGACCTTATAATTAATTGGGGATAAAATTTGACACAAAAAGCCTTGTGGCTTAGTGGCAAATAGCGTGTGGAGCATCTGAGGGGAGGCATGGGTTCGAATCCCATGGCAAGCAAGGAGCATTTATTTTGCTAACAGGGGGCGGCAAGAGTTGGTGTTGAATTTAAACTCTAATGTTGGAGGATCCCACATCGAAGCTAATATAAGAGTGGTTGTGAAGTCGGCTTTAAATAGAGGAACCATGAGGAGAGTAAATGTACCTTTCTTGGTGATCCCTTCATTTGTATGGCGTGCTCGTTTGGGTTGGGCGTCGGCTAAAAGTGCTCGAGCGTGGATTAACTCCAGTCTCCTATCGGTGTGTATTTCTCAATACTCTAGGCTGTAGGATGGCTACTTGGTCGCGATGGTAGAAAGGAGCCATGTGGGCCAACAGACCTCACTGCCCAATTGGATAAGTTGTTTAATTGTGTAGTAAATATTGGACTAGGCTAGGTGAATCGCATATCTGTGGCTAGGTTTGGGCTAAAAGGGCCACACGAGCGTGGGCCCATTTGGGCCGAGAATAGGCTTTAGGCCCATTCGTATTGTTATCCATGTTTAGAATACTTTAGTTTACCAATTCTTGAAATGCCCTCGACTTGTAAAATTACCAAAGTACTCTCGATTTACTGAATTACCGTTTTACCTTGGTTCTGTAATTACTATTTTACCTCGATTTATAGAATTACCGCTTTTACCCTAATTTACATAATTACCATTTTACCCTCGATTTACATAATTATCGTTTTACCTCGATTTCTGTAATTGCCGTTTTACCTCGATTTGTAATTACCATTTTACCCTTGATTTATAGAATTCTTGTTTTACCCTTGATTTACAAAATTACTAAAATACCCTTGGTTTGTGAAATTACCGCAATACCCTCAATTTGTAAAACTACCAAAATACCTCGTATGGTAAAATGACGAATATGCCCTTATGTTCCGTATGGTGATGTGCTTAGGATTTACATATATTGATATTGGATTAGTTAAGTTTGAGTGACAAGTGGTGGTTATCGTAGGCGATTGATTTTGGAAACGTTTCAACTTCAACCCGTAACAGGTGTGTACTAACCCTCGTAATAGCTTAGATTAATATTTCTTTGAAAAGTCAAAGCTTCATATTTTAGTGATTCGGGAATTAATATTTAGATCTATTTTCACGCACGTTTAAGTTGGATTCACAACGGATATGGGGTAGGAAGGTATTTGGAATGTTCTTCAATGAGTAGATCTCTTGGTGAGTATTGAACCTTCTTTCCATTTGTATCTTGTGGTTTAAGAAAAGTGAAAACCCTCCGTCGACTAAGGCTAAAAGGGTTTTTGGTGTTATTTGGTTTGTTGGTGCTAGTGAGGATTAAAGGCTACCGATCGAGGAGTGTGTGAAAAGCTTGGATCATCGGAGTGACTAAATCTAGTCATCAACTTCGGCAAAGGTATGAACCCAAGGGCCATTGTGGATGGTGGCCGAATGTGTAAGTGATGATAATAGGTAGTTTTCGATTTGGTTTAATATTAACATGGTCTAATCTATAAGTGGTTGATTATAGGAGAAATCGCATAGGAGATCTCGTCAAGGAATATCGCAAATCAAGTGTGTAACGAACCCTTTTCATAGCTTAAAGCGATAAATGCCAAAAAGCCGAAATGCCGAAATTCTGGCATTTCGAGGACTTGTGAGCAAGCGAACGCTCACTAGTTACTTAGAATCGATGAGATGATGATCGGAATAATGGAAACAGTAACGGCGTGTTTTGGCATTCACAGAAGTTGGGCCTCGAGGGTCGCAATAGGGCCCAATAGGCTTTCGGCCCATTTGGGAAAAATTGGTAGAAAACGGAAATCTGTTAAATTGCATGTTAAAACTATTATCATTTGTTATGGATATAGGCTAAATGGGCCTAGATGACAAAATCGGCTAAGTAGGGCCCATTAGGGTTTTAGGCCCAATAACTCGGTTTCGTTAAAAGTGGGCTAGAGACGCGGATTACACAAATGAATAGTTAGTAATCGATGATGAACATGGAAAATCCCTAATTTTTGTAAAATTACGATATTACCCTTATAATATGAAAATGACCATTTTGCCCCTAGGTCAAAATGACCTAGGGTTTATATATGAACTTAATGCATGGGATTTTGATAAACATGATATGTATGATATGCACATGACATGTATGATATGCACATGATATGTATGATATGCACATGAGATGTTCATAAATGCATTGGGTTGGGTTTTATATGGATGGAGGAAGTGAAAAGGGCTTATGCCCTGTTATCAAAAGGGCTTATGCCCTAGTTATCAAAAGGGCTTATGCCCTGATTATAAAAGGGCTTATGCCCCGATTATTAAAAGGGCTTTTGCCCGATTATTAAAAGAGGCTAGGCCTCGGTTATATAATAAAGCACTATCTTTGCCGGTGGGAGAGTTATGGCGGGGTGGGTCGAGTTAATCCCACATGGTGTGTTGGTTGGTACGGGTGGAGAGTAGCGGATGGTGGGTTGAGTAGCCTCCCAAATGGGTTGCATTCTTTCATTGACATTACATGTGACATAAAATGGGCCTTTGGGCCGCATTTCTGAAGAAAGGCTTCGCCCAAGAATATGAAATATGAAAAGGCTTCGGCCCAGTGTTATGAATTATGAAATATGAAAAGGGCTATGGCCCAGTACATGTTTGAGATTGGATTTGGGCTTAGACCCAACTGGCTATCATTGTTTTGGGCTCTGAAAGGGGCTTGTTGCACACTGAGTTTCCAAACTCACCCCCTTTCCTTAACCTTGCAGGTGAGCCTTGATGTGGGGACTTGGGCCGGAGGGGATTCAGAGTAGCCACGGTGATTGTCTTTGGACTTTTAAATAAGCGTTGGTTTTCATTAGTTTCCCTTTAATTATTATTTATTTTTGGGTTGTAATAAGGCCATTTTAACTTTCCTTTTATTTCTTTTCGGGATTATTTTAATTTGAATAACTTCAAACCTGGTTAATAATTATTCAAATGGGCTAGACTTAGGACGTGTTTTCAAAACGATACTTGTTTTCAAAAGAGTTCAACACCACGATTAATCGATTTATCAAAGTCGTTCACTTAAACAAATTTAAACTCGATATAAAAAAGTGTGGCTATGGTTGTGAGCATGTCTAGGATTGGATCCAATCAAAGAGCTTGGTACTTAAGCAGCCTTCATGGCTCACCTCCTCTGTCTCGGATACCTACCTGGTGCCCAGCTTCCATACACTTTGTTAACTCAACAAAATATATGGTTTTAAAACACTAAAACGGAACGTGGGTTTTCAACACCAATGTGCACGTCGATTCTACCATAACGTCTGGGCCGGGTTTGGGGTGTTACATTTAGTGGTATCAGAGCTAAGTTGCAACAACTCGGCTGTGGATCGGGTCCGAAAATTTTTCAAAAATTTAGGCCTAAGAAGGGTATTTTGGAAATGGTTTTGAAAAGTTCATTTTAAAGATGTTTTATGAGTATATATGTTAAAATGGTCCAAGTTTTTTGTTTTAAATCAAGAGTTTCAAAATAAAGGGTGTTTTCAAATCAAAGTTTTTAAATTTCTATTTTCGGTGATCAAAAATATGGTTTTCGAGTTTTAAATGGATTGAGAAAGAAGTGGCGATGAATCCCGGCACCAAGTCTGTAAGTATTTCATTCCTCATATTACTTTGTATTAAGATATTCTGTAGATAGAACTGAGACCATATCATGACATTATGACTAGGGCAACCCTAAAACTCTAGAATCTGAGGCGTAGCTAGGCTATGATTACGTGAAAATAGAAACTTTAAAATACTATCTCTGCATAAGACATATGAATAAATAGTAAAATTTTGAGATCTTTGTAGTTAATTGATATGTGTCTTGGTAATGTAGAGTATTGATATGGATTCGAGGGTAAGCAAAGTCTACCAACTTGGTTGCGGTAACTCGGAGCTTGGTGCTGAGGCACTGGCCGAGTTAGTAAGGAAAGTGGTAGAGGAAGTATTGGATACCAAACTTAAGGAAATTAGGGAAACGCTTCAAGCAGGGTGCATGGAGTGTAAGAAAAAGGAAGGATTCTAGTTCTTAGAAAACCAAGCCTCGTTCTGTGAAACTTGTTAAGGCACGACCAAACTATCCAATCTGCAAAAGATCGCAACGGACGTCATCCGGTGAATGCCATAGGAAGACAGGAGCATGTCTTAGATGTGGGTCCAAGGAGCATCGAGCTCGGGATCGCCAAGTTTATTTTATTTAAATATGTGTTACGAATTGTATGCGTGCTTGATAAATGTTTCTTTACTTTGGTAATTAGATGTTCTGGGTCGTACTAAGAATTATTTTTAATTAGAGTGCGAGCGGAAGCATAGAGGTTTGACTTGAGTAATCTGAGTTAGTTGATAGTTGGAAATTTCGAGGACGAAATTTCTTTAAGGGAGTATAATTGTAACACCCGAATTTGGGCCTAGAAGTATTGGGCCTTGAGTGGGGGTCCGTAAGGAGGTTGTATATAGGTATTTAATTGTGCAATGAAATGAAACAATTAAATGTTTGCTATTAGTGGTTAATGGCTTTGAGAAGTGTTGGAGAAATCTTGGGTTCAAACTTGGGCTTTAGCAAAAATTTTGGTATTAAGTGAAAAAAACCTGGATGCTTGGATGAGGGTTTTTAAATTATTGTGTTAAATAAATGACACAAGGAAGCTTGTAGTCTAGTGGTTGTGGCGTCATTAAGGTTGTATGGGAGCCTAGGTTCAAGCCTTGGCTCTTGCAATTTATTTTGGGTTTTTTAAAGGGAACCTGGACTTTGGCCTCTAGACCTTATAATTAATTGGGGATAAAATATGACACAAAAAGCCTTGTGGCTTAGTGGCAAATAGCGTGTGGAGCATCTGAGGGAGGCATGGGTTCGAATCCCATGGCAAGCAAGGAGCATTTATTTTGCTAACAGGGGGCGGCAAGAGTTGGTGTTGAATTTAAACTCTAATGTTGGAGGGATCCCACATCAGGAAGCTAATATAAGAGTGGTTGTGAAGCTGGCTTTAAATAGAGGGAACCATGAGGAGAGTAAATGTACCTTTCTTGGCTGATCCCTTTCGTTGTATGGCGTGCTCGTTTGGGTTGGGCGTCGGCTAAGAGTGCTCGGAGCGTGGATTAACTCCAGTCTCCTATCGTGTGTATTACTCAATACTCTAGTCAGAGGATGGCTACTTGGTCGCGATGGTAGAAAGGAGCCATGTGGGCCCAACAGGCCTCTGAGCCCAATTGGATAAGTTGTTTGATTGTGTAGTAAATCTTGGACTAGGCTAGGTGAATCGCATATCTCGTGGCTAGGTTTGGGCTAAAAGGGCCACACGAGCGTGTGGGCCCATTTAGGCCGAGAATAGGCTTTAGGCCCATTCGTATTGTTATCCATGTTTAGAATACTTTAGTTTACCAATTCTTGAAATGCCCTCGACTTGTAAAATTACCAAAGTACTCTCGATTTACTGAATTACTGCTTTTACCCTCGGTTTACTGTAATTACTATTTTACCTCGATTTATAGAATTACCGCTTTTACCCCTAATTTACATAATTACCATTTTACCCCGATTTACATAATTATCGTTTTACCCTCGATTTACGTAATTGCCGTTTTACCTCGATTTACGTAATTACCATTTTACCCTCGATTTATAGAATTCTTGTTTTACCCTTGATTTACGTAATTCTTGTTTTACCCTCGATTTACAAAATTACTAAAATACCCTTGGTTTGTGAAATTACCGCAATACCCTCAATTTGTAAAACTACCAAAATACCCCTATATGGTAAAATGACGAATATGCCCTTATGTTCCGTATGAGTGATGTGCTTAGGATTTCCATATATTGATATTGGATTAGTTAAGTTTGAGTGACAAGTGGTGGTTATCGAGGCGATTGATTTTGGAAACGTTTCAACTTCAACCCGTAATGTGTGTACGAACCTCGTAATAGCTTAGATTAATATTTCTTTGAAAAGTCGAAAGCTTCATATTTTAGTGATTCGGAATTAATATTTAGATCTATTTTCACGCACGTTTAAGTTGGATTCACAACGGATATGGGGTAGGAAGGTATTTGGAACGTTCTTCGATGAGTAGATCTCATGGTAAGTATTCGAACCTTCTTTCCATTTGTATCTTGTGGTTTAAGAAAAGCTGAAAACCCCTCTGTCGACTAAGGCTAAAAGGGTTTTTGGTGTTATTTGGTTTGTTGGTGCTAGTGAGGATTAAAGGCTACCGATCGAGGAGTGTGTGAAAAGCTTGGATCATCGGAGTGACTAAATCTAGTCATCAACTTCGGCAAAGGTATGAACCCAAGGGCCATTGTGGATGGTGGTCGAATGTGTAAGTGATGATAATAGGTAGTTTTCGATTTGGTTTAATATTAACATGGTCTAATCTATAAGTGGTTGATTATAGGAGAAATCGCATAGGAGATCTCGTCAAGGAATATCGCAAATCGTGTGTAACGAACCCTTTTCATAGCTTAAAGCGATAAATGCGAAAAGTCGAAATGCGAAATTCGGCATTTCGAGGACTTGTGAGCAAGCTTAACGCTCACTAGTTACTTAGAATCGATGAGATGATGATCGGGAATAATGGAAACGGTAACGGCGTGTTTTTGGCATTCACAGTAAGTTGGGCCTCGAGGGGCTGCAATAGGGCCCAATAGGCTTTCGGGCCCATTTGGGAAAAATTGGTAGAAAACGAAATCATTAAATTGCATGTTAAAACATTAATATTGTTATGGATATAGGCTAAATGGGCCTAGATGACAAAATCGGCTAAGTAGGGCCCATTAGGGGTTTTAGGCCCAATAACTCGGTTTCGTTAAAAGTGGGCTAGAGACGCGGATTACACAAATGAATAGTTAGTAACTGATGATGAACATGGAAAAATCCCTAATTTTTTGTAAAATTACGATATTACCCTTATAATATGAAAATGACCATTTTGCCCCTAGGTCAAAATGACCTAGGGTTTATATATGAACTTAATGCATGGGATTTTGATAAACATGATATGTATGATATGCACATGACATGTATGATATGCACATGATATGTATGATATGCACATGAGATGTTCATAAATGCATTGGGTTGGGTTTTTATATGGATGGAGGAAGTGAAAAAGGGCTTATGCCCCAGTTATCAAAAGGGCTTATGCCCCAGTTATCAAAAGGGCTTATGCCCCAGTTATAAAAGGGATTATGCCCCAGTTATTGAAAGGGCTTTTGCCCGATTATTAAAAGAGGCTAGGCCTCCGGTTATATGATAAAGACTATCTTGCCAAAGGAGAGTTATGGCGGGGTGGGTCGAGTTAATCCCACATGGTGTGTTGGTTGGTACGGGTGGAGAGTAGCGGATGGTGGGTTGAGTAGCCTCCCAAATGGGTTGCATTCTTTCATTGACATTACATGTGACATAAAATGGGCCTTTGGGCGTCTGCTTTCTGAAGAAAGGCTTGCCCAAGAATATGAAATATGAAAAGGCTTAGGCCCAGTGTTATGAATTATGAAATATGAAAAGGGCTATGGCCCAGTACATGTTTGAGATTGGATTTGGGCTTAGACCCAACAGTGTCATTGTTTTGGGCTCGAAAGGGCTTGTTGCACTGAGTTTCCAAACTCACCCCTTTCCTTAACCTTGCGGTGAGCCTTGATGTGGGGACTCAATGAGGAGGATTCAGAGTAGCCACGGTGATTGTCTTTGGACTTTTAAATAAGCGTTGGTTTTATTAGTTTCCTTTAATTATTATTTATTTTGGGTTGTAATAAGGCCATTTTAACTTTCCTTTTATTTCTTTTCGGGATTATTTTAATTTGAATAACTTCAAACCTAGTTAATAATTATTCAAATGGGCTAGACTTAGGACGTGTTTTCAAAACGATCTTGTTTTCAAAAGAGTTCAACACCACGATTAATCGATTTATCAAAGTCGTTCACTTAAACAAATTTAAACTCGATATAAAAAAGTGTGGCTATGGTTGTGAGCATGTCTAGGATTGGATCCAATCAAAGAGCTTGGTACTTAAGCAGCCTTTATGGCTCACCTCCTCTGTCTCGGATACCTACCTGGTGCCCAGCTTCCATACACTTTGTTAACTCAACAAAATATATGGTTTTAAAACACTAAAACGGAACGTGGGTTTTCAACTCCAATGTGGCACGTCAGATTCGGCCATAACGTCTGGGCCGGGTTTGGGGTGTTACACTTTGTATTAGCCTCATTTTAACAGACATATCACAAATCATTTTCACCACATTTCATACATCACAAGTATAGGCCCATGATCAAAGGTCACCATAGAATCATCCTCATGTGTAACTTACTTGTTTAAAACCTTACGACATCCTAGTCACTTAATGAACACATCATTCAAATAACCAAGTTCATGCACTTATTCATCACAAAACTCACAAAGCAATACATAGAGAGTCTGCCGTTGAACACTTCGGATCAATCCTCGATACTTGGTGGTTTCAGCACATAGCTCCACCCATCATATAGTTCAGCTCTCTTGTACACATGGTGAACACTCAGTACCACCCATGTGACCTAGCCAATTTATCTCGTAGCTCTCTTGTCTACATGGTGTCCTTCACCTGGAACCACGCCTGTGACCTAGCTACATATATCTATAGCTCTCTTGTCTATATGTTGTACACATAGTATCACCCATGTGACCTAGCTACATCATAATGTCTTGTAGCTCTCTTGTACACATGATGTGCACTCAGCACCATACATGTGACCTAGCTACACACTATCTGTATCATCCAATCTTTCCGAAGGTTCAACTAGGATTTCTCTCTCTTTTCCAACAATTTCACCAATCAAGTAATTATCCACAAACATATTTCCAATATTATTATAAAATATCATAATACATGTAATATTGATGTATTACTTACATATAAACTTACATCTCATTTAATATCAAGGCAATAACATTAAATTACACATTGCCTTATTAAAAATCATATGAACTTACAATTTCCCATAATATCCATAATCATAGAAATCAAATTTATGTATGATAATTCAATGCGTTCATGTACCATAAACATATTTTTAAATTAATTCATAAACTTGGCACCATAATCATTTAATTTAACATAATTCAATTAATTCACTAAATTTAACTTTCAAATATAAATTACAGACAAGATTATTGTGTATTATTATCATACCAACTTACATACTTTAAACACCTCGAAATTATAATAAATATATCAAATTTACATTGAAACATGCATAAATTAATGCTTATTATACATATGAACTTACCTCGATACTAAAACGAACATTTTACCAACTTTCCCAATTTTTGTATTTTCTCTCATTTTAGGTTCAAATCTCATTTTCCGGGATCTAAAACATCATATTTTACTTATTTAATTAATTTACTATTCAAAAAGTCCTTAACTCAAACTTTGGAAAATTACAATTTTTCCCTAAATTTGCATATTTACACTTTTGCCCCTAGGCTCTGGAATTAAACTTCATCCCTTATTCTTATGTTTTATGACATGCTGATCACTTTTCCTTCTATGGCAACATCAAATTCTCACTCTAACATATACTTATGACTATTAGGTATTTTACCGATTAAGCCCTTTACTCGTTTTCACTCAAAACCGAGTAGCACAAGTTGTCTAACATAATTTAAAACCTCATATTATATTATAAAACAGCAAAATAAACACATTTCACCTATGGGTATTTTTCCAAATATGAACCCTAGCTTAAATTATTGCTAGAATAAGCTTAATCAAATTATCAGGATTCTAAAAACGTAAAGAACTTGAAAAACGGGGTTAGAACGGACTTACTATTGAGCTTGGAAAGCTTGAAAACCCTATCCATGGCTTCCCCCATGCTAAATTCGGCCTCCATGAAAAAGATGAGTCAATTTTGGCTTTATTTTCCCTTTTTATTTCTTTTAATTACCAAATGACCAAAATGCCCTTCCTTACTAAACTTTCAAAAATTCCATACATGTCCAATTTTTTTCCATCACTTAGAAATTGGTCAAATTTCTATTTAAGACCTCCTAATTAATATTTCAAAGCAATTTCATACTAGAAACTTCTAGAATGCATGTTTTGCAACTTATTCAATTTAGTCCCTAACTTCAAATTGAGCACTTTATGCATAGAATTTCTTCACGAAATTTTCTCACAATCATGCAATCATATCATAGACCTCAAAATAATCATAAAATAATTATTTCTATCTTGGATTTTGTGGTCCCGAAACCTCTGTTCCAACTAGACCCAATTTTGGGCTATTACAACTCTCCCCCCTTTTAGAGATTTTCGTCCTCGAAAATCTTACCGGAGTGAAGTTTAGTATCTTTCTCATAATTTCCAGCATTACTAACTAATTTTTTTCAAGACGATAATTTCAGAAACACTCTGTCATCAATTTGAATCCCAAGACAACTTAGTCAACTCTGATATTTCTCTAACTCTGTCCTTCACTTGTCAACCATTCTCAGTCTCTGGTCATATCTATAATTATTTTATCACTGAACTCTTTGATTCCACACTTAGGAACTTAGTCAACATGATTCTCATGAATTTCCATTATATACACCTCATCGGTAAGGGGGTGAGGTCGTACAGTCTCTAACTCGATTCTGACATATATCTATATGACACATTTTTTTCATTATCCACATATGTCATTATAATCATACTATCCACTTCAAACAATTTATTATTCATATCTGTCTTACATAAAATTTCCAATTATCTCATTTCAAATAAGTGCACTCACTCATACATTCTATGAATTTTGAATAACTTTAGTCATCACATTTACTAATTAATTTAGTCAAGCATGCAACAACATATGTAGGCCAAACAAATATGAATAAATATATCACTATGTAAACTTTTATCTCACATATTATCACATATACATATATTACGTCATACCTTCCCGAGTTTAACACATCATAGCTACACTTTATTCAAATACTTCAATATTACTATTAAATGGTCAGATGCAGCTCGGTTGGAGAATACTTCATTTTAAACAAAATGGTCCTCATTAGTGTCGGGAGACATCACACTATCACATATTTGTGGCATGTATAACTAAACTCTCACACTAGCTATGTTAGTCCGAGAATTGACTAAACCTACTCTGATACCACTAAATGTAACACCCCTTACCTGTACCCAAGGCCGGGATAAGGTACGAGGTGTTTTCGGGCAAACATACAAACATTAAACTAAAATACGGGCCATAAAATTTCATTCATATTTCAAAAAGTTCATTCACTTACAAATAGTCCCTTATTTGAGTCTACGAAGCCCAAAACATACTTTAGAAAGGGTTCGGGACTAAACCAAGAACTTATAAAAATGTTGGAAATTTCATGCTTTAAGGCTCCACACGCCCGTGTCCCAAAGTCGTGTTCCATACATGGCTGAGACACATGGTCGTGTCTCTGCCTGTGTGGAATATACCTAGGCTATTTTCCAAGATTTGGTCAACCTTAATCTCTTACACACTTATACAAAATCAAAAGCATATAACATGGTATTCATTTAATGATTAAATATTCTCAATTAAACCACAAACATAGCATTTGTATGTTATCATACATGTGTATCTCATACTCATTTTACCTTGTTTATTATAGTACCACTTATACATTTATACCAAGATTATCATCTTACCAAATATCTTCAGCTTAATCATCAAGCATTCATATTTAAAACTAGATCATATCTTTATAAAATACCACAATTCAGATGCGCAAAATAACATATTTACCTGAAACATTTCAATTCAACTCCATACCCAACAAGCATTACATTGAGACTAGTCATATATATATATACATGTCATGATACATATCATTCTATTTTTGTTTTCTTATAAACACATATAATTTATTTCATTATATCAATATTTCATATACCATAGTTTCCATGTATTCCACATATATTTATTTTCCTCCTCCTCCTCTCCATTCCACATCCTTAATGTATATAGCATTCTTGTAAGTACGATTCCACAATTTACTAATAAATGCTTACATCAAACTGTCCACATGAGTCATAATCACTTACTTATTTATAATTCGAGCTACAAAGCTCCAAATTAAGATCCGTAAATTTATCCTGAAACTAGAATCACATATCTTTCCACCATAAAATTTTCATAATTTTTTGTTTAGCAAATTAGTACATTTTATTCATTAAAATTTCCCCTGTTTCACATTCTGACAATTTTGACCTCTCTTCACTAAAAATTAATTATCTCACAATAAAGAAATAGGATAATGTTCTTGTTGATTTATATTGAAAATAGACTCATTAGGGATTTTAAAAATATAAGTTTAAGACTCTAATTAGTTTTATCCAAATTTTTGTGATTTTCCAAAGTCAGAACAGGGGATCACGTAATAATTCTGAACCAGTCTCACAAAAACATAAATATCTCAAAATATAGAACTAATTTTCTTTCTCTGTTTCTTTTATATGAAAATAGACTCATTAATATTTAATTTTATATCTCATTCAGTCTCTGATTCAATTTATACTATTTTCGGTGATTTTTCAAAATCACATCACTGCTACTGTCCAAAACAGTTTTATTGCTAATTCACTCTTTCACACTTTCTTTGTATTCGCCTCATTTTAACATACATATCACAAATCATTTTCACCACATTTCATACATCACAAGTATAGGCCCATGATCACAAGGTCACCATAAAATCATCCTCATGTATAACTTACTTGTTTATAACCTTACCACATCCTGGTCACTTAATGAACACATCATTCACATAACCAAGTTCATGCACTTATTTATCACAAAACTCACAAAGCAATACATAGAGAGTCTCCCGTTGAACACTTCGGATCAATCCTCGATACTTGGTGGTTTCAGCACATAGCTCCACCCATCATATAGTTCGGCTCTCTTGTACACATGGTGAACACTCAGTACCACCCATGTGACCTAGCTACATATATCCCGTAGCTCTCTTGTCTATATGGTGTACACATAGTATCACCCATGCGACCTAGCTACATCATAATGTCTTGTAGCTCTCTTGTACACATGATGTGCACTCAGCACCATACATGTGACCTAGCTACACACTATCTCAGATCATCCAATCTTTCCAAGGTTCAACTGGATTTCTCTCTTTTCCAACAATTTCACCAATCAAGTAATTATCCACAAGCATATTTCCAATATTATTATAAAATATCATAATACAAGTAATATTGATGTATTACTTACATATAAACCTACATCTCATTTAATATCAAGGCAATAACATTAAATTACACATTGCCTTATTAAAAATCATATGAACTTACAATTTCCCATAATATCCATAATCATAGAAATCAAATTTATGTACGATAATTCAATGCGTTCATGTACCATAAACATATTTTTAAATCAATTCATAAACTTGGCACCATAATCATTTAATTTAACATAATTCAATTAATTCACTAAATTTAACTTTCAAATATAAATTACAGCATTATTGCTGTATTATTATCATACCAACTTACATACTTTAAACACCTCGAAAATTATAATAAATATATCAAATTTACATTGAAACATGCATAAATTAATGCTTATTATACATATGAACTTACCTCGACACTAAAACGAACATTTTACCAACTTTTCCAATTTTCGATTTTTCTCTCATTTTAGGTTCAAATCTCATTTTCCGGGATCTAAAACATCATATTTTACTTATTTAATTAATTTACTATTCAAAACAGTCCTTAACTCAAACTTTGGAAAAATTATAATTTTTCCCCTAAATTTTGCATATTTACACTTTTGCCCCTAGGCTCGGGAATTAAACTTCATCCCTTATTCTTATGTTTTATGACATGCTGATCACTTTTCCCTTCTATGGCAACATCAAATTCTCACTCTAACATATACTTATGACTATTAGGTATTTTTACCGATTAAGCCCTTTTACTCGTTTTTACTCAAAACCGAGTAGCACAAGTTGTCTAACATAATTTAAAACCTCATATTCTATTATAAAACAGCAAAATAAACACATTTCACCTATGGGCATTTTTCCAAATATGAACCCTAACTTAAATTATTGCTAGAATAAGCTTAATCAAATTACTGGGATTCTAGAACTTGAAAAACGGGGTTAGAACGGACTTACTATTGAGCTCGGAAAGCTTGAAAACCCTATCCATGGCTTTCCCCATGCTAAATTCGGCCTCCATGAAAAAGATGAGTCAATTTTGACTTTATTTTCCCTTTTTATTTCTTTTAATTACCAAATGACCAAAATGCCCTTCCTTACTAAACTTTCAAAAATTCCATCCATGTCCAATTTTTTTCCATCACTTAGAAATTGGTCAAATTCTAATTAAGACCTCCTAATTAATATTTCAAAGCAATTTCGTACTGGAAACTTCTAGAATGCATGTTTTGCAACTTATTCAATTTAGTCCCTAACTTCAAATTGAGCACTTTATGCATAGAATTTCTTCACGAAATTTTCACACAATCATGCAATCATATCATAGACCTAAAAATAATCATAAAATAATTATTTATATCTTGGATTTTGTGGTCCCGAAACCTCTGTTCCAACTAGACCCAATTTTGGGCTATGACAATACAAGCATTCCATTCTTCATGATAACATACTTTCACTCAGATAAAATCATCATTCATACTTGCATACAAACTATCTTATTAACAAAAAAATGTCTCTAAACATTCATTTATTAAAACATACTTATGAAAGAAATGATTGAAACATACCTGAAAATTTTAAAGATTTTGATCAATTTGAGCAATTATTTGCCTTACCCCTTTAAAGAGAAGCAATATTCTCATTGCAAACACAAATTAATGAATGAAAATTGAACACCAAGTAGGGTTGTAAAGAAAGAGAGGTGAGTCATTAAGACTGCTGAAATACCAAGTCTTTCCTAATAACCCAATCCTAGACATGTTCATTACCACATCACTTAGTCTTTTTCTTTCTAAAGAAGTGTTAAGTTTATTCATGCTTGTTATTGTTTATTCTATAGAAATTAAATCCTAATTATGAAAGAAATAAATTCCTAAAGACCTAAAAATAATTAAATAAATAACAATACAAGAATCCACCATTTTATTTTTCTAACTCATTTCCCTTGTCTTTTTCAGCTCTATCTCCACTTGCACCGTCAGTATCTTCCATCAATGTCTCAAAGATAGCATCTGGGAACTCATGAACAAAAGTATTAGAGATATTTTTAAAAGTATTTCGAATTGAGTCATCTTTAATTTTTGCACATTTCCAGTAAATTTGTTGTTAATTGTGCATGAACTTGCACATATCCATCATAATTGACAACTCTAATTTCTTTGAAGCACTAGCAAAAGTCGGCATTGGAGTTATAGATTCAGGTTCAACATTTAGCTTGACTATTTCTTTTTCTAGCTCAACCTCTGGTTCAGAGGTTTCAGACCCTTCAACTGGTTTAGGACTGTTTGGTTCTTTGTCAAATTATTTTTCTTTAGTGTCTGTAACTGAATTAGCTTCAGTTTTAGTTTCATTTGTTGACTCCTAGGTACCTGACTCTGTTATTCAGCTCATGCACCTTTTCTACTAACATTTCAAGATCATGATTTGTAATGCACCCTTGAACATATTGCCCCTTTAGATTTGATTGTGTTTTAACATGGGCCCTTAAGCAAAGTGAAGTGATTAATGATGGGAAATAAGCACTTCTTGTCTTCTTTTTAGCATAATTAAAAATCTCCTTGAGAATAATTTTCCCAACATTAATGAACTTTTCTGTCAAAATTGCATAAAACAAGAGCATCCGTTCCATCGAGATGGTGGAACTATGTAAGATAGGCATAAAACTATAGCTAACGAAATAAAACCATACCTTTGCTACTGGTTTTAGGATTCCCTTTGGCAAGAATGGCTCCCATACTTTCTTATAATCCATTGGGATCTCAGATTTGTCACAACAACAAGCTCTTGTTGAAGAAAATCCCAATTGATATTGTTCAGCACAGGGTGGTACTCATCTTCTTCAACATCAGGTCAGTTAAATAAATCATTGATGGACTTAGAAGTAAGAGGTGTAACGCCCCAATTTTTAGGTTTTCTGTGTTTTTGTGATTTTTAAAATTTGTGTGTGTTCTGGTTGGTTAAAATATATATTTTAGTAGGTTAGTGGGCCTTTGGAAGGCCCAAACTTAAGTTAAATCCGTGGTAGTCTTCGAAATTTTAATTTTATGAACAGGTGATGCAATTGGCTTTTGGGCTTTTAAGAGTAAAGGGGTAAAAGATGACACAAAAAGGAGTGTGTTGTAGTGGCAAGGTGGCGCCACTTAGGGGACAAGGAAGTGACGCCATAGAGGAAGCAAGCGGTCCAAGGTTCAAGTCTTGGCTCTTGCAATATATTTTGGTTTTTTTTTTCAATAAATCTGGAAGCAAGTAGGTGTGCTTTAAAGTTTAATGTGTTGGATTTATGACACAAATGAGTTGATGGCCTAGTGGTGGTGGCGTGAATTGGCATATGAGATGACTTTGGTTCGAATCCCTTGGCACGCAAAGGTTGATTATTTTGCTATGTTGGAACGGCAAGAGTTGGTGTGGGTTTTAAACTCTGGTGATGGAGGGATCCCACATCGGGAAGCTAACATAAGAGTAGATGGAGAGCTGGCTTTAAATAGAGTAAACCATGAGGAGAGTAGGCATACCCTTCTTGGCTGATCCCTTTCACTTTCTAACGTGTTCGTTTGGGTTGGGCGTCAGCTAAGAGTGTTTGGAGCGCGGATTAACTGCAGTCTCCTAACAGGTGTGTATTTCTCATTACTCTAGCAATAGGACGGCTATTTCGGGTCGCGATGGGCTAAAATGGGCCATGTAGTCCCAATGGGTCCGTAGGCCCAAGTGGATAAGTTGTAGAATTACCGAAATACCCCTATAGGATAGAATTACCAAAATACCCTTGTAGGGTAGAAATACCGAAATACCCCTGTAAGGTAGAATTACCGAGATACCCTTGTGGGGTAAAATTACCATTTTGCCCCTAGGGTGTTAAATGACTATTTTGCCCCTCGTGCGTAAATGACTAACTTGTGTGATGATTGGGTTAGTTGTCGTGGATTTATGTTAGTTATCGTTAGTTTGTAAGTCTACTGTGTTAGTGATCGATTGTAGGATTATCGCGTGGGAGATATCGTCATCAATCGTCATCAACCAGGTGTGTAAACGGCACCCTCCCTTAGACTGAATCGGTAAAAGTCGAAATGCCGAAACGTTGGTATTTTGTGAACTCGCAAGCGTGCGAGCACTCGTGAGACAGTTGTTAATGAATATGGTGCATTTGGATGATTAGAGTGTAGAGTGTGCATTTTCGTGCACAACGGTATTTTTGGGCTTAATGGGCCGAGAACGGGCCAATGGGCCAACGAGGCCCACTTTGGTAAAAAGACGAGGTAAGTACTTCTGATTACTTGGTAAACGTTAGAATGATCATGAAACCCTAGCAATAGGTAATAATTACTGAAATACCCTTATGCATGCAAAATTACGATTTTACCCCTAGGGTTATTTTTTTCTGAAAAGCATGATGTTCTGTTTCTGTATATGTATGCCATGACATATTATTTCTGTTGCATGGGACATGGGTTTATATTGATGGAGGAAGCGTTCTGTGTAATATCCTGATTTTGGGCCTAGTCAGAATAGTGGTTTCGTGACCACAAAATCCGAGATAGAAATAATTATTTTATGATTATTTTAAGGTCTATGATATGATTGCATGATTGTGTGAAAATTTCGTGAAGAAATTTTATGCATAAAGTGCTTAATTTGAAATTTGGGACTAAATTGAATAAATTGCAAAACTTGTGTTCTAGAAGTATTTTGCATAAAATTGAATTAGATTATTAATTAGAGGTCCTTAAAGAGTAATTTTACCAATTTCTAAGTCTATGGACAAAATTGGACATGGATGGAATTTTGGAAAGTTTAGTAGTAAGGGCATTTTGGTCATTTAGGGTAAAATGAATTAAAATACAAAATTAAAGCCAATTTTGCTCATCTTCAACCCCATGGCCGAATATAGCAAGGAGAAACCATGGCTAGGGTTTTCAAGCTTCCAAGCTCGATTGTAAGTCCGTTCTAGCCTCGTTTTAATGATTTTTACGTTTTTGGAGTCCGGTAGCTCGATTTAGCTTATGCTAGCAATAATTTAACCTAGGGTTTATATTTGGAAAAATACCCATAGGTGAAATTTGTGTATTTTGGTGTTTTATGATAGAATATTAGGTTTTAAATTATGTTAGACAACTTGTGCTACTCGGTTTTAAGTGAAAACGAGCAAAAGGGCTTAATCGGTAAAAATACCTAATAGTCATAAGTACATGTTAGAGTGAGAATTTGATGTTGCCATAGAAGGAAAAATGATCAGCATGTCATAAAACATAAGAAAATAGGCTGAATTTTAATTTACGAGCTTTGGGGCAAAAGTGTAAATATGCAAAAGTTTAGGGGCAAAATTGTAATTTTTCCAAAATATGATTTGGGTCAATTTGAATAATGTGAGTCCTAATTAGACTATATTTTAAATGATAGAGCAAGGAAACTTGAAATTCAGGCTAAAATGGGGAAAATACCAAGTCAGAGACGAAATGGTAAAATAGCCATTTTAGCATACGAGGTAAGTTCATGTGTAAATAATGTAGCATAAATGTTATTTTTAAGTTATTAATGTTAATTATATGATATGCTGATTTTAAATCATGAAACGTTATGTTTTGTGGTTATTGTTGAATAATATGTAATTATGTGAATTACTTGATGAGTATGAACTAGCACCGAGTATCGGTTCCGATATTCCGTGGAAGACGGCAAAGATGTGAGATCGAGGAAAAAAGCCCGTTTGAACCTTAGGAATAGATTAGGATACAAGTGACATATCACCGGGATATTTGGGCATCCGAACTCGTTGAGTTGAGTCCGAGTTCACTTATGGATGCAAATGTTCGAACTCGTTGAGTTGAGTCCGAGTTCGAGAGATGTAACTAGGCATCCGAACTCGTTGAGTTGAGTCCGAGTTCACTTATGGATGCGAACGCCCGAGCTCGTTGAGTTGAGTCCGAGTTCACTTATGGGCGGGTTACATGTAGCTTGGCTACATATGTGGCACTTATGTGCAAACTTTCCATGTATCCGAATTATATTCCGATGTGTTCAACGGGTAAAGTTCTACTCAAATGGAGGAATACTCAAGATGAAAGGGACGTATTGCTAAGTGTTGTGAAATGGATACTTTGAACAGGTATGTACTTAACCCTCGGGTTGAAAACTCAATATAACAACAATATGGTAAGATGATAAATGAAAAGGTGATATGAATGTCTTGGTGATGATTATGCAAATGATGTTTTATGTTTGCTTATATGGTTATGTTACTTGCTATTTGAATGTGAGCTTACTAAGCATTTATGCTTACTCCCTCCTTTTCATTCCTTGTAGTGTTGACAAGCCAGCTCGGAAATCGGAAAAGGTCGGAGGCACGCTCACACTATCCGTATACCATCTTGGCGTAATGGCTTGTATATTTTGAGTATGGCATGTATAGCATTATAATCATTTTGTATATATGGTCTTATGATATGGTTATTGAGTGGTATGGAAATAGAAATGCTTGGTAATGATTAGCCATTGGAATGGCTAATCATGATCATATTTGGTATTATGTATGTCAAATTGCTAGCTAATCCATGGAAACCATGAAATAGGTAAAATTTACCATAAAATAGATTCAGACAGCAGCAGTGACGTGAGTTTAAAAAATCACTAAAAATAGTAGAAATGGAATTAAATAATGAATAAGTTATGGAATCGAAGTTTGATGAGTCTATTTTCATATGGAATAAGCAAAACAGGTATATGAGCTATATTTTATGAGATGTTTAAATTTTTGTGAAATAGGGCCAGAGCGATTTCTGGATCCCCTGTTCTGACTTTAGAAATTCACCATAAATTTTACAAAGATAATTAGAAATCACACTTTATATGTACAGATTCCTTATTGAGTCTAGTTTTATTAGAGACAAACGGCATAGTCATTGAAGCTCTGTACAGGGAGATATCTGATTCGTAATACACAGAGGTCAGAGTAGTTGAACCCTGAAACAGGGGAGACTTTAACTAATAAACTGTACTAATTGGCCCAACCAAAAATTCTAGAAAAAATTAGTAGATATATATATATGAGTCTAGTTTCAGGAAAAATTTACGGAATTGGATTTCGAGTTTCGTAACTCGAGATATGATTTTTAAAGCGACTGTGATGCAGTTAGCTAGCTTGTCTGGAAATTTTAAAATGAATTGTATGAACTGTTTAATTAATGAATTAAGTCCGTTAACACCTCGTGTTCGACTCCGGCAACGGTATCGGGTATGGGGTGTTACATTTAGTGGTATCAGAGCAGGTTTAGTCGGTTCTCGGACTAACCTAGCATGTGTAAAAGTTTAGCTATACATGCCACTTATCTGTGATAGTGTGATGTCTTCCGACGCGTATGAGTACCGTTTTATTTAGACAGGTACTCTCCAACCGAAATGCAAGTGCAGACCATGTTCACGGTTATGTGAAGGTATTTGAGTAAAGTTATGATTATGATAAGTCTCGGTTCAGAAAAGTATGAATAAAAGTTTATGATACATATGTGATAATATGTGAGATGAAAGTTCATGTTGTGATAAATATCCATATTTGCTTAATGCTCATACGATGTAGTGTATGTGGCTTACTTGATAAGATGAACGGAATAAATAAAAAGTAGTAGAGGTATGAATAAAGGTTATAATATCATAATACGAATGAAAATGTCCTTGTCTTGATTGGACGTTGAATGTTGATGAATGTTAATGATATACAATTTTTTTTATGAGATAAAGGATTATAATGAAATGAACTTATCTATGTTAAATTATTGGACTGAATTATATGATTGTAATGATATGTACATGATGATGCACAAAATGAAAGTTGTGATTGTGATGCAAATATCTATGTTTGTTTGGCCTTATATAATGTCATGAGCATGAATTAATTTAATTAAATGAATGGATAAGTAAAGCTGTCTAGAAAACATAGAATGTATGCATAAGTATATTGTCTAAATGGGACAATAGGAAAATTGGTGTAAGCCAACATGAATGAATGACATGATTTTGATGATGTTACTATGATGATGGAAGTTGTGTCATATGTGTATGTATAAGAAAGTCGAGTCGAGGTCCTACAACCCTCCCCTTACCAAAGTGGTACTTATAATGGAATTTCATGAGATTTGTATTGAATAAGTTTCCGCTTGAGAACCCAAAGAGTTCAAGTGATAGAATAATTATAAGTATGATCCGAGATTGAAAATGAGCTGATAAGTAAAGTCGAGCCGTAAAGTATCGGATTGATATAAAGATTATTGGAATTATGCATCGTCTCAGTTAGAGAAGGAATTCTCTTTGGTAAATCGAATTACTCAAGTGCAAGGTCAAGAAAAGTGTATATCGAAATTTATTCAGAATCGACATTCTTTAGTGAATGATTTAATATGAAATTTGTGACGGCAGAACTAGTTGGGGAAATGATATTTCAAATGTGAATTATCCGAGTGTGACAGTTATGACCGGATGATTTAGCGATCTCTTTTGAGATGTTCTTTGTGTTCACCCGTTCGTAAATATTTCTATGGCTATTGATCTTCGAAGAAATTCTTGTTATATGGGAATGTCTTCTAATTCGGTGTTGGATGAAAGCATTGGTAGTCTGATTGGTTTATAATTTATATTGCTTTATTTCATCGGGTATTCTATTTCATTTCGTCGATAAGAATTGATGAGAGAATTCATATGATATTATGATTCTGCTTTCTTCTACTTGATGCTTCATCGATATATATGTATGGGAAGATATATTGATCTTGTTATATTTGATTTCAGTGGGATTAAATGATGTTTTCTTCGGACTTTCTTTCTTTGAAGAATTATCGGGTATTCCGTATTTTCTCTATGAGTTTGGTTTTCGATTCTCCGGCATAGTATCGTATCTTGGGTTTCTTTATCCCGGATCTCTTTATTCGGATTTCTTTATTCGGGTTTTCTATCTTGGATTTCTTTATTCGGTTTTCTTGTTATCTTTGTTCCATAATTTGTCAATTACGACTCATGTTCAAGTGGGTTCTCAGACCCATGATAATCATGTCAAATATGACTATACTTCTAATTTGATCTTGGTAATGTGGTGATTTTAGTATTGGGATTTTTCTAATTTCGTGTAAGGATTTGACATCAAGAAAGGCATAGGTGATAAAAGCGCGAGTTTCAAATCGGTATGGTAAATTATTTATTTGAAAGATTTCATGTGACAATTATGTCGGATTATTTTCCCAAGTTTGATAATAGAATTTCATTTTGTACGGATCAAAGAGTAAGTAGTTTGAACGAGAAGTGTATATTTATTAGAAAGAGTTGAATATTAGTTTAAGTCACTACGAATGATAAGGTTTCCATCTTGTGAAAGCTGAAAAGTTTATTACATATTGACAAAGTTCGGATAGATGAGAATATTGGTAACCGAAGCGTCTGAACTAGACTAGTCTACATTGAGCAAAGACTTCTTGACTTTCAGTAATGTATTGTTGTATGAATTGTGATGTGTTTCAAGACAGTGAGGTAATGTGATAGTTTAGAGCATCCGATGTTACATAAAATCGGAGTTGTTAAAGGGTTAAAGCCGAGCATTGGGATCTATCAAAATTATCCTTGTCAATGTTGATATTGGGATGGAAATGAGAAGGATTATTCTTGAGGCCATATCGAATTATTTCTATGGCGTAAAGAGGAAAATGTGATGTATCCTATTGTTAAATGTTTGGCGAGATCTATAAATCACATCTCAGTATTGAATGGATTCCTACTCATCGATTCATGGAATTTCGTGTCTCTTTGATTGTTGGATTTCTTGGAATTCGGTCTCCATTAAATCAAGTTGAGATCCGGTTTTATGTCATGATATCATGGGAAATTGAGAAGGGTTGAAAATTTAAGAACAGTTGAGAGTTGAGACTGTAAGCTTTTAGATCATATGAGAAATTGAAAAGATGTATTGAGGTACAGTCTAAGTGCAAGTTCTTCGGCACCAAATATGAGATTAAAAGTGAAGACCACTTTTTCGGTAAGATTTTCGGGACGAAAATCACGAAGGGGGAGAGTTGTAATATCGATTTTGGGCCTAGTCGGAATAGTGGTTTCGTGACCACAAAATCCGAGATAGAAATAATTATTTTATGATTATTTTAAGGTCTATGATATGATTGCATGATTGTGTGAAAATTTCGTGAAGAAATTTTATGCATAAAGTGCTTAATTTGAAATTTGGGACTAAATTGAATAAATTGCAAAACTTGTGTTCTAGAAGTATTTTGCATAAAATTGAATTAGATTATTAATTAGAGGTCCTTAAAGAGTAGTTTTACCAATTTCTAAGTCTATGGACAAAAATTGGACATGGATGGAATTTTGGAAAGTCTAGTAGTAAGGGCATTTTGGTCATTTAGGGTAAAATGAATTAAAATATAAAATTAAAAGCCAATTTTGCTCATCTTCAACCCCATGGCCGAATATAGCAAGGAGAAACCATGGCTAGGGTTTTCAAGCTTCCAAGCTCGATTGTAAGTCCGTTCTAGCCTCGTTTTTAATGATTTTTACGCTTTTGGAGTCCCTAGCTCGATTTAGCTTATGCTAGCAATAATTTAACCTAGGGTTTATATTTGGAAAAATACCCATAGGTGAAATTTGTGTATTTTGGTGTTTTATGATAGAATATGAGGTTTTAAATTATGTTAGACAACTTGTGCTACTCGGTTTTAAGTGAAAACGAGCAAAAGGGCTTAATCGGTAAAAATACCTAATAGTCATAAGTACATGTTAGAGTGAGAATTTGATGTTGCCATAGAAGGAAAAATGATCAGCATGTCATAAAACATAAGAAAATAGGCTGAATTTTAATTTACGAGCTTTGGGGCAAAAGTGTAAATATGCAAAAGTTTAGGGGCAAAATTGTAATTTTTCCAAAATATGATTTTGGGTCAATTTGAATAATGTGAGTCCTAATTAGACTATATTTTAAATGATAGAGCAAGGAAACTTGAAATTCGGGCTAAAATGGGGAAAATACCAAGTTGTGGACGAAATCGTAAAAATAGCCATTTTCGCATACGAGGTAAGTTCATGTGTAAATAATGTAGCATAAATGTTATTTTTAAGTTATTAATGTTAATTATATGATATGCTGATTTTTAAATCATGAAACGTTATGTTTTGTGGTTATTGTTGAATAATATGTAATTATGTGAATTACTTGATGAGTATGAACTATCACCGAGTATCGGTTCCGATATTCCGTGGAAGACGGCAAAGATGTGAGATCGAGGAAAAAAGCCCGTTTGAACCTTAGGAATAGATTAGGATACAAGTGACATATCACCGGGATATTTGGGCATCCGAACTCGTTGAGTTGAGTCCGAGTTCACTTATGGATGCAAATGTTTGAACTCGTTGAGTTGAGTCCGAGTTCGAGAGATGTAACTAGGCATCCGAACTCGTTGAGTTTAGTCCGAGTTCACTTATGGATGCGAACGCCCGAGCTCGTTGAGTTGAGTCCGAGTTCACTTATGGGCGGGTTACATGTAGCTTGGCTACATATGTGGCACTTATGTGCAAACTTTCCATGTATCCGAATTATATTCCGATGTGTTCAACGGGTAAAGCTCTACTCAAATGGAGGAATACTCAAGATGAAAGGGACGTATTGCTAAGTGTTGTGAAATGGATACTTTGAACAGGTATGTACTTAACCCTCGGGTTGAAAACTCAATATAACAACAATATGGTAAGATGATAAATGAAAAGGTGATATGAATGTCTTGGTGATGATTATGCAAATGATGTTTTATGTTTGCTTATATGGTTATGTTACTTGCTATTTGCATGTGAGCTTACTAAGCATTTATGTAAGCATTTATGCTTACTCCCTCCTTTTCATTCCTTGTAGTGTTGACAAGCCAGCTCGGAAATCGGAAAAGGTCAGAGGCACGCTCACACTATCCGTATACCATCTTGGCGTAATGGCTTGTATATTTTGAGTATGGCATGTATAGCATTATAATCATTTTGTATATATGGTCTTATGATATGGTTATTGAGTGGTATGGAAATAGAAATGCTTGGTAATGATTAGCCATTGGAATGGCTAATCATGATCATATTTGGTATTATGTATGTCAAATTGCTAGCTAATCCATGGAAACCATGAAATAGGTAAAATTTACCATAAAATAGATTCAGACAGCAGCAGTGACGTGAGTTTAAAAAATCACTAAAAATAGTAGAAATGGAATTAAATAATGAATAAGTTATGGAATCAAAGTTTGATGAGTCTATTTTCATATGGAATAAGCGAAACAGGTATATGAGCTATATTTTATGAGATGTTTAAATTTTTGTGAAACAGGGCCAGAGCGATTTTTGGATCCCCTATTCTGATTTTAGAAATTCACCATAAATTTTACAAAGATAATTAGAAATGACACTTTATATGTACAGATTCCTTATTGAGTCTAGTTTTATTAGAGACAAACAGCATAGTCATTGAAGCTCTGTACAGGAGATATCTGATTCGTAATACACAGAGGTCGAGTAGTTGAACCCTGAAATAGGGAGACTTTAACTAATAAACTGTACTAATTGGCCCAACCAAAATTCTAGAAAAAATTAGTAGATTTATATATATATATGAGTCTAGTTTCAGGAAAAATTTACGAATTGGATTTGAGTTTCAGAACTCGAGATATGATTTTTAAAGCGATCGTGATGCGCTTAGCTAGCTTGTCCGGAAATTTTAAAATGAATTGTATGAGCTGTTTAATTAATGAATTAAGTCCGTTAACACCTCGTGTTCGACTCAAACAACAGTATCGGGTATGGGGTGTTACATTCGCAACCTCGCTGCAATCTGGTGGCCTCGCCACATATATTCTGATTCCGTGACTTCGTCACAATATCCGGCACCTCATTTGCAATCTGGTGGCTTCGCCACATATATATATTTGTTCTGGTGGCCTAACCACAATATCTGTATCTAGTGACTTTGTCACAATATCTGGCAGCCTCGCTGCAATTTCTGTGGTGTGTAGCGGTTGGGTGGGTCGAGTAGTCTCCCCACATGGTGTAAGGCTGGTACAGAGGTGTTATGGATGGCTCTAGGTTGGGGTTTCTGCATTCATGATATATTTTTTCTGTATCTGCTATGGGCCTATGGGTTTCATTCTGATATCTGTACTGGGCCAAGGCCCAGATAAGTCTGACTCTGAGGTTTGAGCTGTTTTGGGCTATGGTTGGGTTATGTTACACACTGAGTTTACCGAACTCACCCTTTATTTTCATCTCTGCAGGAAATCCCCAACCATAGTGGGCTTGGAGCTGTAAGGGATTCGGAGTGGCCACATCATCTACAAAGTTAGTTTTTCTAAGTTAGTTTATTTTTATTATTTTATATTCTGATTTAATTTTGGGTTTTAAGTTGTAATAAGGCCACTATTTAAATTTGTTTTTCCGCTATGGTTTTATTTTCTGATTATATTTATACTATGTCAAACTGCTAGTGTTAGGCTGCGCGGGTTTTCAAAATTAATGAGCGTTTTCGAAGACTCAACAAGCACAACAAATGGATAGCCTAAAGATTGATAAACTGGCTTTTCATTCAACTGCTATTTTTACAAAGACCATGTGACAGCCCAAAATAGACCCTAGCCGGAATGTGGTTTCGGGACCACTAAACCGAGTTATAAAAATAATTAATTGTTATATTCTATGCTTACTATGTGTGTGCATGCATATGTGGAAATTTCATTCTCTAATTTTACCCATTTGTATGAGAAAGTATTAAATAGGGATCAAAGTGAAACATGGTGAAATATGATAGGCTAATTTTAAATGGCTTGTTAGTACATGTTAACAAAAAGGTGGAGTTGCATGTCAAATAATCCCTTCCTAAGGAGGAGTGGTGGCCATGACAAGGTTATGGGCAAGGAACATGTTCCCAACATGTTTTACTAATGGATGATGTTAGAAATAATAAACAACTAAGCATGGGTGAGAAAAAAAAAAAATGTGTGTGAGAGAGTAGCATCCCCCATTGCCGTGCAACCAAGAAGAGAAAACAAAAAATTTGTTCATGCTTGCTCTCTCCCTTTTGGCCGAAAATACTAAGAGGAAGAAGGATTTTGATTCATTTCCTTTGTTTAGAAGAGATCTAGAAGGAGATTTGGCTAAGTTTGCATCAAGATTAAGGTATGTATGAGGTTGTGTTGGGAGTTTCATGCATGGTTTGGTTGCTAATTTGATGTGCATGTTAGCCATGGCTCAAATCCTTGTTATGCCATGGAAATGGTATTTGGCCAAAGTTGTTATGGTGATAAAGCCATTGCATGCTAAGTGTGAAGCTTGATGATGATGCATGCAATGATGGATTGTCTACTCTTGAGTAAGATTTTGAGTTTTCTTTTGTGTTTAACCATGATTGAAGTTGAATGGAGCATGATTGTCATATTCGCCATGATGCATTCATGAGCATGGTTCATGCTTCTTGCATGTTAGTTAAAATTTGTATTTTGGATGGCTATGGACACCTTGAAATTCGCCATGCTCATATTGTATATATATGTTTGCACATGATGTTTTGGCTATGAAGTAAGTGATGAATATATTGGTTTAAAGAAGAAGATGTGGAAGAATGCTTGTGAAATTGCAAGCACAATTCGCCTAGCACACATATAAGTGCTTGATGCTATATTATAAGTTTTTAATACAATGTGCAAAGCATTAACTAGTAAAATGCATGCTGTTTTTGTGAGGTATTAGTGCAAAATTGACCTCAACATGTACATGAATATTCGGCCTTGGGTAGCCTATTGAAGGCCTTAGCTTTTCCTTGATGCTCAAATAAATTGTATTGAATTGCTTGATGTAGTATAAAATGTGCATGACCATTGTGTATTCAAGCTAAAGAGTGGCCATATGACCATTTAAACTCCTTGTCATATTTGGCCATAAGCAAGCACAATGAGGTTTTAATAAATTGAATTTGTTTGAATTAGCTCAAGAGCTAAGAGGGCCACAATTGGACAAGGGAAGGAAAAGGTGATCGAATAGCCGAAAAAGCCGTTCGACAACATCCGAGGTAAGTCCTCAAGAAGTGACCCTACTTGAATTATGTGAAATAAAGTATGGATGTGTATTGATTATTGATTATGTATGTATGAGCATTTGAATTCTACCGGGCTAAGTCCGAAGGCGAATATGCTTGTGATTATATTTGCGTTTTGAGCCTTAGTAATGAAAATGAAATATGTATGTCCAATGATTATTGATGTATGTGTACATGAGAAATTGAATGATATCCGGGCTAAGCCTCAAGACAATTATGCTGAAATTATATCCGGTTAAGACCAAGGCAATTGTGCTAGTGGCTATATCCGGGCTAAGACCAAGGCATTCGTATGAAGTTATTCTATCCGGCTAAGACCAAGGCATTTGTGCACGTGATTATATCCGGTTATATTCAAGAATCTTGGGCTGGAGGTGAGTGTTGGTTGCTGTAATGAATTCAATTAGTACACTCGAAAAGCCCAAAGGATAAGGTACGTTATATGTGCATTGGAAAGTCGACATGTTTGAGCAACATTCTCTCAATCGACTAATAAATTTCAGTTATTGAATTGATTGATACTTTGTGAAAGTATATAATGATGAAGTGTGAAGTAAGAATGTGTATTAATGAAATGATGCATTTGGCTATGTGAATGTATTGCTGTAATTAGAGCTGATTATATTCCGTGAGACTTACTAAGCATAAAAAAAAATGCTTACCCTGTTACTTTGGCTCTCTGTTTTATAGATTTCTTTCGGTAGCAATCGGATTCGGGATCAATAAAGTCAAAGTCATCCACACTATCCACGCTCTATTTTGGTATAAATTTTGGTTGAACTTTGAAATGGCATGTATAGGACTACCCCTTGTTGGTTGAATATGTTGTGATGTATATATGTACGGCCATGCGAAAATGGCTCGTAAAAGTGAAGTATCGACTTAGACTAATTGTGGTTTGTATGTATATATTTGGTGTCATGATGTGGCTATGGCTTGAAATGGGAATGTTGGTCATATGATCAGCCATTGGCATGGTTAAAATGATCATATATGAACCTATGTATGGCAAGACTAGTTGGTTCATGGAGACTACCAAATAGGTAAGACCTACCTTAAAACAGATGCTGCCAGCTGCAGTGACGTGAATGTGAAAAATCACCAAAATTCGTAGGAATGGAATTAAATAGTGAATAAGCTATGTAAATGAACCTTGATGAGTCTATTTTCATATGGAAGAAACGAAATGGTCATAGGAGTTACATGTTAAGAGATATTAAAGCTATTGTGAGACAGGGCCAGAATGGTTTCTGGGTTCCCTGTTGCAACTTTAAAAAATTTACTATAAATTATCCAAAAATAATTAGGAGACATACCTTATATGTAAAGATTCCATTTTGAGTCTAGTTTCATTAGAAACAAACGGCACCAGCATTAAAGCCCTGTACAGAGAGATATTCAAGTTATACCACGCGAAGGTCAGAGCAGTCGATCCCTGTAACATGGGTGACTTTAACTAATAAAATGTACCAATTGGCCTGACCAAAAATTCTAGAAATAAATCCATGGATGGATATATGAGTCTAAATTCAGGGAAAATTTACGAAACCAGTTTCCAAGTTTTGAAACTCGAGATATGATTTTTAAGGCGACAGTGACGCAGTTTTCCAGCCTGACTGGAAATGTCAAATGGATGGGCAAAAGAAGTGAACTTGGCTTGTTAACCCCTCGTGTCCGACACCGGCGATGGTCTCGGGTTCGGGGTGTTACAGACCACCCCAATCACTTAAACCAACGAATGCATACTAAGTCGTAAGTCCATGTGACACGTTAGATCTGGCAATAACGTCTGGGCCGGGTTTGGGGTGTTACAAGAGGTACCTTTTTCTTTTGAATGATGACCTTATTAGCATCTTGCATAGTCAAACTAGCATAGAATTCTTGAACTAGTTCATCATCAGGAAGTGAATAAGTATCACAAAATTATTCCCACTTGAGAGCATTGATTTTCTTTCTAATCGGTATAGGAACAACCATCAAATCATGACTTTTCAAGTTAAAACCTTTTTTCGGCATCATAGGTTAATGCTTGAAGATTGAATCAAATCTCTCTTTCACTTCTTCATCGATCAAAATCAGGTTTTTAGGAGTAGTTTTTGAAGATCTGGTTCTTTTGCAAGACATGATATCTTTTCTTGAGAATGTGGCAAAGTTTCTGCACAAAGGGGAAAAGAGAAACCAGCAAGGTGGGTAAGGACTTGCTACGAAAAAAATCTTGCAACGGGAAGGATGGTATAGCGGCAACGACAACGTGCGGCAACAATGGCGATGTGTGATAGCGACAACAGCGATGTACGATAGCGGCATTGGTGCTTTAGCAATCTTCTTGCGGTGGCAATAGGTGATTTTAGCAAAAAGGGAGGAGAAACTAGTGTTTCTTTCAGGATTTGAGGCTAGCAGAACAAAAAGGAGATTTAGGGTTTTTACGGTTAAGAAAATTACTTTGAGGGATATAAAAAATTGTATAATGAAGAAAAGTTTATATAAGGAAGAATTAAGGCAACAAGTAGTGAAAATTTAGCTATATTAGGGTTACTTTGGGCGGCAAGTAATGGGAGTGGTGACAAAGTATGGATTTTTCCCTCCTTTTTGCTGTCTTGGGCCTCAAACTCAGACTGTATTTACAAACTTTTTCAAAAGAAAAAACTGATTAGTACTTGGGCCAAATTTGACCCCCTTTATTAACATAAAAAATTAAAAATTAAACAAAACAAATGAAACTTAAAAATTTTAATCTTAATTAGAAAATTTCTTCTTAACAAATTACATTAAATTAATTCCAAAGAAAGGTTGGAGGGGTCACAGTGGTCCTGCTTAAGTTCCAATCTCCTTAAATAGAATTAATTAAATGTAATAAGCTAAGAAAATAAATTCTAATTATTTATTTATTTACAAAACGAGTTCATGAAAAATCAAGGGTCTATTAATTTGAACAAGGATTCAACATGCTCAACTTCACCATCCTAGTAGTGTTTGAGACATTGACCATTAACTCTAAACGTACCTTTGTAATTGCCGTATAATACAATAGCTCGATAAAGATAAACTCAGTAGATGGTATAGGGTCTTTTCCATCGGGATTTAAGCTTCCAAGGAAATAACTTCAACGTTGAATTAAACAACAAAACTTTCTGACCTTCTTTAAACTCGCATGGTTGTATATGACTATCATGTTATCTCTTTGATCTTGCTTTACACATTTTGGCATTCTCATAGGAAAACAACCTTAGTTCTTCGAACTCATCAAGTTGTAACATCATTCTCTCACCAGCTTGCTTAAGATCAAAGTTCAATTGCTTCAAAGCCCAGTAAGCTCTATTCTCCAACTCTAATGGAAAATGACATGCCTTTCTAAAGACTAACTGATAAGGATTCATTCCTAATGGTGTCTTAAATGCTGTTCGATAGGCCCATAATGCATCATCGAGCCTTCGAGACCAATCTTTTCTGCTAAGGCATACCACCCTTTCAAGGATACATTTGATTGCATGGTTCACTCTTTCAACTTGCCCATTAGACTAAGGGTGATAGGCAGTAGCAATCTTGTGCGTCACATCATATTTTCCAAGCAGCCATTTAAGCCATTTGTTCACAAAGTGAGAACCTTCATCACTAATAATAGCTCTTACTATCCCAAATTATTTAAACACATGCTTATGTAGGAATCACATGACTATCTTAGCATCATTTTTAGGGTATGCTTTAGCTTCAACCCACATGGATACATAGTCCACAGCAACTAAGATGTATTTTTTCCCATACGAAGAAGGAAACAGGCCTAACAAGCCAATGCCCCATACGTCGAACAATTCAATCTCCAAAATGTTTGTCAAGGGCATCTCATTCCTCGTTGATATATTTTTAGTCCTTTGGCATTTATCACAGTTCTTCACATAAGCATAAGCATCTTTAAATAGTGTAGGCCAAAAGAAACCTGAATGTAAAATCTTTGTTGCAGCCCGTGAACCACCAAAGTGTCCCCCACCTTGAGATGAATGGCAATGATACAAGATCTTAGCAATCTAACTTTCAGCTACACATTTTCAGATTATATTATCTGCACACTATTTAAATAAAAACGAATCCTCTCAAAAATAATACCGACTATCATGAAGGAATTTTTCCTTTGTTGCTATGTCATTTTTCGCGGAATTATTCCACATGCAAGATGATAAACCATAATTTATACATATTTTTATCAAATCCTTAGCATATATTTGGATGAATTATCCTTAGATTTGGTGAATTCGATGCTCCTAATCCTTTAATTTTGGTGAATTCGATGCTCCTAATCCTTTAATTTCATGTTTTATACTTAGGTGAGCATAGAAGAGTAAAAAGAGTGAGAAACGGGCCAAAAATGAAGAAAATAGGTCAACATAGGAAATCAACACGGCCTAGACTTCCTTACACGGGCAAACCACACGCTCGTGTCTATTTAATAGACTCGAACACGAGTTGAAGCACTTGCACACGGGCGTGTCCCTGTCGAGCCCAAGTCTAGTCCTATTCGAAAAAGGCCACTCTTGAGGGTTTTGAAGCATTCTAAATCCTATATAAACACCCCAGGAGGGACCTAGAGGGGAGACACGGAGTAGGAGGCAAGGGATTACTCGAAGAAAGCCGATTGATCCATCTCAAAAGCTAGATTATCCTTCAAGACTGAAGATCTCCCTTCAATTTCATTCAGGAGTTTTTTGGGCTTTCTTTATGTTTTGTTATCATTTTTCTGAGATGTTTTCCTTTAAACTTATGAACTAAACCCCTCCAAATACCTAAGGGGAATGAAACCTAAGACAGATCTTGTTATTATTTTCTGAATTATATGATAAATATTTGATTTGTCCTTAATTATGTTTTCTTATTTCTTGTTTTAATATTCCAGGATATTGATTTAAGTATTGATGTGCTTATTCGGAGGAGTAAAAGTCCCTATCTAAGAGTAGATCTAGCATAATTGAGCGGAGTTGATTGCATGCATAGGCATAAGGTGACATAATTTTGCCAGATTAGGGTGAAACCTAATAAAGGAATCCATAGATCGAGTTAATGCAACACTAGGGGTTTTAATTAGCAAGAGATTTCAATTAATCAACCTAGGGTTAGACATTGTTAGTCTCGAGAGAGATAATAATATAAATTAGGGATTTCTACGGATCAAGTCAAATGAATAAATCGTCTAATTCAGATTCAATAACAAGTGAAGTCTAGGTGGATTTTTCCCTTGGGTATTGTCCAAATCGTTCAATTTTCCCAAAATTTATTTCCCCAATTTACTTTCTATGCATTCTTAGTTTAGTAATTAGTTTAGATAAAACAAACCCCTTTATTTTTAGGCTATATAATAAAAAGAAAGTTAACACTAGTACTTTTAGGTCCTTTGGGTTCGACATCCCGGTCTTGCCATAAGCTATACTACTGTCTGATAAGGTGCACTTGCCTTTGTCATGATAATAGTTAAGTTTTGAAGAACAAACATTCATAAATTATAAAACATATCATGATTCACATCACATCAAGTTTTTGGCGCCGTTGCCGGGGAACTAAGATATTAGGAACACTTAATTTTTATTACTTTAGCCATTTATTTTATTGCAATTTAAATTTTATTTTGATTTTTGTTAATAAATTTTCTTTTTTCTTCTGCCAGGTTTTTATAGTTTATGACTAGAAGAAACCCGTCAGAACCATTATTTTTGATAGTGAGATCGATGGTACAGCTTGTAGAAACCGAAGAAAAATAAGGCGAAGCTTAAGATACACAGAGGAAGAGCAAGAGGATGATATTTCTACCATAACCGAGGAGATGGCTAAATATCAGGAAAACCCGCTACCTTCTTGAATTGCCGCTGATCCAGTAAATCAGAATCCTGCTCCATGCACTATGTATGATTATGCTAAACCTACTTTAACAGGAACTGAGTCAAGTATAGTTAGGCCTGCTGTTGCTACAAATAATTTTGAACTGAAACCTAACACGATTCAAATGATACAACAGTTTGTTAAGTTTGATGGTTTGCAGGACGAGAATCCAAACACTCATTTGGTAAATTTTCTGGAATTCTGCACTTTTAAAATCAATGGCATTTTTGATGATGCCATTCACCTTTAGTTATTTCCCTTTTTGTTGAGGAAAAAAGCTAAAAAGTGGTTGAACTCGTTACCACGAGGGCCAATCACTACTTGGGAACAAATGACTGAAAAATTTTACTTAAATTTTTTCGCTAGCTAAAATGGCTAAGTTGAGGAATGATATCTCTTCTTTTATGCAGATGGATTTAGAAACACTCTATGATGCATGGGAGAGATACAAGGATCTATTGAGAAAGTGCCTCACCATGGGTTGCCTTTATGGTTGTAGGTTCAAACGTTTTACAATGGTGTGAACCCCTCAATAGGGCAACTTATCGACGTAGCTACTGGTGGGACTATCAACAACAAAACACCTGAAGTGGCTTACAAATTTATTGAAAAGGTGTCATTGAATAACTATCAGTGGCAAGTCATGAGAACAAAGCTGACAAAAGTAGCTGTTGTTTTCAACCTCGACGTAGTTACTATGCTAACTAACCAGGTAAAACTTTTAAATAAAAAGATTGACGGTTTATATGGTTCTACTCAGGTACATCCAGTGGTGAGATGTGATTCAAATGGAGGAGGATTACACACAGAATAACAATCCTTCAACCCTAACACCGAGGAGGAACAAGTTCAATATATGGGTAACAACAATTCTAGACCTCAAAATAACCCATATAGTAATACTTATAATGTAGGTTGGAGGAACCATCCCAACTTCTCGTGGGGTAGTCAAGGGAATCAAAGGCCACAACATCCTCCGGGTTTTCAAAAACTACCTTACTCACATGAAAAGAAGCTGAACCTTGAAGAGATGCTAACAAAGTTTATCTCGGTGTCAAAAACCCGCTTTCAGAAACTGAAAAGCACTTAAGAATCAACAAGCATCATCCAAGGGCTAGAAACTCAGATAGGATAGCTTGCTAAACTTATTTCTAAATGACCACAAAGTAGCCTGCCGAGTAACACTGAATCTAACCCAAGGGAACAACTCAATGCGATTACCATTCAATACGAGGAAGGGTGTGACAGCCCAAAATAGACCCTAGCCGGAATGTGGTTTCGGGACCACTAAACCGAGTCATAAAAATAATTAATTGTTATATTCTATGCTTACTATGTGTGTGCATGCATATGTGGAAATTTCATTCTCTAATTTTACCCATTTGTATGAGAAAGTATTAAATAGGGATCAAAGTGAAACATGGTGAAATATGATAGGCTAATTTTAAATGGCTTGTTAGTACATGTTAACAAAAAGGTGGAGTTGCATGTCAAATAATCCCCTTCCTAAGGAGGAGTGGCCGGCCATGACAAGGTTATGGGCAAGGAACATGTTCCCAACATGTTTTACTAATGGGTGATGTTAGAAATAATAAACAACTAAGCATGGGTGAGAAAAGAAAAAAATGTGTGTGAGAGAGTAGCATCCCCCATTGCCGTGCAACCAAGAAGAGAAAACAAAAAAATTTGTTCATGCTTGCTCTCTCCCTTTTTGGCCGAAAATACTAAGAGGAAGAAGGGATTTTTGCTTCATTTCCTTTGTTTAGAAGAGATCTAGAAGGAGATTTGGCTAAGTTTGCATCAAGATTAAGGTATGTATGAGGTTGTGTTGGGAGTTTCATGCATGGTTTGGTTGCTAATTTGATGTGCATGTTAGCCATGGCTCAAATCCTTGTTATGCCATGGAAATGGTATTTGGCCAAAGTTGTTATGGTGATAAAGCCATTGCATGCTAAGTGTGAAGCTTGATGATGATGCATGCAATGATGGATTGTCTACTCTTGAGCAAGATTTTGAGTTTTCTTTTGTGTTTAACCATGATTGAAGTTGAATGGAGCATGATTGTCATATTCGCCATGATGCATTCATGAGCATGGTTCATGCTTCTTGCATGTCAGTTAAAATTTGTATTTTGGATGGCTATGGACACCTTGAAATTCGACCATGCTCATATTGTATATATATGTTTGCACATGATGTTTTGGCTATGAAGTAAGTGATGAATATATTGGTTTAAAGAAGAAGATGTGGAAGAATGCTTGTGAAATTGCAAGCACAATTCGCCTAGCACACATATAAGTGCTTGATGCTATATTATAAGTTTTAATACAATGTGCAAAGCATTAACTAGTAAAATGCATGCTGTTTTTGTGAGGTATTAAGTGCAAAATTGACCTCAACATGTACATGAATATTCGGCCTTGGGTAGCCTATTGAAGGCCTTAGCTTTTCCTTGATGCTCAAATAAATTGTATTGAATTGCTTGATGTAGTATAAAATGTGCATGACCATTGTGTATTCAAGCTAAAGAGTGGCCATATGACCATTTAAACTCCTTGTCATATTCGCCATAAGCAAGCACAATGAGGTTTTAATAAATTGAATTTGTTTGAATTAGCTCAAGAGCTAAGAGGGCCACAATTGGACAAGGGAAGGAAAAGGTGATCGAATAGCCGAAAAAGCCGTTCGACAACATCCGATGTAAGTCCTCAAGAAGTGACCCTACTTGAATTATGTGAAATAAAGTATGGATGTGTATTGATTATTGATTATGTATGTATGAGCATTTGAATTCTACAGGCTAAGTCCCAAGGCGAATATGCTTGTGATTATATTTGCGTTTTGAGCCTTAGTAATGAAAATGAAATATGTATGTCCAATGATTATTGATGTATGTGTACATGAGAAATTGAATGATATCGGGCTAAGCCCCAAGACAATTATGCTGGAAATTATATCCGGTTAAGACCGAAGGCAATTGTGCTAGTGGCTATAAAGGGCTAAGACCAAGGCATTCGTATGAAGTTATTCTATCCGGCTAAGACCAAGGCATTTGTGCACGTGATTATATCCGGTTATATTCGAAGAATCTTGGGCTGGAGGTGAGTGTTGGTTGCTGTAATGAATTCAATTAGTACACTCGAAAAGCCCAAAGGATAAGGTACATTATATGTGCATTGAAAGTCGACATGTTTGAGCAACATTCGCTCAATCGACTAATAAATTTCAGTTATTGAATTGATTGATACTTTGTGAAAGTATATAATGATGAAGTGTGAAGTAAGAATGTGTATTAATGAAATGATGCATTTGGCTATGTGAATGTATTGCTGTAATTAGAGCTGATTATATTCCTTGAGACTTACTAAGCATAAAAAAATGCTTACCCGTTACTTTGGCTCTCTGTTTTATAGATTTCGCTCGATAGCAATCGGATTCGGGATCAATAAAGTCGAAGTCATCCACACTATCCACGCCTCTATTTTGGTATAAATTTTGGTTGAACTTTGAAATGGCATGTATAGGACTACCCCTTGTTGGTTGAATATGTTGTGATGTATATATATACGGCCATGCTAAAATGGCTCGTAAAAGTGAAGTATCGACTTAGACTAATTGTGGTTTGTATGTATATATTTGGTGTCATGATGTGGCTATGGCTTGGAAATGGGAATGTTGGTCATATGATCAGCCATTGGCATGGTTAAAATGATCATATATGAACCTATGTATGGCAAGACTAGTTGGTTCATGGAGACTACCAAATAGGTAAGACCTACCTTAAAACAGATGCTGCCAGCTGCAGTGACGTGAATGTGAAAAATCACCAAAATTCGTAGGAATGGAATTAAATAGTGAATAAGCTATGTAAATTAACCTTGATGAGTCTATTTTCATATGGAAGAAACGAAATGGTCATAGGAGTTACATGTTAAGAGATATTAAAGCTATTGTGAGACAGGGCCAGAATGGTTTCTGGGTTCCCTGTCGAAACTTTAAAAATTTACTATAAATTATCCAAAAAGAATTAGGAGACATACCTTATATGTACAGATTCCATTTTGAGTCTAGTTTCATTAGAAACAAACGGCACCAGCATTAATGCCCTGTACAGAGAGATATTCAAGTTATACCACGCGAAGGTCAGAGCAGTCGATCCCTGTAACATGGGTGACTTTAACTAATAAACTGTACCAATTGGCCTGACCAAAAATTCTAGAAATAAATACATGGATGAATATATGAGTCTAAATTCAGGGAAAATTTACGAAACCAGTTTCCGAGTTTTGAAACTCGAGATATGATTTTTAAGGCGACAGTGACGCAGTTTTCCAGCCTGACTGGAAATGTCGAATGGATGGGCAAAACAAGTGAACTTGGCTTGTTAACCCCTCGTGTCCGACACCGGCGATGGTCTCGGGTTCGGCGTGTTACAATTTTATTGGTATCAACGGTTTAGTCGATTCTAGGACTACCGTGATGTGTTTGGGGTCTAGCTATACATGCCATTAAATGATGAATCGATAGTGTGGTGATTTCTGACAATTTGACTTTGTGTTTGTTTATAGCAATGGATCCCGATCCCAACCGAAGCGATAGTGATGATGTGGAGAGTGTGGCGCTGCTCGCGCAAGGGACAGCGTCGGCGGACTCTCAACCTATGGCCAGCAATCCTAATGACGAGGCTAGGCAAGCCTTTTATAGTGTGATGAACGAATGGTTTAATCAATACATTCGAACCAACACTACTGTTCCACAACCTCCATTCCCGACAAATGCAACCCCAAGACCTACAATACCTCCGTGGATGACCAAATAAGGTCAAGTAAGCCCCGATCAATAGGATTCAAAACATGGGGCCACTGAATTTAAGGCTACGGATGATGATGATGCCGAGCGAGCTGAATTTTGGTTAGATAACACTATCTGGGTGCTTGATGAGCTATCCTGTACACCGATGAGTGCTTAAAGTGTACCATCTCCTTGCTACACGAGTCCGCCTACTATTGGTGGAGTACTCGACTGTGGTGCCTAGAGAGCAAGTGACTTGGGAATTCTTTCAAACCGAGTTCCGAAAAAAGTATATCAGTCAGAGATTCATCGACCAAAAGCGGAGGGAATTCCTTGATCTTAAGCAAGGTTCGATGTCGCCATGACTACGAACGAAAATTTGTGAGGCTTAGCCAGACACGCGAGAATGCATTTCGTCCAAGCTATTATGTAAACGCTTCGAGGATGGGCTGAATGATGATATAAGGATGTTTGTTGGCATCCTCGAGATACGAGAGTTCGTAGTACTTGTTGAGCGAGCTTGTAAAGCCGAAGAGCTTAGAAAGGAGAAACAAAAAGCTGATGTGGGAACTGGAGAATTCCGAAAGAGATCCTCGGGAAAGTCTCTTCAACAAGCATCGAAGAGATTTCGAGATGATGCGAGCCGGTCTAGAGGCGTTTCGGGCTTTTCTAGACGAGGACGCGATCGACCCCCTGTGACCACACGAGTCACTTCGATCGCTGATGGTGGAAATGATCGCCGAGAGAGGCGAGTGTCCACATTGTGGCAAATGGCATTCGGGAGCTGTTGGTTTCGTGATCGCTCCCGCTATAAGTGTGGATCGGCCGACCACTTTATGAAGGATTGCCGAGGATGCTTGAGCAGAATGTGAGTCGAGTGGAAACCGGGTGCTACCCTTTGCCGAGGTAGGCCACCTAGAAATATGGGCAATGTCGGTGGCGGTCGAGAGGATCTAGAGATGCTACCATCGATCCGAGGCTCGTGCTCTGCTAGGACTTATGCATACACGCGCACGCAAGGATCTTGCCTCTCCGGATGTTATTACCGGTACTTTCACTCTTTTCAATACAAATGTGATTGCTTTGATTGACCCCGGTTCTACTCATTCATATATATGTGAAACCTTAGCATCTAGTAAGACTTTGCCCATTGAGTCTCTCGAGTTTGTAATTGGTGTCAAACCCTTGGGTCATTACGTGCTTGTCAACAAAGTGTGCAAGAAAAGTCCCCTAGTGTTTCGAGGTTCTTGTTTTCCGGCGGACTTGATGCTTTTGCCGTTCGATGAGTTCGACGTTATTCTTGGTTTGGATTGGTTGACCATGCACGATGCGGTTGTAAATTGCAAGAGCAAGACTATCAATTTGAGGTGCGCGAATAATGAAATAATTCGGGTTGAGTCTACGGACTTAAAGGGGTTGCCGGTAGTAATATCGCCGATGTTGGCCCGAAATATGTAAGAAAAGGGTGCGGCGTACCTTGCGTATGTGCTCGATGATAAGGAATCGAAAAGAAACCCGAATCTGTGCCCGTGGTTTGTGAATACCCGGATGTTTTCCCCGAAGAATTGCCGGGTTTACCACCTGTTCGGGAAATAGAATTTGGCATCGAATTGGTACCTGGTACCACTCCAATTTCGATAGCTCCGTATCGTATGGTACCAACGGAATTAAAGGAGTTGAAAGCTCGGTTGCAAGAATTGGTGGATAGAGGTTTTGCTCGCCTTGAGTTTTTCGCCTTGGGGTGCGCCAAGATTGTTCGTGAAGAAGAAGGATGGAACCATGCGGTTTGTGCATCGACTATCGTCGACTTAATAAAGCGGCGATAAAGAACAAATATCCGTTGCCACGTATTGATGACTTGTTCGATCAACTGAAGGGAGCCTCGGTGTTCTCGAAAATAGATTTGAGATCGGGCTATTATCAATTGCGAATTCGAGATTCTGACGTACCCAAGGCGCCTTGAGCGAGATATAGTCACTATGAGTTCCTAGTGATGCCGTTTAGGCTCACTAATGCCTCGCGGTATTTATGGATTTAATGAATCGGATCTTTAGACCATATTTGGATCGATTCGTAGTCGTGTTCATTGATGACATCTTGGTCTATTCAAGAAATGAGACCGAACATCTTTGAACACCTGCGGTTAGTCTTTGCAAATTTTACGGGATAAGCAATTATATGCTAAGTTCACAAGTGTGAGTTCGGTTAAGAGAGGTTAGCTTCTTGGGTCATGTGGTATCAGCATCGGGTATTCGAGTCGACCAGAATAAAATTTTAGCCATACTTAATTGGAAGCCTCAGAAATATTACCGAGGTTGAGCTTTTTGGGGCTTGCTAGGTTATTACCGACGATTTGTAAAAGGCTTCTCAACGATAGCCACGCCGATGACGGCTTACTCCAAAAGGATGTTAAGTTCGAATGGACGGAGAAATGCCAAAAAGTTTCGATCAATGAAAACTTATTTGATGAAGCCCCAATTCTAGTGCAACCCGAGTCCAAGCAAGGAGTTTGTCATCTATAGTGACGCCTCTCTACTTGGGTTAGGTTGCGTATTAATGCAAGAAGGTCGAGTTGTGGCCTATCGTCGAGGCAATTAAAGCCACATGAGAAAAATTATCCGACTCATGATCTCGAATTGGCCGCCATCGTATTCGCCTTTAAAGATTTGGCGACATTACTTATTTGGTGAAAGGTGCCATGTATACTCGGATCACAAAAGTCTCAAATATTTGATGACCCAAAGAGACTTAAATCTGCGACAAAGACGTTGGCTCGAGTGTTAAAGGATTATGAGTGATCATTGACTATCACCGGGAAAGGCGAATGTGGTTGCGGATGCCTTGAGTCGCAAATCGTTATTCACTTTACGAGCGATGAATGTGCACTTGTCCGTCCGATCCGACGGTGTGTTAGTGGCTGAATTGAAAGCCAAACCATTATTGACACACCAAATTCGAGAAGCTCGAGAAAGTCGACGACGAGTTGGTTGCAAAGCGGGCTGCGTGTGTTCGAACAAGGACTCGGAGTTTCAAATCGACGATGACGATTGTTTGAGGTTCAAAAGTCGTCTGTGTGTCCCAAAGAATTGAACTCATTTCGATAATTTGAATGAAGCCCATTGTAGCCGAATGGCAATCCACCCGGAGTATGCGAAGATGTACAATGATTTGAAACGTTGGTTTTGGTGGCATGGTATGAAGCGAGACATCTCCGACTTTGTTTGAGATGTTTAATATGTCAACAAGTGAAAGCGGAACATCGGTGCCTTCGGGATTACTTGACCAATCACGATACCCGAGTGGAAATGGGATCGAGTCACAATGGACTTTGTATCCGGACCGCCATTGTCGATGAAGTAAGAAGGATGCGGTTTGGGTCGTGGTAGATCGATTGACTAAGTCGGCCCACTTTGTCCCCGACGTCGGATTTTTCAATGGACAAATTAGCGGAATTATACGTTTCTCAGTTGTGAGATTACACGGGTGCCTATTTCCATCGTGTCGGATAGAGATCCGAGATTTACCTCGCGATTTTGGAAAAAGTTGCAAGAAGCTTTAGGTACCAAGTTGCATTTCAGCACCGCCTTTCATCCCCAAACCGATGGTCAATCCGAGCGGATAATTCGGATACTTGAGGATATGTTAAGATGTTGCGTCCTCGAGTTTAATGGTTCATGGGAGCGGTATTTGCCGTTGATTGAATTAAACACAATAACGACTTTCAATCAAGTATTAAGATGGCACCCTACGAGGCCTTATACGATTCGTAAATGCCGTACACCATTGTTTTGGACCGAGCTCGGTGAAAGCAAGATTTTCGGTGGATTTGATTAGGGATGCTGAGCGAAAGTGAAAGTAATCCGTGAAAGTCTCGAAGATAGCCTCCGATCGTCGAAGTCGACGCGGATCTGAAGCGTAAGGATATCGAGTATCGGTGGGTGATAAAGTGTTTCTCAAGGTATCGCCTTGGAAAAAGATACTCGAGTTTGGCCGTAAGGGCAAGTTGAGCCCGAGGTTCATTGGGCCATATGAGATATCGAGCAAGTCGGTCCGGTGGCATATCGCTTGATTTTGCCCTCCGAACTCAAAAGGTTCACGATGTCTTTCACGTTTCGATGCTTCGACGCTATAGATCCGATCCATCGCACGTGATTAGTCCATCGAAATTGAAATTCAAGCTAATATGAGTTATGAGGAAGAACCGATTCGTATCCTATCACGAGAAGTGAAAGAGTTGCGAAACAAGCGGGTTCCGCTAGTGAAAGTGTTATGGCTCAAGCACGGGATAGAAGAAGCTACTTGGGAGACCGAGAATTCTATGAAAGAGCGATATCCAAACCTATTTACGGTAAGATTTTCGGGACGAAAATTTCTTAAGTGGGGAGAGTTGTGACAGCCCAAAATAGACCCTAGCAGGAATGTGGTTTCGGACCACTAAACCGAGTCATAAAAATAATTAATTGTTATATTCTATGCTTACTATGTGTGTGCATGCATATGTGGAAATTTCATTCTCTAATTTTACCCATTTGTATGAGAAAGTATTAAATAGGGATCAAAGTGAAACATGGTGAAATATGATAGGCTAATTTTAAATGGCTTGTTAGTACATGTTAACAAAAGGTGGAGTTGCATGTCAAATAATCCCTTCCTAAGGAGGAGTGGCCGGCCATGACAAGGTTATGGGCAAGGGAACATGTTCCCAACATGTTTTACTAATGGATGATGTTAGAAATAATAAACAACTAAGCATGGGTGAGAAAAGAAAAAAAATGTGTGTGAGAGAGTAGCATCCCCCATTGCCGTGCAACCAAGAAGAGAAAACAAAAAATTTGTTCATGCTTGCTCTCTCCTTTTGGCCGAAAATACTAAGAGGAAGAAGGATTTTTGCTTCATTTCCTTTGTTTAGAAGAGATCTAGAAGGAGATTTGGCTAAGTTTGCATCAAGATTAAGGTATGTATGAGGTTGTGTTGGGAGTTTCATGCATGGTTTGGTTGCTAATTTGATGTGCATGTTAGTCATGGCTCAAATCCTTGTTATGCCATGGAAATGGTATTTGGCCAAAGTTGTTATGGTGATAAAGCCATTGCATGCTAAGTGTGAAGCTTGATGATGATGCATGCAATGATGGATTGTCTACTCTTGAGCAAGATTTTGAGTTTTCTTTTGTGTTTAACCATGATTGAAGTTGAATGGAGCATGATTGTCATATTCGCCATGATGCATTCATGAGCATGGTTCATGCTTCTTGCATGTCGATTAAAATTTGTATTTTTGGATGGCTATGGACACCTTGAAATTCGCCATGCTCATATTGTATATATATGTTTGCACATGATGTTTTGGCTATGAAGTAAGTGATGAATATATTGGTTTAAAGAAGAAGATGTGGAAGAATGCTTGTGAAATTGCAAGCACAATTCGGCCTAGCACACATATAAGTGCTTGATGCTATATTATAAGTTTTGGGCCACAATGTGCAAAGCATTAACTAGTAAAATGCATGCTGTTTTGTGAGGTATTAAGTGCAAAATTGACCTCAACATGTACATGAATATTCGGCCTTGGGTAGCCTATTGAAGGCCTTAGCTTTTCCTTGATGCTCAAATAAATTGTATTGAATTGCTTGATGTAGTATAAAATGTGCATGACCATTGTGTATTCAAGCTAAAGAGTGGCCATATGACCATTTAAACTCCTTGTCATATTCGGCCATAAGCAAGCACAATGAGGTTTTAATAAATTGAATTTGTTTGAATTAGCTCAGGAGCTAAGAGGGCCACAATTGGACAAGGGGAAGGAAAAGGTGATCGAATAGCCGAAAAAGCCGTTCGACAACATCCGATGTAAGTCCTCAAGAAGTGACCCTACTTGAATTATGTGAAATAAAGTATGGATGTGTATTGATTATTGATTATGTATGTATGAGCATTTGAATTCTACCCGGGCTAAGTCCCGAAGGCGAATATGCTTGTGATTATATTTGCGTTTTGAGCCTTAGTAATGAAAATGAAATATGTATGTCCAATGATTATTGATGTATGTGTACATGAGAAATTGAATGATATCCGGGCTAAGCCCCGAAGACAATTATGCTGGAAATTATATCCGGGTTAAGACTCGAAGGCAATTGTGCTAGTGGCTATAAAGGGCTAAGACCAAGGCATTCGTATGAAGTTATTCTATCCGGGCTAAGACCAAGGCATTTGTGTGCGTGATTATATCCGGTTATATTCGAAGAATCTTGGGCTGGAGGTGAGTGTTGGTTGCTGTAATGAATTCAATTAGTACACTCGAAAAGCCCAAAGGATAAGGTACGTTATATGTGCATTGGAAAGTTGACATGTTTGAGCAACATTCACTCAATCGACTAATAAATTTCAGTTATTGAATTGATTGATACTTTGTGAAAGTATATAATGATGAAGTGTGAAGTAAGAATGTGTATTAATGAAATGATGCATTTGGCTATGTGAATGTATTGCTGTAATTAGAGCTGATTATATTCCTTGAGACTTACTAAGCATAAAAAAATGCTTACCCGTTACTTTGGCTCTGTTTTATAGATTTATTTCGATAGCAATCGGATTCGGGATCAATAAAGTCGAAGTCATCCACACTATCCACGCCTCTATTTTGGTATAAATTTTGGTTGAACTTTGAAATGGCATGTATAGGACTACCCTTGTTGGTTGAATATGTTGTGATGTATATATGTACGGCCATGCGAAAATGGCTCGTAAAAGTGAAGTATCGACTTAGACTAATTGTGGTTTGTATGTATATATTTGGTGTCATGATGTGGCTATGGCTTGGAAATGGGAATGTTGGTCATATGATCAGCCATTGGCATGGTTAAAATGATCATATATGAACCTATGTATGGCAAGACTAGTTGGTTCATGGAGACTACCAAATAGGTAAGACCTACCTTAAAACAGATGCTGCCAGCTGCAGTGACGTGAATGTGAAAATCACCAAAATTCGTAGGAATGGAATTAAATAGTGAATAAGCTATGTAAATGAACCTTGATGAGTCTATTTTCATATGGAAGAAACGAAATGGTCATAGGAGTTACATGTTAAGAGATATTAAAGCTATTGTGAGACAGGGCCAGAATGGTTTCTGGGTTCCCTGTCGCAACTTTAAAAATTTACTATAAATTATCCAAAAAGAATTAGGAGACATACCTTATATGTAAAGATTCCATTTTGAGTCTAGTTTCATTAGAAACAAACGGCACCAGCATTAAAGCCCTGTACACAGAGATATTCAAGTTATACCACGCGAAGTTCAGAGCAGTCGATCCCTGTAACATGGGTGACTTTAACTAATAAACTGTACCAATTGGCCCGACCAAAAATTCTAGAAATAAATCCATGGATGGATATATGAGTCTAAATTCAGGGAAAATTTACGAAACCAGTTTCCGAGTTTTGAAACTCGAGATATGATTTTTAAGACGACAGTGACGCAGTTTTCCAGCCTGACTGGAAATGTCAAATGGATGGGCAAAACAAGTGAACTTGGCTTGTTAACCCCTCGTGTCCGACACCGGCGATGGTCTCGGGTTCGGGGTGTTACAAAGGGTTAGTTGAACCTGAACCAGAAACGAGGCAAGGAATTATGGTAAGTAAAGGTAAAGGTGAGGTAGTCCACAGTGAGCAAAAACCAGTAAGTAAAGAGTACAAACCACAGGTGCCGTACCCCAATGCGACAAAGAAAGACCACATAGATGAACAATTTGGTAAATTCCTTAAACTATTAAAGAAATTGGATATTAACTTACCGTTTATTGAAGCTCTTTCGTAGATACCAAACATAGTTAAATTTTTAAAGGAGCTTTTAGCAAATAAGCGGAAGTTGGATGAGGCGTCGCATGTGGAGATGAATCCAGTTTGCTTGACCATTCTACAAAATAAGATGGCCAACAAATTGAAAGATCCAGGGAGTTTTACAATTCCTTGTTTAATTGGTAGCTTAGATGTTAGTAATGCTTTGGCTGATTTAAGGGCTAGTATTAATGTCATGCCCTATAAAATGTTTAAACAACTAGGTATTGGGAAACCCAAACAAACTATGATGAGAATTCAATTAGCAGATAAAACAATTAGATTTCCTAGGGGCATTATTGAAGATGTACTCGTTAAAATTGACAAATTTATATTCCTAATCGATTTTGTTGTTCTAGATATAGAAGAGGATAGTGATGTGCCTTTAATTTTAGGAAGGCCCTTTTTAGTAACTGCTAGAACTATAATTGATATTGGTACAGGTGAACTCACACTTCGTGTGGGTGATGAAACAATCACTCTTCAAGCTTGAAATTCTACTAATACTAATCATGTGGTGCAACCTTCTTTGCAGGAAAAATGTTCGAAAAGCATACATAAGCGTTGTTCAAGTAACAACAAAGGACCCATCTATGAAGAACGAAGGCTACAAATTGAGGAACTAGATGAATGGCGGACACAGAAATCGAGAGCACACGATAGACCAAAACCACGCCATGACGAGCTCAATGTTTCACCAAATCAACTTAAAGTTGGAGACAAAGTACTACTAGATGCAGCAGACCCTCGTATTGCCACTTCTGAACCTAATGGATCAATCCCTCTTACGGTACTCAGCATTTTTCCATATGGGACAGTCGAGGTAATTCTTCCTAAATTCGGCACCTTTAAGGTAAATTGTACCTATCTAAAACCTTATTTTAAGTTTCATAGCAGGAATAGGAGAGTGTAAACTCCTCGCACCACCATTACCATGCAACAGAGAGGTAAGTCGAGCTTAGACTATAAATAAGCGTTCCTCGGGAGGCAACCCGAGCACTAACGATGTTAACTTCTTTAAATTTTAATTTTTAACATTTAAATCACTAACTGAGTACATGAATATAGGTTTTCCAGAAACCACATGGCCAGGCATACAGGCGTGCCTTAGGCCGTGCTCATACCATGGGCGGTGACACGGTCAGGCGATACGGCCATGTAAAATAGAGGAAAAAAATTTACCCAAAACACAGGATTTGATACATTTCCACGACCGTGCAATGTGGCCGTGGGCAATTCTGTGAAATTAACACGGGCGTACGACACGCTCGTGTCTATTAATCGTGGTCAAAACTGCCAAATTAACACGGGCGTGCGACACACCCGTGTCACCACCCATTGTCGAGACTGTCAAAAGAACACGGGCGTGCACATACATACACGGGCGTTGGAGAAGTGAACCACTTCACGCATGGTCGTGCGTTACGACCATGTAACCACACGGCCTATACACACGGGTGTGTCCTCAGGTCGTGTAGCTATTCCTCATTTCGCGATAAACACGGGCTGGACGTGAGCCACACAGGAGTGTGGGACCAGTGTTGGGCGACACGACCGTGCCTCTTTTTTAACTAGTCTTATTTTTATTTTCTTTACTTTTATTTCCATTTATTTTTGAAGAATCATGTTTTATATTTTTAAACTTTACCTATCTTTATGGTAATCATCAAATTATTCCCTTAATTCTCCTTCACAGTAGTGTCTTCTCATTTATCCCTCAGAATCATACCTTTACTTCAACTTTATCTTCAGTTCTCGTTCTAGCTAATCCAAGGATTTCATCCACAATCTCAGGGCAGTTTCACTTCTCTTTCTCTCTTTTTATATTATATTTATATTGCTATTATATATCTTTATACATTGAGGACAATGTACATCTTAAGTGTGGGGGGTTATTTATATCATTATTAGAAAAATCCCTGAATTTTGTCTTATTCTCAAATGATCTTCTTATATCATTTTTAGAACGAATTTTGATTAATTTATGATTTTTATTGATATATCTTGAATTAAAACATAGGCATTTATGCATTGATTGTTTAAACTTTAAGGAATTATAGAATCAAGCATGATAAGTTGATTTTTGAGAATAAAATTTTTTTAGGTTGTTTCCCCAAGTTTAGGTATTATCTTGAGTTGAAATTCACATGTTTGACATCAAAAAGCCATAATTATTGTGAGATCTTGAGTCTTTAAAGCATCTATTATTTCTATCATCCTCACTTTTATTATTGCTATGAGTGTGTCAACATTGATTTGTTATTCTAGAACTTGCTTGATTATGCATGTTAAGACCACACCTGTGATTTGATATGTCAAAATGATAAAGGCACTTAGGTTTAACCCACTCATTCCATAAAAGCCTACCTTCATAATTAACCCTTAGTGAACCCCCTTGAGCCTAACAACCCATTCATTGATCTAACCTCGATATTAACCCATAACCCATTATTGTTGAAATCTCCTATTAATTTGATCCCTATTTTTGTCGAGATTTGATTTGAATAAATTGCTTAGCTATGTTTTATTTTTGATAGTTAGCAAAATTCTACGTTCACTTGACCTGTTCTTAAAAAAAAACATACAGTAATTTTTTGTTTTTAAGCTTAAGTATTTAATTCTATATCCCATGAAGAAAAGCTCAATTCTAGGATCTTCTAATTAGGAATGTAATTTATCAAGCTTTAGTATTTTTCTAGTTAGGTAATTTTTCAATTCAACCTCGATTCTAACCTTTTCTTTCAGGTTGTGACCACACCCCTAACCGAAGCATGTTACAACCCTCTAAAGACCTTTTGATTGATGAATCATCTCAATATATAGTGGTGGAGATTTGATTTTCATGCAAGCCTATGTAATAACTTTTCATATTGGCTGTTGAGTGATAAATTTCTTATCCTTAAACACATTGAGTGATTTGAGTGAATCTTTAGTGAGGATGTGAAACTCTGTGATAATTTGAATCAAAGGTGATTACTTAGATGAGGGGAGACACCTATGCTTTCGTGATAAAATACTCAACTTGGAATGTTTGAAACTTTGATGTTCTTCGAGTTGAATTTTCAATGTATGATTACTTATGGATTATTTTTAGATACTATTGATGAGAATTATAAGTTGAGAAGAACTTATTTTGATTGTGAGTTGAGGATTTTGCTTGAGGACAAGCAAACGCATAAGTGTGGGAGTATTTGATAAACCATAATTTATACATATTTTTATCCCATGCTTAGCATATATTTGGATGAATTATCCTTGAATTTGGTGAATTCGATGATCCTAATCCTTTAATTTCATGTTTTATACTTAGGTGAGCATAGAAGAGTAAAAAGAGCGAGAAACGGGCCAAAAACGAAGAAAATGGGTCAATATGGGAAATCAGCACGGCCTGGACGTCCTTACACGGGCAGACCACATGCCCGTGTCTATTCAACAGACTCAAACACGGGTTTAAGAACTTGCACACGGGCGTGTCACACGAGCGTGTCCCTGTCGAGCCCAAGTCTAGTCCTATTCGGAAAAAGCCACTCTTGAGGGTTTTGAAGCATTCTAAATCCTATATAAACACCCCAGGAGGTACCTAGAAGAGAGACACGGAATAGGAGGCAAAGAATTACTCGAAGAAAGCCGATTGATCCATCTCAGAAGTCGGATTATCCTTCAAGACTGAAGATCTCCCTTCAATTTCCTTCAGGAGTTTTTTGGGTTTTCTTTATGTTTTGTTATCATTCTTCTAAGATGTTTTCCTTCACACTTATGAACTAACCCCAGCAAATACCTAAGGGGAATGAAACCTAAGACGGATCTTGTTATTATTTTCTGAATTATATGATAGATATTTGATTTGTTCTTAATTATGTGTTCTTAATTCTGGTTTTAATATTCTAGGATATTGATTCAAGTATTGATGTGCTTATTCAGAGGAGCAAAAGTCCCTATCTAAGAGTAGATCTAGCGTAATTGAGCGGAGTTGATTGCATGCCTAGACATAGGGTGACATAATTTTGCCAAATTAGGGTGAAACCTAATAAAGGAATCCATAGATCGAGTTAATGCAACACTAGGAATTTTAATTAAAAGGAGATGTCAATTAATCAACCTAGGGTTAGACATTGTTAGTCTCGAGAGAGATAATAATATAAATTAGGGATTTCTACGGATCAAGTCAAATGAATAAATCGTCTAATTTAGAGTCAATAACAAGTGAATTCTAGGTGGATTTTTCCTTTGGGTATTGTCCAAATCATTCAGTTTTCCCAAAATTTATTTCCCCAATTTACTTTCTGTGCATTCTTAGTTTAGTAATTAGTTTAGATAAAACAAACCCCTTTATTTTTAGGCTAGATAGTAAAAAGAAAGTTAATACTAGTACTTTTAGTTCCTTTGGGTTCGACATCCCGGTCTTGCCATAAGTTATACTACTGTCCGATAAGGTGCGCTTGCCTTTGTCGTGTTAATAGTTAAGTTTTGAAGAACAAACATTCATAAATTATAAAACTTATCACGATTCATATCACATCAAGTTTTTGGCACCGTTGCCGGGGAACTAAGATATTAGGAACACTTAATTTTTATTACTTTAGCCATTTATTTTATTGCAATTTAAATTTTATTTTGATTTTTGTTACTAAATTTTCTTTTTCCTTCTAGAAGGTTTTTATAGTTTATGACTAGAAGAAACTCCTCGGGACCATTACTTTTTGATAGTGGGATCGATCGCATAGCTTGCAGAAACCGAAGAAAAATAAGGCAAAGCCTAAGATACATAGAGGAAGAGCAAGAGGATGATATTTCCACCACAACCGAGGAGACGGCTGAAAATCAGGAAAACCCGCTACCTTCTACAATTGCCGCTGATCCAATAAATCAGAATCCTACTCCACGCACTATGTATGATTATGCTAAACCTACTTTAATAGGAATTGAGTCAAGTATAGTTAGGCCTGTAGTTGCTGCAAATAATTTTGAACTAAAACCTACCATAATTGAAATGATACAACAATTTGTTCAGTTTGATGGTTTGCAGGATGAGGACCCAAACAATCATTTGGCAAATTTTCTGGAATTCTGCGACACTTTTAAAATCAATGGCATTTTTGATGAAGCCATTCGCCTTCAGTTATTTCCCTTTTCATTGAGGAACAAAGCTAAACAGTGGTTGAACTCGTTACCACGAGGGTCAATCACTACTTGGGAAAAAATGATCGAAAAATTCTTACTAAATATGTAACACCCCTTACCCGTATCCGAGGCTGGGCTAAGGTACGAGGCGTTACCAGACAAACATACAAACATTAAACTAAAATACGAGCCATAAAATTTTATTCATATTTCAAAGCGTTCATTCTCTTACACATAGTCCCTTATTTGAGTCTACGGAGCCCAAAACATACTTTAGAAAGGGTTTGGGACTAAACCGAGAACTTACAAAAATCTTGGAAATTTCATGCTTTAAGGCTCCACACGCGTGTCCAAAAGTAGTGTTCCATACAATTTGAGACACATGGTCGTGTCTCTGCTGTGTGGAATATACCTAGGCTATTTTCCAAGCTTTGGTCAACCTTGATCTCTTACACACTTATACAAAATCAAAAGCATATAACATGGTATTCATTTAATGATTAAACATCCTCAATTAAACCACAAACATAGCATTTGTATGTCATCATACATGTGTCTCTCATACTCATTTTACCTTGTTTATTATAGTACCACTTATACATTTATACCAAGATTATCATCTTACCAAATATCTTGACTTAATCATCAAGCATTAATATTTAAAGCTAGATCATATCTTTATAAAATACCATGATTCAGATCATGAGAATAACATGTTTGCCGGAAACATTTCAATTCAATTCCATACCCAACAAGCATTACATTGAGACTAGTCATATATATATATATATATATATATATATATATATATACATGTCATGATACATAACATTTTCTTTTTGTTTTCTTATAAACACATATCATTTATTTCATTATATCAATATTTCATATACCATAGTTTCCATGTATTCCACATATATTTATTTTCCTCCTCCTCCTCTCCATTCCACATCCTTAATGTATATAGCATTCTTGTAAGTACGATTTCACAACTAATAAATGTTCACATCAAACTGTCCACATGAGTCATAGTCACTTAATTATTTATAATTCGAGCTATAGAGCTCCAAATTAAGATCTGTAAATTTCCTCTGAAACTAGACTCACATATATTTCTACCATAAAATTTTCATAATTTTTGATATAGCCAATTAGTACAGTTTATTCATTAAAATTTCCCCTGTTTCACTTTCTGACAGTTCTGACCTCTCTTCACTAGAAAATAATTATCTCACAGTACAGAACTTGGATAATGTTCTTGTTGATTTATCTTGAAAATAGAATCATTATGGATTTTAAAAATATAATTTTGAGCCTCTAATTATTTTTCTCCAAATTTTTTTGATTTTCCAAAGTTAGAACAGGGGATCACGTAATCATTCTGAATCAGTCTCACAAAAACATAAATATCTCAAAATATAGAACTCCTTTGCTTCCTATGTTTCTTTTATATGAAAATAGACTCATTAAGATTTAATTTGATATCTCATTTAGTCTCTGATTCAATTTATACTATTTTTGGTGATTTTGCAAAATCACGTCACTGCTACTGTCCAAAACAGTTTTATTGCTAATTCACTATTTCACACTTTCTTTGTATTAACCTCATTTTAACATACATATCACAAATCATTTTCACCACATTTCATACGTCACAAGTATAGGCCCATGATCACAAGGTCCCCATAAAATCATCCTCATGTATAACTTACTTGTTTATAACCTTACCACATCCTGGTCACTTAATGAACACATCATTTACATAACCAAGTTCCTGCACTTATTCATCACAAAACTCACAAAGCAATACATAGAGAGTCTCCTGTTGAACACTTCGGATCAATCCTCGATACTTGGTGGTTTCAGTACATAGCTCCACCCATCATATAGTTCGGCTCTCTTGTACACATGGTGAACACTTAGTACCACCCATGTGACCTAGCCAGTTTATCTCGTAGCTCTCTTGTCTACATGGTGTCCTTCACTTGGAACCACGCATGCGACCTAGCTACATATATCCCGTAGCTCTCTTGTCTACATGGTGTACACATAGTATCACCCATGCGACCTAGCTACATCATAATGTCTTGTAGCTCTCTTGTACACATGATGTGCACTCAGCACTATACATGTGACCTAGCTACATACCATCTGTATCATCCAATCTTTCCGAAGGTTCAATCGGGATTTCTTTCTCTTTTCCAACAATTTCACCAATCAAGTAATTATCCACAAACATATTTCCAATATTTTTATAAAATATCATAATACAAGTAATAGTGATGTATTACTTACATATAAACTTACATCTCATTTAATATCAGCATAATAACATTAAATTACACATTGTCTTATTAAAAATCATATGAACTTACAATTTCCCATAATATCCATAATCATAGAAATCACATTAATGTATGATAATTCAATGCACTTCATGTACCATAGACATATTTTAAATCAATTCATAAACTTGGCACCATAATCATTTAATTTAACATAATTCAATTAATTCACTAAATTTAACTTTCAAATATAAATTCTGACATTATTGTTGTATTATTATCATACCAACTTACATACTTTCAACACCTTGGAGATCATAGTAAATATATCAATTTTACATTGAAACATCCATAAATTAATGCTTATTATACATATGAACTTACCTTGATATTAAAACGGCCATTTTACCAACTTTCCCAATTTTGATTTTTCTCTCATTCTAGGTTCAAATCTAGTTTTCGGGATCTAAAACATCATATTTTACTTATTTAATTAATGTACTATTCAAAACAGTCCTTAACTCAAACTTTGGAAAAATTACACTTTTGCCCTAAACTTTTGCATATTTACACTTTTGCCCTAGGCTTGGGAATTAAACTTCATCCCTTATTCTTATGTTTTATGACATGATGATCACTTTTCCTTCTATGGCAACATCAAATTCTCACTCTAACATATACTTATGACTATTAGGTATTTTTACCGATTAAGCCCTTTGCTCGTTTTCACTTAAAACCGAGTAGCACAAGTTGTCTAACATAATTTAAAACCTCATATTGTATCATAAAACACCAGAATACACAAATTTTACCTATGGGTATTTTTCCAAATATGAACCCTAGGTTGAATTATTGCTAGCATAAGCTAAATCAAGTTCTGGGACTCCAAAAACGTAAAGAACTTGAAAAACGGGGTTAGAACGGACTTACAATTGAGCTTGGGAAGCTTGAAAACCCTAGCCATGGAGTCTCCCTTGGTATACACGTCAATGGTGAAGAAGATGAGCAAATTTGGCTTTTAATTTTGTATTTTAATTCATTTTACCCCTAAATGACCAAAATACCCTTACTACTAAACTTTCCAAAAATTCCATCCATGTCCAATTTTTGTCCATAACTTAGAAATTGGTCAAATTGCTATTTAAGACCTCCTAATTAATATTTCAAATCAATTTCATACTAGAAACTTCTAGAATGCAAGTTTTGCAACTTATTCAATTTAGTCCCTAACTTCGAATTAAGCACTTTATGCATAGAATTTCTTCACGAAATTTTCACACAATCATGAAATCGTATCATAGACCTCAAAATAATCATAAAATAATTATTTATATCTCAGATTTTGTGGTCTCGAAACCTCTGTTCCAACTAGACCCAATTTTGGGCTATTACAAAATATTTTTCGCCGGCTAAAAAGGCTAAGTTGAGGAATGACATCTCTTCTTTTGTGCAAATGGATCTCGAAACACTCTATGATGCATGGGGGAGATACAAGGATCTTTTGAGAAGGTGCCCTTACCATGTATTACCACTTTGGCTAAACTTTTCACAATGGCCTGAATCCTTCGACTAGACGGATGATTGATGCAACTACTAGTCGGACTATCAATAATAAGACACCTGAGGAGGCTTATGAATTTATAGAAGAGATGTCACTGAATAATTATCAATGGCAAGTCATAAGGACAAAGCCCACAAAAGCAACCAGTGCTTTTCACATCAACTCGGTCACTATGCTCTCTAATCGGGTAAAACTTTTGAATAGAAAAATTGATAGTTTACTTGGTTCTTCACAGGTTCACCCAGTAATACAATGCAATACAAGTGGAGGAGGAACGAGCAATTCAGAATACCTACCTTATGGCCACAACATGGAAAACGAGCAATTAAATTACATGGGTAATAATCCTCGACCTCAAAATAATCCTTATAGTGACACTTACAATGCAGGATGGAGGAGCCACCCAAATTTCTCATGGAGAGGCCAAGGGAATCAGAGACCACCACCCCCTCCAGGCTTCCAACAACAACCTTACCAGCAAGAGAAAAAGCTGAACCTTGAGAAGATGATGTCAAAATTTATTTCAGTAGCGGAAACCCGTTTTTAGAACACTGAAACTGCACTTAAAAATCAGCAAGCATCGATCCAAGGACTCGAGAATCAAATTGGGCAGCTGGCTAAGATGATTTCAGAAAGACCACCAAGAAGTCTACCTAGTAACACCGAACCCAATCCAAAAGAGCATGTAAAAGCAATTACACTAAGGAGTGGGAAAGTGTTAGCTGAATTTAAAAAGAAGCCACCACAAGAAGTTGACAGAAACAAAGGAGAAAAGGTAAAACCCGAAAACAATGACAATCCAATACCAAAGGAGTATAAACCACCAATCCCATTCTAGCAAAGTTGAAGAAAAACTGCATGGATGCACAATTCGGTAAATTTCTTGAACTTTTTAAACAACTGTATATTAACTTACCTTTTGTTGAAGCTATATCACAGATGCCTACATATGCAAAATTTTTACAGGAGCTTCTAACAAACAAAAGGAAGTTTGAAGACCTATCTATAGTGGAACTTAATGAGGAGTGCTCAGCCATACTCCAAAATAAACTGCCAACCAAACTAAAAGATCCAGGAAGTTTTACTATTCCCTTCTTAATTGGTAGTTTGAATGTCGATAAGACACTAGCTGATTTAGGCGCTACCATTAATTTGATGCCATATAAAATGTTTAAACAACTTGGTCTTGGGGAACCTAAACCCACAACGATGAGTATTCAATTAGTTGGTAGATCTGTTAAATATCCTAGGGGAATTATAGAGGACGTACTTGTAAAAGTAGATAAATTTATATTCCCTATTAATTTTGTTGTCTTAACATGGATGAGGATGTTGAAGTACCTTTAATCTTAGGTCGTCCATTTTTAGCCAATGCTAGGGCTGTTATTGATGTGGGTGATGGTAAATTGGTACTTAGAGTAGGTGGCGAAGAGATTATTTTTAAAATTTATGATTCCATGAGATTTTCTAGGGAATAGGATGACTCATGTTATTTCATTGATTCCATTGATCATGCTACTCAAGATTCTTTTCAGGAAATCGTACATAAGGACACGATGGAACTTGCCTTTCCCAAGGAGAGGGGGTGGATGATGATTTTGAGATAGGAACCGAACTAAATTCCAATGAAACCTCCCCAAGACCAGCAGAATATGAGGGTATTAAGGTAAATGATGAACTTAAGCAAAAACCTTCTATTGAAGAACCTCTCAAACTGAAACTTAAATAATTTTTGAATCACTTAGAATATGCATTCCTTGGAAATGATCCTACATTACCGGTAATTATTGCATCCAACTTGCAACCCAAGGAGAAAGAGGAATTACTCCAAGTATTAAGAGAGCATAAAAAGGCCATAGCTTGGAAAATTTCTGACATTAAAGGGATCAACCCTTCTTTTTGTACCCACAAAATTTTAATGGAAGATAAATATAAGCCATGTGTGCAAGCCCAAAGGTGACTGAACCCCAACATGAAGGAAGTTGTTAAAGATGAGGTAATTAAACTCCTAGATTGTGGAATTATTAATTCTATTTCTGACAGTTCTTGGGCAAGTCCAGTGCAGGTTGTTCCTAAGAAAGGAGGCATGATTGTTGTAGCCAATGAGAAGAATGAATTAATCCCAACAAGAATAGTCACAGGTTGGAGAGTTTGCATTGACTATAAGAAACTGAATGATGCCACGAGAAAAGATCACTTCCCCCTTCTATTCATTGACCAAATGCTAGAAAGATTATTAGGGCACATGTACTACTGCTTCTTAGACGGACTCTCTGGCTATTTTCAAATCCCAATAGCTCCTGAAGATTAAGAAAAGATGACGTTCACATGTCCATACGGTACGTTTGCTTATTATAGAATGCCTTTTGGATTATGTAATGCTCCTGCTACTTTTCAGCGTTGCATGATGGCCATTTTTTACGAACTCGTAGAAGACATTATGGAGGTATTTATGGATGATTTCTTAGTTTTCAATAACTTATTCCATCTTTGCCTTAAAAATTTAAAACGAGTCTTAATAAGATGCGAGGAAACAAATCTGGTGCTCAACTGGGAACAATGTCATTTTATGGTTCAAGAAGGTATTGTGTTAGGACATAAAATTTTTAGTAAAGGGATTAAGGTCAATAAATCTAAAATTGAAGCCATTGAGAAACTACCTCCCTCTAAATCAATTAAGGCTATTAGAAGCTTTTTAGGACATGCTGGGTTTTATAGAAGATTTATTAAAGATTTTTCTAAAATAGCTAAGCCTTTGACTAAATTACTAGAAAAAGATGTGCCTTTCAATTTCGATCAGAAATGTTTAGAATCATTTAATACTTTAAAGGATAAATTGACTAAAGCTCCAATTATAATTGCACCTGATTGGAATTCACCTTTCAAACTAATATGCGATGCGAGTGATTTTGCAGTAGGTGCAGTTTTGGGACAACGAAGAGATAAGCATTTTCAACCTATATATTATGCTAGCAAAACTTAGGCCATATCTAATATTGTCTAGAGTTATCATTTATACTGACCATTTTGCTCTTCGCTACCTTTTAACTAAGACCGATGCAAAACCTCAAGTCATTCGATGGATTTTTTTATTGCAGGAATTTGACTTGGAGATTAAAGATAAGAAAGGAACTGAAAATCTCACGACTAATTATCTTTCCAGGCTTGAAAATTCAAGTACCAAAGAGCTAGATGAAGTTGAAATGAATGATTCATTCCCTGAAGAATAATTTTTTGCCATATCTGATTCTGAGGTATCCTGGTTTGCAGACATTACAAATTTTTTAGTTACTAACATTATCCCAAAAGGGTTGACACATCAGCAAAAGAAGCAATTCTTTATTGATGTGAAAAATTACTTTTGGGAAGACCCTTTCCTTTTCCATATATGCGCAAACCAAGTAATTAGGAGATGCGTTACAAGGACAGAAGCATTGAAGATCTTGGAACATTGCCACTCAAGATGACTGGAGGACATTATAGTGGGAATAAAACGCACATAAAATACTCGAATCAGGTTTTTATTGGCCCGCTCTATTCAAAGATGCCAACAGGTATGTTACTTCTTGTGACATATGCCAAAGGACAAGTAATATCTCCAAACGTGATGAAATCCCTCAAACATATATACTTTCATGTGAGATATTTGACGTTTGGGGTATCGAATTCATGGGTCCATTCCCTAGTTCATTTGGGAATAAATACATAGACTAACGATGCTAGAGTAGTAGTACGTTTCCTTAAGAAACTTTTCTCTCGATTTGGAACACCTAAAGTAATCATCAGTGATAGGGTTACTCAGTTTTGTAACACCCAATTTGACAAGATTCTTAAGAAATACGGAATTCACCACAGAACAGCTACCCTTTACCACCCACAAACTAGTGGCCAAGTCGAAATGGCAAACAGAGAGCTTAAACGTATCCTAGAAAAGACAGTAGAATCGAACAGGAAGGATTGGGTGATGAAAGTAGATGATGCTTTATGGGCTTATAGAACTACTTTTAAGACCCCCATAGGAGCATCACCTTATAGACTTATTTATGGAAAAATTTGTCATCTACCATTTGAGTTAGAACACAAGGCATTTTGGGCTATAAAATTTCTAAAGCTTGATCCCAAACTTGCAGGTGAAAATAGGTTGATTCAGTTGAACGAGTTAGATGAGTGGCGAACCAATGCATATGAAAATTCATGCTTATACAAGGAAGCAACGAAGCACCGCCACGACACTCGTTTAAGACAATGCAAGTAATTTGAAGTTGGAGATCTTGTCCTGTTGTATAACTCAAGGCTCAAATTGTTCCCTGGGAAGCTTAAATCACGATGGTCAGGTTCTTTCATAGTCCAAACTGTCTTTCCATATGGCACAGTAGAGGTAAGTCACCCATCACAAGGCACTTTCAAGGTAAATGGACATCACCTCAAACTCTACAACGGTGAGAATTTCAAAGAAGATAGAGAGAAGCTATGGCTCCACGAACTTCCCTAAATATACCTACAAGGTAGAGTCGAGCTTAGACTCTAAATAACAGCTTCTTGGGAGGTAACCCAAGCACTAACATCACTAAATAGAGTTTAATTTTTCTTTAATTGTTCATAGTTTAACTACAGGAAATTTTGACATTTGACAAGGGCAAACATGGCCTAGCCCACGAGCGTGCTTTAGGCCGTGCTCATACCACGGGCTACGACACAGCCTGCGATACGGCCGTGTGAAAACAGAGGAAAAAATTTACCCAAAACACGGGATTCGATACATTGTCACGATCGTGCGAGTGGCCGTGGGCAATTCTGTCAAATCAACACGGGCGTACAACACGCCCGTGTCTATTAACCGTGCTTAAAACTGCCAAATTAACATAGGCGTGATAAGTTTTATAATTTATGAATTTCCATTCTTGAAAACTTAACTATTATCATGACAAAGGCAAGCGCACCTTATCAGGCAGTAGTATAGCTTATGGCAAGACCGGGATATCGAACCCAAAGGAACTAAAAGTACTAGTATTAACTTTCTTTTTATTATATAGCCTAAAAATAAAGGGGTTTGTTTTATCTAAACTAATTACTAAACTAAGAATGCACAAAAAGTAAATTGGGGAAATAACTTTTGGGAAAACTGAATGATTTGGACAATACCCAAGAGAAAAATCCACCTAGACTTCACTTGTTATTGACTCTGAATTAGATGATTTATTCATTTGACTTGATCCGTAGAAATCCCTAATTTATATTATCATCTCTCTCGAGACTAACAATGTCTAATCCTTGGTTGATTAATTGAAATCTCTTTCTAATTAAAACCCTTAGTGTTGCATTAACTCGATCTATGGATTCCTTTATTAGGTTTCACCCTAATCCAGCAAAATTATGTCACCCTATGTCTAGGCGTACAATCAACTCTGCTCAATTATACTAGATCTACTCTTAGACATGGAATTTTGCTCCTCTGAATAAGCATATCAATACTTGAATCAATATCCTGGAATATTAAAACAAGAATTAAGAACGCATAATTAAGAACAAATCAAATATTTATCATATAATTCAGAAAATAATAACAAGATCCGTCTTAGGTTTCATTTCCTTTAGGTATTTGGGGGGATTTAGTTCATAAGTGTGAAGGAAAACATCTCAGAAGAATGATAACAAAACATAAAGAAAACCCAAAAAACTCTTGAAGGAAATTGATGGGAGATCTTCAGTCTTAAAGGATAATCTGGCTTCTGAGATGGATCAATCGGCTTTCTTCAAGTAATTCCTTTCCTCCTACTCCGTGTCTCCCCTCTAGGTACCTCTTGGGGTGTTTATATAGGATTTAGAATGCTTCAAAACCCTCCAGAGTGGCCTTTTTTGAATAGGACTAGACTTGGGCTCGATAAAGACACGCCCATGTGCAAGTGCTTCAACCCGTGTTCGAGTCTGTTGAATAGACACGGGAATTTGGTCTGCCCGTGTAAGGAAGTCTAGGCCATGTTGATTTCCCACGTTGACCCATTTTCTCTATTTTTGGCCTGTTTCTCGCTCTTTTTACTCTTCTATGCTCACCTAAGTATAAACCATGAAATTAAAGGATTAGGAGCATCGAATTCACCAAATCTAAGGATAATTCATCCAAATATATGCTAAGCATGGGATAAAAATATGTATAAATTACGGTTTATCACAAGATAATTGGAAACATCGACAAACCAAGGTGTTTCATGAATTCGACTTACCTCAAATAAGTGTTCATCTGGGAAATTCTCGTTGATAAGCACACATGATCATGTCACCTCGTCTTGCTCCAACCTCGACAGATGATCAGCTATTTGATTTTCGACATCTTTTCTATCTTGGATCTCAAGGTCAAATTCTTAGAGTAAAAGTATCCAATGAATTAGCCTTGGTTTCGCATGTTTCTTCAAGAGCAAGTATTTAATGGCTGTATGGTCAGTAAATTCTTTAACTTTGGTGCCTATAAGATATGAGCGGAATTTTTCAAAAGCAAAAACTATAGCAAAGAGTTCCTTTTCAGTTACCGTAAAATTGAGTTGGGTTCTCGTCAAAGTTCTACTTGCATAGTAAATGGGGTGAAACACTTTGTTTCTTCTTTGACCTATCACAGCTCCAATGTCATAATCGCTTACATCACACATCAACTCAAAAGGTGAGCTCCAATCAGGTGTAATGATTATTGGGGCTGAGATTAACCATTTTTTTAGATTTTTGAAAGATTCCAAACATGCTTTGTTGAAATCAAACACTGTATCTTTCTCTAACAAAAAACACAATGGTTTAGAAATTTTCGAGAAATCTTTGATAAACCTTTGGTAAAAATCGGCATGGCCTAAAAAACTTATAACTCCTTTCACATTAATTGGGGCCGATAATCTTTCAATTACGTCCACCTTTGCTTTATCGACTTTAATTCCTCTCTTTGAGATTTTATGCCCTAAGCCAATCCCTTCCTTAACCATAAAATGACATTTTTTTCTAGTTAAGGACAAGATTCGTCTCTTCACATCTCTTCAATACCTTAGCCAAATTACTCAAACAAATATCATAAGTGTTACCAAAAATAGAAAAATCATCCATGAAAACCTCAACAAAATTTTCAACCATATCAGTGAATATTGCCATCATGCATCGTTGAAATGTTGCAGGTGCATTGCATAAACCAAAAGGCATTCGCCTAAAAGAAAACGTACCATATGGACAAGTAAAGGTTGTTTTATGTTGGTACTCTTAAGCTACAACTATTTGGTTATATCCCGAATAGCCATCTAAAAAACAATAGAATTCATTACCTGCCAATCGATCTAACATCTGATCCATAAAAGGCAACGAAAAATGGTCCTTCCGAGTGGCTTTATTTTAATTTTTATAATCAATACATATTCCCTAACCAGTAACAGTTCTCGTTAGAATAAACTCGTTACGCTCATTTTCAACAATCGTGATTCCACCTTTCTTCGGTACACACTACACCGGACTTACCCATAAAGATGATTTCTGCATCTAACGATTTGATCACTTCCTTTCTTACAACTTCTTTCATAATAGGATTGAGCCTTATTTGGCCATCAATTTGATCTCTTTCACCTTCTTCTAAAATAATTTTATGCATACAAAAAGAAGGGCTTAGACATCGAATATTAGCTATGGTCTAACCAATTGCTTTCTTAAATTTCATTAGAACAGCAATTAGTTACTCCTCTTGATCATTTGTCAGTTCTGTTGAAATAATCGTCAGTAAAATGGAATAATCACCTAAATAAATGTATTTCAAATGGGAAGGAAGTACCTTTAGTTCGAGCTTAGGTGGTTTTTTAACTGACAACTTGGGTTGCACAAATTCTCTGACTTTTAACTCCAACGGTTCAAACCGTGTGGATTGAATAAAATTTCTCAGATTGGCTTCCATCAAAGCCATGTTTTCTTCACCTTCTCCATCTTCTAAAAGGTCAAGATCTAAGGCTTTCTCCAATGGATCTTCTTCAAAATTGCTTTTCATAGAAACGAAGGTTTCTATCTCTTCCATGACTGAACACTCTTCTGTCGGATTAGGAAATTTCATCGCTTTAAGAATGTTAAAGGTTACCTGATCGTCTTGAACTCGCACGGTGAGTTCACCTTTTTTCACATTAATTAATACTCTTCCCGTGGCTAAGAAAGGTCTCTCAAGGATGATCGACACTTCCTTATTTGCTTCAAAATCTAGGACAATGAAATCAGCAGGAAAAATAAATTTATTGACTCTTACCAAAACATCCTTGATCTTTCCTTCAGAATATACTAAAGATCGATCCGTTAGTTGAAGCGTCACAGTTATAGGTCTTACTTCACCTATCCCTAGCATCTTGAAAATAGACTTAGGCATCAAGTTGATACTCGCTCCTAAATCAGACAAAGCTTTACCACAGTAAGATTCACCAATGTTATAGGGTATAGTAAAGCTTTTTGGGTCTTTCAATTTCAGTGGCAATTTGTTCTGCAGGAATGCACTGTACTTTTTTGTCAAGGCAACAGTCTCATACTCACTCTGTCATTTCTTCTTAGACAGTATATCCTCCATAAACTTGACATAATTTGTCATTTATTCTAAAGCCTCCACCAACAAAATATTGATGTGTAACTGCTTCAGAACATCCAAAAACTTCTTGAATTGCACCTCATGTTTCTCTTTGTGTTGCTGCAATCTTTGTGTATATGGAGGTGATGGAACTTTCGGTTGAATCAAATAACTCTTCTGAGTAGGTAAATCTGCATCCAAAGAAGATGTTAAAGTACTTGAATTCACTAAGTTAGGATTTACTTTGTCAGTCTTTCCAGATTTTGACTCTTTTGGTGTAGGAATTTCAACAACTAGTTGATTTTTCTCAACGGGCTTATCTTCTACATCAATCAATCGGGGTTCCAGAATTTTACCACTTCACAATGCCACAACCTTGATACGTTCTTTACCCAAATTTCTTAGATTCTCAGTATTGCTTGGCAAGTTCCTTGCTGTCTATTACGAAGCTCCATAGCTAATTGACCCATTTAGTTTTCCAAATTTTTGAATGTTGCTACTTGGCTTTGGATCAAAGCGACATTCTTTGCTATGTACGCTTTCAACAAGTTCTTTAAACTATTTGATGCCTCAGCTTGAGGTGGTTTTGGAGCTTGCTGATTAAACCCTTGAGATTTGTTAGGTCTATGCTGCAATAAGTTGTTGTTCGATCCATTTCCTTGGTTGCTCCAAGAAAAATTAGGACGATTACGCCATGAAGGATGTAAAAGTTAGACTAGGGTCCTTGTCCACTCCTATTTTATTGTTGGTTCCGCACATAGTACACTAACTCGAGATTTGATGGACAATTCTTAAAAGAATAACCTTCCCCATAGTATACACAGGAAACTACTTCAAACGGACTTGGTGGCTAAGCTGCAAATTTATTAGCACTATTAGCGGTAAACTATTTTAACATAGAGTGTAACGCCCTGAATTTGGGCCTTGAAGTATTAGGTCTTGAGCATAGGAATAGTTAAGAGGCTGTTCATAAATGTTTAGTTATACAAGAAAATGACACAATTGTATGTTTGCTTCAGGGGTTATGTGTTCTATGATGTGTCAGAGGAGTCTTGGGTTCAAGCCTTGGCTTGTGCAAAAATTTTGTTTCTTACTGGAATAAACCTTGCCTCTAGTTAGTAGGCTTCTTAAATAAATGTAAGAATTTTATGACAAAAAGGGCCTACTGCTCTAAGGGTAAGTGGCATGTTATCTATGCCAAAGGACTGAGGTTTGAATCCTGGTGTAACGCCCTAAATTTTAGGCTTAGAAGAAATGGGCTTCGTGTATTGGAGGAATTAAAATTTAGTTGTGCAAGTGGGTGACACAATTAAATGTTTGCTCAAGTGGTTAAGGGTCCTGAGAGGAGTTGGAAAAGTCCTGGGTTCAAACTTGGCCTTTAGCAAAAATTTTGATTTTAAGTGAATAAAACCTTAGATGCGTGGAAGTAGGCCTTTTAAATTATTGTGGTAAGTAAATGACAGAAGGAAGCATGTGGTCTAGTGGTTGTGGCGTCATTAAGATGTTAAGGGAGCCTGGGTTCAAGTCTTGGCTCTTTGCAATTTATTTTGGTTTCTCCTTTTAAGGAACCTGGACTTTGGCCTATAGAGCTTATAATTAATTGAGGCTAAATAGTGACAAAAAGAGCCTCGTGGTGTAGTGGCAAGGTGGCGTCAACAGGGTGGCAAGGAGGTCTAAGGTTTGAGTGTTGGCATGGGTTACTGACGAGTATTTATTTTACAGTTGGTTTCGGCCAGTGGTTGTGTTGTAGTGAAATACTGATGGAGGAGTTATGGAGAGTGATGATGAGTGATTCAAGGAGTAAATCAAGGAGGGATAAGGGGAGGGATTTTAGGAGGAAGTTAAGGAGTTCAAATTTGGGAGAGTTGTAGCCGATTGTGGAAACCTTGAATAGGCAAAATTTAGCTAGGGGGTCATTGGGTGCATTTTCGGCTTTTGGAAACTTTTCTTTGGAATTTTCTTTTGTGCTATTTTCAAGTTAGTATTTTTTCTAAGTGCCGAATCTTTTTGTATTCTTTTCTTTTGCATTTCCGTACTCTATCATAGTGACCAATTGCATTTCGGTAATTCTTTTCTTTCCTTTCTTATTTGGCCGAATCTTGCTTCTTATCATTTTTCTTCTCCTCATATTCTCTTCATTTGACCGAAACAATTATTCTACTCCCCTCATTTTCTTTTGGCTGAAACTTTGTTCCTCATCTTCCATTTTCATTTGGTCGAATACTTGTTCTTTTTCCCCATATTCTAGAAGTCATTACTATACTATTCTTCCTCCCTCTCTTCTTCTCTTCTTGATTTTTTCTTTTCTCTTCAGTGTTGTTTTTTTGGGTAGCTAAATATAGCATTGATCCTCCCTTGGGGTGTTGGTTCTAGTTCGCAGAATTTCGATAACATTCAGTAAGTTACTCACCACCCTCCTTGTTCTGTTTAAATGGTTTTCATGATACCTTCCTTTCCATTGACTAAACCGAATAGTTATTCTCTTTTTATCACCAAATCTTTCTCTTAAATGAGTGGTGTAGATTCTAGCCTCGCAAAAAGTGTAAGGACTTTCGAGGGATACAATTGTGGTGGAGATCTACTTATCTTCTGATCAATTATTTAAGGTAAACAGACTTGTAGTTCTAGTATTGGCTGATTATCAACTCTCTCTTGGGCATGTATCTTTTCTTTAGATTAGCGTAGGATTAACTGTATCTTCTGACTAATTATAGGTTCGGAGCATGTGGATTTAAGTGTGGTTTCGCAAAGAGGTGTGTACCCACACTAATAGATCATAGAACGAAAAAAATCTGAAGAACCAAAATGCCGAAAAGCCGAAAGTACTGCGACAGTTGCCACACGAACGTACGAACGCACGTGTGGAAAATCCAACACAATAGAAGAGGCCGCCTTGAGCGATCTCATGGGCTTAGGTTGATTTTTGGGCCAAAATGGGCCGTGAGGGCCCAATGGGTTCGTGGGCCCTACTTGGGTTTTTGTTGTGGAAATATAGAAATATTGGACCAGGCTATGTTGTTCACATTGCTAAGGTCGATTTTGGGCTTAGCAGGCCGTATGAGCATGTAGGCCCTACTTGGGCTACGTAATGGGTTTTAGGCTAATTGTATGTTTTGATTGGAAAAGGATGCATGAGTCGCGTAAGATGACTGTGGACCTACGGATAAGTTGGTAAGTGTACCCAGACCCCAATTTACAAAATGACTATTATGCACTCGAAAGACTGAATGACTAAAATGCCCCTACACGTTATATGATTGTTATTTATGCCATTCATGATATGTTTGCATTCATGTGATATTATGCTGCATGAGAGATGGGATCATTGATCTTTAGGAATTGTATAATTTTTTAGGGCCGCATGGTCACTTGACGACTATGGATCCACCGATGGCTTTAAGCCGATTATGTGATTGGCAGCTCTGCTGCGATATTGGTTAGTGCCGCAGTCGATGCTACATCAGGAGTGTAGGGTTGGACGGGATACGGAGTGCAGGGTTGGATTGGTATTTGTGCATTGCATAAACTGATTTTGATTGTGACATGGGCTCAGGCCCAACTGAGGCTACCATGGGCTAAGGCCCAAGTGCCACCGTTATTGTAATGGGCTTAGGCCCAAATTGATGTGATGCATGCTTTACGATTGATGAGGGTTGTACACACTGAGTTTTTGTAAACTCACCCCCTCTTTTATTTTTTTCTCAAGTAATCCTCAATAGGCGGGTTGACGTATGGGAGGATTCAGAGATGGCCACACTACGAACAACTTTAAATATTCGTATTTTCTTTTACATTACTTAAATTAATTTTCTCTTTAGGTGTTAATGTCATAAGGCCTTTCTCTAATTTTTTAAATTTTAATTTAGGGGTTTTTAAACTATTATGATTTATTTCTGTTAGAAGTAGAGTGCAATTTTCCAAAATGATATCTATTTTCGTAACATCACATTTTCGCAACACTGTTGAAATGCTTCCGCAATAAACATGTTTTTTTTAAAGTAAAAACATTTTAAATGGATAATAAATGGTTAAGATAATTGGAGTTTTTAACAAAGAGACTTTAGCTTAGAAACAATTTTCTACCAAAAAGATCAATTTTCAAAAAACACTTCGATGTGACATGCCAGATTCGGCCATAACGTCTAGGCCGGGTCTGGCGTGTTACATTTAGTAGTATCAGAGCCAAGTTCAAAACTCAGGCTGTGAAATGGGCTTTGTTTTTGGGCTTTAAAAATTGTTTGAAAGATCATATTGTGTGGCACATCGGGTCTCCGACGTCGAGCCAAGTAAGTTCTCTTACTACTGAATTATGTTGAACTGTTATACTGCAATATGTCTGAAGCTATTAATTGTTTATATTCAATAGGATTTCCTTGGATATCAGATTGTTTTAAAACACTTGAATATGAATTTGGTACTTATTTTGTGTGTGTTTGAGAATGTTTGCGATAGGTTGATGGTCTGGATATATATTAAATTTATTAGAAATAGAGTGTGCAGCAGAAGCGTAGTGGTGTAACCTAGGTGGTGCGACTATTGAGTAGTTGGAAATTTCGAGGACAAAATTTTTTTTAAAGGGTGTAGAATTGTAACACCCCAAATTTTGGGCATAGAAGAAATGGGCTTTGTGTATCGAAGGAATTAGAATTTAGTTGTGCAAGTGGGTGGCACAATTAAATGTTTGCTCAAGTGGTTAAGGGTCCTAAGAGGAGTTGGAAAAGTCCTGGGTTCAAACTTGGGCTTTAGAAAAAATTTTAATTTTAAGTGAATAAAACCCTGGATGCTTGGAAGTAGGCCTTTTAAATTATTGTGGTAAGTAAATGACACAAGGAAGCATGTGGTCTAGTGGTTGTGGCGTCACTAAGGTTGTAAAGGAGCCTGGGTTCAAGTCTTGGCTCTTGCAATTTATTTTGGTTTCTCTTTTTAAGGAACCTGGACTTTGGCCTATAGACCTTATAATTAATTGAGGCTAAATGGTGACACAAAGAGCCTTGTGGTGTAGTGGCAAGGCAGCATCACAATGGTGGCAATGAGGTCAGGGGTTCGAGCGTTGGCATGGGTTATTGACGAGTATTTATTTTGCAGTTGGTTTTAGCCAGTGGCTGTGTTGTAGTGAAATATTGATGGAGGAGTTGTAGAGAGTGATGAGGAATGATTCAAGGAGTAAATCAATGAGGGATAAGGGGAGGGATTTTAGGAGGAAGTTAAGGAGTTCAAATTTGGGAGAATTGTAGCCGATTGTGGAAAGCTTGAATAGGAAAAATTCGGCTAGGGGTTCATTGGGTGCATTTTTGGATTTTGGAAACTTTTCTTTAGAGTTTTCTTTTGTGCTATTTTCAAGTCAGTATTTTTCCTAACTACCGAATATTTTTGTGTTCTTTTCTTTTGCGTTTTCGTACTCTATCGTAGTGACCAATTGCTTTTGGGTAATTCTTTTCTTTCCTTTCTCATTTGGCCGAATCTTACTTCTCATCATTTTTCTTCTCCTCATATTCTCTTCATTTGACTGAAACCATTATTCTACTTCCCTCATTTTCTTTTGGCCGAAACTTTGTTCCTCATCTTCCATTTTTATTTGGTCGAATACTTGTTCTTTTTCCCCATATCTAGTAGTCGTTACTATACTATTCTTCCTCCCTCTCTTCTTCTCTTCTTGATTCTTTCTTTTCTCTTCAGTGTTGTTTTTGTGGGGTAGTCGAATATAGCATTGATCCTCCCTTGGGGTTGTGGTTCTAGTTCGCAGAAGTTCGATAACATCCGATAAGTTACTCACCACCCTCCTTGTTCTATTTAAATGGTTTTCATGACACCTTCCTTTCCATTGACTAAACCGAATAGTTATTCTCTTTTTATCGCCAACTTTTTCTTTTAAATGGGTGGTGTGGATTCTAGCTTCGCAAAAAATGTAAGGACTTTCAAGGAATACAATTGTGGTGGAGATCTACTTGTCTTCTAATCAATTATCTAAGGTAAATGGACTTGTAGTTCTAGTGTTGGCCGATTATCAACTCTCTCTTGGGCATGTATCTTTTCTTTAGATTAGCGTAGGATTAACTGTATCTTCTGACTGATTATAGGTTCAGAGCACGTGGATTTAAGTGTGGTTTCACAAAGAGGTGTGTACCCACACTAATAGATCGTAGAACGGCAAAAAGCCGAAATGCCAAAATGCCAAAAACCCAAAATTAGGCGATAGTTGCCACACGAACGTGCGAACACATGTGTGGAAAATCTGACACAATAGAAGAGGCCGCATTGAGCGATCTTATGGGCTTAGGTTGATTTTTTGGCCAAAATGGGCCGTGAGGGCCCAATGGGCTCGTGGGCCTCACTTGGGTTTTGTTGTGGAAATATAGAAATATTGAACCAGACTGTGTTGTTCACATGGCTAAGGTCGATTTTGGGCTTAGCGGGGTCGTATGAGCATGTGGGCCCTACTTAGGCTTTGTAATGGGCTTTAGGCCCAATTGTATGTTTTGATTGGAAAAGGTTGCATGTGTCGCATAAGACGACTGTGGACCTACGGATAAGTTGGTAAGTGTACCCAGGCCCCGATTTGTGAAATGAATGTTAGGCCCTCGAAGGACTAAATGACTAAAATGCCCCTACACGTTATATGATTGTTATTTATGTCATTCAAGATATGTTTGCATTCATGTGATATTATGCTGCATGGGGGATGGGATCATTGATTTGGAGGAAGTGTATAATTTGTTAAGGTCACATGGTTGCTTGACGACTGTGGATCCACCAATGGCTTTAAGCCGATTATGTGATTGTCATCTCTGCTGCGATATTGGTTAGTGCTGCAACCGGTGCTACATCAGGAGTGTAGGGATGGATGGGTCGATTAAATCCCTACAGGAGTGTAAGGTTGGAGGGAATATGGAGTGCAGGGTTGGATTGGTATTTGTCCATTGCATAAACTGATTCTGATTGTGACATGGGATCAGGCCCAACTGAGGCTACCATGGGCTAAGGCCCAAGTGCCACCGTTATTGTAATGGGCTTAGGCCCAAATTGATGTGATGCATGCTTATGCTTTAAATATTCATATTTTCTTTTACATTACTTAATTTAATTTTCTCTTTTGGTGTTGATGTAATAAGGTCTTTCTCTAATTTTCTAACTTTTAATTTAGGGGTTTTTAAACTATTATGATTTATTTCTGTTAGAAGTAGAGCGCGGTTTTCCAAAATGATATCTATTTTCATAACATCACATTTTCGCAACATTGTTGAAATGCTTCTACAATAAACATGTTTTTTTTAAAAGTAAAGACATTATAAATGGATAATAAATGGTTAAGATAATTGGAATTTTTAACAAAGAGACTTCAGCTCAGAAACAATTTTCTACCAAAAGATCAATTTTCGAAAAACATTTCAATGTGACACCAGATTCGGCCATAATGTCTAGGCTGAGTTTGGGGTGTTACACCTGGTGGGCACAGTGGAGTATTTTATTTTGCTTCTGTGTCGTGGGAGAGTTGTGGGTTGACTGAAACACTGAAGTGGTTGAGGGGAATTCAAATTGGATGGTTGAGAGATTGGAGAAGTGATTTGAGGAGGGATTTTAGGAGAAAATCAAGGGGATTTGACGTTGATGGAGTGCTGGTGCCGAATTGGGATTGTAGGCACTCAAGGCATTCGGTTTTGGGATGGCATTTTCACTTTTCATTTTTGGTGGCTGTCAACTTTTGTTTCTTTTCTTTCTTTAGGTGCTGAATCTGTGTTTCAAGTTTTGGGCTGCTCATTCTTTGGTTTGTTGCATTTTCCTTTGTGATACTGATTAGTGCATCTCGGGTACCTTTCATTTTTAGTCTGTCTCGGCTTACTCTTTCACAATGCCCTATTGACTAATTATCTCTCATTCCCCTCTTTTACCTTATTTTGTTTTGGCCGAATATTTGCCTTCTCTTCTTTTCTCCGCATCTCTCTCAAATCGGGTATGCTTTAGGCTGAATACCTTTCTCACCCTTTTTCTATCAACTTTTCCTTATTCTTGCATTTTGGGTACTTTTTCCGAATATCTCCTCTTTGGTCGAATATTACATCTCTCCTCCTCTTGTTCTTGAAGTTTCAGCATTGTCATTTGATCAGACAGTTTGAGTGATTGTTTGCTCTGATTGCTCTCTTTCCCATTCTTTTCCTCTCTGTCGTAATAACATTTCCATCTAACATCTCCCTTTCTCTGCCAATTACTGCTAGGGGTACGATTGTTCCATCCCGTGCCTCGATTTCATTGTGTGCTTTTGGGGTGGAGGTCGATTGCTTCTGTCTCCTATTCTTAGATTACGCTTTTGATAAGTGTTATGCGATTAGTAAAATCTTTTGCTTTGATCAATATATGGTTTAGATTGTTAAGTCTTGGTTGGATTGTAGGATACTTCTAAAAGGGGTTGAACTAGTCTTTTGCAACGGATTAAGGGAGTGATCCTCAGTCGATCAACCAAGGCAAGTGATGAGAAACCATTTTAATAACTGTTATAGTAAAGGATTATTTAATCTTGTTGTTAAAGGGACTAATGGTGTATTGTGTTTGGATCTAGGGTTGGAGCGCTTATGGTCTTTTTGCACACTCCCGCATCAAGGTGTGTAATCACACTGCCATAATATTAAATTGGCAAAAGCCGAAATAGGTGACAATCGGTGCTACACAAACATGCGCTCGTTCGTGTGGTAGTCTAAACGCATAGGCATGAGCGTTTTATCGTAAAGGCCACCATGAGAAATTTCATGGGCTTAGGCCATTTTAGGTCATTTTGGGCCGAATTGGGCCATGTGGGCTCCACGTGTATGTCGACCCTACACGGGTAAACCATACGGACGTGTGGAGAATATTGGGCCAGGCTGTGTAATCCACATGGCCAAGGCCATTTCTACACTATGTAGGCCACATGGGCACGTGGGCCTCCATAGGCCCACAATATGGACCTTAGGCCCATTTCTACTTTTTGATTGTTAAGGTTGCACGGGTCACTCAAGACGACTGTGAACCTTCTGTTGGGTCGGTAAGTTTACCTAAACCCCCTAGTTGATCAAAATGACTATTTTGCTCTTATATGGTAACATGACTGTTTTGCCCTTATTTGGTAAAATGACTGTTTTACCTTTATATGATAAAATGACTGTTTTGCCCTTATATGGTAAAATAACTGAAATGCCCCTACATGGTAAATTGACTATTTTGCCCCTATGTGATATATGTTTATATTTTAGCATGCTATTGTAACTGTATTGAATACATGTATAATATTATGACATGTTGCATGATGCATTGCATGTGGATGGGTTTTTATATGATTTAAGGTAGTGTATCGTACTGGTAGCTCTGCTGCAAATCATTGATGGCTCTAAGCCTATTATACTGGCAGCTTTGCTGCAAATACTGTTTAGTGCTGCAACCGGTACTACTTGTAGTGTAGGGATGGGTGGGTTGATTATATCCCTACATGGAGTGTAGGGTAGGACGGATATGGAGTGTAGAGGCTGGATGGGTAGGACTTGCATACTGTTTAAACTGTTACTGTACTAATTACTATTACTGCAATGGGCAAAGGCCCAAACACGTGATTGTTTCTGTATTGAGATGGGCTAAAGCCTAAACTGATATTGTCACTATTGCTAAAAAGGGCTTAGGCCCAGACTATACTTGTTTTTTGACTATTGCTTACATGGGATTACACACCGAGTTTTCGTAAACTCACCCATCTGTTTATCTGTGCAGGTAATCCCCAACCTTAGGCAGATCGGTGCTACGAGGGACTCAAAGGCGGCCACACAACCGCATTTACTATCATATTTGCTTAATTTTTATAAGTAATTTTAATTTGGGTAATTTTACTGTAATAAGGCCTCTTTGGATTTTATTTTGGGATTTTTAATTGCTTTGATTTATAACTACTAGCAGTAGGAAATGACATGGGTTTTCAAAAGAAATAATGTTTTTACAAAGTAAACACAAGTACGCAACTGTTTTAAAAGCTTCCGCAACAAACAATGTTTTAAAATGTAATAACAATCTAATATGATTAACATTTTGTGTGACAGCCCAAAATTGACCCTAGTCGGGATGTGGTTTCGGGACCACAAAATCGAGGCATAAAAATAATTTAAAATTTATTTTGATGCCTATGATATGTGTTAATTTGTGTGTGACATTTTTGATGTTTCGATTTAGTGTTATAAATGTGAATTTCACTAGAAAGGACCTAGTAGTGAACTTTGAAAGTATGATGGGGAAATGTGTGATGACTAGTTGCTCATGCATGCAAAAATAAGGGATTTGCATGTCAAATTTCCCCCAACATGAAGTGGCGGCCATGGCAGAGAGGATGGGCAAAACATGTCATGAAACATGTTTTGTTGGTGCATTAGGGAGAAATAATAAACAAAGGTGTATGGGTAAGAAAAGAATGAAAAAAAATGTGTGTGAGTGTGGTATTCCCCCCCCCATTGCCGTGAGTTGTAGAGAAAGAAAGAAAAAAATTTGTTCATCCTTTCTTTGAGCCAAAACTAAGGAAGAAGGAGGGATTTTTGCTCCATTTTTTTGGTTTGGAAGAGATCTAGAAGGAGATTTTGGCTATACTTGCATCAAGATTAAGGTATGTATGAGGTTGTGTCATGAGATTCATGCATGTTTTAGTTGCTAACTTGATGTTCATGTTAGCCATGGTTCAAATCTTTGTTATGCCTTGGAAATGGTATTTGGCTAAGGTTGTTATTGTGTTGAAGCCATTGCATGCTAAATGTGAAGCTTGCTAATGATGTATGCAATGATGGATTGACTACTCTTGAAATTTCTTTGTAGCAATCTTGAGTAAGACATTGAATTCTTTGTTTAACCATGACCGAAGTTGAAAGAGTATGGTTGTGATGTATTCGGCCATGGTGCATTCATGAGCATGATTTATGCTTGTTACTTGATTGGTAAAATTTGTGTTTGGATGGGTATGAACCCCTTGAGATTGACCTTGCACCTATATGTGTATACATGTTTGCACATGATGTATTGGCATGACATATATACTATTTCAAGGTATATATTTGCTTGTGATGATGTTTGGTTATGAAGTACATGAGAGATGTGTATTGAGCTACGATATGTAATGCATTAGTTAGTAAAATGCATGCTGTTTTTGTGTGGTATTAAGTGCATAATTGGCCTCAACATGGACATGCATATTCGGCCACATGAGGGAAATTGGTGTGCATGCATTCGGTTAGAGGCAAGCATATTGATGCCTATTCTTGGCTTAGAAAATTCGCTAAGAGGAATATTAACTAATGTGTTGAGTTCGATTCGTGATTTCGTACATATGTGACTTTGATGCCTAATGAGCATATATATTGGCTAGGTATCTTGAATTCCTCTTCGATGCTCAAATGATAAAACCAATTTATTTGTTAAATTAAGCTCAAGAGCAAAGGGAGCTAAATCCGATAAGGGAAGGAAAAAGTCATCGAATAGCCGTCGAAATCGTTCGACCACGTCCGAGGTAAGTTTTGATATCGAAACTTAGATTTTGATTCGATTGAATGAAGTAATAAGCAATCGAAATTGTGCCTTTGTATGTGGCCATTGAGCCGAAATGATATTTTTGCTAAGGGAATTGTGCATAAAAGTTGTGTTATGAAATTGAAACAAAGATGTGTATGAATGTTTGAGTGATATCCGGGCTAAGCCCGAAGGCAATTGTGTAAATTGTGATACCCGGGCTAAGCCCGAAGGCAATTGTGCAAGTTATGATATCCGGGCTAAGCCCGAAGGCAATTGTGCAAATTGTGATATCCGGGTTAAGTCCTGAAGACCTTTGTGCGGGTTACCATAAGCGGGCTATGTCCCGAAAGGCGTTTGAGCAGTAGCTATATCCGGATAAACTCGAAGGTATGTGATTCGAGAACTTTGAACTTGCTGGAAAATTTTCAGTTAATGCACTTGTGAAATTCCTAACAACAAGGTATGTTTTGTGTGTGCTTAGCACACTATGAGTAATCTCGTATGAATATTCGCTCTAATGATAAATGAGCTATCGGCATTAACTAGGCCGTTATTTGTGTATGAATATAAGAGTTGGGATTGTGAAGTAAGCATGTCTTTGAGAAATTGTGCATATGAATTATTGTTTAGCTACTTGAATGCTATGCTTTGGTTGTGTGTATATTATGGCTCAAAACTTACTAAGCATAAATTGCTTACTCCGTTTCTTTGTTTCTCTGTTTATAGATTTTGCTCGTTAGCGATCGGATTCGAGATCATAGAAGTTGAAGTCAACCACACTATCAAAGCCCTTTTGGTACTCCTTTAGTTGAGTTTTGGATATGGCATGTATAGGACTACTCTCGGTTGTTTTAAGTACACGTGATGTATATGTGTGCGGCCATGCGAAAATGGTTCGTAAAAGTGGAGTATGGAATTTGACCATATGTGGTTTGTAATTATATTTGGTTTCATGATGTGATTATGGTTTGGAATGAGAGAGTTGGTCACATGATCAGCCATTGGAATGGCTAAATATGATCATATGTTGGACCTAAGTATGACTAGACTATAGTTGGTCCATGGAAACTACAATATAGGTAAAGCCTACCTTAAAAGCAGATGCTGCCACTGCGGTGACGTGGATGTGGAAAATCACCAAAATTTGTAGGAATGGTGTTAATTAGTGAATAAATTATGCGATCGAACCTTGACGAGTCTATTTTCATATGAAAGTAACGAAATGATCATATGAACGGTATCTGAGAGATATTAAAGTTCTCGTGAGACAGGGCAGAACGGTTTCGGGTCCCTGTCGTGACTTTGAAAATTACCATAAATTATCCAGAATGAATTAGAAGTCATGCCTTATATATATGTGCAGATTCCTTTTGAGTCTAGTTTCATTAGAAACAAACGGCATCGATATTGAAACCACATGCAGAGAGATATTCAAGTTGTAACGCGAAGGTCGGTGTAGTCGACCCCTGTAACATGGGTGACTTTAACTAATAAAATGTACCAATTGGCCCGACCAAAATTCTAGAAATAAATCCATGGATGGATATATGAGTCTAAATTCAGGAAAATTTACGGAATCAGTTTCCGAGTTGTGAAACTCAAGATACGCTTTTAAAGGCGACAACGACGCAGTTTTCCAGCTTGCTGGAAATGTCAAATTGGTCGGTGCCATAAGTGGTTTTGGCTTGTTAACCCCTCGTGTCCGACTAACGCAGCGGTCTCGGGTTCGGTGTTACAATTTTATTGGTATCGAGCTACGGTTTAGTCGATCCTAGGACTACCGTGATATGTTTGGGGTCTAGCTATACATGCCATTATGTGATAATTGATAGTGTGGTTATTTCGACATTTTGAAATTTGTGTTTGTTTATAGCCATGGATCCCGATCCCAACCGAGCAATAGTCGATAATGTGGAGAGTGTGGCGCTGCTCAGCAAGAAGGAACAGCGCTGCGGACTCTCAACCTATTGCTAGCAATCCGAATGATGAGGCTAAGCAAGCCTTTTATAGCGTGATGAATGATTGGTTCAACCAATACATTCGAACTAACACGACATTCCACAACCTCCATTCCCGACTAATGCAACCCCGCACCTACAATACCTCCCATGAATCGACCAAATAAGGTCAAGTAAGCCTCCGGTCGGCGAATTGAAAACATGGGACTACTGAATTTAAAGCTACGGATAGCGGCGATGCCGAGCAAGCTGAATTTTGGTTGGACAACACTATCCGGTGCTCGATGAGCTATCATGTACACCGATGAATGCTTAAAGTGTACTATCTCCTTGCTACGCGATTCGCCTACTATTGGTGGAGTACTCGACTTCATTGTGCCTAGGGAGCACGTAACTTGGGAGTTCTTTCTAACGAGTTCAAAGAAGTATATCGATCGAGATTTATGGATCAAAAGCGGAAGGAATTTCTTGAACTTAAACAAGGTTCCATGTCGGTTTACCGACTCTGAACGAAAATTTGTGAGGCTTAGCGATGCAGCTGAATGCATTTCTTGAAGTGTGATGTAAACGCTCGAAGATGGTGAATGATGATATAAAGCGGTATGTTGGCATTTTGGAAATCGAGAGTTTGTGGCTCTTGTCGAGCGAGCGTGCAAAGCCGAGGAGCTCGATATGGAGAAAAGAAAAGCGAAGTGGGAGCAAGGGAGTTTCAGTAAGAGGTCTTGAAGCCCTTCCCGATCATCAAAGAAATTTAGAGATGGCTTAGGCGGTCTAGAGACACTTCGGGCTTTTCTAGACGAGACCGCGATCGACCCCCTATGGGCACGCGAGTCACTTTGATCGCCGGTGTTGGCAATGATCGTCGAGATGAGCGGAGTGCCAATATTGTGGCAAATGGCATTCGGGAGTTGTAGATTCCGTGACCGCTCTGTTACAAGTGCGGATCGATCGATCATTTCATTAAGGATTGCCCGAGTTTATCCGAACAAAGCGTAAATCAAAGTTGGGAAGGGTGCTACCACAACTCGAGGTAGGCCACCTAGAAATATGGGCAATGCTAGTGGCGGTCGAGAGGATCTAGAGATGCTACCATCAGATCCGAGGCTCGTGCTCTGCTAGGACTTATGCCATCTGCGACGTGAATATGCTTCCTCGTCGGATGTTATTACGGTACTTTTACTCTCCTTTACACTAATGTGATTGCTTTGATTGACCCTGGTCCTACTCATTCTTATATATGCGAAACCTTAACATCTAGTAAGACTTTGCCCATTGAGTCTACTGAGTTTGTAATTCGGGTGTCAAACCCCTTGGGTCATTACGTGCTTGTCAACAAAGTGTAAGAAAAGTCCCTAGTATTCGAGGTTCTTGTTTTACGCGGACTTGATGCTTTTGCCATTTGACGAATTCGACGTTATTCTTGGTTTGGATTGCTTGACCATGCACGATGCGGTTGTAAATTGCAAAAGCAAGACTATTGATCTGAGGTGCGCAAATAACGAGATAATTCAGGATGAGTCTACGTACTTAAAGGGGTTGCCAGCTGTAATATCAGCAATGTTGGCCCAGAAATATGTAAGAAAAGGGTGCGAAGCGTACCTTGCGTATGTGCTCAATGACAAGGAGTCAGAAAAGAAACCCGAATCTGTGCCAGTGGTTTGTGAATACCCGAATGTTTTCCCTGAAGAATTGCCGGGTTTACCACCTGTTCGGGAAATAGAATTTGGCATCGAATTGGTACCTGGTACCACTCCAATTTTGATAGCTCCGTATCGTATGGCACCAACGGAATTAAAGGAGTTGAAAGCTCAGTTGCAAGAATTGGAGGATAGAGGTTTTGCTCGCCCGAGTTTCTCGCCTTGGGGTGCGCCAGTGTTGTTTGTGAAAAAGAAGGATGGAACCATGAGGCTGTGCATCGACTATCGTCAGCTTAATAAGGCGACGATAAAGAACAAATATCCGTTACCGCGTATCGACGATTTGTTCGATCAATTGAAGGGAGCTTCAGTGTTCTCGAAAATAGATTTGAGATCGGGCTATTATCAATTACGAATTCGAGATTCGGACGTACCCAAGACTGCCTTCAGAACGAGATATGGTCACTACGAGTTCCTAGTGATGCCGTTTGGTCTTACTAATGCCCCTGTGGTATTTATGGATTTAATGAATCGGATCTTCAGACCATATTTGGATCGGTTTGTAGTCGTGTTCATTGATGACATCTTGGTCTATTCAAGAAATGAGACCGAACATCTTTGAACACCGAGGTTAGTCTTTGCAAATTTTACGGAATAAGCAATTATATGCTAAGTTCAGCAAGTGTGAGTTCTGGTTAAGAGAGGTTAGCTTCTTGGGGCATGTGATATCTGAATCGGGTATTCGAGTCGACCCGAACAAAATTTCAGCCATACTTAACTGGAAGCCTCCGAGAAATATTACCGAGGTTCGGAGCTTTTTGGGGCTGGCCGGTTATTACCGACAATTTGTGAAAGGTTTCTCAACGATAGCCACATGAGAAAAATTATCCGACCCATGATCTCGAATTGGCTGCCATCGTATTTGCCTTAAAGATATGGCGATATTACTTATTTGGTGAGAAGTGCCATGTGTATTCGGATCACAAAAGTCTCAAATATTTGATGACCCAAAGAGACTTAAATCTGCGACAAAGACGTTGGCTCGAGTTGTTAAAAGATTATGAGCTCGTCGTTGATTATCACCGGGAAAGGCTAATGTGGTTGCGGATGCCTTAAGTCGTAAATCATTATTCGCTTCTGAGCGATGAATGTGCACTTATGCATTCGATCCGACAATGTGTTAGTAGCTGAATTGAAAGCCAAACCATTATGGATACATCAAATTCGTGAAGCTCGAGAAAGTCGACGACGAGTTGGGCGCAAAAGCGAAATTTGAGTGTGTTCGAACAAGGACTCGGAGTTTCAAATCAATGATGACGATTGTTTGAGGTTCAAAGGTCGTCTGTGTGTTCCAAAGAATTGAACTTATTTCGATAATTCGAGCGAAGCCCATTGTAGCCGAATGGAAATCCACCCGGGAGTACGAAGATGTACAACGATTTGAAAGCGTCGATTTTGGTGACATGGTATGAAGCGAGACATCTCCGACTTTGTTTTGAGATGTTTAATATGTCAACAAGTGAAAGCGGAACATCAAGTGCCTTGAGGATTACTTCACCGATCACGATACCCGAGTGGAAATGGGATCGAGTCACAATAGACTTTGTATCCGGACCGCCATTGTCGACCAAGTAAGAAGGATGCGATTTGGGTCGTTGTAGATAGATTGACTAAGTCGGCTCACTTTGTCCCGTGCGTGCGGGTTTTCAATGGACAAACTAGCCAATTGTGCGTTTCTCAGTTTGAGATTACACGGGTGCCTATTTCCATCGTGTGGGATAGAGATCCGAGATTTACCTCGCGATTTTGGAAGAAGTTGCAAGAAGCTTTGGGTACCAAGTTGCATTTCAGACCGCCTTTCACCCCCAAACCGATGGTCAATCCGGCGGATAATTCGGATACTTGAGGATATGTTAAGATGTTGCACCCTCGAGTTCGATGGTTCATGGGAGCGATTTGCCTTTGATTGAATTCGCTTACAACAATAGTTTTCAATCAAGTATTAAGATGGCACCCACGAGGCTTTGTGCGATTCGTAAATGGCGACGCCATTGTTTTGGGTGAGCTCGGTGAAAGCAAAATTTTCGAGGTGGATTTGATTAGAGATCTTTGAGCGAGAAAGTGAAAGTAATCCGTGAAAGTCTAAAGATAGCCTCCGATCGTCGAAGTCGCTGTCTGATGCGAAGCGAAAAGACATCGAGTATCGGTGGGAGATAAAGTGTTTCTCAAGGTTTCGCTTTGGGAAAAAGATACTCGAGATTCGGTAGTAAGGGCAAGTTGAGCCCGAGGTTCATTGGGCCATATGAGATATCCGGCGAGTCGGTCAAGTGGCATATCATCGATTTTGCCCCCGAACTCGAAAAGATTCACGATGTCTTTCATGTTTGATGCTTCGACACTATAGATCGATCCATCGCACGTGATTAGTCCATCGAGGTTGAAATTCAAGCCAATATGAGTTATGAGGAAGAACCGATTCGTATCCTATCACGTGAAGTGAAAGAGTTGCGAAACAAGCGGGTTCCGCTAGTGAAAGTGTTATGGCTCAAACACGGGATAGAAGAAGCTACTTGGGAAACCGAGAACTCTATGAAAGAGCGATACCCAACCCTATTTACGGTAAGATTTTCGGGACGAAAATTTCTTAAGTGGGGAGAGTTGTGACACCCAAAATTGACCCTAGTCGGGATGTGGTTTGGGACCACAAAACCGAGGCATAAAAATAATTTAAAATTTATTTTGATGCCTATGATATGTGTTAATTTGTGTGTGACATTTTTGATGTTTCGATTTAGTTTATAAATGTGAATTTCACTAGAAAGGACCTAGTAGTGAACTTTGAAAGTATGATGGGGAAATGTGTGATGACTAGTTGCTCATGCATGCAAAAATAAGGAATTTGCATGTCAAATTTCCCCCCCAACATGAAGTGGCCGGCCATGGCAAGAGAGGATGGGCAAAACATGTCATGAAACATGTTTTGTTGGTGCATTAGGGAGAAATAATAAACAAAGGTGTATGGGTAAGAAAAGAATGAAAAAAATGTGTGTGAGTGTTGTATTCCCCCATTGCAGTGAGTTGTAGAGAAAGAAAGAAAAATTTTGTTCATCCTTTCTTTGAGCCAAAACTAAGGAAGAAGGAGGGATTTTTGCTCTATTTTTTTGGTTTGGAAGAGATCTAGAAGGAGATTTTGGCTATACTTGCATCAAGATTAAGGTATGTATGAGGTTGTGTCATGAGATTCATGCATGTTTTAGTTGCTAACTTGATGTTCATGTTAGCCATGGTTCAAATCCTTGTTATGCCATGGAAATGGTATTTGGCCAAGGTTGTTATTGTGTTGAAGCCATTGCATGCTAAATGTGAAGCTTGCTAATGATGCATGCAATGATGGATTGACTACTCTTGAAATTTCTTTGTAGCAATCTTGAGTAAGACATTGAATTCTTTGTTTAACCATGACCGAAGTTGAAAGAGTATGGTTGTGATGTATTCGCCATGGTGCATTCATGAGCATGATTTATGCTTGTTACTTGATTGGTAAAATTTGTGTTTGGATGGGTATGAACCCTTGAGATTGACCTTGCACCTATATGTGTATACATGTTTGCACATGATGTATTGGCATGACATATATACTATTTCAAGGTATATATTTGCTTGTGATGATGTTTGGTTATGAAGTACATGAGAGATGTGTATTGAGCTACGATATGTAATCGTTAGTTAGTAAAATGCATGCTGTTTTTGTGTGGTATTAAGTGCATAATTGGCCTCAACATGGACATGCATATTCGGCCACATGAGGGAAATTGGTGTGCATGCATTCGGTTAGAGGCAAGCATATTGATGCCTATTCTTGGCTTAGAAAATTGACTAAGAGGAATATTAACTAATGTGTTGAGTTCGATTCGTGATTTCGTACATATGTGACTTTGATCCCTAATGAGCATATATATTGGCTAGGTATCTTGAATTCCTCTTTCGATGCTCAAATGATAAAACCAATTTATTTGTTAAATTAAGCTCAAGAGCAAAGGGGAGCTAAATCCGATAAGGGGAAGGAAAAAGTCGTCGAATAGCCGTCGAAATCGTTCGACCACGTCCGAGGTAAGTTTTGATATCGAAACTTAGATTTTGATTCGATTGAATGAAGTAATAAGCAATCGAAATTGTGCCTTTGTATGTGGCCATTGAGCCGAAATGATATTTTTGCTAAGGGAATTGTGCATAAAAGTTGTGTTATGAAATTGAAACAAAGATGTGTATGAATGTTTGAGTGATATCCGGGCTAAGCCGAAGGCAATTGTGCAAATTGTGATACGGGCTAAGCCGAAGGCAATTGTGCGAGTTATGATATCCGGGCTAAGCCGAAGGCAATTGTGCAAATTGTGATATCCGGGTTAAGTCCGAAGGCCTTTGTGCGGGTTACCATAACCAGGCTATGTCCGAAGGCATTTGAGCAGTAGCTATATCCGGATAAACTCGAAGGTATGTGATTCGAGAACTTTGAACTTGCTGGAAAATTTTCAGTTAATGCACTTGTGAAATTCCCAACAACAAGGTATGTTTTTGTGTGCTTAGCACACTATGAGTAAGTGCGTATGACTATTCGCTCTAATGATAAATGAGCTATCGGCATTAACTAGGCCGTTATTTGTGTATGAATATAAGAGTTGGGATTGTGAAGTAAGCATGTCTTTGAGAAATTGTGCATATGAATTATTGTTTAGCTACTTGAATGCTATGCTTTGGTTGTGTGTATATTATGGCTCGAAACTTACTAAGCATAAATTGCTTACTCCGTTTCTTTGTTTCTCTGTTTATAGATTTTGCTCGTTAGCGATCGGATTCGGGATCATAGAAGTTGAAGTCAACCACACTATCAAAGCCCTTTTTGGTACTCCTTTAGTTGAGTTTTGGATATGGCATGTATAGGACTACTCTCGGTTGTTTTTAAGTACTGTGATGTATATGTGTGCGGCCATGCGAAAATGGTTCGTAAAAGTGGAGTATGGAATTTGACCATATGTGGTTTGTAATTATATTTGGTTTCATGATGTGATTATGGTTTGGAATGAGAGAGTTGGTCACATGATCAGCCATTGGAATGGCTAAATATGATCATATGTTGGACCTAAGTATGACTAGACTATAGTTGGTCCATGGGAACTACAATATAGGTAAAGCCTACCTTAAAAACAGATGCTGCCAGCTGCAGTGACGTAGATGTGGAAAATCACCAAAATTTGTAGGAATGGTGTTAATTAGTGAATAAATTATGCAATCGAACCTTGACGAGTCTATTTTCATATGAAAGTAACGAAACGATCATATGAATAGTATACCAAGAGATATTAAAGTTCTCGTGAGACAGGGCCAGAACAGTTTCTGGGTCCCCTGTCGTGACTTTGAAAATTTACCATAAATTATACAGAATGAATTAGAAGTCATTCCTTATATGTGCAGATTCCTTTTTGAGTCTAGTTTCATTAGAAACAAACAGCATCAGTATTGAAACCCTGTACAGAGAGATATTCAAGTTGTAACGCACAAAGGTCAGTGTAGTCGACCCCTGTAACATGGGTGACTTTAACTAATAAACTGTACCAATTTGCCCGACCAAAAATTCTAGAAATAAATCCATGGATGGATATATGAGTCTAAATTCAGGGAAAATTTACGGAATCAGTTTCTGAGTTGTGAAACTCGAGATACGCTTTTAAGGCGACAGCGACGCAGTTTTCCAGCTTGCCTGGAAATGTCAAATTAATCGGTGCCATAAGTGGTTTTGGCTTGTTAACCCCTCGTGTCCGACACCGGCAACGGTCTCGGGTTCGGGGTGTTACATTTTGCTAAAACAAATTGAGTTTTAACAATGAACGAGATATCCTAAACTTTCATCAAAGTCACAAAGAGGATGATTATAGAATAAGTTATTCCACGAAAGTATGTTTTTCGAAAAACATTGCAATATGACATCGCCATATTCGGCCATAACGTCTAGGCTGGGTTTGGGGTGTTACATAGAGGAAATAAACGATGCCTGAGATGATAACAAAGTTCGGTCAAACACAACTCGTCTATGGCCAATCAATAAAAATAGATCCAATGTTGGCACAGGTACTCAAACTCCAAACCTCGGACAATAGTAACACTCCACTTATCCCCTGGGCCAGCAGGCTCTCTTCTGTCATGTTCTTCCCTTATTTACTTAAAAGCCTATTGCCTAGAGGCAACGCTTATTCCTCTAAACACAAAACTTTTGCACTTGCTCAAGTTTGACCCAAGACTTCTCAGACACTTCCCAGAGCACTTAACCACTGAAACAGAAACAAAGTTGTGTCACTTTCTTGCACAACTAAATATTTATGAGTAGCTTCCTAATTGTTCCCATACTCAAGACCTAATACTTCTAGGCCCAAAATTCGAGGTGTTACAATTCACTCCTCCTTAAAGAAATTTCATCCCTGAAATTTCCAACTATCAGAATAGTCGCATACACAGACTACACCACTACGCTCCTGCTGCGCACTCTGATTCCAAAACACCACCACATTTAACCTGAGTGTCATCAGTATAGTCTATAGATAGACTGGGACAGTGCATCAATCCAATACTTAGCCATAATAGCGGTGACACTTGCTTCTCGCACGCATCCAGATTAGGCATATTGCCAGATGATGAGGACCCAGCTCGAGCCCCTCTACATCCTCTACCGCGGCCTTTTGTACCCCGATTGCAAATACCTCTTGTGCTCATTGTCTACTCGTTTTTTATCTGAATTAACAGTTTTATGTAGATTAGTTTACAGTTCCATTTGTTTATTAACAAATATTTTATGGAAAGTAGAAGTAATACAGAGTTCATTTTCGCAGTTCACAGTCTTACTACAGTTTTCTAGTTTACCTTACCTAGAGTATTTCAGTACAGTATTGTAACACCCCATACCCGAGACCGTTACCGGAGTCGAACACGAGGTGCTAACCGACTAATTCATTTACTCTCACAGTCCAATTAAAAATTTTCCAGACGACTGGCTAACTGCATCACTGTCACCTTAAAAATCATAACTTGAGTTCCACAACTTGAAAATCAGATTCGTGATTTTTCCCCGAAACTAGACTCATATGTCCATCTACATATTTTTTCTTAGAATTTTTGGTCGGGCCAATTAGTACAGTTTATTAGTTAAAGTCTCCCCTATTCCAGGGTTTGACTACACTGACCTTCATACATTACGAATCGGATACCTCCCTGCACAGGGATTCAATACTGATGCCGTTTGTTTCTATAGAAACTAGACTCAAAATGGAATCTATACATATATGGCATGACTTCTAAATGTCTCTGGTTAATTTATAATGAATTTCCAAAGTCAGATCAGGGGATCCAGAAACCGTTCTGGCCCTGTCTCACGAAAACTTTAACATCTCATAATATAATGTTCATATGAATGTTTCGTTACTTTCCTATGAAAATAGATTCATCAAGGTTCGATTACATAATTTATTCGCTATTTAATTCCATTCCTACTATTTTTAGAGATTTTTCACATCCACATCACTGCTGCTGCCAGCATTTATTTTTAAGGTAAACTTTACCTATTTCATGATCCTCCATGGATCAACTAGAGTTTGTCATACATATACCAAAAGTGATCATGAATAACCATTCCCATGACTAACCGTTACCAACATTTCCATACCTCTCGATGGACGACATACAAAATGATTACAATGCTATGATCAAAGTATACTTAAAGCCATTTTCGCATGGCTTATATACATTAACCAAAATATCCTCCCGCTACTAGTCTATTTTATACATGCCATAAGATATTCCAAAACGTAGCAGATACCAAGCAGTGGGTAGTGATAGTGTGACTAGTTCTTGACGATCCCCGAGCCTGTAGCTTCCAATGAGATCTATAAAACAGAGGAAACAAAGTAAGCGGAGTAAGCATTACAATGCTTAGTAAGTTTTAAGCAAGTGTCAACAGATAACAACCAAATTATAACATAGTTGTTCGTATTTTTATTTCACTCTTCTTTGGGCATACTATCCCTTTTCGAATATGCACATCTCATCATATACAATAGGCAGATAAACTCTCACATAAAAGTGAGCTCATGTGACATAGATATATCATATGATTTCACATAACCTCTCACACTAAACCGATGTCACATAATCATAGGAATAGTCCCATAGATTGCTCTCGTGTGCATCATATATAAACTTGGAGTACATACTGTTTAACCTTTCGCATTGCGTATATTTATAAGCAATTCTTATTACGAAGTCTTACCCGGACATAATCTCCACACGTAGTCATCGGGTCTTACCCGGACATAATCTCCACACGTAGTCATCGGGTCTCACCCGGAACATATTTCCAAGTTTCATGTACATTTAATCACGTTACAACATTCACATTAGCCATTCGGCTTTACCACATATACATATCACACATATATTTCACATTCATCACATCGGCCATTAGGCCTTATCACATATATATACACTTTCACATTCATCACATTGGCCATTAGGCCTTATCACATATATACACACTTTCACATTCATCACATCGGCCATTAGGCCTTATCACATATATACACACTTTCACATTCATCACATCGGCCATTAGGCCTTATCACATATATATATCTCATACATATTTCATATTTTTCTTGTACATCAATTTCAGCAATAGCTTATAAGCAACTCAAATAGTTTCATCAAAGTTTACAACAAAATCACATATTCACTACATGCAGTTTTCCTGAGCAACAGTCACTAAATTGTTTATAACTGGAGCTAAAAAACTCAAAATCAATTGCCGTTAATTTTCCCCGAATGTAGACTCATGTATCTTTCATCCATAAAATTTTCAGAATTTTAGGTATGGCCAATCAATACCAGATTTTTCTTAAAGTTCCCCTGTTTCACTGTTTGACTAATCTGACCACTCTTCACTACAAATCAAATTTCTTATTGTACAGAATTCAAAATGTGTTCTATTTGATTTCATTTAAAACTAGACTCATTAAGGAGTCTAAGCATATAAATCTTATCTTATAACCATTTTTGTACAAATTACAATGATTTTCCAAAAACAGAACAGGGGATTTCGGAGTCATTCTGACACTGTCCCACACAACTTTAAATATCTCTTTATAGGAAATTTCTTTGCTTCCACGGTCTCTTTTATAAGAAACTAGACCAACTAAGCTTTGATTACATATTTTATTCAGCCTATAATTCCACACCAACAATTTATAGTGATTTTCTAAAATCACATTACTGCTGCTGTCCAAGCAAATTATCACAATTTGCTCTTAAATTTCCAAGTCCAAACACTTATGAACTTACCATTTGGGTTTAAGACAGATCATGGCCACATCATATCTTATTAAATCAACTCATTATGTCCTATTATGATTGAATTTACTCACCGATTAATCGCTTAAAACTTACCTCGGAAGTGGTTGACGACTAGATACCCACGGCTATTCATTTACTTTCTCTTTTCCCTTATCCGACTTTGATCCTCTAGGCTCTTGAGCTAAATCAAACAATTTACTTCCCAATCAAACACAATCACACGGCATCCATATACATTTTAGAACCATTCTTAACATATTTACTACTCAAGCATGTAACTTAACAACTTAACCATTAGTTGCCGAACCACAAACAAAACATATTCATACGTCAATATCTCAAACCTTACCATAATAACCAATATGCAAGATATCACATATACATAACTTAGCTTACGAGAACTTATGTATTATATCATAAACACATCTTTTACCAATTACCTCACTTAAGCCAAATTTTTATAATCAATCACAAAGAAAAATATACCACAATCACACTTCCAAAATGAGCTACCTCCATGGCCGATTATACTTCATCATTAACATATCTCATTTTCGAATCATATAATCAACATTTGTTCAAGACATCAAACCTCTTTAATTTCGGCTATTACTAATATAAACATTCACAAATCATATTCTTAGGAAGACCGATTTCTTTCCATAACACATTCATCTTAATAGCTAGCTTAGCAAACCTCGATTTAACACAAAATCTACCTTGGCCGAATATCATCCCCATGATATAGCAAAGTTTTGAACCATGGACTAATTAGAACTCAAGCTAGCAACTAAGAACATGCATGAATCTCATGGCACAACCTCAAACATACCTTAATCTAGACACAAGTATGGCCAAACCTCCTCCTAATCCTCTTCCAAACCAAGCATGAAGCAAGAACCCCTTCCTTCTTCCTTAGAATTTCAGCTCAAAGAAATGAAAAAAAAGATGAACAACAAATTTTTTTCTTCTCTTTCCTTCAACTCACGGCAAAGGGGGGAACACTCACCATTCTCTTTTTTTTTTTGTTCCCTTTCCTTATTAAATTCCCATGCTCATTATTTTATTTTTTTCTTACATACACCATTGTCCCAACATGTTTTATGACATGTTTTTACCCATAATCCCTTGTCATGGCCGGCCACTAGCTATTAGGGGGGGAAATTTGACATGCAAGTCCCCCCTTTTGATTACATGCACTATTAGGTCCTTATAGATTAGCCTATCACATTTCAAAAGTGTCACACAAGTCCTAATAACTGAATTCACATGCAATCGACTAAATCGAAGCTTGAAATTTTCACACATTCATATTCACATATTTTAGACCATAAATATCACATCCAAATAATTTGGTGACTCGGTTTAGCGGTCCCGAAACCGCTTTCCGACTAGGGTCACTTTAGGGCTGTCACAACTCTCCCCCACTTAAGAAATTTTCGTCCCCGAAAATTTCTACCGATGCATTGTTTAGAATAACGTCATTTTATTGAACTATATTCATATAAACATTAGCTCATCGATAGCAATTGTAATTCATTATTGATTTCACATCGATCTATAAAATCATTTTCTTATCTCAAAACAAATACATAAACATTTCTACAAGTATGCACATATATCTCATTTCCTTGATTTCATAAGCAATAATCACTTAATTTAATTCACAATTGCATTTCAAACACATATCAAGCACATACTAACATGTATAATTCACATCATCAACCCACATATTTGTAACCCACATTTTCATCCATGTATAAGCTGTAACTTGGCCGAAAATTCACATATACTCAAACATCCCAATAAATATCCTTTATAACTCCATCGTATCTCAATATTCAACTTCCACACACTGAACATTTAATTCATTCAGCACATACGAACATACCTCATTGCTGGAATTTTTACAAGCGTATTAACTGAAATTTTTACAGCAAGATTGCTCATTTCTGAATCACGTACCTTCGGGATTTAACCGGATATAGCGACTCGCTCGATTGTCTTCGGGACATAGCCCGGTTATAGTGATTCGCACAATTGCCTTCGGGAATTGACCCAGATTTAGTCACTTAGCACAAAAGCCTTCGGGACTTAGCCCGGATACCATTTGAATAACCAAGCACATATATCAACAAATCAATACACATTCTTATTACATTCTCATTACCAAAGCTCAAACACAAGACACTTATCATTTTTACAATTTCGGCTCAATAGCCACACACCAAGAGCATGATTTCGATTTGCTTAAAACATGATCTACTCAAATCATAATTTAAGCTCTATTTACTCAAGAACTTACTTCACATTACCAACCCTTATGTTCATACACAAAAGATCAACTTAGTCAAAGGCCGGTAGCTCGTTTATCAACTGAGCGAATACTTACTTGTAAGGGCTCAACTAATTCAAGCACATATAGCTCTTACAATGCCATATCCTAGATATGGTCTTACATATTCTCACATATCGAGCCGATGCCATGTCCCAGGCATGGTCTTACACATTATCTCAAATCAATGCCTTCGTCCCAGACGAGGTCTTACATGAATTCCACTTCACACACTTAGTGCCCATTGACCGATCTCGCACTCATAGTGCTCGGTTAAAGGGATTTACACGCGCAGTGCCTTTAATCATTCACACACATAGTGCTCTTATTCATTCGTTATTACACATTGAAATGACTTACCCAAGTCTATAAACATCACGTATGTACACTTTTAAACATATCGTCTCATATAAATTTGAATTAGTATAATAATGAACACTTAAACTTTGCCCAATTTACCGCACGAAGCCTACTAGGCACGAAGGCGAATACGTCACCGCGTGATTGCTCTTGGGACCTAGCCGGATACATCACTAGCACGAATGCTCTTCGGAACTTAGTCCGGATACATCACTAGCACGAATGCTCTTCGGAACTTAGTCCGGATACATCACTAGCACGAATGCTCCTCGAAACTTAGTCCGGATACATCACTAGCACGAATGCTCCTCGGAACTTAGTCCGGATACATCACTAGCACGAATGCTCCTCGGAACTTAGTCCGGATACATCACTCTCAATTCTCATGGTCATGTACACCTATAGCAATACACATTAGTATATCATTTACATTACTTGAATACAAACACAACATGCTTATCGACCATTCAACTTCCAGTTCCATAGCCACATACAGAGAATCACATTTATAGTCATAACACTCTTTCAAAATTGCATCACTTATACCCTTAATTCAATCCAAATCAAAATTCAAATACGAGTACATGATACGTACCTGATCAACTTAATAATTTAGGCATATCTAAGTGAAGTTATATCGCAAATTCTCATAGTCAGAAGCTTGCTACAGCTCGATCGGGATCAAGATTCATTACAATACAGCAACCACATTTTAATAGTCAAAAATCATCACACTATCATTTTATCACTTTATGGCATGTATAAATAGACTCACGCGCTACTCGTTAGTCCTAGAATCGACTAAACCGTAGCTCGATACCAATATAATTGTAACACCCGTGCACCGAGACCGTTACGAGTCGAACACGAGGTGCTAACCGACTAATTCATTTACTCTCACAATTCAATTAAAAATTTTCCAGACGGTGGCTAACTGCATCACTGTCACCTTAAAAATCATAACTTGAGTTCCACAACTTGAAAATCAGATTCGTGATTTTTTCCCGAAACTAGTCTCATATGTCCATCTACATATTTTTTCTTAGAATTTTTGGTCAGGCCAATTAGTACAGTTTATTAGTTAAAGTCTCCCCTATTCCAGGGTTTGACTACACTGACCTTCATGGATTACGAATCGGATATCTCCCTGCACAGGGATTCAATACTGATGCCGTTTGTTTCTATAGAAACTAGACTCAAAAAGAAATCTATACATATATGGCATGACTTCTAAATGTCTCTGGTTAATTTATAATGAATTTCCAAAGTCAGATCAGGGGATCCAGAAACCGTTCTGGCCCTGTCTCACGAAAACTTTAACATCTCATAATATAATGTTCATATGAATGTTTATTTACTTTCCTATGAAAATAGATTCATCAAGGTTCGATTACATAATTTATTCGCTATTTAATTCCATTCCTACTATTTTTAGAGATTTTTCACATCCACATCACTGCTGCTGCCAGCATTTATTTTTAAGGTAAACTTTACCTATTTCATGATCCTCCATGGATCAACTAGAGTTTGTCATACATATACCAAAAGTGATCATGAATAACTATTCCCATGACTAACCGTTACCAACATTTCCATACCTCTCGATGGACGACATACAAAATGATTACAATGCTATGATCAAAGTATACTTAAAGCCATTTTCGCATGGCTTATATACATTAACCAAAATATCCTCCCGCTACTAGTCTATTTTATACATGCCATAAGATATTCCAAAACGTAGCAGTACCAAACAGTGGGTAGTGATAGTGTGACTAGTTGCTGACGATCCCCGAGCCTGTAGCTTCCAATGAGATCTATAAAACAGAGGAAACAAAGTAAACGGAGTAAGCATGACAATACTTAGTAAGTTTTAAGCAGTGTCAACAGATAACAACCAAATTATAACATAGTTGTTTGTATTTTTATTTCACTCTTCTTTCGGGCATACTATCCCTTTTTCCGAATATGCACATCTCATCATATACAATAGGCAGAAAAACTCTCACATAAAAGTGAGCTCATGTGACATAGATATATCATATGATTTCACATAACCTCTCACACTAAACCGATGTCACATAATCATAGGAATAGTCCCATAGATTGCTCTCGTGTGCATCATATATAAACTTGGAGTACATACTGTTTAACCTTTCGCATTATGTATATTTATAAGCAATTCTTATTACGAAGTCTTACCCGGACATAATCTCCACACGTAGTCATCGGGTCTTACCGGACATAATCTCCACACGTAGTCATCGGGTCTCACCGGAACATATTTCAAGTTTCATGTACATTTAATCACATGTTACAACATTCACATTAGCCATTCGGCTTTACCACATATACATATCACACATATATTTCACATTCATCACATCGGCCATTAGGCCTTATCACATATATACACTTTCACATTCATCACATTGGCCATTAGGCCTTATCACATATATATACACTTTCACATTCATCACATCGGCCATTAGGCCTTATCACATATATACACACTTTCACATTCATCACATCGGCCATTAGGCCTTATCACATATATATATCTCATACATATTTCATATTTTTCTTGTACATCAATTTCAGCAATAGCTTATAAGCAACTCAAATAGTTTCATCAAAGTTTACAACAAAATCACATATTCACTACATGCAGTTTTCTTGAGCAACAGTCACTAAATTGTTTATAACTGGAGCTACAAAACTCAAAATCAACTGCCGTTAATTTTCCCCGAATGTAGACTCACGTATCTTTCATCCATAAAATTTTCAGAATTTTAGGTGTGGCCAATCAATACCAGATTTTTCTTAAAGTTTCCCCTGTTTCACTATTTGACTAATCTGACCACTCTTCACTACAAATAAAATTTTCATTCTACAGAATTCAAAATGTGTTCTATTTGATTTCATTTAAAACTAGACTCATTAAGGAGTCTAAGCATATAAATCTTATCTTATAACCATTTTTGTACAAATTATAATGATTTTCCAAAAACAGAACAGGGATTTGAGTCATTCGACACCGTCCCACACAACTTTAAATATCTCTTTATAGGAAATTTCTTTGCTTCCACGGTCTCTTTTATAAGAAACTAGACCAACTAAGATTTGATTACATATTTTATTCAGCCTATAATTCCACACCAACAATTTATAGTGATTTTCTAAAATCACATTACTGCTGCTGTCCAAGCAAATTATCACAATTTGCTCTTAAATTTCCAAGTCCAAACACTTATGAACTTACCATTTGGGTTTAAGACATATCATGGCCACATCATATCTTATTAAATCAACTCATTATGTCCTATTATGATTGAATTTACTCAACGATTAATCGCTTAAAACTTACCTCGGAAGTGGTTGACGACTAGATACCCACGGCTATTCATTTACTTTCTCTTTTCCCTTATCCGACTTTGATCCTCTAGGCTCTTGAGCTAAATCAAACAATTTACTTCTCAATCAAACACAATCACACGGCATCCATATACATTTTAGAACCATTCTTAACATATTTACTACTCAAGCATGTAACTTAACAACTTAACCATTAGTTGCGAACCACAAACAAAACATATTCATACGTCAATATCTCAAACCTTACCATAACAACCAATATGCAAGATATCACATATACATAACTTAGCTTACGAGAACATATGTATTACATCATAAACACATCTTTTACCAATTACCTCACTTAAGCCAAATTTTTATAATCAATCACAAAGAAAAATATACCACAATCACACTTCCAAAATGAGCTACCTCCATGGCCGATTATACTTCATCATTAACATATCTCATTTTCGAAAAATATAATCAACATTTGTTCAAGACATCAAACCTCTTTAATTTCAGCTATTACTAATATAAACATTCACAAATCATATTCTTAGGAAGACCGATTTCTTTCCATAACACATTCATCTTAATAGCTAGCTTAGCAAACCTCGATTTAACACAAAATCTACCTTGGCTGAATATCATCCCCATGATATAGCAAAGTTTTGAACCATGGACTAATTAGAACTCAAGCTAGCAACTAAGAACATGCATGAATCTCATGGCACAACCTCAAACATACCTTAATCTAGACACAAGTATGGCCAAACCTCCTCCTAATCCTCTTCCAAACCAAGCATGAAGCAAGAACCCCTTCCTTCTTCCTTAGAATTTCAGCTCAAAGAAATGAAAAAAAAGATGAACAACAAATTTTTTTCTTCTCTTTCCTTCAACTCACGGCAAAGGGGGGAACACTCACCATTCTCTTTTTTTTTTGTTCCCTTTCATTATTAAATTCCCATGCTCATTATTTTATTTTTTTCTTACATACACCATTGTCCCAACATGTTTTATGACATGTTTTACCCATAATCCTTGTCATGGCCGGCCACTAGCTATTAGGGGGGGAAATTTGACATGCAAGTCCCCCCTTTTGATTACATGCACTATTAGGTCCTTATAGATTAGCCTATCACATTTCAAAAGTGTCACACAAGTCCTAATAACTGAATTCACATGCAATCGACTAAATCGAAGCTTGAAATTTTCACACATTCATATTCACATATTTTAGACCATAAATATCACATCCAAATAATTTGGTGACTCAGTTTAGCGGTCCCGAAACCGCTTTCCGACTAGGGTCACTTTAGGGCTGTCACAAGTATACTACCTATAGCAGTCTCAGTTATTTCAATCTAAACAATAAATAGTTTTAGAAGACTTACAGAATTGACACCGGAGACTCGGTGTGCCATATATTCATTAAAAACTTGTCAAAATATTTCCAAATCATTTGAAACAGTTCTTTTTGGAAACTTCAAGTTTTAGAAGAAACCCAAATCCACAACTGAGTTTTGTAACTTGGCTTTGATACCACTAAATGTAACACCCCAAACTTGGCCTAAACGTTATGGCCGAATCTGGTGATGTCACATGAAAGAGCTTTCGAAACTAAGTTGCTGCTAAAACCATTTAAACAATCTTTTTACCTTATTGCATCTTTGATCAAATCACATCATTTGTTTCTGAAAGTTATTCACTTTCAAAACATTATTTAATTTCAAATTGTTATACTTTGTGGAAGCTTTTGAAAATCTATTGCATATTCGTGGTATTTTGGTAAATCATGCATATTTTTTGAAAACCCACATCCTACAACTAACAAATATAAATAAATAAAATAGAACCCAAAAATTGAAGATTATAAATTATAGAGGCCTTATTACATAAAAATACCCAAATAAAATTACTTATAAATTAAAAGTCAAATATGGAAGCGTAAGTTGTTGTGTGGCCACCTTCAAGTCCCTCGCAGCACTGATCCGCCTAAGGATTACCTGCGCAAATAAGCAGAAGGGTGAGTTTATGAAAACTCAATGTGTAATCCTTTAAACCAAACAGTCAAACATATAGTAAGCAAAAATAGTCTAGGCCTAAGCCCATATCAGTAGCAGTGACATCTCAATACAGAAATAGTCATGTATTCGGGCCTTGGCCCATTACAGTAGCAGTAAATAGTGCAATAATAGTAAACAGTGCGGTAACAGTAAACAGTATGCAAGTCCTACCCATCTAGCCTTTACACACCATCTCAATCCAACCCTACACTCCATGTGGGGATATAATCAACCCACCCATCCCTACACACAGGAATTATCACCAATTGCGGCACTAAATAGTATTTGTAGCAGAGCTGCTAGTATAATAGGCTTAAAGCCATCAGTGATTTGCAGCAGAGCTGCCAGTACAGTACACTTCCTCCAATCATACTAAACCCATCCCCATGCAATGTATCATACAGTCATGTCATGTCATATCATAGAATCATACATGTATCCATTACAATTTTAATAGCAAGCTAAAATACAGTCATACATGTACATATATCTAAATACCTCACGTAGGGGCAAATTAGTCAATTTACCATATTAGGGCATTTCAATCATTTTACACATAAGGGCAAAATAGTCATATCGTCAAATTGGGGTCTTGGTATACCTACCGACCCAACAGTAGGTCCACAGTCGTCTCAGGCAACCCGTGTAACCTTAATAATCAAACAGTGGAAATGAGCACAAAGCCCATAGCACGACCCATGTAGGCCCACACGCCCCTGTGGCCCACAATGCCCAAAAAAATGACCTTGGCAGTGTAAACTACACAGCTTGGCCCAACAATCTCCACACGTCCGTGTGGTTTACCAATATGGGGCCCAAGAGTCCGTGGGCCCACACAGCCCATTTTGGCCTAACATGGCCCAAAATGGCCTAAGGCTATGAAATCACTCATGGTGGCCTCTACGATCAAATGCCCACGTTTCTACATTCGGATTGTCACACGAGCGAGCGTACGCTCATGTGGCATCAAAGATTACATTTTTCGGCTTTTTGCCGACCTATAGTTTGGCCAGTGTTTACACACCTGGCCTATTTTTGCCGCCTAACCCCATGCGAGCACCCTAGTTACCTAATATTTGATCAAAAAAACCATTCCATTAGTCACCACACAAGCAAGTTAATCATAGCCTAAAACAAGTTATCCAACTCCTAATGGGACTATTCATACCGTTAATCCAATAATAGAGAAACAATTCCTCTCCTCTAAGCATCAAGGATGGTTAATTTCAAAATCATTCGCTCGTTAATTCGATTCATTTAAAAACACATTTTGTAGTGGAAGCTTTTAAAACAATGATATTTCATGAAAATCATTTGCGTTTAGGAAAATGTTATTTTTAATAAATCGAGTTTTCGTTGTGTTTTGTAGTTTAAATGTCCATGTAAATAGTTAAAATCCAAAGTAACGGTAAAAAGTCCAAAAGTTCAAATTACATAAAAAATACCCCTAAAAATAATAGGAATTAAAAACCTTCAATGGGATTAAATCAGTTCAATAGTCACGTGGTCACCGTTGAGTCCTCCGCCACACCAATCCGTCTAGATCTAAGGGTTACCTATATATATAAACAAAAAGGGGTGAGTTTACTTAAACTTAGTGTGTAATCCATAGACAGTCATGCATACAGTCAAACAATAGTTATCAGTCAAATGCAGTCTGGGCCTAAGCCCATTATAGATTCAGATGCAGTTTAGGCCTTAGCCCATCCAGATACAGTATGCATACAGTAACAGAAATCAGTATCCTACCCACCAGCCTCTACACACCATCTCCGACCATTCCTACACACCATGTAGGGTTTAAAACACTCACCCAACCCTATACTCCAAGTCATACCGAGTGCGGCACATATCAGTAATATTACAGCTAAGCTGCCAAATAATAGGCATCAAAGCCTTTCAGTACACTTCCTCCAAAAATCAATCATCCCACCCCAATGCAGAGGCAACTAAATATGCTCAATGAAGACATACTGAAATACATGCTTACATGCTAAAAGTCAGTTATCAGTCATACATACTTTGCACTTGGGCCCTTCAAGTTTGGGCTAATCCCGATGTCGTCGAATTGTTTCAAAACATGATGCGGCTGGGATCGCATCATATCTTCCCTCTTGAAAATAATTTTTCCTCAAATTAGGCCACTTGCTCGCGAAAAAATTTTCATCATCACGGACACTTTTGCTCATGAAGCTGACAGATTCGTTTTCAAAAACTCAAGAACCATAAATGGTTCGAAAAGGAAACATGTTATTTTCATGCCTTTCCTCTTTATGAGGAAACCATTCCAAATTATCACTACACAATAATGGAATAAATTAGTGACACTTTGAATTTTGAATAGAAAATAACTTTTTGACAACCCATCCGAACTTGGAATGCTTAAACCGATACCGAAATCAAAAATAAAAGTTGATCTCACCTTCTCATAATGAATCAAAACGTTCTTCAATGAAAACAAACTAGAACCACAAAGTACTATGAAGATATAATCTTGGAAATCAAAAGTGCATCGCTCAAACACCATGAACAATAAATTAGAGAGATAAATTCCAAAATCAAGAACTTAGTTTTTCCTTACCATTTCAATCTGAAATAAACATTTCATTGACGACAACATGGTAGGAACAAGAATCAATAAAAAGTCATAACCATGAAAAACACACTCAAATCCTTTAAACCATAATATAGAGCAACCTCCAAAATTAAAGATTTGATTTTGATTTCGCAAGACATCAGAATTCACATGTTTTGTTTTCAAACTTAATGATAAAACATCAAACAAGCAAAGATTGTTCACACTTCTATTCACATAAAATTTATGATGCTCACTTTCGCTTAATGATAATTTAGGAAAACTTGCTCCCGGTTTAAACACATGGTTTGAACACTTGTTCCAACATGTAACAAAAATTTTGTTTTCACAAGTAAATCACACATGCCAAGCAAATAAAATTTAGACACGCAAACTTTCAAACAATCAAATCTCTCAAATCTCATGCAAATATACGAAGATTTTGCACTAAGAGTTAAAGGATTCTCATTACCGCTACGATCAAACAGATTGAGTGTTTCACATGAAAACTCTTTATCAAACATGATCGAATTTTATGGACGTCGAGTTAATCTGACTTCACCAATAGACCTGCCAACACAGTACAAATCATGAGAAAAACTCTTCATGCCACTAGTTGGAGCAAAATCATTAACAATCAATGTAACAGTCTGATTTAGACCCTAGTCGGAACAGTGGTTTTGAGACCACGTAACTGATTCTGAAAAATCTTTTGATATTATTTTCCGTGTCTGTAATATGTGAATTTATATCTGCGAAGTTTCTGTGATTTAAATTGTCTGTTCTTGTGCTTAATTATGAAAAAGGATTAAATCGTGTAAAATGCAAAAGTTGCATGCTAATTGTTAATGGGGTTAATTGGCCTTGGCTTTTAAAATAAGGGTCCTTGCATGGTAATTATGCCATTGATAAGGGTAATGGACATGATGGACATATGGTAGGTGAATTTTAATGTTTATAACTAAAGGGCAATATGGTAATTGGTGTAATAAGCTAAATTTAATAAAATAAAGGCCATTGCATGTTTATTTTCTCATCATCTTCCACCAATTATAGAGAAAAGAAACAACCATTGAACCTTTGTGATATTCGACTATTGCATGATTAATTAGGTGAGTTTATTTTGCTCTGTTTTTGATAATTTCTACGTTTTCGTAATCGTTCTTTTGTGTTCTTCAAAACCTATGTCTGAATTTTTGTTTTTGTTGAAGATTATGAAATGTGCCTTTGATGATTATATGAGCTTTGTAATGTTTTTATATGGATTATGAAAGATATATGTGAGATTAACATGCTTTGTTCTTGAATTTTTGATGGAATAGAGCTATTTGGGCTAATTTGTGAAAATGAGGTTTTAAATGACTAAATTGTGAATTAAATATGGAAGCTATGTATATTTGGAGAAGCTATAGTCTTGGTGAATTTTGCATATTTGTGATTTTGTGAAAAATGGACTAAATTGTCAAAATGTGAAAATGTAAGGGCTAAAAATGCAAAGTGCCCTAAATATGTGTTCATGGATTATTTTGAATGAAATGAATGATTGAATGGTGGAATTTGAATTGTATTAGATCAAGAACAAAGAAAATCAGACTTAGATCGAGGGAAGTCCAAAATAGTCGAATAGTCGACTCGTTTCCATCTAAAATTCATACGAGGTAAGTTAAATTACAATTACGTGTTAAATTGACTAAATTCTGTACATACAAATTGTAATCTGTATTAGACGGCCTTGAGAGCTTGATGAATAAATTTTGAGTAAATTCTGATAATATGCTAGTATCTGAAAAGCTTTGTATGTTTTAAAGGAAAGTTGACATTGATCTGAGATATTGTGTAAAACCGTGTTTGGGACACAGGCCTCGATTTGAGATTTATGTGTAAGACCATGTTTGGGACATAGGCATCATATCTGACTTCGTGTAAGACCCTGTCTAGGACAAAGGCATCGATACTGAATTACATGTAAGACCACGTCTGGGACGTCGGCATTGTACCCGTTTATGAGTATCTGTATCATTTTTGAACCGTCTGATGATAGAGTACGAGATATGGGAATGAATATATGAAATGTATAATTTATACAGGTATGTTTGTATTGTACTAAATTTTTGAATATGAAAGACTCTATTTCTGTGAAATGAATGCAATGTATGTATGAAATCTTGGAAATGAAACATGACATGTATACAAGCAAATGAGCATGGTTAGGCTCATGAACTATTCTATGAAATGGCTATGAATTCTTGCTGTTGATTTGTACTTTATATGCTTTAATAGTTAAACCAATTGTATTTGGCTTACTAAGCTCTTTGTAGCTTACTCTGTGTGATTTTTGTTTGTTTTACAGTTATCGTAGCTACTGAAGGCTCAGAGATAGTCGATGATTGTCACCATACTATCGAACTCATTTTGGTACTTTTGAAAGTGTAAATATTTTTAAGTATGGCATGTATAGGCTAGAATGTTTATGTATTTAAGCTTTGATATGTATATATGTTATGCCATGGGAGTTGGCTAGCAAATGGCATGTTTGTGCTTAGTTTTGGTAAATGGTTTGTGATGCAAAATTGTGTATGCTTGTAATGGTTATATGGCCGTGTATGTGGTGGTCAATTTGAAATATGCCAAATTGAGGAAATGGTAAGTTTAAGCATGAGTTAGAGGATGCCATAGGGGAGCTATGAAATGTGCATTTTGGCATGTTGTTGTAATAAGATTTTTAATGTGTTTTGGTATGAGTTTGAATAGGTTATTGAATGATGATGATTTAGTTATAATGAAGCATGTTTTTAGCATAAAATTGGCTAAAAATTTTGGTATAAATGTTGTTTAATATTGTTTGTAGGAATGACCCAAAAAGGGGTGGCAAGTTGGCTTAAACCAAGCCTGCATTGTGCCACACGGTCAGGGAACACGAGCGTGTCTTGTGGCCATGTATGCAAAGTAGTAACCACTTAAGATCACACGGTTGAGACACATGGGCATGTCATATGGTCGTGGGCTTAAGTCAGTAGCCAGCTACGTATCACACAGCCATGGCACATGGCCGTATCTATTGGTCGTGTGTAAAATTCAGTATGTATACTCTATTTTGGCACGGCTGGACCTTATAGGCGTGTCTGTTGCCCGTGTAAGGCACACGGCCTGATCACACGAGCGTGTGACCTTAACAGAATTGAAAAATTTTTCTAAGTTCTGAATATTCTGAATATGTTCGGTTTAATCCCGACCTTTTCTAAAAGTATGTCTTAGGTCTTAGAGACTTCCATAACGAATGAATTGTTGAATTGCTTATGCATTAATATTATGTGATATCCATGATTTTGTATTGATCTGTGATGTTCTGTCTGTCTGGTAATGCCCCTTACCTATTCCGGCCACGGTTGCGGGATAGAGGTGTTAAATCATGGAAATGAAACATGACATGTATACAAGCAAACGAGCATGGTTAGGCTCATGAACTATTCTGTGAAATGGCTATGAATTCTTGTTGTTGATTTGTACTTTATATGCTTTAATAGTTAAACCAATTGTATTTGGCTTACTAAGATCTTTGTAGCTTACTCAGTGTGATTTCTGTCCGTTTTACTGATAAACCGTAATTTATACATATTTTTACCCTATGCTTAACGCATTTTATGGATGATTTTTCCTTAGAATTGGTGAATTCGATGCTCCTAATGCCTTAATTTCATGTTTTACACTTAGGTGAGCATAAGAGAGTGAAAGGAACGAGAAACGAGCCAAAAACGGAGAAAATGGGCCAAAGTAGAAATCAACATGGCCTGATCTTCCTCACACAGGCATACCACATGGCTGTGTCAATTTGGCAAAATCGAAGCACGACTCACACGGGCGTATCCTTGCTGAGCCCAAGTTGAGTCCAATTCGGAAAAGGCTAATTTTGAGTGTTCCTAGGCATTCCAAAGCCTATAAATACACCCTAGAGGAAGAGGAAAAGGGGCACAGAGAGAAGGAGGCAGGGAACTGCTCAAGGGAAGCCGATTGATCCATCTTAGGAGCCAGAGTCAACATCAAGATTGAAGATCTCCCCTCAATTTGCCTTCAGGAGTTTTGGGTTTTCTTTATGTTTTGTATTCATTATTCTTCTGAGATGTTTTCCTTTTTAGTTATGAACTAAATCCCCTAAATACCTAAGGGGAATGAAACCTAAGACGAATCTTGTTATTATTTTCTGAATTGTATGATAAATATTTAACTTGTTCTTAATTATGTGTTCTTAATACTTGTTTTGATATCCCAGGATACTGATTCAAGATAAGCTCTTATTCAGAGGAGGAATAGACCCTGTCTAAGAGTACATTTGTCATAATTAAGCAAAGTTGATTGCGTGCCTAGAGATAGGGTGACAAGATTTTGCCGGATTAGGGTGAAACCTAATAGGGGGATCCATAGATTGAGTTAATGCAACCCTAGAGTGTTAATTAGAGAAAAGTCTCAATTATTCAATCTAGGAATTAGATGTTATTAGTCTTGAATAGGGATAATAACATAACTTAGGGATCTCTACGGAACAAGTTAAATGAATAAATCGTCCGATTCGGAGCGAGAATAACAAGTACAGTCTAGGTGGATTTTTTCCTTAGGTATTGTCTTAATTCAATCGTTTTCCAAAAGTAATCCCCTAATTCCATTCTCTGTGAATTCTTAGATTATTTAATTAGTTAGTTAAAACCAAACCACCTTATTTTTAGGCTAGATAATAAAAAGACAGTCATTACTAGTACTTTTAGTTCCTTTGGGTTCGACAACCCAGACTTGCTAAAACTATACTACTGTTCGATAGGTACACTTGCCTGCATTGCGATAATAGTTAGTTTCAAGAACGATTAATTATAAATATTTAAAACTTACCTGTCACAAAAATCGCGACCACAAATCGTAATCCTGCTCCTCGTACTATGTATGATTATCCTAAACCTACTTTAACAGGAACTGAGTCAAGAATAGTTAGGCCTGTTATTGTTGCAAATAATTTTGAACTAAAACCTAACACTATTGAAATGATACAACAATTTGTTCAGTTTGATGGTTTGCAGGATGAGGATCCGAACACTCACTTGGCAAATTTCTTGGAATTCTGCAATAGATTTAAAATTAATGGCATTTCTGATGATGCCCTTCGTCTTCGATTATTCCCTTTTTCATTAAGAAACAAAGCTAAGTAGTGGTTGAACTCGTTACCACGAGGGTCAATGTAACAGCCCAATTTGGACCCTAATTGGAACGGTGGTTTTGAGACCACGAATCTGAGTTAGAATAATATTTAAATATTATTTTTTATGTTTAAAATGTGTGAAGTTGCTTTTGTGAAAGTTTCGTTTAAAAATTTTAGTGTTTGGAGGTCGATTGATGAAAAAGGGTTTAATCGCTTAAAATGAAAATTTTAAGGGTTAATGTATAAGGGCCAAATTATGATTGTTTTTATATTATGTAATATTAAGGTTGCAATTTGGCCATACATAGGAATTAATGGCCGACCAATATGCATGGATTAATGACTTGAATTGTTTATTATATTTTATGGCATTATGGTATACTTTAATATATGTTAATATATTATATTTAATAAAGGATGAAAGTGTACATCTTTCTTTTATTTTTTTGGCCGAAACTAAGAGAAAGAAAAGAAAGCTTCAGCTTTGATATTTTCGGTCCTTGCATGTTCAATTAGGTAAGCGATTTGAGTTTGGTTTTTGTTAATTTTTACACTTTTGAGATAGTTGCTTTGAATACTATAAAGCCCATGCTTGAAATTTTGAAATTGATGATATATTCATGAAGTGTCATTGTTAATAGTTTGATGAAATTTATGTTTGATGTGAGAAAATAAAATAAATGTGTTAGATTAACATTTTGGTATTGGGATTTTTGGTAATTTTGAGCATTTAGGGTTAAATTGAAAAAAATACTAAATTGAAGGACTAAATTTTGAAATTAATGAAATGGGAGGATTTATATAATCTTAGTGAACATTCGGCCCTAGCATTGTATATGCAAATTCTTCATATTTTGTGTTTTGAGAAAATTGGATTAAATTGTAAAAGTGCATAATGTTGGGGTAAATTGGTAAATTGCTCAATCATGTGTATTTGGACCTAAATAAATGAAATTCTATTTGAATGAGATTAATTTGGAAATTTTTAGATCAAGAACCAAAAAGATCGGACGTGGATCGGGGAAAATAAAAAAATCGTTAAGTAGTCGAATTCAACTGTCCGTCGATATCCGAGGTAAGTCATTAAGTAAATATTTATTGTTGGTTTAAATAAATATAATTTATATATTTGTGTGAGCCGAGTTGAAATATATAAAATCTTGGTGTTGCCGAACTCAAATAGGAATAATAAATATGAAAATTTCACTAAGCATGCGAGTTTGGTTAATGAGCACCAAGTGTGCAAGTTTGATTATCGAGCACTAAGTGTGCGAAGGAAAATATTAAGCACTAAGTGTGCGATTTCATGGCTTTTCTAGTTAAACAATAGCACTAAGTGTGCGAATACAACGGGTGAAGGAAAATGATCAGACGATCTAATTATCAAATGCAAGAGTAGTAGTGTAATATTTATGTTCGTAATAATACAGGTACGTAATCAAACCTTTGTGGTTGATATTATTGAACTTGAAATTATATGGTTGGTAGTAATAAATATAATATGTATGATAGATTTGGAAAAATGAGAGATGGATGAGTTGAAAAGAATAAAATAAAATAAATAATAATAATAATAAAATGATATGATATATATATATATATTATATGATGTTTGATTATTTATTTTATATGTGAGTGAACATTCGACTAGGTATTAAATGGTAAGATGGGAAGTGTTAAGTAATTATTTTTTTTAGAGTTTATGTATATTCGAACATGTTAGGGATTAAACTTGATTGATTGATAGATATATTGGTAGTCAAGTTTGGTTGAATATGTGATTTTAGTAGCAAGACTTGGTTACTCAAATTGAGCTATTAATGTCTTTTAAATTGTTCAAATTGCTTATAACTTACTAAGCTAAAATAGCTTACTTTGAGAATGTGTTTACTTGTCTTAATTTTATAGATTTTGGAGATTGTTACGTGCTCGGGATCATCAGTGAAGCTCATCACACTATCGTCTATATTTTGGTACTCTTGAAAGCTTAAGTTTAAACTTATGGCATGTATAAGCTATTCTATCTTTTGAATCCAATATGAATGAGAAGTGTATTCAAGCCATACGAAAATGGCTTAGTTATTATATGTTATGCTTGGTTCAAAATCTTCTTGGTTAGATGTTTTGATATGTTTGGTTTGATGGTTTAGTTGCAATTTTAATCCATTTGATAAGTATAGATTACAATTTGCATAATTGATATATATATATGTTCGGCTATAGGGTGTTAATTAATGTAACATATATACTTTTAAATTTATGCATATGTCATTGTGGATATATGAATTGATTGAGTTATATCAAGTTATTATGATATTATGAAACATCGTATGGCCGATTTTGCCAAGTATGATTTATTCTTTATAATAGCCAATTTTAATGTTGTACATGATTTTTGAATATTTTGTAAAGATTTTAAAATTTTGTATTTGGATGTGAAATTAATATTTTGAGTAGGTAAATGGGCTTATAGAAGGCCCATGTGTTGGCCAAAACCCGTTGATTTTTGAATTTTGGACTTAGGAGTTAGGGGTTCTGCTAGATGGCCCTTGTATAGAGATATGGGCAATTGCATCACAAAAGAGCCTTAGTAAAGTGGCAAGGGTGACGCCACTAGGCTCCTAAAAAGATGGCTTGTGGAGCATTGGGAAAGCATGGGATCGATTCCTATGTTGACAAATAGATGCATTTATTTTAAGTGCATGAGGGTAAGTGTTGGAGTCCATGTGGATTCTGCTAGAGGAGAGTTTGAATCAGTCTAAATGCTTGGATTAAGGAGTGATAAGGGGAGAGATTTAAGGGATTGGGAGAGAGGCTAGGAGTTGGCCGAATTTTGAGAATTGAAGAGGGAAAAATCGGCAGAGGGTTGTGAGGTTAGTATTTTGGCACCTAGGGTTTTGAGTGGTGCCGTTCTCTTCTCCTCAGACATCACAAGGTTTTTCTTTTCTCTCTTCTTCCTCTCTAGCCGAAACTACCACTTCCCCTATTCTTCTTTTTCTATTTTTCTTCTTCAAAACCATTCATCAATTCTGCTGTTCATCAACACTTGTGCCGAAACCACAAAAGTCGAAACCTCGAAAAATACATTAGTTGTGCCGATTTCTTCCAAGCCAAATCCTTCGATATTTTTGTGCCTAATAAACGACAATCATCTTTTCTAAACCCTAGATACTTGTCGGCAATTCTACATCAAGGTTATAGTCCCACATTGTCATCTCCTTTATCACTCAAAAGCCGAAAAACCATAGATTTGGGGGCTTATAGCCGAAACTTCAAAACTCCGGGAGTCGAGTTCTACCGTCGTTTGAAAGATAAATCTGCATCAGATTGCATGGAGATCAAAAAGGAGTAAGGGGTAAGTGTTCATCATCTCAGATCTAGTCCTATTTTACAAAGTTAGAAAAGTCAAGTCCCTAAAATCTAGGGAGGCTATCGATTTGGGCATATGGCTCTAAAGGTTTTTAACTGACGTTTTCTGTCAATGATTAGTGTCTTCTTAAGTGTTGGATTGAAGGCGTGGGTTGTTGGAGCAATCGGATTCGGAGCTAGCTATCGATTTTGGCAAAAAGGTAAGGTTTCAAAGGCTTTTAGGGACATGGTTCGATCATGGATAAGTAGGTTGTGGGTTTAGTGATTATGGTTTGTAAATAAGAACTGTGCTAATCAATTGTAGGACATCGGAAGAGATCTCAAGAGTAGATCGTCGCGAATCGTGTGTGTATTAACACCCTTTCTTAGTTCAATTCGGCAAAAGCTGAAATACCGAAATTCCGGCATTTTATGGGCTTGTGAGTATGCGAATGCTCTCAAGACATAGAGTAATTGTTAGATCTAGCATCGCAAGGTGGTAAGTAATTTCGTGTGACATCTTAACGTACTTCAAAAAAAGAGGGCCTCAATGGGCCAAAACTGGGCCCAATGGACTTACGGACCAATATGGGTAAGAGATGGGAAAATTAGCTTGTTAGTTAGATGGTGGAACCAAACTGCATAAAACTGTTAAAAATTACTGAAGTAGCTTGTGTAGTCGCTAAGTTACGAAAATTACCCCTAAAGAGCAAAATTACCGATTACCCCTAGGGTTTAAATTGGCTAAACTGCATGATTGATTAATACTGTATTTTACATGATATGCTTTTGTTAATATCTGTTGCATGGGATTGGGGTATTGATGGAGGAAGTATTGAAAGTGGTTCATCCACGTACTGGAGGCTTTGCCTCAACTTACTGATATTTGAGCAGCGTTGCTACAACTGTGGAGTGTAGGGCTGGGTGGGTTGAGATATTCCCCACATGGAGTGTAGGGCTGGTACGGGGCAAGTAGCGGTTGGTGGGTTGAGTAGTCTCCCTGATGGGTTTGCATGCATTACTACTATTGTTACCTATGTTATCGAATCGGGCCTATGGGCCACACTGTTATGTAAAAAGGGCTAAGGCCTTGCTACTATATTTCAAAAGGGCTTCGTCCATCGTGTAATCGTTATCTCAGATAGGCTTAGGCCCAATGGGCTCGAGCTGATTTGGGCTTTTGATGGGTTTCAGATACACCGAGTTTTCCCAAACTCACCCTTTTTCTTCCATCCTTGCAGTGAGCCTTAGTTGGTGGAGTTGGAGCTGGGCGGGATTCGGAGTGGCCACACGTTTTCTGCAAATTCGTTTTCTTCTGGTGAACTAGATTTTCCATATTTTCATTTATGGTTTTGGGTTTTTTTTGTAATAAGGCCGCTTAATTATTTTTATGGTTCAGGTTGTTTCTTTATTATTTAATTCTATTATGATAAAACTGAACTATGATAACTAACGAAATGGATTAGCTCTAGGACGCGTTTTCAAAAACATTAAGTGATTTCAAAATAACACGAATACAAGTAAGACTTCCGCTAAGCAAACGTTTTCAACCTTAATCATTTTCTTAAGATGGACATAACCAAACGGTTTTCTCAAAATTATACGAGATGTTAGAGTGTGGCAATGGCGGTGTGCATGTCTAGGATTAGATCCGAAGGGAGCTTGGTACTTAAGCAGTCCGACGGACTCACCTCCTCTTCTTCCTAGTTTCCTACCTGGTGCACAGCTTCCATTCACTTTAACCTACTTTTAAAAGTGTCTTTTACAACACCAACTAAGTTTTCCAAACTAAGTAATACGGAATGTTTTGAACGCTTCGATGTGGCGCATCAGATCCGGTCATAACATCTAGGCCAGGTTTGGGGTGTTACATTTAGTGGTATCAGAGCCTGGTTGCAACAACTCGACTGTGGATCGAGTCCAAAATCTTTTTAAAAAAGGTTTTTCTATAAGTTTTCGAAGATGTTCAAAGTTTTTCTATTGTTAAACGGGGTTAAATCAATAGTTTTAAAATAAAAAGTGTTTTCAAATCAAATCTTTTTATTTTCGGTAAACGAAAACATGGGTATTTTAAAAAAAAAATTAGACTGATAAGGAAGTGGCACACTGAATCCCCGGCACCAAGTCTGTAAGTGTTCTTTTTCTGCTTTACATATTTATATGAAACCGGACCGAAATAATATCGTAGATAGTATCGAGCCTTAGAGATAGTGCTATTGATAATGTAGTATTAGGGCAACAAAACGGGACCGTAGCTAAATTGTGATTATGCGAAAATAACTCAAACTCTATCTGCTCATAAGACATTCGTAATAAATAAAGGAAACTAATAAACTAATGTCATAAAATTTGTAATCGATAAATCGTTATGAGTATAAGGGTTACTCGGGAAGAGGTCGTGGTCGAGGCCGAGGTAGCACTCAAGCCGGATTTGCGTCATCGAACACATACCACCGGCGAGGTACGCCCACCACCGGTTAATGAAAATGGGCCGTATGATCGGGCCGCAGGGATGACGCTTTGTCTCGTGCCATGTTGAGGGTTTTGGAAAGGGTGGCCGGAGCTAACATCGGCCCATGAATAGGGGTCCATTTCGAACGACTTCGGCCAACGGATCTCGAGATTTTAGGGCGATCTCGAGTGGCCCCAAATGTGGCCGAAGCATCGTTGAAAGCCACAGAGCGGATCATGGATGACCGGATCGCCAAGAGAAGTTGAAAGGGGCGGCATCATTGTCTGCGGGATGAAGCGATCGCTGGTGGATTATCGTGAGAGAGGGTACCCACCGAGAGGGTAACATGGGAGCTGTTCAAATGCACCTTTAAGGCAAAATATGTTGGAGCTAGCTATGTGGATGCACACAGAAAGGAGTTCTTGAATCTGACTCACGGAAATAAGACCATTGTTGAATATGAGGCGGAGTTACTACAATTGAGTCGGTATGCTAATGGCATCGTTTCCACCGAATACGAGCACAGCGTTCGTTTTGAGGATGGCTTCAGAGATGAGTTAAGAGTGCTCATAGCTCCGCAGAGAGAGCGAGATTTCGCTGCACTGGTAGAGAAGTCTAAGATAGCCGAGGAGGTGAAACAAATCGAACGGAAGAATCATGATAGGGATCAGAATCGGTTTAGGAGGGATGCTGGACCAGCGGGTGCTGCAAATCGAAATGTTAAGAGAGCTAGGATGGAGGAACCGGTTCGAGCAGTTTCGGTGAACACAGGTAGACCGCAAGCATGTGGGGATTGCGGCAGAACGCATCAAGGAGAGTGCTGGAAGCGTTCTGGGGCTTGTCTTCTTTTTGGGTCTAAGGAGCATAGGATTAAGGATTGTCCTAGGAGGGCAACTCAGGCTCAGGCGGCCGAACAATGGGCTGTGCGACCGGCTCAACCTGTGAGGTATGGACCGCCGCTGCCAAGAGGTCGTGGACAAGGTCGTGATGGTAATGGTCGTGGACGTGGGGCACCCGGTAGGGGCATTGGTAACGCGGATGCTCGTCAGCCAGCTTTGGTGTATACTGCTCAACGCCGCGAGGAGGGTGACGCACCTGATGTCATAACTGGTACGTTTTTATATATGGTGTACCTTTTACTGCTCTGATTGATGTGGGATCAACCCATTCATATGTGGCATATAACATTTCTTGGGCACTAGGTGTGCACTTCGAGGAGATTGTGTGTGGGGTGTCTGTGATAAGTCCTTTAGGTCATTCGGTGAAGGTAGAGAAACTCTTCAAGGAGGTGCCTTTGGAGATTCAAGGCGGGGTGTTCTGTGGGGATTTGATGGAGTTACCGCTTGAAGAATTCGATTTGATACTAGGGATGGATTGGTTGACCAAGCATAAGGCAACTTTGGATTGTGCAACTAAGAGGATGGTGTTAAGGATCACAATGATGAAGAGGTAATGATTATTGGAGAACGGAGGATTACTTATCCAATGTAGTATCGGCGTTGAAGGTCGAGAAACCGATGCGCTAAGGGTGCGAGGCATATCCGCTTTGGTAAGCCAAGCGAAATCGAGGATCCGACCGTGGAGACCATCGAATCGTTAGGGAATTTCGGATGTCTTTTAGAAGAGCTTCTCGGATTACCCCCGAATCGGAAGTTGAGTTTGGAATCGATTTGTTGCCGGAATAGCTCCAGATCTATTGCACCCTATAGGATGGCACCAAAGGAGTTAGTGGAACCAAGGCTCAAATTCAAGAGTTGTTAGATAGAGGCTTCATTAGGCCTAGTGTGTCTCCTTGGGGAGCACCGGTCTGCTTGTGAAGAAAAAGGACGGAACGATGCGCATGTACATCGATTATCGCCAGTTGAACAAACTGACGATTAAGAATAAGTATCCACTACCAAGAATTGACGATCTGTTTGATCAGCTGAGGGGAGCTTCGGTATTCTCCAAAATCGATCTTCATTCTGGATACCATCAGCTAAGGGTAAACGAAAGGGATATTCATAAGACAGCATTCTGAACTCGATATGGACATTATGAGTTTGTGGTCATGCCGTTTGAGCTGACGAACGCACCTGCAGCTTTTATGGATCTGATGAATCGAATATTCCAACCTTACTTGGATCGGTTTGTAGTCGTCTTTATCGATGATATCCTGGTATACTCTGAAACGGAGGCGAAGCATGATGAGCATCTCCGTAATGTGCTGCAAGTGTTAAGGGAAAAGGAGCTCTATGCGAAATTCAGCAAGTGCGAATTCTGGTTGAGAGGGGTAACCTTCTTAGGGCATGTGGTCTCTGCCGAGGGGATTAAGGTGGATCCTCGTAAAATTGAAGCGATTCTGGAATGGAAGCCACCTAGGTCAGTATCGGAAATTCGGAGTTTCCTAGGGTTGGCGTGTTACTACTGAAGTTTTGTGGAGGGTTTCTCTGATGGCGGCACCTTGACAAAACTCATAAGGAAAGGAGTATCATTTGTCCGGACCGAGAAATAGCAAAAAGCTTTTGATCGATTGAAATAGGTATTGATCAAGCGCCAGTGTTGATTCAACCGTGTCTCGGGAAGGACTTTATCAGATACAATGATGCGTCGCATGTGGGGTTAGGTTGCATCGATGCAAGAGGGCAAGGTGGTCGCTATGCATCGTGATGCTTAAGGCTCATGAGGTGAATTACCCCACGCATGATTTGGAGCTAGCAATGTGATTTTTGCGTTAAAATTTGGAGACACTACTTATATGGGGAAAAGTGCATCATATACACAGATCATAAGAGCCTAAAGTATTTGTTGACTCAGAAGGAGTTGAACCTTAGGCAACGAAGATGGGTGGAGTTGCTTAAAGACTACGACTGTTCGATAGAGTACCACCCAGGAAAGGCTAATGTGGTGGCGGATGTGTTAAGTCGAAGGGATGTTACTGATTTGAGAGCCTTGTTCGCACGATTAAGTCTGTACGACGATGGAAGCTTGTTGGTAGAACTGCAAGTAAGGCCTACTTGGACTGAGCAGATTAAGGAAAAACAGTTGAAGGACGATTTATTAGCTCTTCGGTTCCAGCAAGTTAAGAGTGGTGAGAACGAGGATTTTGGGTTGAACACTGAAGGAGTTCTGTGCTTTCGTGGAAGGGTTTGTATTCCAAAGGACCCTGAATTGAGGCAGTTAATTCTAAAAGAGGCTCATGGTGGACTCTATGCCATGCATCCTGGGGGGAATAAGTTATATCGAGACTTGAGAGAGGTGTACTGGTGGCCCGGATTAAAACGAGAGGTGACTGAATTTGTTGGGAAATGTCTGACGTGCCAGCAGGTTAAGGCTGAGCACCAATTGCCTTCGGGATTATTGCAACCTGTGAAAATTCCGCTATGGAAGTGGGAAAGAGTAACAATGGACTTTGTGAGTGGGTTACCTTTGACACCCACCAAGAAAGATTCGGTGTGGGTGGTTGTGGATAGGTTAACAAAATCGCCCATTTCATACTGCTCGCACCGACTACTCACTGTAAAAGTTGGCCAAGTTATATGTGGCAGAGGTAGTGCGACTGCATGGGGTGCCAGTGTCGATAATTTCTGATCGAGACCTTAGGTTTACATCTCGGTTTTGATGAAAGTTGCAGGAAGCGTTGGGTAGAAGATTGGATTTTAGCATCGCTTTTCACCCACAGACAGATGGAAAGTCAAAAAGGGTTATTCAGGTTCTGGAGGATATGTTGAGAGGTTGTATCATTGGTTTTCGTGGAAGTTGGGAGGACTACTTGCCATTGGCGGAGTTTGCTTACAATAACAGCTATCAAACAAGTATTCAGATGGCACCATATGAAGCGCTTTATGGGCGAAGATGTCGTACGCCGACGTGTTGGACAGAGTTAGGTGAACGACGAGTGCTTGGACCGGAATTGGTGGCAGACACTGAAAGCAAGGTTAGGCTGATAAGGGATCGGTTAAAGGAGGCATCCGATAGATAGAAGTTGTATGCAGATCTGAAGCGCAAGGAGATTGAGTTCGCTGTTGGGGATATGGTTTTCTTGAAGGTTTCCCCTTGGAAGAAAATTTTGAGATTTGGTAAGAAGGGTAAGTTGAGCCCACGGTTTATTGGGCCTTACCGAATTGTTAAACGGGTTGGACCAGTGGCTCATCAGCTAGAGTTACCACCAGAACTGCATCGTATCCATGACATTTTCCATGTATCCATGCTGAGGCGGTATCGATCTGACCCAATTCATATCATACCAGTTGCGGAAATCGAGGTACAGTCAGATTTAACTTTCGAAGAGGAACCTGTGCAAATACTTGATCGTGACGTCAAGGTGTTGAGAAGGAAATCGGCCCACTAGTGAAAGTACTTTGGAGGAACCATGGCAAAGAAGAAGCTACTTGGGAGATCGAGGAGGCTATGCGTCAACAAGACCTCAACTGTTTCGATAAGGTAAAATTTCGAGGTCGAAATTTCTTTACGGAGGGTAGAGTTGTAACATCCTGATTTTCGGATTTATTTGCGGTTTTTAATATTTTGTAAAGATTTTAAAAATTTTGTATTTGGATGTGAAATTAATATTTTGAGTAGGTAAATGGGCTTATAGAAGGCCCATGTGTTGGCCAAAACCCGGTTGAATTTTTGAATTTTGGACTTAGGAGTTAGGGGTTCTGGCTAGGTGGCCCTTGTATAGAGATATGGGCAATTGCATCACAAAAAGAGCCTTAGTAAAGTGGCAAGGGTGATGCCACTAGGCTCCTAAAAAGATGGCGTGTGGAGCATTGGGGAAAGCATGGGATCGATTCCCTGTGTTGACAAATAGATGCATTTATTTTTAAGTGCTGGAGGGGTAAGTGTTGGAGTCCATGTGGATTCTGCTAGAGGAGAGTTTGAATCAGTCTAAATGCTTGGATTAAGGAGTGATAAGGGGAGAGATTTAAGGGATTGGGAGAGAGGCTAGGAGTTGGCCTAATTTTGGGAATTGAAGAGGGAAAAATCGGCAGAGGGTTGTGAGGTTAGTATTTCGGCACCTAGGGTTTTGAGTGGTGCTGTTCTCTTCTGCTCAGACATCACAAGGTTTTTCTTTTCTTTCTTCTTCCTCTCTAGCCGAAACTACCACTTCCCCTATTTTTCTTTTTCTGTTTTTCTTCTTCAAAACCATTCATCAATTCTGCTGTTCATCAACACTTGTGCCGAAACCACAAAAGTCGAAACCTCGAAAAATACATTAGTTGTGCCGATTTCTTCCAAGCCAAATCCTTCTATATTGTTGTGCCTAATAAACGACAATCATCTTTTCTAAACCCTAGATACCTGTCGGCAATTCTACATCAAGGTTATAGCCCCACATTGTCATCTCCTTCATCACTCAAAAGTCGAAAAACCATAGATTTGGGGGCTTATAGCCAAAACTTCAAAACTCCGGGAGTCGAGTTCTACCGTCGTTTGAAAGATAAATCTGCATCAGATTGTGTGGAGATCAAAAAGGAGTAAGGGGTAAGTGTTCATCATCTCGGATCTGGTCCTATTTTACAAAGTTAGGAAAAGTCGAAGTCCTTAAAATCTAGGGAGGCTGTCGATTTGGGCATGTGGCTCTAAGGGTTTTTAACTGACGTTTTCTGTCAATGATTAGTGTCTTCTTAAGTGTTGGATTGAAGGCGTGGGTTATTGGAGCAATCAGATTCGGAGCTAGCTATCGATTTTGGCAAAAAGGTAAGGTTTCAAAGGCTTTTAGGGACATGGTTCGATCATGGATAAGTAGGTTGTGGGTTTAGTGATTATGGTTTGTAAATAAGAACTGTGCTAATCAATTGTAGGACATCGAAGAGATCTCAAGAGCGCCGTCATGAATCGTGTATACCAACACCCTTTCTTAGTTCAATTTAAAAAGTCGAAATGCCAAAATTTCGCATTTTATGGGCTTGTGAGTATGCGAATGCTCTCAAGACATAGAGTAATTGTTAGATCTAGCACCGCAAGGTGGTAAGTAATTTCGTGTGACATCTTAATGTACTTCGGAAAAAGAGGGCCTCAATGGGCCAAAACTGGGCCCAATGGGCTTACGGACCAATATGGGTAAGAGATGGGCAAATTAGCCTGTTAGTTAGATGGTGGAACCAAACTGCATAAAACTGTTGAAAATTATTGAAGTAGCTTGTGTAGTCGCTAAGTTACGAAAATTACCCCTAAAGAGCAAAATTACCGATATACCCCTAGGGTTTAAATTGGCTAAACTGCATGATTGATTAATACTGTATTTTACATGATATGCTTTTATTAATATCTGTTGCATGGGATTGGGGTATTGATGGAGGAAGTATTGAAAGTGGTTCATCCACGCATTGGAGGCTTTGCCTCAACTTATCGATATTTGAGCAACAAGGCAAGAACTGTGGAGTGTAGGGTGGGTGGGTTGAGATATTCCCACATGGAGTGTGTATGGCACGGGCAAGTAGCGGTTGGTGGGTTGAGTAGTCTCCCTAGATGGGTTTGCATGCATTACTACTATTGTTACCTATGTTACTAAACTGGGCCTATGGGCCACACTGTTATGTAAAAAGAGGCTAAGGCCTTTCTACTGTATTCTGAAAAGGGCTTCGATCCACTGTGTACTATTATCTAAATAGGGCTTAGGCCTAATGGGCTCGAGCTGATTTGGGCTTTGGATGGGTTTCTGTATACACTGAGTTTTCCCAAACTCACCCCTTTCTCTTCCATCCTTGCAGGTGAGCCTTAGTTGGTGGACTTGAGTCAAGGGATTCGAGTGGCCACACGCTTTCTCGCAAATTCGCTTTCTTCCGTGAACTAGATTTTCCATATTTTCGTTTATGGTTTTGGGTTTTTTTTTGTAATAAGGCCGCTTAATTATTTTTATGGTTCGGGTTGTTTCTTTATTATTTAATTCTATTATGATAAAACTGAACTATGATAACTAACGAAATGGATTAGCTCTAGGACGCGTTTTCAAAAACATTAAGTGATTTCAAAATAACACGAATACAAGTAAGACTTCCGCTAAGCAAACGTTTTCAACCTTAATCATTTTCTTAAGATGGACATAACCAAACGGTTTTCTCAAAATTATACGAGATGTTAGAGTGTGGCAATGGTGGTGTGCATGTCTAGGATTGGATCCGAAGGGAGCTTGGTAGTTAAGCAGTCCGACGGACTCACCTCCTCTTCTTCCTGGTTTCCTACATGGTGCACAGCTTCCATTCACTTTAACCTACTTTTAAAAGTGTCTTTTACAACACTAACTAAGTTTTCCAAACTAAGTAATTTGGAATGTTTTGAACGCGGGTTTAGGGTGTTCGATGTGGTTTTATCTAGTTAACATCGATATGAAGTCATAACATCTAGGCTTGGGGATTATTTGGGGTGTTACATTTCTTTGACTAGACAAATGGTTGGTGCAGCTGCTGGCAGAACCATCAATAATAAAACACTTGAAAATGCTTATGAGTTTATTGAAGAGATGTCACTGAATAACTATCAGTGGCAACTCATGAGGACTAAGCCAACTAAAACAGCTAGCGTTTATAATGTCGATTCGGTTACTATGTTTTCAAACCAGGTAGAACTTCTAAATAAAAAGATTTATGGTTTACTTGGTTCTACTCAGGTACATCCAGTAATGAGGTGCGAGACGAATGGAGGAGGAGCATGCACAGAGTATCAACCCTTCAACCCTAGCATCGAGGAGGAGCAAGTTCAATATATGGGTAACAATAACTCTAGATCCCAAAATAACCCATATAGTAACACTTACAATGCAGGTTGGAGGAACCATCCCAAGTTCTCGTGGGGCAGTCAAGGAAATCAAAGACCACAACATCCTCTGGGTTCTCAACAACCACCCTATCAACAGGAAAAGAAACTGAACCTTGAAAAGATGCTACCTAAATTTATCTCGCTGTCAGAATCCCGTGTCCAAAACACTGAGACAGCACTTAAAAATCAACAAGCGTCGATCCAAGGGCTCGAAACTCAGATCGACCAGCTTTCCAAACTAATCTCCGAACGACCACAAGGTAGCTTGCCAAGTAATACTGAACCCAACCCAAGGGACATCTCAACACGATCGATGTTCAAGATGAAGAAGGATTCGTTGAGCCTGAGCCAGAACTGAGGCAAGAAACTGTGGTAAGCAGAAGTCAAGGTGAGGTAGGTCATAATAAAAACAAATCAGTGAATGTCGAATATATACCTCGTGTGCCAACCCCAACGCAACAAGGAAAGACCGCTCAGATGAAAAATTTGGTAAATTCCTTAAACTCTTAAAAAAATTACATATTAACTTACCGTTTATTGAAGCTCCATCGCAGATGCCAAACGCAACGAAATTTTTAAAGGAGCTTTTAGCAAGTAAATGGAAGTTGGACGAGGCGTCGCATGTGGAGCTAAACGCAGTTTGCTCAGCTATTCTACAGAATAAACCACCCAACAAACTAAAAGATCCAGGGAGTTTTACGATTCCTTGCTTAATTGGGAGTTTAGATATTAATAATGCATTAGCTGATTTAGGGGCTAGTATTAACGTCATGCCCTACAAAATGTTCAAACAATTAGGTCTTGGGAAACCCAAACAGACTAGGATGAGCATTCAATTAGCAGATAAAACTATAAGATTCCCTAGGGGTATTATTGAAAATGTGCTAGTTAAATTTGAAAAATTTATATTTCCCGTTGACTTCATTGTTTTAGACATAGAGGAGGATAGCAACAGTCCTTTGATTTTGGGACGGCCCTTTTTCGCAATTGCTAAAACGATTATTGATGTTGGCACAGGTGAGCTCACACTCCATGTGGGAGACGAAACAATCACCCTTCAAGCTCACAATTCTGGTACCAGATCGAAAATTGAAGGTGATTGCCTAAACCATTCTACTAAAACTGACAATATGGTACAACCTACTTTGCAGGAAATGATTCTGAAGGAAGCACATGAGTCATTCTCAAGAAGTAGCAAAGGACCTATTCATGAAGATCGAATGCTACAAATCGAGGATCTAGATGAATGGCGGATGCATAAATTGAGAACAGATGATAAACTAAAACTACGCCAGAATAAGCTCAACACCTTCCCACGACAACTTAAGGTTGGAGATAAAGTCTTATTAGATGCCGCAGATCCTCACATTGTCACTACCACACCGAACAAAGAAATCCCTCTTATGGTACTTAGCATTTTCCCATTTGGTACAGTCGAGGTAAGTCATCCCAAGTTCGGTACTTTTAAGGTAAACAACACCCGTCTAAAACCTTATTTTGATGAGAATAATAGCAGGAATGAGGAGTATAAACTCCTCGAACCACCATGACCATTCAATGGAGAGGTAAGTTGAGCTTAGACTATAAATAAGTGCTTCTCGGGAGGCAACCCGAGTACTAACAATATTAATGTCTTTAAATTTTAGTATTTAACACCGAACTTACTAACAGAAATCTTAAATACAGGTTTTTCCACACAGACACGGCTAAGCACACGGGCGTGCTTACGACCGTGTGAAAACAGGGTAAAAGTTATCTTTCCCAACACGGGATGTGATAAGTGGCCACGGGCGTGCGACCTGGCCGTGGTCAAATCTGCCAAATGAACACGGGCGTGCGACACGCCCGCGTCTATCACCCATGGACAACATTGTCAAAATAACACGGGTGTGCGCAGAGCTACACGATCGTGGGAGAAGTGAACTACATCACACACGGTCATGTAACATGATCATGTAGCCACATGGCCTAGACACACAGGCATGCCCGAAGGCTGTGTGATGACATCTCACTTCGCGAAAAAAACGGGCTGGACACGATCCACACGGGCATGCGAATTGGCCGTGCCACTTGAAAAATTAGGTTATCTATCTTATTTTATTTTTCTTTTATTAATTTTTGAAGATTCTTTTGTTTTTAAACACGGTTTATCTTTATGATTACTATCAAATTATTCCTCCAATTCTCCTTTTGTCCTTCAGAATCATGTTTGTCCTCCAGCTTTATTTCTAACAACTCGCTCTCGCTAATCCAGGAATTTCATCCACTTTTAACTCAGGAAGTTTCAATTTTCTCCCTATCTTATGAACTTACACTTACATTTGTCAAAATATCTATCTTTGTACACTGAGGACAATGTACATCTTAAGTGTGGGGGTATTCATTTCATTATCAGAAAAATCCCTGAATGACTACCTTGTTCTCTTCAAAAGCTCTCATATCATATTTAGGATAAATTTTGATTGATTTATGATGTTTATTGATATATCTTGAATTAAAACATAGGCATTTATGCATTGATTGTTTAAACTTTAAGACATTAGAGAATCAAGCATGATAAGTTGATTTTTAAGAATTTAAAATTTTAGGTTGTTTCCCTAAAGTTTAAGTATTACTTTGAGTTGGAATTCACAAGTTTTAAGCATCAAAAATCCATAATTTTTGTGAGATTTTTGAGCCTTTTGAGCATCTATTAATTCTTTCATGCTCACTTTTCTTATTGCTTTGAGTGCGTCAGTATTGAACTGTTATTTTAGAACTTGCTTGATTATGCATGTCAAGACCACACCATTTGATTTGATATGTCAAAATGATTAAGGCACTTAAGATTAACCCACTCATGCCATGAAAAGCCTAACTCCAAAATGAACCCCTAGTGAACCCTTTTAAGCCTAACAACCCATTTTTTTGTATTACCCGTAATATTAACCCTTAACCCATTATTGTTGAAATCCCCTAAATTAAATTTGATCCCTCTTTTTGTCGAGATTTGAATTGAAATAGTTACTCAGCTATGTCTTGTTCTTAATAGTTAGTCTATGTTATTTAACTTGTTCTTAAAAAAAAGCTGTGTATACACATTAGTAGTAATCTTTTATTTTTGAGCTTAAGTATTTAAATTCCATATTCTGAGAAGAAGCTCTGTTGTATGCAAGTGATGATTAAATCTTTTTCTAGTTAAGTGATTTTTCAATTCAATCTCGATTCTAACCGTTTCTTTCAGCGTGTGACCACACCCCCTAACCAAAGGCACCCTACAACCCTCTAAAGACCTTTTGATTGATGGATCATCTCAAATTATAGTGGTGGAGATGTGATTTTCATGCAAGCCTATGGTAATAACTTTTCATGTTGACTGATAAGTGCTACTTACATTATCCTTAAACACTTTGAGTGTTTTGAGTGAATCTTTAGTGAGGATGTTAAACTCTATGAGTTTTCAAATCGAGGTAACCACTTAGATAAGGAGAGATGCCTAAAGTTTTGCATGATTAAATACTCAACTTGGAATGTTTGAAACTTTGATGTTCTTTCAGTTGAATTTTCAATGTATGATTACATATGGATTATTTTGAGATATTATCGATAGAAATTATAGGTTGAGAAGAATTTATTTTGATTATGAGTTGAGAATTTTGCTTGAAGACAAGCAAATGCTTAAGTGTGGGGGTATTTGATAAATTGTAATTTATACATATTTTTACCCCATTCTTAACGCATTTTATGGATGATTTTTCCTTAGAATTGGTGAATTCGATGCTCTTAATGCCTTAATTTCATGTTTTATACTTAGGTGAGCATAGGAGAGTGAAAGGAATGTGAAATGAGCCAAAAATGGAGAAAATGGGCCAAAGTACGAAATCAACACGGCCTAGACTTCCTCACACGGGCATACCACATGGCCGTGTCAATCTGGCAGAATCGAAGCACGACCACACGGGTGTGTCCCTGCTGAGCCCAAGTTGAGTCCAATTCGAAAAAGGCTAATTTTGAGGGTTCCTAGGCATTCTAAAGCCTATAAATACACTCTAGAGGAAGAGGAAAGGGGGAACAGAGAGAAGGAGGCAGGGAACTGCTCAAGGGAAGCCGATTGATCCATCTTAGAAGCCGGAGTCACCATCAAGACTGAAGATCTCCCCTCAATTTCCCTTTAGGAGTTTTGAGTTTTCTTTATGTTTTGTATTCATTATTCTTCTGAGATGTTTTCCTTTTTAGTTATGAACTAAATCCCCTAAATACCTAAGGGGAATGAAACCTAAGATGAATCTTGTTATTATTTTCTGAATTGTATGATAAATATTTAACTTGTTCTTAATTATGTTTTCTTAATTCTTGTTTTGATATCCCAGGATACTGATTCAAGATAAGCTCTTATTCAAAGGAGGAATAGACCCTCTCTAAGAGTACATTTGTCATAACTAAGCAGAGTTGATTGCGCGCCTAGACATAGGGTGACAAGATTTTGCCAAATTAGGGTGAAACCTAATACGGGGATCCATAGATCGAGTTAATGTAACCCTAGGGTGTTAATTAGAGAAAAGTCTGAATTATTCAATCTAGGGATTAGACATTATTAGTCCTGAATAGGGATAATAACATACCTTAGGGATCTCTACGGGACAAGTTAAATGAATAAATCGTCCGATTCGGAGCCAGAATAACAAGTACAGTCTAGGTGGATTTTTCCTTAGGTATTGTCTTAATTCAATCGTTTTCCAAAAGTAATCCCCCAGTTCTACTTTCTGTGAATTCTTAGTTTAGATAATTAGTTAGTTAAAACAAAATCCCCTTATTCTTAGGCTAGATAATAAAAAGTCAGTCATTAATATTACTTTTAGTTCCTTTGGGTTTGAAAATCCGGTCTTGCTAAAACTATACTACTTTTTGATAGGTACACTTGCCTACATGGTGATAAAAGTTAGTTTCAAGAATGATTCTTTATAGATATTTAAAACCTGTCACACGAAAATCACAATCATTTACAGTTATCGTAGCTACTGAAGGCTCGGGGATAGTCGAGGATTATCACCATACTATCGAACTCATTTTGGTACTTTTGAAAGTGTAAATATTTTTAAGTATGGCATGTATAGGCTTGAATGTTTATGTATTTAAGCTTTGATATATATATATGTTATGCCATGAGAGTTGGCTCGCAAATGGAATGTCTGTGCTTAGTTTTAGTAAATGGTTTGTGATGCCAAATTGTGTATGCTTGTAATGGTTATATGGCCATGTTTGTGGTGGTCAATTTGAAATATGCCAAATTGAGGATATGGTAAGTTTAAGCATGAGTTAGAGGATGCCATAAGTGAGCTATGAAATGAGCATTTTGGCATGTTGTTGTAATAAGATTTTTAATGTGTTTTGGTATGAGTTTGAATAGGTTATTGAATGATGATGATTTAGTTATAATGTAACACCCCGTACCCGAGTCCGTTACCGGAGTCGAACACAAGGTGCCCACAGACTTAACTTAATTGGTTTCACAGTCCATAAAAAAAATTTTCCAGACAAGCTGGTTACTGCATCACTGTCGCCTTAAAAATCATATCTGGAGTTTCAAAACTCGAAAATCAGTTTCGTAATTTTTCCCTGAAACTAGACTCATATGTCCATCTACAGATTTTGTTCTAGAATTTTTGGTCAGGCCAATTAGTACAGTTTATTAGTTAAAGTCTCCCATGTTACAGGGGTCGACTACACTGACCCTCATGCGTTACAACTTGAATATCTCCTTGTGAAGGGCTTCAATACTGATGCTGTTTGTTTCTATAGAAACTAGACTCAAAGAGGAATCTATAAATATATGGCATGACTCCTAATTATCTCTGGTTAATTTATAATGAATTTCCAAAGTCGGAACAGGGAATCCAGAAACCGTTCTGTCCCTGTTTCACGAAAACCAAAATATCTCATAACATACAACTCATATGACCGTTTCGCTCCTTCCATATGAAATTAGATTCATCAAGGTTCATTTACATAATTTATTCACTATTTAATTCCATTCATACTATTTTTAGTGATTTTTCACTTCCACGTCGCTGCTGCTGTCAGCATCTGCCTTTAAGGTAGATTTTACCTATTTCATAATTTCCATGATTCAATTAGCCCTTTTTGCATACATAGCACAAGGTACAATCATGATTAACCATTCCAATGGCTAATCGTTTCCAAACATTTCCATACCTCTTAGTGATCAACATACAAAACGATTATAGTACTATGCTAAAAACGTATATAAGCCATTTTCGCATGGCTATCCAAAGTTTTACATACCAAAGTTCAAACAAAACATAGTAGCCTATACATGCCGAAATGTTTCTCCTAGACCAACTAGGAAGAAAATACCAAAAGTTGCTAGCCGGTGTGATGACTTCGATGACGGTCCCGAATACGCAAAAAGTCGAGTCCAAGAAACCTAAAATAGGTGACAAGCACACACCGAATGAGTATATAACTCAGTAAGTCATAAGCAAAGCACTACCAACCATTAATAACATTATCACAAGAGGAAATAAAATGGAATGAGGCTAATTACTCCATTCAAACCGAACTATACCATAGTTCCTTAAACCTTTCGATTCAATCTCATACCAAGTTACACATTCACATTCCATATACTAATCAATAGGATATTTGAGGCATTTTTATACACCATTTTGTTTTCGTTACAATCATACAACTACATGACCTTCCACTTATTCCACGATAATTCTTATGTACATGACTTCAATTTAAATTGTCACATAGGTTCAAAACTTACCAAGCTCAACTCCAAATATAAACATAGCGCCTATTAGCCATGAACTCAAGGTACTTACCCGATCCGCTGTCCGTGATCAACTCAATAATGTCGCACACTCAGTGTCAATAGTGATTCAAAAGCATATAGTGAGTCCGCACACTTAGTGCTATATAATCAACTCGCACACTTAGTGCTATATGATCAAACTCGCACACTTAGTGCTGTACAAATTTTAAACCCGCACACTTAGTGCCATTCTCATGATCACAAATGTTTATACCCGCACACTTAGTGCCGAAATCAACAACTCAATACATCTCACCTCTTTCCTTTTCATTCAATACTTTCATCACCACATACATACATGTATATAAATTTATCATTCCTTTCGGCATAATTACATAGACATTATGTCTATTTAAATCAATACAAAATATATGCTTAGTGACCTACCTTGTGTGGTGTAAAATAATTCCAAGTCGGCTACTCGATGACCTTCGATTTCCCCTTGTTGGACGCCTCTCCTTTAGGATCTTGAGCTTAAACAAATAAATTAACTCATTCAACCGCTTTGCTACACATATTGATATTCACAATTTTTATCTTGCTACCTCATGCTCTTAGCTATTCGGCTCATAACTATATGCTATAGCCCTACTATCAATACTCCAATCACTCATGCATATATATATATATGGCCGAATGTACAAAGCATAGACTCATCATCACCTATGCTCTTAATTTGATGGCCGAATATGCATACATGTATATACACTATTAATCAATCACTAACATTGCACTTCACCTTAATAGCTAGCTTAGCAAACCTCGATTTAACACATAATTGTTCATAACACAACTTAAGCATACTCTCCATTCCATCAATTCCAAAACTTAATGTCTTACTCAAAAATGCTAAAAAGAAAATCCAAGAGTCATCAATCCACCATCACATGTATCATTAACAAGCTTCATATTTAACATGCAATGGCATTAACACAAAATCCACCTTGGCCGAATACCTCCCCCATGACATAGCAAGAATTTGAACCATGGGCTAATAAGAACATCAAGTTAGCAACCAAAAACATGCATGAATCTCATGGCACAACATCAAACATACCTTAATCTTGATACAAGTATGGCCAAACCTCTTCCTAATCCTCTTCCAAACCAAACATGAAGCAAGAACTCCTCTTCTTCCTTAGAATTTTCGGTCAAGAGAGAATGAAAAGGATGAACAAATTTTTTTTCTTTTCTTTTCTTCAACTCACGGCAAGGGGGGGGGGGGAAACACTCACCATTCTTGTAACGCCCCAAAAATTGGGCCTAGAAGAGTTGGGCTTTGAGTCTGGGATTCGGATAGAAGAAAACCGGATATTGAGAAGTTTTGAATATTACTAGTGTTTAAATATATATATTGATAAAATATTTATGTTAGTACTAATATTTTAATTTTTATGAAAATTATTATCATTATAATTATTAGATACAAATATATTTATACAATTATTGTTGTTAATTTAGTGTTTAAATTAACATATTATCAAAAAAATTTTACTGTATCTATTTTCATTGATTTATGGAAATTATAATTATTATTATTAGGAAAAAATTTATATATATTATCGTATTTGAAATCTTCATTATTATGGTTATTATTATTATTATTATTTTAGTTTTTAAATAAATTTAGAAGTATTTAAAGTGTGGGAAAAATTCGGACCAAGACTCTAGCAAAAAAATTATTATTTTTGCTTCTTTAGGGGATCTGGACATTAAGGTTTATTAATAAGTTAGGCTAAAATTAGACATAAGGAGGAGTCTGGCCCAGTGGTTAGGAGTGTTGGGCAGCAGAAAGGGAACTGAGGTTCGATAGCCAACGTGCGCAAATTGGTTTTTTTTTTAGTATACAGGTTGCGGTTGGAATAGGCCTTAAAGGAAGTTACGAATGAAGTTTGACACAAAGAGAGCCTATGGTGCAGTGACAAGCAACGTATGTGTGTGTTAAAGAGGTCGCAGGTTCGATTCCGTACGTGAGCGAATCCTGTTTTATTTTTAAAGTGGGCCAGAACTGAAGCAGGTAAGGTTTATAATTTATTGTGACCATATATTAGCAAGGAAGGAAGCCTGGTGCAGTGGCCAGCAGCATGGGCGTGGGCGCTAGGCGGACGGAGGTCTGGGGTTCGAGTCCAGGCGAAGGTATGTTTTAATGTTATATTTTTAAAATGAAAGAGACTTCAGCAGGTAACCTTTAAGATAAAAGGTGACGGTATATTATTGAAAACAAATGCCCGTCCCAGTGGCCAGCAGCGTGCTGGGCAACCTGGGGGTCCTAGGTTCGATCAGCGCTATGCGCAAAAGGGTGATTCTTTTTGCTGAACATGCGTGGGAAGGACCGTATGGAATTGAAACGGTACCAGCTGGAGGAGTGAGTGGGGGACTGCTGCTCAGCAGTGGGAGTTTGAATTAAATTCAAACTTTGATTATGGCCATGAATTAAGGAGATAAGGAAGGAATTAAAATTGGAAAAGGATTTTATTTTATTTTATTCTAATCTTAATCTTATTTCTTTTTGCTCTTATTCTTTTCTATTTTTCCCAAAAGCTGAACAATTTTCTCATTTTTTTTAATTATTTTCTTTCCTTCTCTCATCTATTCCCCTCTTTTCTTTTCTTTCTCCTCTTGCCAATTGTTCTTAAGCTAATCCCTCTATTTTCTCTTTTGTTATTTCTTCCAAAAACTCTCTACCTCTCATTCTTCCTCTCTTTCATTTATAGTAAAAGCTGAACCGATCATTCTTTTCATTGCTAACCGAATATCAACAAGCCAAATCCCGAAGAAGTCAAAGGAAGTCGATTTCTTTATAAAGGTATACACTTGTTCTTTTTCTTTTTAGCCGATTCTTGTTATTTTAAAAGCCTTTCAACTCTTTTGTCAACACCCTTTTGGTCCATAACCACTTTTCTTCAAATGACCCAAAAGCCAAAAGCACAAAGACCCTTGGGTGACTTGGTGGCCGATTCGTAGGATCCTTGTGGTACGGGTTCTGCTAGTGTTTTAGAGCTGGGACTGCGTTGAATCGGAGTTAACACGGGATTGAAACCGTTTGGGTAAGTGAACCTTGGTAAGTGCTCGTAGCTTTAATCAATTCAATATTAGGGAGGTTAAGAAAAGCCGAAACCTCTCTAGTTTAGGGAGATGGCTGAATATGGGCATAGACTCTATGGGGTCTTCTTTTAATATTTTTGGTTTATTTATTGAAGGAGCAGCAAGGTGTAGTGTCGATTTGGAGTAGCTTGGATCGCCGGAGTAGCTAGGCCTAGTCATCAATCGCGACAAAGGTAAGGTGCCTAAGGCCATTATGGATGGTGGCCGAATGTGTAAGTGTTAATATTGGAAAGTTCTTAATTTGGTTCAATTATTGCGAGCTGATCTATTTAACAATTGATTATAGGAGAAATCGTGTAGGAGATCTCGTCAAGGAATATCGCAAATCAGGTGTGTAACGAACCCTTTCATAGCTTAAAGCGATAAAATGCGAAAAGTCAAATGTCAAATTCGGCATTTCGAGGACTTGTGAGCAAGTTTAACGCTCACTAGTTAGTTAGAATCGATGAGACGGTGATCGAGAACAATGGAAACGGTAAGAATGTGATTTTTGGCGTTCTTGGTAAGTTGGGCCTCGAGGGGCTGAAGTGGGGCCCATTAGGCTTTCGGGCCCATTTGGGAAAAAAATTGGTAGAAAACGGAAATCTGTTATATGGCATGATAAGACTGTTAAAACCGTTATGGAATATAGGCTAAATGGGCCTAGATGACAAAATTGGCTAAGTAGGGCCCATTAGGGTTTTAGGCCCAATAACTCGATTTCGCTAAAATGGGCCGTAATCACTTGTTTGCACCCATGGATTGTTAGTAATCGTTAATGAACATGGAAACCCTAATTTTGGTAAAATTATGAGATTACCCTTATACCATGAAAATGACCGTTTTGCCCTAGGTAAAATGACCATTATACCCCTAGGGTTTATGTATGATTTTAATACATGGGATTTTGATAAATATGGTATGTATGAGATGCACATGACATGTATGATATGCACATGATATGTATGATATGCACATGATGTAATCATAAGCGCATTGGGTTGGGTTTTATATGGATGGAGGAAGTGAAAAGGGCTTATGCCCTGTTATCAAAAGGGCTTATGCCCTGTTATCAAAAGGGCTTATGCCCTAGTTATAAAGGGCTTATGCCCGATTATTGAAAGGGCTTTTGCCCAGTTATTAAAAGAGGCTAGGCCTCTAGTTATATGATAAAGCTATCTTTGCCGGTGGAGAGTTTGGCGGGGTGGGTCGAGTTAATCCCACATGGTGTGTTGGTTGGTACGGTGGAGAGTAGCGGATGGTGGGTTGAGTAGTCTCCCAAATGGGTTGCATTCTTTCATTGAAATTATATGTGACATTGAAATGGGCCTAAGGGCCATACCGTTTCTGAGAAAGGCTTGCCCAAGAATATGAAATATGAAAAGGCTTGACCCAGTGTTATGGAATATGAAACATGAAAAGGGCTATGGCCCAAGATATGTTGAGATTGGATTTGGGCTTAGACCCAACAGTATTATTGTTTTGGGCTCTGAAAGGGCTTGTTGCACTCGAGTTTCCAAACTCACCCCCTTTCCTTAACCTTGCGGTGAGCCTTGATGTGGGGACTTGGTAGGAGAGGATTCAGAGTGGTACGGTGATCATCTTTGGGCTTTTAAATAAGTGTTGGTTTTCATTTAATTTCCTTTAATTATTATTTATTTTGGGTTGTAATAAGGCCAATTTTAACTTTCCTTTTATTTCTTTTTGAATTATTTTAATTTTAATAACTTTAAAAAATTGGTTAATAATTATTCAAATGGGCTAGACTTAGGGCGTGTTTTCAAAATGATACTTGTTTTCAAAATATCTCAACACCACGATTAATCGATTTATCAAAGACGTCCACTTAAACAAATTTAAACTCGATATAACAAAGTGTGGCTATGGTTGTGGGCATGTCTAGGATTGGATCCAATTAAAGAGCTTGGTACTTAAGCGACCTTCATGGCTCACCTCCTCTGTCTCGGATACCTACACGGTGCCCAGCTTCCATACACTTTGTTAACTCAATAAAATGTATGGTTTTAAAACACTAAAACGGGCGTGGGTTTTCAACTCCAATGTGACACGTCGATTCGCCATAACGTCTGGGCCGGGTTTGGGGTGTTACATTTAGTGGTATCGAGCCTAGGTTGCAACAACTCGGTTGTGGATCGGGTCCAAAATTTTTTCAAAACTTAGGCCTAAGAAGGGTATTTTTGGAGATGGTTTTGAAAAGTTCATTTTAAAGATATTTTATGAGTATATTTGTGATGACCGAAAGTGACCCTAGTCGGAAAGCGGTTTGGGACCGCTAAACCGAGTCACTAAATTATTTGAGTATGATAGTTACTGTCTAAATATGTGAATATGCATGTGTGAAAATTTCTTAATTGAATTTTTTTGCTTAATTATAGGTGAATTTTAGTGATTAGGACTTATGTGAGAAAATTTAGAAATGTGCTAGGCAAATGTAAGGTGGCCTATTAATACATGTGGGGAAATGGTTGTCCTTGCATGTCAAATAACCCCTTTCCTAAGGTGAGTGGCGGCCATGACAAGGTGATGGGCAAGGAAAACATGTCCTAGACATGTTGGCCTAGTGCATGATGTAAGGGAGAATAAAGAAATGAAATTGGAAAAAAAAGGAATATGATGAAAACAAAAGAAAAAAAAAGTGTCCATTCTCTCAATTTTCTTTGCATGGCCGAATGTACTAAGAAGAAAGGGGGGGAAAGCTTGAGAAAATCAGCCATGGGAGCTTACTAGACTAAGGTGTTTTGATACAAGAAGGTATGTTTTATGCCACTCTTGAAAATGCATGCATAGTTTGGAGGATTGGTTCAAATTTTTCCTTGAATCTTGGATCGAAACTAAGTTGTTAGGTGAGTTAAATTTCGCCAAGAATGTTGTATTTCCTAATTAGTGTTTTGATGTTGTTGTGATGAAAGCATGGAGATGAGTGAGTTGAATGTTTAACAAAAGGAGATTTTTGTGCCATTGAGTTCTTGTTGTTATGTGTGTATGTGCATGAGTATTCGGCCATGCTATAAAATTTATGTTGCAAAATGATTTAATGCTTAATGTGATATATAATAGTACTTGTGAATGAGCTTGAGAGCACCTAAATTATTAGTTGGAAGTGCCGAATGTAGTCTTGGATGAATTTTAAAGAACAAAGAAATTTTGGGTGACTAGAGGTCAAGGACATTCGGCCAAAGGCTTGTGTGCTAGCAAAATTTGGCCTAGATGGGGTAAATGTTAAGTGTTAAATGCAATGGAAATGCTAGATTAATGTTGCACATTCGGCTATAGTTAGGCATGTTTATGATCTCATTTAGACGATTAGACATAAAAAGGGTGGTAATGAGGTTGAAAATTGTTGAATGGCTATTTGGGTAATGAATGTAGCATTCGGCCATATGGGGTAAAAATGGGTCAAATGTTCGTGAAATAAAACTTTGTGAATTGATGAATCAATGATGATAGTATTGTTGATGTCATGTATATATGTATAAATATTTGGCAAGACGGTTAAACTAGTTAATTTATTGATTAGCTCAAGAAGCTAGAGGGGGAGAATCAAGCAAAAGCAAAGGAAAGAACATCGAATAGCCGAGTTGGAACCATTTTACCCAACACAAGGTAAGTCATTAAGCATATATTTGGTATTGATTTAAATGATCATAATATATATGCAATTGTGTTTAATGAATTGATGTGTAAATGGAAATGTATGTGTATGGAATGATGCCATCGTTGAATGTATAAAGGTGGTAAATTGCATAAAGTATTGGTCTCGGCACTAAGTGTGCGGGTATAAATGGACACGGTGACAAGATTGGCACTACGTGTGCGGGTTTAAAATTTGTACAGCACTAAGTGTGCGAATTTGATTATATAGCACTATGTGTGCGAGCTGATTTTATAGCACTAAGTGTGCGGATTCACTATATGCTCTTGCATTACAATTGGCACTGAGTGTGCGACATTATCGAGTTAATCCCGGACAGCAGATCGGGTAAGTACCTTGAGCTCATGACGAATAGGCAATATGTTCATGCTCGGGGTTGAGCTTGGTAAGCTTTAAATCTATGTGATGATTGCAATTGTATGATTGTGGTGAAAATGAGTTGGTGTGTGAAAATGCCTCAAATATCTTATTGTATAGAATATGAAATGTGGATGTATGACTTGGTATGAGATTGAACCGAAAGGTCCGAGGAATTATGGTATAGTTTCGATATGGATGGAGTACCTAGCCTCGTTTATCGTTTCATGTTGTGATAATTTTATTGATGGATGGTTGATGAATGCTTATGACTTACTGAGTTATAAACTCACTCGGTGTTTTCTTGTCACCCATTTTAGGTCTCTTGGACTTGTATCGTTTGCGTGCTCGGAACCGTCGTTGAAGTCATCACACCGGCTGGAAATCTTTTGGTATTGTCTTCGTAGTTGAACTAGGAGAACATTTGGCATGTATAGGCTATTTTGTTTTGTTGAATTGTGGGTTGTAAACTTTAAGCCATGCGAAAATGGCCTATGTGGTCGGTTGAGTGTGATTCTAAAACCTATGGTCACGAGCCTTAGATACCTTAATTTTGATAAGGTGGCCATAGTTGCATTATGTATGATGAAATAGTTGGCCATGGAAGAATTATGAAATAGTCATTGTTTGCTTTAGTAACAGATGCTGCCAGCAGCAGTGAGGTGAGATGGAAAAATCACTAAAAATAGTAGAAGTAGAATTAAATAGTGAATAAATAATGAAATTGAACCTTGATGAATCTATTTTCATATGGACGAAACAAAACGATCATATGAGCCGTATTTTAAGAGATATTCTAGATTTCGTGAGACAGGGCCAGAACTGTTTCTGGATCCTCTGTTTCGAATTTAAAAATTTACCATAAATTATCAAGAAACAATTAGGAGTCATGCGTTATATGCATAGATTCCCCTTTGAGTCTAGTTTCATTAGAAACAAACGGCATGAGCATTGGAGCTCTGTACGAGATGATATCCAGGTCGTAATGCACAAAGGTCAGTGTAGTCGAACTCTGAAACAGGGGTGACTTTAACTAATAAACTGTACTAATTCGCTTGACCAAAAATTCTAGAAAAAAATTTGTAGATGGGATTATGAGTCTAGTTTCAGGGAAAATTGACGGAACTGATTTTCAAGTTCTGGAACTCGAGATATGACTTTTAAGGTGACAGTGACGCAGTTAGCTAGCTTGCCTGGAACAAAAATTAAACATTTCAAAGAGAGGAATAAGGGAAGTAAGCCCGGTAACACCACGTAGTCAAATCCGGTGACGGTCACGGGTTTGGGGCGTTACATTTAATTGGTATCAGAGCTATGGTTTAGTCGGTTCTAGGACTACCATAGCGCGTGTGAGTCTAGCTATACATGCCAAATTGTTAGTGCTTAATAATGTGATGACTTGACGGTTGAAATTTTTGTTTTGATTAGCAATGGAACCCGGTAGAGAGACCCTTGGCGGATGACGTTGAAAGTGTAGCGGCTGCTCCGCGCAAGGGACACCACTGTTGAGCCTCGGTCATCCGCGAATAATCAAAATGAAGGGGCGAAACAAGCCTTCTTCACCATGATGAATGAGTGGGTCGCACAATATGCCCGAACCAATCCGGCTGTCCAACCATTCCCGAATTTAAATACTCCACCCCAAGAGCCCGCAATGCCTCCAATTACCGATCCTGTGAGGCTGAGTAAACCACCTGTGGACTTGATTAGGAAGCGTGGGGCCGAGGAGTTTAAGGCCATAGTTACTGATGATGCCGAAAGGGCCGAGTTCTGGCTTGATAACACCATTAGAGTGTTCGATGAACTATCATGCACACCCGATGAATGTCTTAAGTTTGCTATATCCTTGTTGCGAGACTCAGCCTACTATTGGTGGAGGACCTTGATTTCCATAGTCCCAAAGGAACAAGTTACTTGGGATTTCTTTCAAATGGAATTTCGGAAGAAATATATTAGTCAACGGTTCATCGATCAGAAGCGTAAGGAATTTTTGGAGCTCAAGCAAGGCCGTATGACAGTATCTGAATACGAACATGAGTTCGTAAGACTTAGTCGGTATGCTCGGGAGTGTGTGGCTGATGAGGTTGCTATGTGCAAAAGATTTGAAGAAGGATTGAATGAAGATTTAAAGCTGCTAGTGGGTATTTTGGAGATAAAGGAGTTCGTAACACTAGTCGAACGAGCCTGCAAGGCGGAAGAACTTGGAAAGGAGAAGAAGAAGGCTGAATTTGAAGCAAGAGATTATCGTAAAAGATCGGCGAGTAAAGCTCCGTTCTCGACCGTAAAGAAATTCAGGGAGGACACTAGTAAGTCGAGGGCGACTGCGGGAATTTCCATCAAAGCCCGACCATCGACGGACTCCCGAGCTACTTCGGTAGCTAGTGTGGGCAATAATCGTCAAGAGAAACCTGAATGCCCCCAATGTGGAAGACGACACCTAGGTGAATGTTGGGGTAAGTCCTGTTAATAGGGCCTGTTATGGATGCGGTTCGAGGGACCACTTCATTAGAGATTGCACGGAGCTAGATGAGAGGAATAAGACGCAAGGTGCAAGACTTAGTGGAACGACGGCTGGAGGTAGGCCCCCGAGAATTTCTGGAGGTAGGGGTGGTAATCAGAGAGGAGCCTCTAATACTGGCTGTCCGATCCGAGACCCGTGCTCTGCTAGAGCATATGCCATCCAGCGCACGAGAGGAGGCATCCTCCCCGACGTTATCTTTGGTACTTTTACTCTCTTTGATACTAGTGTGATTGCATTGATTGACCCGGCTCTACTCATTCATATGTATGTGAAACCTTAGCATCCAAGAAGACTCTACTGTTGAGTCTCTCGAGTTAATAATTCAAGTGTCAAACCCTTTGGGTCAATACGTATTCGTTGATAAAGTGTGCAAGAGATGCCCCTAATAATTCGAGAATCTGCTTTTCCTACCGATCCGATGCTTCTACCATTTGATGAATTCGATGTTATTCTTGGTATGGATTGGTGACCGTACATGATGCGATGGTGGATCGCAAAAGGAAAACCATTGGTTTGAGGAGTGCAAATAATGAGGTAGTCCGAGTCGAGTCTACTGATTTAAAAGGAGTGCCAGCGATAATATCTTCTATGACCGCCCGGAGGTATGTGAAAAAGGGGTGTGAAACATCCCTTGCGTATGTTTTTGAAAGTAAAGAGACGGAAAGGAAACTCGAATCGGTACCAGTGGTTTGTGAGTATTCAGATGTTTTTCCTGAGGAGTTACCGGGATTGCCACCGGTTCGAGAAGTGGAATTTGTAACACCCCGAGCCCGAGACCATCGCCGGTGTCGGACGCGAGGGGTTGACGAGCTAAATCCCCTTAAAGTACCGACCAATTTGGCATTTCCAGACAGGCTGGAAAACTGCATCACTGTCGCCTTAAAAATCATATCTCGAGTTTCAAAACTCAGAAACTGATTCCGTAAATTTTACCTGAATTTAGACTCATATATCCTTCCATGGATTTATTTCTAGAATTTTTGGTCTGGCCAATTGGTACAGTTTATTAGTTAAAGTCACCCATGTTACAGGGATCGACTGCTCTGACCTTCGCGCGTTAGAACTTGAATATCTCTCTGTACAGGGCTTTAATACTGGTACCGTTTGTTTCTAATGAAACTAGACTCAAAATGGAATCTGTAAATATAAGGCATGACTTCTAATTCTTTCTGGATAATTTATAGCAAATTTTTAACGTCGCGACAGGGGACCCAGAAACCGTTCTGGCCCTGTCTCACAATAACTTTAATATCTCTTAACAAGTAACTCCTATGACCGTTTCGTTTCTTCCATATGAAAGTAGACTCATCAAGGTTAATTTACATAACTTATTCACTATTTAATACCATTCCTACAAATTTTGGTGATTTTTCAAAACCACACCACTGCTGCTGCCAGCATCTGTTTTCAAGGTAACCTTTACCTATTTCATGATTTCCACGATTCAATAGGCCCTTTTGCATACATAGCACAAGTGTGATCATGATTAACCATTCCAATGGCTAATCTTTTCAAAACCATTCCATACCCCATAATGATCATCATACAAACGATTATAGAATCATACTAACAATGTATCTAAGCCATTTTCGCATGGCTATCCAAGCTTACATAAAACCGAAAGGTACATGACCTTCTACAATAGGGTAGTCCTATACATGCCATTTCAAAGTTCAACCAAAATTATACCCAAAATGGAGGCTTTGATAGTGTAGATGACTTGACTTTAATGATCCCGAATCCGATCGCTAACGAGCAAAATCTATAAAACAGAGAGCCAAAGCAACGGGGTAAGCATTTTTATGCTTAGTAAGTCTCAAGCAATAAAATCAGCTTTAACTAAGGCATTACATTCACATAGCCAAATGAATCATTTCATTAATACACATTCACATAATCATACTTACTTCACACTTCATCATTGTATACTTTCACAAGATATCAACCAATTCAATAGCTGAAAATTTGTTAGTCGATTGAGCGAATGTTACTCAAACATATCGACTTTTCCAATGCACATATAAACATACCTTTTCCTTTGGGCTTTTCGAGCGTACTAATTAAATTTATTACAGCAACCAACGCTCACCTTCAGCCCAAGCTTCTTGAATACAACCGGATATAACCACATGCACGAATGCCTTGGTCTTAGCCCGGATAGAACGACTTGCACAAATGCCTTGGTATTAGCCCGGATTTAACAACTTGCACGAATGCCTTGGTCTTAGCCGGATGTGGTCACTAGCACAATGGCCTTGGTCTTAACCGGATATAATTACTAGCATAAATGTCTTGAGACTTAGCCGGATATCATTCAATTGCTGATGCACACACATACATCAATAATCATTACACATCCATGTTTCATTTTCGTTACTAAGGCTCAAACACAAACATATCACTTGCATAATCGCCCGGGACTTAGCCGGGTATCATTCAAATACTCATACACACATAAATCAATAATCATTACATCCATATTTCATTTCACATAATTGAGTAGGGTCATTTCTTGAGGACTTACCTCGGATGTTGTCGAACAACCGACGGCTAATCGATCACTTTTCCTTCCCTTATCCAATTGTGGTCCTCTAAGCTCTTGAGCTAATTCAAACAAATTCAATTCATTAAAGTCTCGCTTGCTAGCCTTGGCGAATACACATATCATTGACTCAACATCACATAACTAAGCACTTTAGTCAATTTTCTTTAATTACGCACACATTCTACCTTAGCTCACAACAAGGTAGCCGATTACCTAAGTCAAGAATAGGCATCATTAAGCTTGCCTCTAACGAATGCATGCACAATAATTCCCCCATGTGGCCGATTATACTTAGTCATACTTGCACAAAATCAACAATAAATTGCAAGATTTTCACATCATATGTGTACTAGGCCGATTGTACATGCAAATTTCACAACATTCTTCAACAAATTTCTTCTTTAAACAACATATTTATCACTTTCTTCATAATCAAAATATCATGTGCAATCATATATACACATATAGGTGCAAGGCAATTTCAAGGTGTCCATAGCCATCCAAAACACAAATTTTTACTAACATGCAAGAAGCATGAACCATGCTCATGAATGCATCATGGCGAATACATCACAATCATGCCCTTTCAACTTCAATCATGGTTAAACAAAAGAAAACTCAATGTCTTACTCAAGATGGCTACAAAGAAATTTCAAGAATAGAAAATCCATCATTGCATGCATCATTAGCAAGCTTCACATTTAGCATGCAATGGCTTTAACACAATAACAACTTTGGCCAAATACCATTCCCATGGCATAACAAGGATTTGAACCATGGCTAACATGAACATCAAGTTAGCAACTAAAACATGCATGAAACTCATAACACAACCTCATACATACCTTACTCTTGATGCAAGTTTAGCCAAATTTCCTTCTAGATCTCTTCTAAACAAAGAAAATGAAGCAAAATCTCTTCTTCCTCTTAGTATTTTCGGCCAAAAGGAGAGAACAAGGATGAACAAAATTTTTTGTTTTCTTTCTTAGTTACTGCAATGGGGGCATCCATGCTCATCTTTTTTTTGTTCATTTCTTTAATGCTAATTCTTATTTTATTTCTTCATACATAACTCACTAACCAAACATGTTGGAAACATGTTTCCCTTGCCCATCAACACCTACCTTGGCGTACCACTATGCTTCTTTTGGGGAAATTTGACATGCAAATCCCTTATTTTTGCATGCATGATCAACTAGTCATCCCACATCTTCCCATCATACTTTCAAAGTTTACTACTAGGCCCTTTCTAGTGAAATTCACATTTATAACACTAAATCAAATCATCAAAAATGTCACACACAATTTAACACATATCATAGGCATCAAAATAAATTTTAAATTATTTTTATGCCTCGTTTTGTGGTCCCGAAACCACATTCCGACTAGGGTCAATTTTGGGCTGTCACAACTCTCCCCCACTTAAGAAATTTTCGTCCCCGAAAATCTTACCGGTAAATAGGGTTGGGTATCGCTCTTTCATAGAGTTCTCGGTTTCCCAAGTAGCTTCTTCTATCCCGTGTTTGAGCCATAACACTTTCACTAGCGAAACCCGCTTGTTTCGCAACTCTTTCACTTCACGTGATAGGATACGAATCGGTTCTTCCTCATAACTCATATTGGCTTGAATTTCAACCTCCGATGGACTAATCACGTGCGATGGATCAGATCTATAGCGTCAAGCATCGAAACATGAAAGACATCGTGAATCTTTTCGAGTTCGGGGCAAAATCGATGATATGCCATGGACCGACTCGCATTTCGGATACCTCATATGGACCAATGAACCTCGGGCTCAACTTGCCTTTACTGGCGAATCGAGTATCTTTTTCCAAGGCGAAACCTTGAGAAACACTTTATCTCCCACCGATACTCGATGTCCTTACGCGATCCACGCATCGACTTCGACGATCGGAGGCTATCTTGAGACTTTCACGGATTACTTTCACTTTGCTTCAGCATCTCTAATCAAATCCACCCCAAAAATTTTGCTTTCACCGAGCTCGGTCCAAAACAATGGTGTACGGCATTTACGATTGTACAAAGCCTCGTAAGGTGCCATCCTAATACTTGATTGAAAACTATTGTTATAAGCGAATTCAATCAAAGGCAAATACCGTTCCCATGAACCACTGAACTCGAAAAGATTCACGATGTCTTTCATGTTTCGATGCTTCGATGCTATAGATCCGATCCATCGCACGTGATTAGTCCATCGGAGGTTGAAATTCAAGCCAATATGAGTTATGAGGAAGAACCGATTCAGATCCTATCACGTGAAGTGAAAGAGTTGCGAAACAAGTGGGTTCCGCTAGTGAAAGTGTTATGGCTCAAACACGGATAGAAGAAGCTACTTGGGAAACCGAGAACTCTATGAAAGAGCGATACCCAACCCTATTTACCGGTAAGATTTTGGGACTAAAATTTCTTAAGTGGGGAGAGTTGTGACACCCAAAATTGACCCTAGTCGAATGTGGTTTCGGGACCATTAAAACCGAGGCATAAAAATAATTTAAAATTTATTTTGATGCCTATGATATGTGTTAAATTGTGTGTGACATTTTGATGATTTGATTTAGTGTTATAAATGTGAATTTCACTAGAAAGGGCCTAGTAGTAAACTTTGAAAGTATGATGGGAAGATGTGGGATGACTAGTTGATCATGCATGCAAAAATAAGGGATTTGCATGTCAAATTTCCCCAAAAGAAGCATAGTGGCCGCCAAGGTAGGTGTTGATGGGCAAGGAAACATGTTTCCAACATGTTTGGTTAGTGAGTTATGTATGAAGAAATAAAATAAGAATTAGCATTAAAGAAATGAACAAAAAAAAGATGACCATGGATGCCCCCCATTGCCGCAGTAACTAAGAAAGAAAACAAAAAATTTTGTTCATCCTTGTTCTCTCCTTTTGGCCGAAAATACTAAGAGGAAGAAGAGATTTTGCTTCATTTTCTTTGTTTAGAAGAGATCTAGAAGGAAATTTGGCTAAACTTGCATCAAGAGTAAGGTATGTATGAGGTTGTGTTATGAGTTTCATGCATGTTTTAGTTGCTAACTTGATGTTCATGTTAGCCATGGTTCAAATCCTTGTTATGCCATGGGAATGGTATTTGGCCAAAGTTGTTATTGTGTTAAAGCCATTGCATGCTAAATGTGAAGCTTGCTAATGATGCATGCAATGATGGATTTTCTACTCTTGAAATTTCTTTGTAGCCATCTTGAGTAAGACATTGAGTTTTCTTTTGTTTAACCATGATTGAAGTTGAAAGGGCATGATTGTGATGTATTCTACCATGATGCATTCATGAGCATGGTTCATGCTTCTTGCATGTTAGTAAAAATTTGTGTTTTGGATGGCTATGGACACCTTGAAATTGCCTTGCACCTATATGTGTATATATGATTGCACATGATATTTTGATTATGAAGAAAGTGATAAATATGTTGTTTAAAGAAGAAATTTGTTGAAGAATGTTGTGAAATTTGCATGTACAATCGGCCTAGTACACATATGATGTGAAAATCTTGCAATTTATTGTTGATTTTGTGCAAGTATGACTAAGTATAATCGGCCACATGGGGAATTATTGTGCATGCATTCGTTAGAGGCAAGCTTAATGATGCCTATTCTTGACTTAGGTAATCAGCTACCTTGTTGTGAGCTAAGGTCAATGTGTGCATAATTAAAGAAAATTGACTAAAGTGCTTAGTTATGTGATGTTGAGTCAATGATATGTGTATTCGCCAAGGCTAGCAAGTTTAGACTTTAATGAATTGAATTTGTTTGAATTAGCTCAAGAGCTTAGAGGGCCACAATTGGATAAGGGAAGGAAAAGTGATCGATTAGTCGTTGAAGCCGTTCGACAACATCCGAGGTAAGTCCTCAAGAAATGACCCTACTCAATTATGTGAAATGAAATATGGATGTGTAATGATTATTGATTTATGTGTGTATGAGTATTTGAATGATACCCGTGCTAAGTCCCAAGGCGATTATGCAAGTGATATGTTTGTGTTTGAGCCTTAGTAACTAAAAATGAAACATGGATGTGTAAAGATTATTGATGTATGTGTGTGCATGAGCAATTGAATGATATCCTGCTAAGTCCCAAGACATTTATGCTAGTAATTATATCCGGGTTAAGACCCCGTGATGTTTCAAAATTGACCCTAGTCGGGAGGTGGTTTCGGGACCATTAAAACCGAGGCATAAAAATAATTTATAATTTATTTTGATGCCTATAATATGTGTTAATTCATGTGTGACATTTTGATGTTTCGATTTAGAGTTATAAATGTGAATTTCATTAGAAAGGACGTAGTAGTAAACTTTGAAAGTATGATGGGGAAAGGTGTGATGACTAGTTGAACATGCATGCAAAAATAAGGGATTTGCATGTCAATTTCCCCCCCCAACATGAAGTGGCCGGCCATGGCAAGAGTGGATGGGCAAAACATGTCATGAAACATGTTTTGTTGGTGCATTAGGGTGAAATAATAAAATAAAGAGCATGGGCAAAGAAAGAAAAAAAAATGGTCTCATCCATGCTTTCCCCCCCCTTGGCCGTGAGTTGAGAGAAAGGAAAAGAAAAAAAATTTGGTTCATCCATTCTCATTTTCTTTGGGCTGAAAATTCTAAGAAGGAAGAAAATTTTGCTCCATTTTTAGTTTAGAAGAGATCTAGAAGGAGATTTGGCTATACTTGCATCAAGATTAAGGTATGTTGAGGTTGTGTCATGAGATTCATGCTTGTTTTGGTTGCTAACTTGATGTGCATGTTGGCCATGGTTCAAATCCTTGCTATGCCATGAAAAATGGTATTTGGCCAAGGTTGATATTGTGTTAAAGCCATTGCATGCTAAATGTGAAGCTTGTTGATGATGCATGTAATGATGGATTGACTACTCTTGAAATTTCTTTTTAGTATTCTTGAGTAGGACATTGAATTCTTTGTTTAACCATGACCGAAGTTGAAAGAGTATGGTTGTGATGTATTCGCCATGGTGCATTCATGAGCATGATTTATGCTTGTTACTTGATTGGTAAAATTTGTGTTTGGATGGGTATGAACCCTTGAGATTCGCCTTGCACCTATATGTGTATACATGTTTGCACATGATGTATTGGCATGACATATATACTATTTCAAGGTATATATTTGCTTGTGATGATGTTTGGTTATGAAGTACATGAGAGATGTGTATTGAGCTACAATATGTAATGCGTTAGTTAGTAAAATGCATGCTGTTTTTGTGTGGTATTAAGTGCATAATTGGCCTCAACATGGACATGCATATTCGGCCACATGAGGGGAAATTGGTGTGCATGCATTCGGTTAGAGGCAAGCATATTGATGCCTATTCTTGGCTTAGAAAATTCGCTAAGAGGAATATTAACTAATGTGTTGAATTCGATTCGTGATTTCGTACATATGCGACTTTGATGCCTAATGAGCATATATATTGGCTAGGTATCTTGAATTCTCTTCGATGCTCAAATGATAAAACCAATTTATTTGTTAAATTAAGCTCAAGAGCAAAGGGAGCTAAATCCGATAAGGGAAGGAAAAGTCGTCGAATAGCCGTCGAAATCGTTCGACCACGTCCGAGGTAAGTTTTCGAGTATCGAAACTTAGATTTTGATTCGATTGAATGAAGTAATAAGCAATCGAAATTGTGCCTTTGTATGTGGCCATTGAGCCGAAATGATATTTTTGCTAAGTGAATTGTGCATAAAAGTTGTGTTATGAAATTGAAACAAAGATGTGTATGAATGTTCGAGGGATATCCGGGCTAAGCCCGAAGGCAATTGTGCGAGTTATGATATCCGGGCTAAGCCCGAAGGCAATTGGGCGAGTTATGATATCTGGGCTAAGCCCAAGGCAATTGTGCAAATTGTGATATCCGGTTAAGTCCCAAGGCCTTTGTGCGGGTTACCATAACCGGGCTATGTCCGAAGGCGTTTGAACGAGTAGCTATATCCGGATAAACTCGAAGGTATGTGATTCGAGAACTTTGAACTTGCTGGAAAATTTTCAGTTAATGCACTTGTGAAATTCCCAACAACAAGGTATGTTTTGTGTGCTTAGCACACTATGAGTAAGTGCGTATGAATATTCGCTCTAATGATAAATGAGCTATCGGCATTAACTAGGCCGTTATTTGTGTATGAATATAAGTGTTGGGATTGTGAAGTAAGCATGTCTTTGAGAAATTGTGCATATGAATTATTTTTAGCTACTTGAATGCTATGCTTTGGTTGTGTGTATATTATGGCTCAAAACTTACTAAGCATAAATTGCTTACTCCGTTTCTTTGTTTCTCTGCTTATAGATTTTGCTCGTTAGCGATCGGATTCGGGATCATAGAAGTTGAAGTCAACCACACTATCAAAGCCCTTTTGGTACTCCTTTAGTTGAGTTTTGGATATGGCATGTATAGGACCACCCTCGGTTGTTTTAAGTACTTTGTGATGTATATGTGTGCGGCCATGCGAAAATGGTTCGTAAAAGTGGAGTATAGAATTTGACCATATGTGGTTTGTAATTATATTTGGTTTCATGATGTGATTATGGTTTGGAATGAGAGTGTTGGTCACATGATCAGCCATTGGAATGGCTAAATATAATCATATGTGGACCTAAGTATGACTAGACTATAGTTGGTCCATGGGAACTACAATATAGGTAAAGCCTACCTTAAAAACAGAGGCTGCCAGCTGCAGTGACGTGGATGTGAAAAATCACCAAAATTTGTAGGAATGGTGTTAAATAGTGAATAAATTATGTGATCGAACCTTGACGAGTCTATTTTCATATGAAAGTAACGAAACGATCATATGAACAGTATACTGAGAGATATTAAAGTTCTCGTGAGACAGGGCCAAAACGGTTTCTGGGTCCCCTGTCGTGACTTTGAAAATTTACCATAAAATATCCAGAATTAATTAGAAGTCATGCCTTATATTTCCGGATTCCTTTTTCAGTCTAGTTTCATTAGAAACAAACGGCATCAGTATTGAAACCCTGTACAGAGAGATATTCAAGTTGTAACGCACGAAGGTCAGTGTAGTCGACCCCTGTAACATGGGTGACTTTAACTAATAAACTGTACCAATTGGCCGGACAAAAAATTCTAGAAAAAAATCCAGGGATGGATATATGAGTCTAAATTCAGGGAAAATTTACGGAACCAGTTTCCGAGTTCTGTAACTCGAGATATGCTTTTAAGGCAACAGTGACGCAGTTTTCCAGCTTGCCTGGGAATGTCAAGTTGGTCGGTGCTATAAGTGGTTTTGGCTTGTTAACCTCGTGTCCGGCTAATCGCAACGGTCTCGGGTTCGGGTGTTACAATTTTATTGGTATCAGAGCTACGGTTTAGTCGATCCTAGGACTACCGTGATATGTTTGGGGTCTAGCTATACATGCCATTAAGTGATAATTGATAGTGTGGTGATTTCTGACATTTTGAAATTTGTGTTTGTTTATAGCCATGGATCCCGATCCCAACCGAGCAAGCTGAATTTTGGTTGGACAACACTATCCGGGTGCTCGATGAGCTATCATGTACACCGATGAATGCTTAAAGTGTACTATCTCCTTGCTACGCGATTCCGCCTACTATTGGTGGAGTACTCGACTTCTTGTGCCTAGGGAGCACGTAACTTGGGAGTTCTTTCTAAGCGAGTTCAAAGAAGTATATCATCGAGATTTATGGATCAAAAACGGAAGGAATTTCTTGAACTTAAACAAGGTTCCATGTCGGTTACCGATCACTGAACGAAAATTTGTGAGGCTTAGCAGATGCTGCTGAATGCATTTCTTCGAAGGCGTGATGTGTAAACGCTCAAGATGGACTGAATGATGATATAAAGTCGTATGTTGGCATTTTGGAAATCCGAGAGTTTGTGGCTCTTGTCGAGCGAAAGCGTGCAAAGCCGAGGAGCTCGAGATGGAGAAAAGAAAAGCTGAAGTGGGAGCAAGGGAGTTTCAGAAGAGGTCTTGGGAAGCCCTTCCCACAATCATCAAAGAAATTTAGAGATGGCTTAGGCCGGTCTAGAGACACTTCGGGCTTTTCTAGACGAGACCGCGATCGACCCCTATGGGCACGCTGAGTCACTTGATCGCCGGTGTTGGCAATGATCGTCGAGACGAACGGAGTGCCAATATTGTGGCAAATGGCATTCAGGAGTTGTAGACTCGTGACCGCCTCTGTTACAAGTGCGGATCAGTCGATCATTTCATTAAGGATTTCCAGTTTATCTGAACAAAACGTAAATCAAAGTGGGAACCCGGTGCTACCACAACTCGAGGTAGGCCACCTAGAAATATGGGCAATGCTAGTGGTTTGTGAATACCGGATGTTTTCCACGAAGAATTGCCGGATTACCACTGTTCGGGAAATAGAGTTTGGCATCGAATTGGTACCGGTACCACCCCAATTTCGATAGCTCCGCATCGTATGGCACCAACGGAATTAAAGGAGTTGAAAGCTCGATTGCAAGAATTGGTGGATAAAGGTTTTGCTCACCCGAATTTTTCACCTTGGGGTGCACCAGTGTTGTTTGTGAAAAAGAAGGATGGAACCATGAGGCTGTGCATCGACTATCGTCAGCTTAATAAAGCAACGATAAAGAACAAATATCCGTTATCAGCAGATCGACGATTTGTTCGATCAAGCGAAGGAGCTTCAGTGTTCTCGAAAATAGATTTGAGATCGGGCTATTATCAGTTGCGAATTCGAGGTTCAGACTTACCCAAGATTGCCTTCAGAACGAGATATGGTCACTACGAGTTCCTGGTGATGCCGTTTGGGCTTACTAATGCCCCTACGGTATTTATGGATTTAATGAATCGGATCTTCAGACCATATTTGGATCGGTTCGTAGTCATGTTCATTGATGACATCTTGGTCTATTCAAGAAATGAGACCGAACATCTGTGAACACCGAGGTTAGTCTTTGCAAATTTTACGGAATAAGCAATTATATGCTAAGTTCAGCAAGTGTGAGTTCTGGTTAAGAGAGGTTAGCTTCTTGGGGCATGTGATATTTGCATCGGGTATTCGAGTCGACCGAACAAAATTTCAGCCATACTTAGCTCGAAGCCTCAGAAATATTACCGAGGTTCGAGCTTTTGGGGCTTGCGGTTATTACCGACGATTTGTAAGAGGTTTCTCGACGATAGCCACGCCAATGACGAAGCTACTCCAAAAGGATGTTAAGTTCGAATGGACGGAGAAATGTCAAAAAAAAAAAAGTTTCGATCAACTGAAAACTTATTTGACTGAAGCCCCAATTCCAGTGCAACCCGAATCGGGTAAAGAGTTTGTTATTTATAGTGAAGCATCCCTACTCGGGTTAGGTTGCGTATTGATGCAAGAAGGTCGAGTTGTGGCCTATGCGTCGAGGCAATTAAAGCCACACGAGAAAAATTATCCGACCCATGATCTCGAATTGGCTGCCATCGTATTCGCCTTAAAGATATGGCGACATTACTTATTTGGTGAGAAGTGCCATGTGTATCCGGATCACAAAAGTCTCAAATATTTGATGACTCAAAGAGAGTTAAATCTGCGACAAAGACGTTGGCTCGAGCTGTTAAAGGATTATGAGCTGGTCATTGACTATCACCCGGAAAGGCGAATGTGGTTGCGGATGCCTTAAGTCGTAAATCATTATTCGCTTACGAGTGATGAATGTACACTTATGCATTCTACCCGACAATGTGTTAGTAGCTGAATTGAAAGCCAAACCATTATTGATATGTCAAATTCGTGAAGCTCGAAAGTCGACGATGAGTTGGTTGCAAAAGCGGGTGAGTGTGTTCGAACAAGGACTCGAATTTCAAATCGATGATGACGATTGTTTGAGGTTCAAAAGTCGTCGTGTGTTCCAAAGAATTCGAACTTATTTCGATAATTTCGAACGAAGCCCATTGTAGCCGATGGCAATCCACCGGGAGTACGAAGATGTACAACGATTTGAAACGTCGGTTTTGGTGACATGGTATGAAACGAGACATCTCCGACTTTGTTTTGAGATGTTTAATATGTCAACAAGTGAAAGCGGAACATCAAGTGCCTTCAGATTACTTCAAATGACCACGATACCCGAGTGGAAATGGGATCGAGTCACAATAGACTTTGTATCCGGACTGCCATTGTCAGCAAGTAAGAAGGATGCGATTTGGGTCGTGGTAGATAGATTGACTAAGTTGGCTCACTTTATCCCCGTACGTACGGATTTTTCAATGGACAAACTAGCCGAATTGTACGTTTCTCAGGTTGTGAGATTACACGGGGTGCCTATTTCCATCGTATCGGATAGAGATCTGAGATTTACCTCGCGATTTTGGAAGAAGTTGCAAGAAGCTTTGGGTACCAAGCTACATTTCAGCACCGCCTTTCACCCCCAAACCAGTGGTCAATCCGAGCGAATAATTCAGATACTTGAGGATATGTTAAGATGTTGCATCCTCGAGTTCAGTGGTTCATGGGAACGATATTTGCCTTTGATTGAATTCGCTTACAACAATAGTTTTCAATCAAGTATTAAGATGGCACCCTACGAGGCTTTGTACGGTCGTAAATGCCGTACACCATTGTTTTGGACTGAGCTCGGTGAAAGCAAAATTTTCGGGGTGGATTTAATTAGAGATGTTGAACAGAAAGTGAAAGTAATCCGTGAAAGTCTGAAGATAGCCTCCGATCGTCAGAAGTCGTACGCGGGTCTGAAACGAAAAGACATCGAGTATCAGGTGGGAGATAAAGTGTTTCTCAAGGTTTCGCCTTGGAAAAAGATACTCGATTCGGTAGTAAGGGCAAGTTGAGCCTGAGGTTCATTGGGCCATATGAGATATCCGAGCGAGTCGGTCCAGTGGCATATCATTTGATATTGCCCCCTGAACTCGAAAAGATTCACGATGTCTTTCATGTTTCGATGCTTCGACGCTATAGATCTGATCCATCGCACGTGATTAGTCCATCAGAGGTTGAAATTCAAACCAATATAAGTTATGAAGAAGAACCGATTCGTATCCTATCACGTGAAGTGAAAGAGTTGCGAAACAAGCGGGTTCCGCTAGTGAAAGTGTTATGGCTCAAACACGGGATAGAAGAAGCTACTTGGGAAACCGAGAACTCTATGAAAGAGCGATACCCAACCCTATTTACCGGTAAGATTTTCGGGGACGAAAATTTCTTAAGTGGGGGAGAGTTGTGACAGCCCAAAATTGACCCTAGTCGGGAGGTGGTTTCGGGACCACAAAACCGAGGCATAAAAATAATTTATAATTTATTTTGATGCCTATAATATGTGTTAATTCATGTGTGACATTTTGATGTTTCGATTTAGAGTTATAAATGTGAATTTCATTAGAAAGGACCTAGTAGTAAACTTTGAAAGTATGATGGGGAAAGGTGTGATGACTAGTTGAACATGCATGCAAAAATAAGGGATTTGCATGTCAATTTCCCCCCCCAACATGAAGTGGCCGGCCATGGCAAGAGTGGATGGGCAAAACATGTCATGAAACATGTTTTGTTGGTGCATTAGGGTGAAATAATAAAATAAAGAGCATGGGCAAAGAAAGAAAAAATGGTCTCATCCATGCCCCCTTGGCCGTGAGTTGAGAGAAAGGAAAAGAAAAAATTTGGTTCATCCATTCTCATTTTCTTTGGGCTGAAAATTCTAAGAAGGAAGGAAATTTTGCTCCATTTTTAGTTTAGAAGAGATCTAGAAGGAGATTTGGCTATACTTGCATCAAGATTAAGGTATGTTGAGGTTGTGTCATGAGATTCATGCTTGTTTTGGTTGCTAACTTGATGTGCATGTTAGCCATGGTTCAAATCCTTGCTATGCCATGAAAAATGGTATTTGGCCAAGGTTGATATTGTGTTAAAGCCATTGCATGCTAAATGTGAAGCTTGTTGATGATGCATGTAATGATGGATTGACTACTCTTGAAATTTCTTTTTAGTATTCTTGAGTAGGACATTGAATTCTTTGTTTAACCATGACCGAAGTTGAAAGAGTATGGTTGTGATGTATTCGCCATGGTGCATTCATGAGCATGATTTATGCTTGTTACTTGATTGGTAAAATTTGTGTTTGGATGGGTATGAACCCCTTGAGATTGACCTTGCACCTATATGTGTATACATGTTTGCACATGATGTATTGGCATGACATATATACTATTTCAAGGTATATATTTGCTTGTGATGATGTTTCGGTTATGAAGTACATGAGAGATGTGTATTGAGCTACAATATGTAATGCGTTAGTTAGTAAAATGCATGCTGTTTTGTGTGGTATTAAGTGCATAATTGGCCTCAACATGGACATGCATATTCGGCCACATGAGGGGAAATTGGTGTGCATGCATTCGGTTAGAGGCAAGCATATTGATGCCTATTCTTGGCTTAGAAAATTCGCTAAGAGGAATATTAACTAATGTGTTGAGTTCGATTCGTGATTTCGTACATATGCGACTTTGATGCCTAATGAGCATATATATTGGCTAGGTATCTTGAATTCCTCTTCGATGCTCAAATGATAAAACCAATTTATTTGTTAAATTAAGCTCAAGAGCAAAGGGGAGCTAAATCCGATAAGGGGAAGGAAAAAGTCGTCGAATAGCCGTCGAAATCGTTCGACCACGTCCGAGGTAAGTTTTCGAGTATCGAAACTTAGATTTTGATTCGATTGAATGAAGTAATAAGCAATCGAAATTGTGCCTTTGTATGTGGCCATTGAGCGAAATGATATTTTGCTAAGTGAATTGTGCATAAAAGTTGTGTTATGAAATTGAAACAAAGATGTGTATGAATGTTCGAGTGATATCGGGCTAAGCCCGAAGGCAATTGTGCGAGTTATGATATCGGGCTAAGCCCAAGGCAATTGGGCGAAGTTATGATATCCGGGCTAAGCCCAAGGCAATTGTGCAAATTGTGATATCCGGGTTAAGTCCCAAGGCCTTTGTGCGGGTTACCATAACCGGCTATGTCCCGGCGTTTGAACGAGTAGCTATATCCGGATAAACTCCGAAGGTATGTGATTCGAGAACTTTGAACTTGCTGGAAAATTTTCAGTTAATGCACTTGTGAAATTCCCAACAACAAGGTATGTTTTGTGTGTGCTTCGCACACTATGAGTAAGTGCGTATGAATATTCGCTCTAATGATAAATGAGCTATCGGCATTAACTAGGCCGTTATTTGTGTATGAATATAAGAGTTGGGATTGTGAAGTAAGCATGTCTTTGAGAAATTGTGCATATGAATTATTGTTTAGCTACTTGAATGCTATGCTTTGGTTGTGTGTATATTATGGCTCGAAACTTACTAAGCATAAATTGCTTACTCCGTTTCTTTGTTTCTCTGTTTATAGATTTTGCTCGTTAGCGATCGGATTCGGGATCATAGAAGTTGAAGTCAACCACACTATCAAAGCCCTTTTTGGTACTCCTTTAGTTGAGTTTTGGATATGGCATGTATAGGACCACCCTCGGTTGTTTTTAAGTACTTTGTGATGTATATGTGTGCGGCCATGCGAAAATGGTTCGTAAAAGTGGAGTATGGAATTTGACCATATGTGGTTTGTAATTATATTTGGTTTCATGATGTGATTATGGTTTGGAATGAGAGTGTTGGTCACATGATCAGCCATTGGAATGGCTAAATATGATCATATGTGGACCTAAGTATGACTAGACTATAGTTGGTCCATGGGAACTACAATATAGGTAAAGCCTACCTTAAAAATAGAGGCTGCCAGCTGCAGTGACGTGGATGTGAAAAATCACCAAAATTTGTTGGAATGGTGTTAAATAGTCAATAAATTATGTGATCGAACCTTGACGAGTCTATTTTCATATGAAAGTAACGAAACGATCATATGAACAGTATACTGAGAGATATTAAAGTTCTCGTGAGACAGGGCCAGAACGGTTTCTGGGTCCCCTGTCGCGACTTTGAAAATTTACCATAAATTATCCAGAATGAATTAGAAGTCATGCCTTATATTTCCGGATTCCTTTTTCAGTCTAGTTTCATTAGAAACAAACGGCATCAGTATTGAAACCCTGTACAGAGAGATATTCAAGTTGTAACGCACGAAGGTCAGTGTAGTCGACCCCTGTAACATGGGTGACTTTAACTAATAAACTGTACCAATTGGCCGGACAAAAAATTCTAGAAAAAAATCCAGGGATGGATATATGAGTGTAAATTCAGGGAAAATTTACGGAACCAGTTTCCGAGTTCTGTAACTCGAGATATGCTTTTTAAGGAAACAGTGATGCAGTTTTCCAGCTTGCCTGGGAATGTCAAGTTGGTCGATTGCTATAAGTGGTTTTGGCTTGTTAACCTCGTGTCCGACTAATCGCAACGGTCTCGGGTTCGGGTGTTACAATTTTATTGGTATCGAGCTACGGTTTAGTCGATCCTAGGACTACCGTGATATGTTTGGGGTCTAGCTATACATGCCATTAAGTGATAATTGATAGTGTGGTGATTTACGACATTTTGAAATTTGTGTTTGTTTATAGCCATGGATCCCGATCCCAACCGAGCAAGCTGAATTTTGGTTGGACAACACTATCCGGTGCTCGATGAGCTATCATGTACACCGATGAATGCTTAAAGTGTACTATCTCCTTGCTACGCGATTCCGCCTACTATTGGTGGAGTACTCGACTTCTTGCGTGCCTAGGGAGCACGTAACTTGGGAGTTCTTTCTAACCGAGTTCAAAGAAGTATATCGGTCGAGATTTATGGATCAAAACGGAAGGAATTTCTTGAACTTAAACAAGGTTCCATGTCGGTTACCGACTACGAACGAAAATTTGTGAGGCTTAGCCAGCGCTGCTGTGAATGCATTTCTTCGAAGTCGTGATGTGTAAACGCTCAAGATGGACTGAATGATGATATAAAGTCGTATGTTGGCATTTTGAAATCCGAGAGTTTGTGGCTCTTGTCGGCGGCGTGCAAAGCCGAGGAGCTCGAGATGGAGAAAAGAAAAGCTGAAGTGGGAGCAAGGGAGTTTCAGAAGAGGTCTTGGGAAGCCCTTCCCACATCATCAAAGAAATTTAGAGATGGCTTAGGCCGGTCTAGAGACACTTCGGGCTTTTCTAGACGAGACCGCGATCGACCCCCTATGGGCACGCTGAGTCACTTGATCGCCGGTGTTGGCAATGATCGTCGAGACGAACGGAGTTCCAATATTGTGGCAAATGGCATTCGGGAGTTGTAGACTCGTGACCGCTCTGTTACAAGTGCGGATCATCGATCATTTCATTAAGGATTTCCGAGTTTATCCGAACAAAACGTAAATCAAAGTGGGAACCCGGTGCTACCACAACTCGAGGTAGGCCACCTAGAAATATGGGCAATGCTAGTGGTTTGTGAGTACCGGATGTTTTCCCAAGAATTGCCGGGATTACCACCTGTTCGGGAAATAGAGTTTGGCATCGAATTGGTACCTGGTACCACCCCAATTTCGATAGCTCCGTATCGTATGGCACCAACGGAATTAAAGGAGTTGAAAGCTCAGTTGCAAGAATTGGTGGATAAAGGTTTTGCTCACCCGAATTTTTCACCTTGGGGTGCACCTGTGTTGTTTGTGAAAAAGAAGGATGGAACCATGAGGCTGTGCATCGACTATCGTCAGCTTAATAAAGCGACGATAAAGAACAAATATCCGTTACCGCGTATCGACGATTTGTTCGATCAACTAAAGGGAGCTTCAGTGTTCTCGAAAATAGATTTGAGATCGGGCTATTATCGATTCTGTAATTCGAGATTGAGACTTACCCAAGATTGCCTTGAGCGAGATATGGTCACTACGAAGTTCTGGTGATGCCCTTTGGGCTTACTAATGCCCTGCGGTATTTATGGATTTAATGAATCGATCTTCGACCATATTTGGATCGGTTCGTAGTCGTGTTCATTGATGACATCTTGGTCTATTCAAGAAATGAGACCGAACATGCTGAACACCGAGGTTAGTTTGTAAATTTTACGGAATAAGCAATTATATGCTAAGTTCAACAAGTGTGAGTTACGTTAAGAGAGGTTAGCTTCTTGGGGCATGTGATATCTCGCATCGGGTATTCGAGTCGATTCAACAAAATTTCAGCCATACTTAATCGAACCTCCGAGAAATATTACCGAGGTTCGAGCTTTTGGGGCTTGCGGTTATTACCGATGATTTGTAAGAGGTTTCTCGACGATAGCCACGCTAATGACGGCTACTCCAAAAGGATGTTAAGTTCGAATGGACGGAGAAATGTCAAAAAAAAGTTTCGATCAACTGAAAACTTATTTGATGAAGCCCCAATTCCAAAGGCAACCCGAATCGGGTAAAGAGTTTATTATTTATAGTGAAGCATCCCTACTCGGGTTAGGTTGCGTATTGATGCAAGAAGGTCGAGTTGTGGCCTATCGCGTCGAGGCAATTAAAGCCACACGAGAAAAATTATCCGACCCATGATCTCGAATTGGTCGCCATCGTATTCGCCTTTAAAGATATGGCGACATTACTTATTTGGTGAGAAGTGACATGTGTCCGGATCACAAAAGTCTCAAATATTTGATGACTCAAAGAGAGTTAAATCTGCGACAAAGACGTTGGCTCGAGCTGTTAAAGGATTATGAGCTGGTCATTGACTATCACCGGGAAAGGCGAATGTGGTTGCGGATGCCTTAAGTCGTAAATCATTATTCGCTTACGAGTGATGAATGTACACTTGTCCATTCTACCCGACAATGTGTTAGTAGCTGAATTGAAAGCCAAACCATTATTGATACGTCAAATTCGTGAAGCTCAGAAAGTCGACGATGAGTTGGTTGCAAAACGGGCTGAGTGTGTTCCGAACAAGGACTCGGAATTTCAAATCGATGATGACGATTGTTTGAGGTTCAAAAGTCGTCTGTGTGTTCCAAAGAATTCGGAACTTATTTCGATAATTCTGAACGAAGCCCATTGTAGCCGATCGGCAATCCACCCGGGGAGTACGAAGATGTACAACGATTTGAAACGTCGGTTTTGGTGACATGGTATGAAACGAGACATCTCCGACTTTGTTTTGAGATGTTTAATATGTCAACAAGTGAAAGCGGAACATCAAGTGCCTTCAGGATTACTTCAGCCGACCACGATACCCGAGTGGAAATGGGATCGAGTCACAATAGACTTTGTATCCGGACTGCCATTGTCAGCAAGTAAGAAGGATGTGATTTGGGTCGTGGTAGATAGATTGACTAAGTTGGCTCACTTTATCCCCGTACGTACGGATTTTTCAATGGACAAACTAGTCGAATTGTACGTTTTCGATTGTGAGATTACACGGGTGCCTATTTCCATCGTGTCGGATAGAGATCCGAGATTTACCTCGCGATTTTGGAAGAAGTTGCAAGAAGCTTTGGGTACCAAGCTACATTTCAGACCGCCTTTCACCCCCAAACCGGTGGTCAATCCGGCGAATAATTCAGATACTTGAGGATATGTTAAGATGTTGCATCCTCGAGTTCGGTGGTTCATGGGAACGATATTTGCCTTTGATTGAATTCGCCACAACAATAGTTTTCAATCAAGTATTAAGATGGCACCCTACGAGGCTTTGTACGGTCGTAAATGCCGTACACCATTGTTTTGGACCGAGCTCGGTGAAAGCAAAATTTTCGGGTGGATTTAATTAGAGATGCTGAGCAGAAAGTGAAAGTAATCCGTGAAAGTCTGAAGATAGCCTCCGATCGTCGAAGTCGACGCTGGAGTGCAAACGAAAAGACATCGAGTATCGTGGGAGATAAAGTGTTTCTCAAGGTTTCGCCTTGGAAAAAGATACTCGATTCTACCGTAAGGGCAAGTTGAGCCGAGGTTCATTGGGCCATATGAGATATCCGAAGCGAAGTCGGTCCAAAGTGGCATATCATTTGATATTGCCCTCGAACTCGAAAAGATTCACGATGTCTTTCATGTTTCGATGCTTCGACGCTATAGATCCGATCCATCGCACGTGATTAGTCCATCGAGGTTGAAATTCAAACCAATATAAGTTATGAGGAAGAACCGATTCGTATCCTATCACGTGAAGTGAAAGAGTTGCGAAACAAGCGGGTTCCGCTAGTGAAAGTGTTATGGCTCAAACACGGATAGAAGAAGCTACTTGGGAAACCGAGAACTCTATGAAAGAGCGATACCCAACCCTATTTACGGTAAGATTTTCGGGACGAAAATTTCTTAAGTGGGGAGAGTTGTGACGGCCCAAAATTGACCCTAGTCGGGAGGTGGTTTCGGGACCACAAAACCGAGGCATAAAAATAATTTATAATTTATTTTGATGCCTATAATATGTGTTAATTCATGTGTGACATTTTGATGTTTCGATTTAGAGTTATAAATGTGAATTTCATTAGAAAGGACCTAGTAGTAAACTTTGAAAGTATGATGGGGAAAGGTGTGATGACTAGTTGAACATGCATGCAAAAATAAGGGATTTGCATGTCAATTTCCCCCCCAACATGAAGTGGCCGGCCATGGCAAGAGTGGATGGGCAAAACATGTCATGAAACATGTTTTGTTGGTGCATTAGGGTGAAATAATAAAATAAAGAGCATGGGCAAAGAAAGAAAAAATGGTCTCATCCATGCTTCCCCCCTTGGCCGTGAGTTGAGAGAAAGGAAAAGAAAAAATTTGGTTCATCCATTCTCATTTTCTTTGGGCTGAAAATTCTAAGAAGGAAGGAAATTTTGCTCCATTTTTAGTTTAGAAGAGATCTAGAAGGAGATTTGGCTATACTTGCATCAAGATTAAGGTATGTTGAGGTTGTGTCATGAGATTCATGCTTGTTTTGGTTGCTAACTTGATGTGCATGTTAGCCATGGTTCAAATCCTTGCTATGCCATGAAAAATGGTATTTGGCCAAGGTTGATATTGTGTTAAAGCCATTGCATGCTAAATGTGAAGCTTGTTGATGATGCATGTAATGATGGATTGACTACTCTTGAAATTTCTTTTTAGTATTCTTGAGTAGGACATTGAATTCTTTGTTTAACCATGACCGAAGTTGAAAGAGTATGGTTGTGATGTATTCGCCATGGTGCATTCATGAGCATGATTTATGCTTGTTACTTGATTGGTAAAATTTGTGTTTGGATGGGTATGAACCCCTTGAGATTGACCTTGCACCTATATGTGTATACATGTTTGCACATGATGTATTGGCATGACATATATACTATTTCAAGGTATATATTTGCTTGTGATGATGTTTCGGTTATGAAGTACATGAGAGATGTGTATTGAGCTACAATATGTAATGCGTTAGTTAGTAAAATGCATGCTGTTTTGTGTGGTATTAAGTGCATAATTGGCCTCAACATGGACATGCATATTCGGCCACATGAGGGGAAATTGGTGTGCATGCATTCGGTTAGAGGCAAGCATATTGATGCCTATTCTTGGCTTAGAAAATTCGCTAAGAGGAATATTAACTAATGTGTTGAGTTCGATTCGTGATTTCGTACATATGCGACTTTGATGCCTAATGAGCATATATATTGGCTAGGTATCTTGAATTCCTCTTCGATGCTCAAATGATAAAACCAATTTATTTGTTAAATTAAGCTCAAGAGCAAAGGGGAGCTAAATCCGATAAGGGGAAGGAAAAAGTCGTCGAATAGCCGTCGAAATCGTTCGACCACGTCCGAGGTAAGTTTTCGAGTATCGAAACTTAGATTTTGATTCGATTGAATGAAGTAATAAGCAATCGAAATTGTGCCTTTGTATGTGGCCATTGAGCCGAAATGATATTTTTGCTAAGTGAATTGTGCATAAAAGTTGTGTTATGAAATTGAAACAAAGATGTGTATGAATGTTCGAGTGATATCCGGGCTAAGCCCGAAGGCAATTGTGCGAGTTATGATATCCGGGCTAAGCCCAAGGCAATTGGGCGAGTTATGATATCCGGCTAAGCCCAAGGCAATTGTGCAAATTGTGATATCCGGTTAAGTCCCAAGGCCTTTGTGCGGGTTACCATAACCGGCTATGTCCCAAGGCGTTTGAACGAGTAGCTATATCCGGATAAACTCGAAGGTATGTGATTCGAGAACTTTGAACTTGCTGGAAAATTTTCAGTTAATGCACTTGTGAAATTCCCAACAACAAGGTATGTTTTGTGTGCTTCGCACACTATGAGTAAGTGCGTATGAATATTCGCTCTAATGATAAATGAGCTATCGGCATTAACTAGGCCGTTATTTGTGTATGAATATAAGAGTTGGGATTGTGAAGTAAGCATGTCTTTGAGAAATTGTGCATATGAATTATTGTTTAGCTACTTGAATGCTATGCTTTGGTTGTGTGTATATTATGGCTCAAACTTACTAAGCATAAATTGCTTACTCCGTTTCTTTGTTTCTCTGTTTATAGATTTTGCTCGTTAGCGATCGGATTCGGGATCATAGAAGTTGAAGTCAACCACACTATCAAAGCCCTTTTTGGTACTCCTTTAGTTGAGTTTTGGATATGGCATGTATAGGACCACCCTCGGTTGTTTTTAAGTACTTTGTGATGTATATGTGTGCGGCCATGCTAAAATGGTTCGTAAAAGTGGAGTATGGAATTTGACCATATGTGGTTTGTAATTATAGTTGGTTTCATGATGTGATTATGGTTTGGAATGAGAGTGTTGGTCACATGATCAGCCATTGGAATGGCTAAATATGATCATATGTGGACCTAAGTATGACTAGACTATAGTTGGTCCATGGGAACTACAATATAGGTAAAGCCTACCTTAAAACAGAGGCTGCCAGCTGCAGTGACGTGGATGTGAAAAATCACCAAAATTTGTAGGAATGGTTTTAAATAGTGAATAAATTATGTGATCGAACCTTGACGAGTCTATTTTCATATGAAAGTAACGAAACGATCATATGAACAGTATACTGAGAGATATTAAAGTTCTCGTGAGACAGGGCCAGAACGGTTTCTGGGTCCCCTGTCACGACTTTGAAAATTTACCATAAATTATCCAGAATGAATTAGAAGTCATGCCTTATATTTACAGATTCCATTTTCAGTCTAGTTTCATTAGAAACAAACGGTATCAGTATTGAAACTTTGTACAGAGAGATATTCAAGTTGTAATGCGCGAAGGTCAGTGTAGTCGACCCCTGTAACATGGGTGACTTTAACTAATAAACTGTACCAATTGGCCCGACCAAAAATTCTAGAAAAAAATCCAGGGATGGATATATGAGTCTAAATTCAGGGAAAATTTACGGAATCAGTTTCCGAGTTCTGTAACTCGAGATATGCTTTTTAAGGCAACAGTGACGCAGTTTTCCAGCTTGCCTGGGAATGTCAAGTTGGTCGGTGCTATAAGTGGTTTTGGCTTGTTAACCCCTCGTGTCCGACACCAGCAACGGTCTCGGGTTCGGGGTGTTACAGTCCCGAAGGCCATTGTGCTAGTGACCACATCCGGGCTAAGACCCGAAGGCATTCGTGCAAGTTGTTAAATCCGGGCTAATACCCGAAGGCATTTGTGCAAGTCGTTCTATCCGGGCTAAGACCCGAAGGCATTCGTGCATGTGGTTATATCCGGTTGTATTCCGAAGAAGCTTGGGCTGAAGGTGAGCGTTGGTTGCTGTAATAAATTTAATTAGTACGCTCGAAAAGCCCAAAGGAAAAGGTATGTTTATATGTGCATTGGAAAAGTCGATATGTTTGAGTAACATTCGTTCAATCGACTAACGAATTTTCAGCTATTGAATTGGTTGATATCTTGTGAAAGTATACAATGATGAAGTGTGAAGTAAGTATGATTATGTGAATGTGTATTAATGAAATGATTCATTTGGCTATGTGAATGTAATGCCTTAGTTAAAGCTGATTTTATTGCTTGAGACTTACTAAGCATAAAAATGCTTACCCGTTGCTTTGGCTCTGTTTTATAGATTTTGCTCGTTAGCGATCGGATTCGGGATCATTAAAGTCGAAGTCATCTACACTATCAAAGCCTCCATTTTGGGTATAATTTTGGTTGAACTTTGAAATGGCATGTATAGGACTACCCTATTGTAGAAGGTCATGTACCTTTCGGTTTTATGTAAGCTTGGATAGCCATGCGAAAATGGCTTAGATACGTTGTTAGTATGATTCTATAATCGTTTGTATGATGATCATTATGGGGTATGGAATGGTTTTGAAAAGATTAGCCATTGGAATGGTTAATCATGATCACACTTGTGCTATGTATGCAAAAGGGCCTATTGAATCGTGGAAATCATGAAATAGGTAAAGGTTACCTTGAAAACAGATGCTGGCAGCAGCAGTGGTGTGGTTTTGAAAAATCACCAAAATTTGTAGGAATGGTATTAAATAGTGAATAAGTTATGTAAATGAACCTTGATGAGTCTACTTTCATATGGAAGAAACGAAACGGTCATAGGAGTTACTTGTTAAGAGATATTAAAGTTATTGTGAGACAGGGCCAGAACGGTTTCGGGTCCCCTGTCATGACGTTAAAATTTGCTATAAATTATCCAGAAAGAATTAGAAGTCATGCCTTATATGTGCAGATTCCATTTTGAGTCTAGTTTCATTAGAAACAAACGGCACCAGTATTAAAGCCCTGTACAGAGAGATATAAAATTGTAACACCCCGAGCCCGAGACCATCGCCGGTGTCGGACGCGAGGGGTTGACGAGCTAAATCCCCTTAAAGTACCGACCAATTTGGCATTTCCAGACAGGCTGGAAAACTGCGCCACTGTCGCCTTTAAAATCATATCTCGAGTTTCAAAACTCGAAACTGATTCCATAAATTTTCCTGAATTTAGACTCATATATCCTTCCATGGATTTATTTCTAGAATTTTTGGTCGGGCCAATTGGTACAGTTTATTAGTTAAAGTCACCCATGTTACAGGGATCGACTGCTCTGACCTTCGCGCGTTACAACTTGAATATTACCTAAGTCAAGAATAGGCATCATTAAGCTTGCCTCTAACCGAATGCATGCACAATAATTCCCCCCATGTGGCCGATTATACTTAGTCATACTTGCACAAAATCAACAATAAATTGCACACACAATTTAACACATATCATAGGCATCAAAATAAATTTTAAATTATTTTTATGCCTCGGTTTTGTGGTCTCGAAACCACATTCCGACTAGGGTCAATTTTGGGCTGTCACAACTCTCCCCCACTTAAGAAATTTTCGTCCCCGAAAATCTTACCGGTAAATAGGGTTGGGTATCGCTCTTTCATAGAGTTCTCGGTTTCCCAAGTAGCTTCTTCTATCCCGTGTTTGAGCCATAACACTTTCACTAGCGGAACCCGCTTGTTTCGCAACTCTTTCACTTCACGTGATAGGATACGAATCGGTTCTTCCTCATAACTCATATTGGCTTGAATTTCAACCTCCGATGGACTAATCACGTGCGATGGATCAGATCTATAGCGTCGAAGCATCGAAACATGAAAGACATCGTGAATCTTTTCGAGTTCAGGGGGCAAAATCAGACGATATGCCACTGGACCGACTCGCTCTGATACCAATAAAATTGTAACACCCCGAGCCCGAGACCATCGCCGGTGTCGGACGCGAGGGGTTGACGAGCTAAATCCCCTTAAAGTACCGACCAATTTGGCATTTCCAGACAGGCTGGAAAACTGCGTCACTGTCGCCTTAAAAATCATATCTCGAGTTTCAAAACTCGGAAACTGATTCCGTAAATTTTCCCTGAATTTAGACTCATATATCCTTCCATGGATTTATTTCTAGAATTTTTGGTCAGGCCAATTGGTACAGTTTATTAGTTAAAGTCACCCATGTTACAGGGATCGACTGCTCTGACCTTCACGCATTACAACTTGAATATCTCTCTGTACAGGGATTTAATACTGGTGCCGTTTATTTCTAATGAAACTAGACTCAAAATTAAATCTTCACATATAAGGCATGACTTCTAATTCTTTCTGGATAATTTTTAGCAAATTTTTAACGTCGCGACAGGGGACCCAGAAACCGTTCTGGCCCTGTCTCACAATAACTTTAATATCTCTTAACAAGTAACTCCTATGACCGTTTCGTTTCTTCCATATGAAAGTAGACTCATCAAGGTTCATTTACATAACTTATTCACTATTTAATACCATTCCTACAAATTTTGGTGATTTTTCAAAACCACACCACTGCTGCTGCCAGCATCTGTTTTCAAGGTAACCTTTACCTATTTCATGATTTCCACGATTCAATAGGCCCTTTTGCATACATAGCACAAGTGTGATCATGATTAACCCATTCCAATGGCTAATCTTTTCAAAACCATTCCATACCCCATAATGATCATCATACAAACGATTATAGAATCATACTAACAACGATCTAAGCCATTTTGCATGGCTATCCAAGCTTACATAAAACCGAAAGGTACATGACCTTCTACAATAGGGTAGTCCTATACATGCCATTTCAAAGTTCAACCAAAATTATACCCAAAATGGAGGCTTTGATAGTGTAGATGACTTCGACTTTAATGATCCCGAATCCGATCGCTAACGAGCAAAATCTATAAAACAGAGAGCCAAAGCAACGGGTAAGCATTTTTATGCTTAGTAAGTCTCAAGCAATAAAATCAGCTTTAACTAAGGCATTACATTCACATAGCCAAATGAATCATTTCATTAATACACATTCACATAATCATACTTACTTCACACTTCATCATTGTATACTTTCACAAGATATCAACCAATTCAATAGCTGAAAATTCGTTAGTCGATTGAACGAATGTTACTCAAACATATCGACTTTTCCAATGCACATATAAACATACCTTTTCCTTTGGGCTTTTCGAGCGTACTAATTAAATTTATTACAGCAACCAACGCTCACCTTCAGCCCAAGCTTCTTCGGAATACAACCGGATATAACCACATGCACGAATGCCTTCGGGTCTTAGCCCGGATAGAACGACTTGCACAAATGCCTTCGGGTATTAGCCCGGATTTAACAACTTGCACGAATGCCTTCGGGTCTTAGCCCGGATGTGGTCACTAGCACAATGGCCTTCGGGTCTTAACCCGGATATAATTACTAGCATTAATGTCTTCGGGACTTAGCCCGGATATCATTCAATTGCTCATGCACACACATACATCAATAATCATTACACATCCATGTTTCATTTTCGTTACTAAGGCTCAAACACAAACATATCACTTGCATAATCGCCTTCGGGACTTAGCCGGGTATCATTCAAATACTCATACACACATAAATCAATAATCATTACACATCCATATTTCATTTCACATAATTCGAGTAGGGTCATTTCTTGAGGACTTACCTCGGATGTTGTCGAACGGCTTCGACGGCTAATCGATCACTTTTTCCTTCCCCTTATCCAATTGTGGCCCTCTAAGCTCTTGAGCTAATTCAAACAAATTCAATTCATTAAAGTCTCGCTTGCTAGCCTTGGCCGAATACACATATCATTGACTCAACATCACATAACTAAGCACTTTAGTCAATTTTCTTTAATTACGCACACATTCGGCCTTAGCTCACAACAAGGTAGCCGATTACCTAAGTCAAGAATAGGCATCATTAAGCTTGCCTCTAACCGAATGCATGCACAATAATTCCCCCCATGTGGCCGATTATACTTAGTCATACTTGCACAAAATCAACAATAAATTGCAAGATTTTCACATCATATGTGTACTAGGCCGATTGTACATGCAAATTTCACAACATTCTTCAACAAATTTCTTCTTTAAACAACATATTTATCACTTTCTTCATAATCAAAATATCATGTGCAATCATATATACACATATAGGTGCAAGGTCAATTTCAAGGTGTCCATAGCTATCCAAAACACAAATTTTACTAACATGCAAGAAGCATGAACCATGCTCATGAATGCATCATGGCCGAATACATCACAATCATGCCCTTTCAACTTCAATCATGGTTAAACAAAAAGAAAACTCAATGTCTTACTCAAGATGGCTACAAAGAAATTTCAAGAGTAGAAAATCCATCATTGCATGCATCATTAGCAAGCTTCACATTTAGCATGCAATGGCTTTAACACAATAACAACTTTGGCCAAATACCATTCCCATGGCATAACAAGGATTTGAACCATGGCTAACATGAACATCAAGTTAGCAACTAAAACATGCATGAAACTCATAACACAACCTCATACATACCTTACTCTTGATGCAAGTTTAGCCAAATTTCCTTCTAGATCTCTTCTAAACAAAGAAAATGAAGCAAAATCTCTTCTTCCTCTTAGTATTTTCGGCCAAAAGGAGAGAACAAGGATGAACAAAATTTTTTGTTTTCTTTCTTAGTTGCACGGCAATGGGGGCATCCATGCTCATCTTTTTTTTTTTGTTCATTTCTTTAATGCTAATTTTATTTTATTTCTTCATACATAACTCACTAACCAAACATGCTGGAAACATGTTTCCCTTGCCCATCAACACCTACCTTGGCCGGCCACTATGCTTCTTTTGGGGAAATTTGACATGCAAATCCCTTATTTTTGCATGCATGATCAACTAGTCATCCCACATCTTCCCATCATACTTTCAAAGTTTACTACTAGGCCCTTTCTAGTGAAATTCACATTTATAACACTAAATCAAATCATCAAAAATGTCACACACAATTTAACACATATCATAGGCATCAAAATAAATTTTAAATTATTTTTATGCCTCGGTTTTGTGGTCCCGAAACCACATTCCGACTAGGGTCAATTTTGGGCTGTCACAGAATTCGGCATCGAAGTTGTACCGGGTACTACGCCGATCTCAATAGCCCCTATCGTATGGCATTACGGAATTAAAGGAATTGAAGGTTCAATTGCAAGAATTGACGGATAGAGGTTTCGCCGATCGAGTTTTTCTCCATGGGCGCACCAAGATTGTTTGTGAAGAAGAAGGATGGAACTATGAGATTGTGCATCGACTATCGCCGGTTGAATAAAGTGACGATAAAGAATAAATATCCGCTGCCACTTAATTGACGATTTGTTTGATCAATTAAAGGGAGCCTCGGTGTTTTCAAAGATAGATTTGAGGTCGGGGTACTATCAGTTGAGGGTCCGAGAATCGGACATACCCAAAACTGCTTTTAGAACGAGGTACGGTCATTACGAATTCTTAGTGATGCCGTTTGGGCTCACTAATGCCCCTGCGGTATTTATGGATTTAATGAATAGAATTTTCAGGCCATACTTGGATCAGTTCATAGTTGTATTTATCGATGACATTTTGGTCTATTCGAGAGATGAAACTGAACATGCTGAACACCTGAGGCTAGTGTTGCAAATCTTACGAGATAAGTAGTTATACGCAAAGTTCAAGAATGTGAATTTTGGTTGAAAGAGGTTAGCTTTTTGGGGCACGTGGTGTCCGTGATCGGTGTCGTGGTGGACCCGAACAAAATTTCGGCCATAGTCGATTGGAAACCTCCAAGGAATGTTACCGAGGTTAGGAGCTTTTTGGGGCTTGCCGGATACTATCGACGATTTGTGAAAGGTTTTTCGATGATAGCTGCACCGATGACAAAACTACTTCAAAAGGATGTTAAGTTCGAGTGGTCGGAACACTGTCAAGAAAGTTTCGATCGACTAAAAACCTGTTTAACCGAGGCCCCGGTACTAGTATAGCCGGAGTCCAGTAAATAGTTTGTCATATACAGTGACGCATCCTTGCTTGGGTTAGGTTGTGTGTTGATGCAAGAAGGTCGAGTTGTGGCTTACGCGTCGAGACAACTAAAGCCGCATGAGAGAAACTATCCGACCCATGACCTTGAACTAGCAGCCATAGTGTTCGCCTTGAAGATATGGCGGCATTACTTGTTTGGAGAAAGGTGTCACATTTATTCGGACCACAAGAGTCTAAAATATTTGATGACTCAGAGAGATTTAAACCTGCGACAAAGACGTTGGCTTGAGTTGTTGAAAGACTATGAACTCATCATTGATTATCACCCGGGAAAGGCCAACGTGGTGGCCGATGCTTTAAGTCGCAAGGCACTGTTTGCTTTGAGAGCGATGGATGCTCATCTATCCGTTTCACCCGATGAGGTGCTAGTAGTCGAATTAGAGACCAAACCGTTATTGATTCATCAAGTACTTGAATCTCAGAAGGTCGACGCCGAATTGGTCGCTAAGCGAGCCGAATGTGTTTCGAATGAGGAATCGAAATTTCAGATTGACGACCATGATTGCTTGACGTTCAAGGGTCGATTATGTATTCCAAGGAATTGAACTTGTTTCGATGATTTTGAACGAGGCTCACAAGAGTCGAATGTCAATCCACCCGGTAGTACTAAAATGTACAATGACCAAACGCCAATTTTGGTGGCCCGGTATGAAACGAGACATTTCGAATTTGTTTCAAGGTGTCCGATATGTCAACAAGTGAAAGCGAAACATCAAGTGCCATCGGATTACTTCACCGATCACGATACCCGAGTGGAAATGGGATCGAGTCACCATGGACTTTGTATCCGGACCGCCATTGTCGATGAGTAAGAAGGATGCGATTTGGGTCATTGTTGATAGATCGCCAAGTTCCGCTCATTTTATCCTCGTCCGCACGGATTTTTCGCTCGATAAATTGGCGAATTATACGCCTCCCAAATTGTTCGATTGCATAGGGTACCTGTTTCTATCAGATCGGATAGAGACCCAAGATTTACATCGCGATTTTGGAAGAAATTGCAAGAGGCTTTGGGTACCAAGTCGCATTTTAGCATCGCTTTTCATCCCCAAATCGATGGTCAATCCGAACGGATAATTCAAATCCTTGAGGATATGTTGAGATGTTGCATCCTTGAGTTTAGTGGTTCATGGGAAAGATATTTGCCTTTGATTGAATTCGCTTACAACAATAGCTTTCAATCAAGCATTAAGATTGCGCCTTACGAGGCTTTATACGGCCGTAAATGCCGTACCCCATTATTTTGGACTGAACTTAGCGAAGGTAAAATCTTCGGGGTTGATTTAGTTAAGGATGCCGAGCAAAAAGTTCGAGTAATTCGTGAAAGTTTGAAAGCTGCTTCGGATCGCCAAAGGTCGTATGCGGATTTGAAAAGAAAAGACATTGAATATCAGGTTGGGGACAAGGTATTTCTCAAAGTTTCACCTTAGAAGAAGGTGCTTAGATTTGGCCGTAAGGGCAAATTGAGTCCGAGGTTCATCGGCCCGTATGAAGTATCCGAACGAGTTGGGCCAGTCGTTTACCGATTAATTCTGCCCCCTGAGCTCGAAAAGATTCATAACATTTTTCATGTCTCGATGCTTCGACGATATAGGTCTGACCCATCGCACGTAATCGCTCCATCTGAGATTGAGATTCAGCCTAATTTGAGCTATGAAGAAGAGCCGGTTCGCATTCTGATGCGTGAAGTAAAAGAGTTGCGAAATAAGAAAATCCCATTAGTGAAGGTGTTGTGGCATAAACATGGAATTGAAGAAGCCACCTGGGAACTTGAGGACTCTATGAAAGAGCGATAACCGAGCCTATTTATCGGTAAGATTTTCGGGGACGAAAATTTCTTAAGTGGGGGAGAGTTGTGATGACTAAAGTGACCCTAGTCGGAAAGCGGTTTCGGGACCGCTAAACCGAGTCACTAAATTATTTGAGTATGATAGTTACTGTCTAAATATGTGAATATGCATGTGTGAAAATTTCTTAATTGAATTTTTTTGCTTAATTATAGGTGAATTTTAGTGATTAGGACTTATGTGAGAAAATTAAATGTGCTAGGCAAATGTAAGGTGGCCTATTAATACATGTGGGGAAATGGTTGTCCTTGCATGTCAAATAACCCCTTTCCTAAGGTGAGTGGCCGGCCATGACAAGGTGATGGGCAAGGAAAACATGTCCTAGACATGTTGGCCTAGTGCATGATGTAAGGGAGAATAAAGAAATGAAATTGGAAAAAAAAAAAAGGGAATATGATGAAAACAAAAGAAAAAAAAAGTGTCCATTCTCTCATTTTTCTTTGCATGGTCGAATGTACTAAGAAGAAAGGGGGGGAAAGCTTGAGAAAATCAGCCATGGAGCTTACTAGACTAAGGTGTTTTGATACAAGAAGGTATGTTTTATGCCACTCTTGAAAATGCATGCATAGTTTGGAGGATTGGTTCAAATTTTTCCTTGAATCTTGGATCGAAACTAAGTTGTTAGGTGAGTTAAATTTCGCCAAGAATGTTGTATTTCCTAATTAGTGTTTTGATGTTGTTGTGATGAAAGCATGGAGATGAGTGAGTTCGAATGTTTAACAAAAGGAGATTTTTGTGCCATTGAGTTCTTGTTGTTATGTGTGTATGTGCATGAGTATTCGCCATGCTATAAAATTTATGTTGCAAAATGATTTAATGCTTAATGTGATATATAATAGTACTTGTGAATGAGCTTGAGAGCACCTAAATTATTAGTTGGAAGTGCCGAATGTAGTCTTGGATGAATTTTAAAGAACAAAGAAATTTTGGGTGACTAGAGGTCAAGGACATTCGGCCAAAGGCTTGTGTGCTAGCAAAATTTGGCCTAGATGGGGTAAATGTTAAGTGTTAAATGCAATGGAAATGCTAGATGAATGTTGCACATTCGGCTATGGTTAGGCATGTTTATGATCTCATTTAGACGATTAGACATAAAAAGGGTGGTAATGAGGTTGAAAATTGTTGAATGGCTAGTTGGGTAATGAATGTAGCATTCGGCCATATGGGGTAAAAATGGGTCAAATGTTCGTGAAATAAAACTTTGTGAATTGATGAATCAATGATGATAGTATTGTTGATGTCATGTATATATGTATAAATATTTGGCAAGACGGTTAAACTAGTTAATTTATTGATTAGCTCAAGAAGCTAGAGGGGGAGAATCAAGCAAAAGCAAAGGAAAGAACATCGAATAGCGAGTTGGAACCATTTTACCCAACACAAGGTAAGTCATTAAGCATATATTTGGTATTGATTTAAATGATCATAATATATATGCAATTGTGTTTAATGAATTGATGTGTAAATGGAAATGTATGTGTATGGAATGATGCCATCGTTGAATGTATAAAGGTGGTAAATTTCATAAAGTATTGGTCTCGGCACTAAGTGTGCGGGTATAAATGGACACGGTGACAAGATTGGCACTACGTGCGGGTTTAAAATTTGTACAAGACTAAGTGTGCGAATTTGATTATATAGCACTATGTGTGCGAGCTGATTTTATAGCACTAAGTGTGCGGATTCACTATATGCTCTTGCATTACAATTGGCACCGAGTGTGCGACATTATCGAGTTAATCCCGGACAGCGGATCGGGTAAGTACCTTGAGCTCATGACGAATAGGCAATATGTTCATGCTCGGGGTTGAGCTTGGTAAGCTTTAAATCTATGTGATGATTGCAATTGTATGATTGTGGTGAAAATGAGTTGGTGTGTGAAAATGCCTCAAATATCTTATTGTATAGAATATGAAATGTGGATGTATGACTTGGTATGAGATTGAACCGAAAGGTCCGAGGAATTATGGTATAGTTTCGATATGGATGGAGTACCTAGCCTCGCTTATCGTTTCATGTTGTGATAATTTTATTGATGGATGGTTGATGAATGCTTATGACTTCTCGAGTTATAAACTCACTCGGTATTTTCTTGTCACCCATTTTAGGTCTCTTGGACTTGTATCGCTTATGCGTTTCGGAACCGTCGTTGAAGTCATCACACCGGCTGGAAATCTTTTGGTATTGTCTTCGTAGTTGAACTAGGAGAACATTTGGCATGTATAGGCTATTTTGTTTTGTTGAATTGTGGGTTGTAAACTTTAAGCCATGCGAAAATGGCCTATGTGGTCGGTTGAGTGTGATTCTAAAACCTATGGTCACGAGCCTTAGATACCTTAATTTTGATAAGGTGGCCATAGTTGCATTATGTATGATGAAATAGTTGGCCATGGAAGAATTATGAAATAGTCATTGTTTGCTTTAGTAACAGATGCTGCCAGCAGCAGTGAGGAGAGATGGAAAAATCACTAAAAATAGTAGAAGTAGAATTAAATAGTGAATAAATAATTAAATTGAACCTTGATGAATCTATTTTCATATGGACGAAACGAAACGACCATATGAGCCGTATTTTAAGAGATATTCTAGATTTCGTGAGACAAGGACAGAACGGTTTCTGGATCCTCTGTTTCGACTTTGAAAATTTACCATAAATTATCCAGAAACAATTAGGAGTCATTCCTTATATGCATAGATTCCCCTTTGAGTCTAGTTTCATTAGAAACAAACGGCATGAGCATTGGATCTCTGTACGAGATGATATCCAGGTCGTAATGCACAAAGGTCAGTGTAGTCGAACTCTGAAACAGGGGTGACTTTAACTAATAAACTGTACTAATTGGCTTGACCAAAAATTCTAGAAAAAATTTGTAGATGGGATTATGAGTCTAGTTTCAGGGAAAATTTACTGAACTGATTTTCGAGTTCTGGAACTCGAGATATGACTTTAAGGTGACAAAGGACGCAGTTAGCTAGCTTTGCACTCGAACAAAAATTAAACATTTCAAAGAGAGGAATAAGGGAAGTAAGCCCTGTAACACCACGTGGTCAAATCCGGTGACGGTCACGGGTTTGGGGTATTACAATATTTGTTAAAATGGTACAAGTTTTTATGTTTTAAACAAGAGTTTCAAAATAAGGGTGCCTTCAAATCAAAATTTATAAATTTCTACCCTCTATAAGCAAAAATATGGCTTTTTGAGTTTTAAATGGATTGGAGAAAGAAGTGGCATGCTGAATCCCTGCACCAAGTCTGTAAGTATACTCTCTTTACGTTATGTGATATTGATATGATGCTATGAATAGAACTGAGACCCTACTATGATACTCTAGATAAGGTAGAGCTGTAAAACCCTAGAATATCGAGACTGTAGCTAGGCTATGATTCTGTGAAAATAGAAACTCTAGAATACTATCTCTGCATAAGACATATAAATAAATAGTATATTTTTTTTTTGAGATCTTTGTAGTTATTTGATATGTGTACTGGTAATGTAGAGCATTGATATGGATTCTGAGGGTAAGCAAAGTCTGCCAACTTCGGGTAGCGGTAACTCGGAGCTTGGTACTGAGGCAGTGGCCGAGTTAGTAAGGAAAGTGGTAGAGGAAGTATTGGATACCAAAATTAAGGAAATTGGGGAAATGTTTCAAGCGGGGTGCTTGGAGTGTAAAAAGAGAAATGATCCTAGTTCTCAGAGAATACAGCCTCATTCTGTGAAACATGTTCAGGCACGACCAAACTTTCCAACCTGCAAAGACTGCAACGGGCGTCATCCGGGTGAATGCCATAGGAAGACAGGAGCATGTCTTAGATGTGAGTCCAAGGAGCATCGAGCTCGGGATTGCCAAGTTTATTCTATTTGAGTGTGTGTTACACGTTTCTTTATTTCGGTAATTAGATGTTCTGGGTCGTATTAAAATTATTTAGATCGAGTGTGACGATAGCATATTAGCATAGTGGTTTGACTTGAGTAATACAGTTAGTTGATAGTTGGAAATTTCGAGGACGAAATTTTTTTTAGGGGGATAAAGTTGTAACACCCCAAAAATTGGGCCTAGAAGAGTTGGGCTTTGAGTCTGGGATTCGGATAGAAGAAAACCTGGATATTGAGAAGTTTTGAATATTACTAGTGTTTAAATATATATATTGATAAAATATTTACGTTAGTACTAATATTTTAATTTTTATGAAAATTATTATCATTATAATTATTAGATACAAATATATTTATACAATTATTGTTGTTAATTTAGTGTTTAAATTAACATATTATCAAAAAATTTTCTTGTATCTATTTTCATTGATTTATGGAAATTATAATTATTATTATTAGGAAAAAATTTATATATATTATCGTATTTGAAATCTTCATTATTATGGTTATTATTATTATTATTATTTTAGTTTTAAATAAATTTAGAAGTATTTAAAGTGTGGAAAAATTAGGACCAAGACTCTAGCAAAAAATTATTATTTTTGCTTCTTTAGGGATCTGGACATTAAGGTTTATTAATAAGTTAGGCTAAAATTAGACATAAGGAGGAGTCCGCCCGGTGGTTAGGAGTGTTGGGCGCAGAAAGGAATCGAGGTTTGATACCAGCGATGCATAAATTGGGTTTTTTTAGTATACTGAGTTACGGTTGGAATAGGCCTTAAAGGAAGCTACGAATGAAGTTTGACACAAAGAGAGCCGTGGTGCAAATGACAAGCAACGTATGTGTGTGTTAAAGAGGTCGCAGTTCGATTCCGTGACGTGAGCGAATCTGTTTTATTTTTAAAGTGGGCCGAATCAAAGGTAAGGTTTATAATTTATTGTGACCATATATTAGCAAGGAAGGAAGCTCGTGCGGTGGGCTGCAAACATGGGCGTGGGCGCTAGGCGGACGGAGGTCCGGGTTCGAGTCCAAAGCGAAGGTATGTTTTAATGTTATATTTTTAAAATGAACGGGACTTCAGCAGGTAACCTTTAAGATAAAAGGTGACGGTATATTATTGAAAACAAATGCCCGTCCAGTGGCTGCCAGCGTCTCGGGCAACCTGGGGTCCTAGGTTCGATCAGCGCTATGCAAAAGGGTGATTCTTTTGCTGAACGTGCGTGGGAAGGACCGTATGGAATTGAAAGCAGTACCATTGCAGGAGGAGTGAGTGGGGACTGCTTGCTCAAGTGGGAGTTTGAATTAAATTCAAACTTTGATTATGGCCATGAATTAAGGAGATAAGGAAGGAATTAAAATTGGAAAAGGATTTTATTTTATTTTAATCTTAATCTTATTTCTTTTTGCTCTTATTCTTTTCTATTTTTCCCAAAAGTGAACAATTTTCTCATTTTTTTTAATTATTTTCTTTCCTTCTCTCATCTATTCCCTCTTTTCTTTTCTTTCTCCTCTTGCCAATTGTTCTTAAGCTAATCCCTCTATTTTCTCTTTCGTTATTCCTTCCACAAACTCTCTACCTCTCATTCTTCCTCTCTTTCATTTATAGTAAAAGCTAAACCGATCATTCTTTTCATTGCTAACCGAATATCAACAAGCCAAATCCCGAAGGAGTCAAAGGAAGTCGATTGCTTTATAAAGGTATACACTTGTTCTTTTTCTTTTTAGTCGATTCTTGTTATTTTAAAAAGCCTTTCAACTCTTTTGTCAACACCCTTTTTGGTCCATAACCACTTTTTATTCAGTGACCCAAAAGCCAAAAGCACAGCACCCTTGGGTGACTTGGTGGCCGATTCGTAGGATCCTTGTGGTACGGGTTCGCTAGTGTTTTAGAGCTGGACTGCGTTGAATCGGAGTTAACACGGATTGAAACCGTTTGGGTAAGTGAACCTTGGTAAGTGCTCGTAGCTTTAATCAATTCAATATTAGGGAGGTTAAGAAAAGCCAAACCTCTCTAGTTTAGGAGATGGCGAATATGGGCATAGACTCTATGGGGTCTTCTTTTAATATTTTTGGTTTATTTATTGAAGGAGCAGCAAGGTGTAGTGTCGATTTGGAGTAGCTTGGATCACGGAGTAGCTAGGCCTAGTCATCAATCGCGACAAAGGTAAGGTGCCTAAGGCCATTATGGATGGTGGCGAATGTGTAAGTGTTAATATTGGAAAGTTCTTAATTTGGTTCAATTATTGCGAGCTGATCTATTTAACAATTGATTATAGGAGAAATCGTGTAGGAGATCTCGTCAAGGAATATCGCAAATCGTGTGTAACGAACCCTTTCATAGCTTAAAGCGATAAAATCTTTGAAAAGTAAATGCCAAATTCGGCATTTCGAGGACTTGTGAGCAAGCGACGCTCACTAGTTAGTTAGAATCGATGAGACGGTGATCGAGAACGATGGAAACGGTAAGAATGTGATTTTGGCGTTCTTGGTAAGTTGGGCCTCGAGGGGTCAAGTGGGGCCCATTGGGCTTTGCCCATTTGGGAAAAAAATTGGTAGAAAACGAAATCGTTATATGGCATGATAAGACCGTTAAAACCGTTATGGAATATAGGCTAAATGGGCCTAGATAACGAAATTGGCTAAGTAGGGCCCATTAGGGTTTTAGGCCCAATAACTCGATTTCGCTAAGAATGGGCCGTAATCACTGTTTGCACCCATGGATTGTTAGTAATCGTTAATGAACATGGAAACCCTAATTTTGGTAAAATTATGAGATTACCCTTATACCATGAAAATGACCGCTTTTGCCCTAGGTAAAATGACCATTATACCCCTAGGGTTTATGTATGATTTTAATACATGGGATTTTGATAAATATGGTATGTATGAGATGCACATGACATGTATGATATGCACATGATATGTATGATATGCACATGATGTAATCATAATCGCATTGGGTTGGGTTTTATATGGATGGAGGAAGTGAAAAGGGCTTATGCCCTGATTATCAAAAAGGGCTTATGCCCTGCTTATCAAAAGGGCTTATGCCCCGCTTATAAAAGGGCTTATGCCCCGCTTATTGAAAGGGCTTTTGCCCGATTATTAAAAGAGGCTAGGCCTCCGGTTATATGATAAAGCACTATCTTTGCCAAGTGGAGAGTTTGGCGGGTGGGTCGAGTTAATCCTCACATGGTGTGTTGGTTGGTACGGTGGAGAGTAGCGGATGGTGGGTTGAGTAGTCTCCCAAATGGGTTGCATTATTTCATTGAAATTATATGTGACATTGAAATGGGCCTAAGGGCCATACCGCTTTCTGAAGAAAGGCTTGCCCAAGAATATGAAATATGAAAAGGCTTCGCCCAGTGTTATGGAATATGAAACATGAAAAGGGCTATGGCCCAAGATATGTTGAGATTGGATTTGGGCTTAGACCCAACAGTGTTATTATTTTGGGCTCGAAAGGGCTTGTTGCTGTGAGTTTCCAAACTCACCCCCTTTCCTTAACCTTGCGGTGAGCCTTGATGTGGGGACTTAAGGAGAGGATTGAGTGGCCACGGTGATCATCTTTGGGCTTTTAAATAAGTGTTGGTTTTCATTTAATTTCCTTTAATTATTATTTATTTTTGGGTTGTAATAAGGCCAATTTTAACTTTCCTTTTATTTCTTTTCTAATTATTTTAATTTTAATAACTTTAAAAAATTGGTTAATAATTATTCAAATGGGCTAGACTTAGGACGTGTTTTCAAAATGATACTTGTTTTAAAATATCTCAACACCACGATTAATCGATTTATCAAAGACGCCCACTTAAACAAATTTAAACTCGATATAACAAAGTGTGGCTATGGTTGTGGGCATGTCTAGGATTGGATCCAATTAAAGAGCTTGGTACTTAAGCGGCCTTCATGGCTCACCTCCTCTGTCTCGGATACCTACACGGTGCCCGGCTTCCATACACTTTGTTAACTCAATAAAATGTATGGTTTTAAAACACTAAAACAAAACGTGGGTTTTCAACTCCAATGTGGCACGTCAGATTCGGCCATAACGTCTGGGCCGGGTTTGGGGTGTTACAATTCTCTTTTTTTTTTATTTTTTCCTTTCATTATTAAATTCCCATGCTCATTATTTTTATTTTTTTTTTTACATACACCATTGTCCCAACATGTTTTATGACATGTTTTTGCCCATAATCCCTTGTCATGGCCGGCCACTAGCACTTAGGGGGGGGGGGAATTTGACATGCAAGTCCTCCCTTTTGATTACATGCACTATTAGGTCCTTATAGATTAGCCTATCACATTTCAAAAGTGTCACACAAGTCCTACTAACTGAATTCACATGCAATTGACTAAATCGAAGCTTGAAATTTTTACACATTCATAATTACATATTCTAGACAATAAATATTACGTTCAAACATTTCGGTGACTCGGTTTAGCGGTCCCAAAACCACTTCCCGACTAGGGTCAATTTTAGGCTGTCACAACTCTCCCCCACTTAAGAAATTTTCGTCCTCGAAAATCTTACCGGTAAATAGGTTTGGGTAACGCACTTTCATAGAGTTCTCGGGTTCCCACGTAGCTTCTTCCATCCCCGTGTTTGAGCCATAACACTTTTACTAACGGAACCCTTTTGTTTCGCAACTCCTTCACTTCACGAGCTAGGATACGAATCGGTTCTTCTTCATAACTCATATCGGCTTGAATTTCAACCTCTGATGGACTAATTACGTGCGACGGATCAGATCTATAACGTCGAAGCATCGAAACATGAAAGACGTCGTGAATCTTTTCAAGTTCAGGGGGCAAAATCAATCGATACGCAACTGGACCGACTCGTTCGGACACTTCATATGGTCCGATGAACCTCGGACTCAATTTGCCTTTACGGCCAAATCTGAGTATCTTTTTCCAAGGCGAAACTTTAAGAAACACTTTATCTCCCACCTGAAACTCAATGTCTTTTCGTTTCAGATCCGCGTACGATTTCTGACGATCTGCGGCCGCCTTTAGACTTTCACGGATGACTTTTACTTTCTGTTCAGCATCTTTAATCAAGTCCACTCCGAAAATTTTACCTTCACCGAGTTCGGTCCAAAACAATGGCGTACGGCATTTTCGACCGTACAAAGCCTCGTAAGGTGCCATCTTAATACTTGTCTAAAAACTATTGTTGTAAGCGAATTCAATCAAAGGTAAATATCGTTCCCATGAACCACTAAACTCGAGGATGCAACATCTTAACATATCCTCAAGTATCTGAATTATCCGCTCGGATTGACCATCGGTTTATGGATGAAAAGCGGTGCTAAAATGCAGCTTGGTACCCAAAGCTTCTTGCAATTTCTTCCAAAATCGCGAGGTGAATCTCGGATCTCTATCCTACACAACAGAAATCGGTACCCCGTGTAATCTCACAATCTGAGAAATGTACAATTCAGCTAGTTTATCCAATGAAAAATCCGTACGCACGGGGATAAAGTGAGCCGACTTAGTCAGTCTATCAACAACAACCCAAATCGCATCCTTCTTACTTGCTGACAATGGCAGTCTGGACACAAAATCCATTGTGACTCGATCCCATTTCCACTCGGGTATCATGATCGGCTGAAGTAACCCTGAAGGCACTTCATGTTCCGCTTTCACTTGTTGACATATTAAACATCTCGAAACAAAGTCGAAGATGTCTCACTTCATACCATGCCACCAAAATCGACATTTCAAATCGTTGTACATCTTCGTACTCCCCGGGTGAATTGACATTCGGCTACAATGAGCTTCGTTCGTAATCATCGAAATGAGTTCGAATTTCTTGGAACACACAAACGATTTCGAACCTCAAACAATCGTCATCATCAACTTGAAATTCTGATTCCACATTCGGAACACATTCAGCCTGTTTTGCAACCAATTTATCATCGACTTTCTGAGCTTCACGAATTTGGCGAATCAACAAGGGTTCGGCCTTTAATTCCGCCACTAGTACATTGTCGGATAGAACAGACAAGTTTACATTCATCGCTCGCAAGGCAAACAGTGATTTACGACTTAAGGCATCCGCAACCACATTAGCCTTTCCTGGGTGATAGTCAACGACAAGCTCATAATCTTTCAACAACTCGAGCCAACGTCTTTGTCGCAAATTCAAGTCTCTTTGAGTCATCAAATATTTGAGACTTTTGTGATCCGAATACACATGGCACTTCTCCCCAAATAGGTAGTGTCGCCATATTTTCAAAGCGAATACGATGGCGGCTAGTTCGAGATCATGGGTCGGATAATTTTTCTCATGTGGCTTTAATTGTCTCGACGATAGGCCACAACTCGACCTTCTTGCATCAATACGCAACCCAACCCAAGTAGGGAGGCGTCACTATAGATGACAAACTCTTTGCCCGATTCGGCTGCACTAAAATTGAGCTTCATCAAATAAGTTTTCAGTTGATCAAAACTTTTCGACATTTTTCCGTCCATTCGAACTTAACATCTTTTGAAGTAGCTTCGTCATGGGTGTGGCTATCATCGAGAAACCTTTCACAAACCGTCGGTAGTAACCGCAAGTCCTAAAAGCTCCAAACCTCAAGAATATTTCTGAGGCTTCCAGTTAAGTATGGCTGAAATTTTGCTCTGTCGACTCGAATACCGATGCAGATACCACATGACCCAAGAAGCTAACCTCCCTTAACCAGAACTCACACTTACTGAACTTAGCATATAATTGCTTATCCCTTAGTATTTGCAACACTAATCTCAGGTGTTCAGCATGTTCGGTCTCATCTCTTGAATAGACCAGGATGTCATCAATGAACACAACTACGAACCGGTCCAAATACTATCTGAAGATCCGATTCATCAAATCCATAAATACCGCAGGGGCATTAGTGAGCCCAAACGGCATCACTAAAAATTCGTAATGACCGTACCTCGTTCTGAAAGCAATTTTGGGTACGTCCGAATCTCGAATCCGCAACTGATAATAACCCGATCTCAAATCTATCTTTGAAAACACTGAGGCTCCCTTTAGTTGATCAAACAAATCATCAATACGCGGTAACGGATATTTATTCTTTATCGTCACTTTATTTAGCTGACGATAGTCCATGCACAACCTCATGGTTCCGTCCTTCTTTTTCACAAACAATACTGGTGCACCCCAAGGTGAGAAACTTGGTCGAGCGAAACCTCTATCCGTCAATTCTTGCAACTGAGCTTTCAACTCCTTTAACTCGGTTGGTGCCATACGATACGGAGCTATCGAAATTGGCGTAGTCCCAGGTACAAGCTCAATACCAAACTCTACTTCCCGAACAGTGGTAATCCGGTAATTCTTGGGAAAAACATCCGGTATTCACAAACCACCGCACAGATTCGGTTTCTTTTCCAATTCCTTGTCATCAAGTACATACGCAAGGTATGCTTCGCACCCCTTTCTTACATATTTCTGGGCCAACATTGCTGATATTACAGCTGGCAACCCCTTTAAGTCTGTAGACTCAACTCGGATTATCTCGTTATTTGCGCACCTCAGATCAATAGTCTTGCTTTTGCAATTCACAACCGCATCATGCACGGTCAACCAATCTAAGCCGAGGATAACGTCAAATTCATCAAACGGCAAAAGCATCAAGTCTGCCAGAAAACAGGAACCTCGATTCACTAGGGGACATTTCTTACACACTTTGTCGACAAGCACGTAACGACCCAAGGGATTTGACACCCGAATTACGAACTCAGTAGACTCAATAGGTAAAGTCTTACTGGATGCTAAGGTTTCACATATATAAGAATGAGTGGAACCAGGGTCAATCAAAGCAATTACATTAGTCTCAAAGAGAGTAAAAGTACCAGTGATAACATCAGGGGAGGATGCCTCCTCTCGTACGGGTCTCGGATCAAACAGCCGTATCAGAGGCCCCTCTCTGACTACCACCCCTACCTCCTGAAATTCTCGGTGGTCTACCTCTAGCTGTCATTCCACTAGGTCTTGCACCTTGCATCCTATTCTTCTCATCAAGCTCCGTGCAATCTCTAATGAAGTGGTCCTTCGAACCGCATCCATAACAGGCCCTGTTAGTAGACTTACCCCAACATTCACCTATGTGTCTTCTTCCACATTAGGGGTATTCAGGTTTCTCTTGACGGTTATTGCCCACACTAGCTACCGAAGTAGCTCGGGAGTCCATCGATGGTCGTGCTCTAATGGAAATTCCTGCAGTCGTCCTCGATTTATTAGTGTCCTCCCTGAACTTCTTTACAGCCGAGAATGGAGCTTTACCCGTCGATCTTTTACGATAGTCTCTAGCTTCAAATTCAACCTTCTTCTTCTCCTTTCCAAGTTCCTCCGCCTTGCAGGCTCGTTCAACTAGTGTTACGAATTCTTTTATCTCCAAAATACCCACTAGTAGCTTTAAACCTTCATTCAATCCTTCTTCAAATCTCTTGCACATAGCAACCTCATCAGCCACACACTCCCGGGCATACCGACTGAGTCTTACGAACTCATGTTCAGATTCGAGACATGTCATACGACCTTGCTTGAGTTCCAAGAATTCCTTACGCTTTTGATCGATGAACCGTTGACTAATATAGTTCTTTCGAAATTCTATTTGAAAGAAATCCCAAGTAACTCGCTCGTTTGGGACTATGGAAATCAAAGTCCTCCACCAATAGTAAGCTAAGTCTCGCAACAAGGATATAGCACACTTTAGACATTCATCGGTGTGCATGATAGTTCATCAAACACCGAATGGTGTTATCAAGCCGAACTCGGCCCTTTCAAAGATCATCAAGAACTATGGCCTTGAACTCCTCAGCCCGCGCTTCCTAATCAAGTCTACTGGTGGCTTACTCAGCCTCACAGGATCAAGAATCGATGGCATTATGTGCTCTTGGGGTGGATTATTCAAATTCGGGAATTGTTGGACAGCCGGATTGGTTCAGGCATATTGCGCGACCCACTCATTCATCATGGTAAAGAAGGCTTGTTTAGCCCCCTCACCTTGATTATTCACAGATGACTGAGGTTCAACAGGCGGCGTCCCTTGTGCAGGAGCAGCCGCTACACTTTCAACGTCATCCGCCAAGGTTCTCTCTACACCGGGATCCATTTACTAATCAAAACAAAAATTTTAACCGTCAGAAGTCATCACACATTTAAACATTAACATTAAGGCATGTATAGCTAGACTCATACGTGCTATGGTAGTCCTAGAACCGACTAAACCATAGCTCTAATACCAATAAAATTGTAACACCCCGTACCCGAGTCCGTTACCGGAGTCGAACACAAGGTGCCCACAGACTTAACTTAATTGGTTTCACAGTCCATAAAAAAAATTTTCAAGACAAGCTGGTTACTGCATCACTGTCGCATTAAAAATCATATCTGGAGTTTCACAACTCGAAAATCAGTTTCGTAATTTTTCCCTGAAACTAGACTCATATGTCCATCTACAGATTTTTTTTCTAGAATTTTTGGTCAGGCCAATTAGTACAGTTTATTAGTTAAAGTCTCCCATGTTACAGGGGTCGACTACACTGACCCTCGCGCATTACAACTTGAATATCTCCGTGTGCAGGGCTTCAATACTGATTCTGTTTGTTTCTATAGAAACTAGACTCAAAGAGGAATCTATAAATATATGGAATGACTCCTAATTATCTCTGGTTAATTTATAATGAATTTCCAAAGTCGGAACAGGGAATCCAGAAACTGTTCTGGCCCTGTTTCACGAAAACCTAAATATCTCATAACATACAACTCATATGACCGTTTCGCTCCTTCCATATGAAAGTAAATTCATCAAGGTTAATTTACATAATTTATTCAATATTTAATTCCATTCATACTATTTTTAGTGATTTTTCACTTCCACGTCGATGCTGCTGTCAGCATCTGCCTTTAAGGTAGATTTTACCTATTTCATAATTTCCATGATTCAATTAGCCCTTTTTGCATACATAGCACAAGGGACAATCATGATTAACCATTCCAATGGCTAATCATTTCCAAACATTTCCATACCTCTTAGTGATCAACATACAAAACGATTATAGTACTATGCTAAAACGATATAAGCCATTTTCGCATGGCTATCCAAAGTTTTACATACCAAAGTTCAAACAAAACATAGTAGCCTATACATGCGAAATGTTTCTCCTAGACCAACTAGGAAGAAAATACCAAAAGTTGCGAGCCGGTGTGATGACTTCGATGACGGTCCCGAATACGCAAAAAGTCGAGTCCAAGAAACCTAAAATAGGTGACAAGCAAACACCGAATGAGTATATAACTCAGTAAGTCATAAGCAAAGCACTACCAACCATTAATAACATTATCACAAGAGGAAATAAAATGGAATGAGGCTAATTACTCCATTCAAACCGAACTATACCATAGTTCCTTAAACCTTTCGATTCAATCTCATACCAAGTTACACATTCACATTCCATATACTAATCAATAGGATATTTGAGGCATTTTTATACACCATTTTGTTTTCGTCACAATCATACAACTACATGACCTTCCACTTATTCCACGATAATTCTTATGTACGTGACTTCAATTTAAATTGTCACATAGGTTCAAAACTTACCAAGCTCAACTCCAAATATAAACATAGCGCCTATTAGCCATGAACTCAAGGTACTTACCCGATCCGCGGTCCGTGATCAACTGAATAATGTCGCACACTCAGTGTCAATAGTGATTCAAAAGCATATAGTGAGTCCGCACACTAAGTGCTATATAATCAACTCGCACACTTAGTGCTATATGATCAAACTCGCACACTTAGTGCTGTACAAATTTTAAACCCGCACACTTAGTGCCATTCTCATGATCACAAATGTTTATACCCGCACACTTAGTGCCGAAATCAACAACTCAATACATCTCACCTCTTTCCTTTTCATTCAATACTTTCATCACCACATACATACATGTATATAAATTTATCATTCCTTTCGGCATAATTACATAGAGATTATGTCTATTTAAATCAATACAAAATATATGCTTAGTGACCTACCTTGTGTGGTGTAAAATAATTCCAAGTCGGCTACTCGATGACCTTCGATTTCCCCTTGTTGGACGCCTCTCCTTTAGGATCTTGAGCTTAAACAAATAAATTAACTCATTCAACCGCTTTGCTACACATATTGATATTCACAATTTTATCTTGCTACCTCATGCTCTTAGCTATTCGGCTCATAACTATATGCTATAGCCCTACTATCAATACTCCAATCACTCATGCATATATATATATATGGTCGAATGTACAAAGCATAGACTCATCATCACCTATGCTCTTAATTTGATGGCCGAATATGCATACATGTATATACACTATTAATCAATCACTAACATTGCACTTCACCTTAATAGCTAGCTTAGCAAACCTCGATTTAACACATAATTGTTCATAACACAACTTAAGCATACTCTCCATTCCATCAATTCCAAAACTTAATGTCTTACTCAAAAATGCTAAAAAGAAAATCCAAGAGTCATCAATCCACCATCAAATGTATCATTAACAAGCTTCATATTTAACATGCAATGGCATTAACACAAAATCCACCTTGGCCGAATACCTCCCCCATGACATAGCAAGGATTTGAACCATGGGCTAATAAGAACATCAAGTTAGCAACCAAAAACATGCATGAATCTCATGGCACAACATCAAACATACCTTAATCTTGATACAAGTATGGCCAAACCTCTTCCTAATCCTCTTCCAAACCAAACATGAAGCAAGAACTCCCTCTTCTTCCTTAGAATTTTCGGTCAAGAGAGAATGAAAAGGATGAACAAATTTTTTTTTCTTTTCTTTTCTTCAACTCACGGCAAGGGGGAGGAACACTCACCATTCTCTTCTTTTTTTTTTTTTCCTTTCATTATTAAATTCCCATGCTCATTATTTTTATTTTTTTCTTACATACACCATTGTCCCAACATGTTTTATGACATGTTTTTGCCCATAATCCCTTGTCATGGCCGGCCACTAGCACTTAGGGGGGGAAATTTGACATGCAAGTTCTCCCTTTTGATTACATGCACTATTAGGTCCTTATAGATTAGCCTATCACATTTCAAAAGTGTCACACAAGTCCTACTAACTGAATTCACATGCAATCGACTAAATCGAAGCTTGAAATTTTTACACATTCATAATTACATATTCTAGACAATAAATATTACGTTCAAACATTTCGGTGACTCGGTTTAGCGGTCCCGAAACTACTTCCCGACTAGGGTCAATTTTGGGCTGTCACATATAATGAAGCATGTTTTGAGCATAAAATTGGCTTAAAATTTTGGTATAAATGTTGTTTAATATTGTTTGTAGGAATAACCCAAAAAGGGGTGGCAAGTTGGCTTAAACCAAGCCTGCATTGTGCCACACGGTTAGGGAACACAAGCGTGTCTTGTGGCCGTGTATGCAAAGTAGTAACCACTTAAGATCACACGGTTGAGACACATGGGTGTGTCATATGGCCGTGGGCTTAAGTCAGTAGCTAGCTACGTATCACACGGCCATGGCACATGGCCGTGTCTATTGGTAGTGTGTAAAAGTCAGTATGTATACTCTGTTTTGGCACAACTGGACCTCATGGGCGTGTCTGGTGCCCGTGTAAGGCACATGGCCTGATCACACAGGCGTACCACCTTAACAGAATTGAAAAATTTTTCTAAGTTCTGAAAATTCTAAATGTGTTCGATTTAGTCCCGAACTTTTCTAAAAGTATGTCTTAAGTCTTGGAGACCTCCATAACGGATGAATTGTTGAATTCCTTATGCATTAATATTATGTGATATCCGTGATTTTGTATTGATCTGTGATGTTCTATCTATTTGGTAATGCCCCTTACCTATTCCGACGACGGTTGCGAGATAGGGGTGTTACAATCAGAAAATGACAGTTAATCAAATTAAGGTGAGGAGTTCTTTCAAAAACTAAGTCTGCAGCAATTTTCTCAACAACATTCAAATGTGATTGTCGTGATTCAATGGCTAAAAACTCTTTACCTTGCTTACCTTTAGGTACTTGTGGTTTGATTTTATTTTCAACCTTACCTTTCTCGATCAAATGAAATTGTCTCTCATCAGGAAGGTAATGAAGTTGAAGCTTAGACGTAATACGAGAACAACTCGCATATGGGTTAGTAAAAATATTCCTCACTTTCTCTTGACCACAATCTTTTTTTTTTCAATTATCTCTTTTGAAGACTCGTTCTCACTTTTTTTTTTCATTTTCATCTTCAACAATGTCACTCGTTTCTTGCACTCTTTCTTTTCTTTCTCCAATCTTTTTCTCCTTTTCAATTTTTTTTCGTTCTCACATTCTTTTTCAATCTCAATCTCGTTTTGCTTTACCTCACTCTCACTCTCTTTTTCTTTTTCTTTCTTTTTCTTTCATTTCTTTTTTTCTTTTCTCAATTTCATTCCATATTCTCTCATTTTCTTTTATTTGTATTTCTTGTCTCTCCTTTCTTTTTATTTCTTTTTCTCTCAACCTTTCGTTACAAGATGGAGATAATACAAAAGAATCAGAGCAATAGACTTTTCATTGGAAAGAAATGGAAGTATCTTCATATAAGTCACGATCATTTCTTCTCTATGGATGAGTACTTCTATGAAACACGTTCAATTCTATGTAAGGACTTCTTTGTAGATGAATAATTTGAGGCACTTTAAGAAAAATTTCTACCTTCTCATTGGTAGCCTCAAAAAGTTTCAAACTCGTGGTTTGCTTCATACCGACTCTATTTCCTTAATGAATGAGAATCTTGATATGAGTCTCTTCCCACATAGTCATTGGATGTCTATCTCCGTAACGATCTTGTTTCTATCCTTTGATTTGGAGAAATTTGTTCCCACTGGGATTTTGCTCGCTAGTCCAGCTCTTCAACACGAACCAATCGTTTTTGTAAGGGTTTTAGTTTTCCATCGAACAATCGGTCCATCTTTTTCATCAAATCTTGAAGTTCAAATTCTAAAAACTCTTCTGGAAACATGATTTATTGATGAAAAGAAAAGAGTTTAAAGATAAAAATGAGTACCTTACCAATACAAACCTCACATTTCACTCGCAAAGAAAACAAAGATGGCACTCCACTCGTGTTTGCACTCAATATTGGCCTTTCAACACTCTAATGATCTCACAACTGACTTTTGCCTTTTTCTGCTCATGTTCGCCTCTCTAAGTTCTCAATGGACTACTTAGGTGTAACACCCCAAACCAGGCCTAGACGCTATGATTGAATCTGTGATGTCACATTGGAGTGTTACTCCAAAACACAAATTTCGTGAATAATTTGTTCCTACATAAAAACTTCTCTAGGTTCTTAACAAAAGTTAGGAAATTTGATTCATTGTGAAAAGTTGTTTTAGCAAAATATTAGTTGTGTTAGTTTGTTATTAAACTTTAAAACAATGTTTATTGTGAAAGCTTTCAAAATGTGTTGCGTAAACGTGGTATTTTTAGAAAACATTTATTTATATTTTCCTGGAAATCCGAGACCTACTACTACCTGATTAAAATTCAAGTAACTAAATCTCCAAATTAAAATAAAGATAAAAATAAAATTAAAGAGGCCTTATTACATAATAAAAACCCAAAATAAAATCTTAATTATAATATTAAAAGAAACTTCCTCGAGTGGCCACCTCTGAGTCCTCCGTTGCCCCAATCCGTCTAAACCTGGGGATTTCCTGCACAGATAATAGATAGGTGAGTTTACAAAAACTCAATGTGTTAAATCCCATAAATACATATAGTCATAGTAAACACAATTTGGGCTTAAGACCTTTCTGTTTCAGTTAGGGGCCTTAGCCCCTCTTTCAGTAGGAGAAGCAGTCTAGGCCTGAGCCCATTTTAGTACATTATGCAAACAAATAATCCTACCCAAACCATCCGCTACACACCATCTCCATACCAGCCCTACACACCAAGTCATATTGGATGCAGCACTAAAACAGTATTTGAAGCAGAGCTACCAGTAATAGGCTTATAGCCTTTCAGTACACTTCCTCCAAAATCATGAATCCTACCCCATGTAATGCAACATAATATCATACGTGTATGCAGAAATGTCATGCACAAAAATAGTCATACATATTACAAGGGTATTTTAGTCAGTTTTCCTCTAAAGGGCATAATGGTCATTTCATCAGTATGAGGGTCTAAGTATACTTACGGACCCAACAGTTGGTCCATAGTCATCTTGGGTGACCTGTGTCACCTTAACGGTCAATCAGTGATAATGGGCCTACTTCCCATATCGTGGCCCATGTGGGCCCACACTCTTGTATGGCCCACGTAGCCCAAAATGGCCTCAGTCGTGTAGTTTACATCGCCTGGCCCACAATTTACCACATTTTGTGAGCTTTCTCTGTGTGGGGCCCACACAGCCCAGTTCGGCCCAGCATGGCCATGAAAGCGCCCACGGCCATCTCGTCGAGCACACGGCCTGCCACACAGGCGGCCACAATCTCGTGTGGTGTCGACGGCCCTCTTTTCAGCTTTTCAGCTTTTTACCGATCTATGCTACTAGCAGTGCGGTTACACACTTGTCCATGAAAACGTGCGAAAAGTCCCCAAGAACTCCCACCTACATTCACAAGATCCAGTTAATCGTATACCAATCACCCTATCGAAACCCCTACCAAAACAACTTGCCCAAATACTTACCGCTTACTAGCACAAATCAGTCGTTAATGGCTTACTCGATGAATCTGTTGTAAAAGACTAATCAAAAGGCCTTTAGGGTTTATTTGCAATCCAAACCACAGTTATCAACTGCCCACAATAAAACAGTTTGTACTAGTTGAACCATTACTTACCGAAATTTAATGCCCAAACTAGGAGGAGGAATATTCGGCCTATACCCGCCAAAAGCTGAAAGTGTACAGAGTGACAGGGATAAAGTAGTACAATCGTACTCCTAGCAATAAACGACAAAGAAGAGGAGATATTAACAAAAGATCATAACAATAATGAGAACAAAAGAGAACTTATGAGTACTTACCGCTTGTCAGTGATTCCCACAAACCCAACAACAGAACAAAGGTAAAAGAGCAGAGGGTGGAGTACTCAGCCAAGCTACTAGATAGGTGTGATAGGAAAAATGAACCAAAAGAGAAAAGAGAACCGCCCAACCACTAAGGAAACAAAAGAAAGATGAGGGGAAAGTAGGAGGTGTTCAATTTTAGTAAAGCAAGAAGGGACACTTGAAGAAAGCCGAAGGAATAAGAGATGAGGAGGGAAGAAGTATTCGACTAGGGTTTAGATAAGCAAAAGAAAAATACCAAAAATGCACAAAGAGGAAAATGCCTAAATGGTCACTCTCAAAATTCAACTACCAAAACAAAACCTTTACCCAATGAAAGATAAGAAGCAGAAAAAAGAGCAAAAACTACATAGTTTCGGCACTAAGAGTCTATGACTAATTTTGCCTAATGGAAACCATCACAAGCCGAATCCCTAGAGTCCTCATACGGCACCACCACTCTCACACCAGCCCATCTTTTTGATTTCCTCCTAAAACCTCTCCACAATATTCTCAAACCGATCACTATCCAAATCCCCCTTTTTCCTCCTAACTTTTGGCTACATGATCCCTTAACCACTCAACCACTCTAACCGTCCAAGAAATAGAGTCCCATTGCCATACAACCATCCACTCAGTAGTTTGCAAAATAAAACACCCTTGTACGCAACAAGACTCGAACTCAAGACCCTTGAGCATCCTAACACACCATTTACCACTAAACTAGCAGGCTTTTTATGCCATGTAACCCTCATAATAACTTAAGAGCCTACTAGCTACAGACAAGGGTTTACTCTGTTAAGAGTAACATTTTACTCAAGCCAAGGCTTGAACCCATGACTTCCTAGACACTCCCAGAGCACTAAACCACTATGGTAGGCATACATCCAAGTCACAGACACACATAAATAATTTTAACAAGGATTTTAGGATTTGAGAAATTAGGGCGTTACATTAGACAAATCAGCAATCATTGTGGAATTGGCTCGCAATTTTGATGTTCGATTTTGGGTAGAAAATGAAGTTAGGACAAATGCTAGGCTAGAAAACAAAGATGAAAAGGTTTAAGTGTGGCCAAATGATAGGTAATGAACAGATTGAGTTGGGTAGCAAATACACTTCAAAGTTAGCTTCTTCTTTTTTTAATTTCCAACAAATTTGTATTCCTAAAAATTGATATTTCACACTTTGAACTTCAATGGATACTAAATTTTTTTTAATTTTTTAATTTTTTTTCAAATTACAATACCATAATGCTAAAAATGTTGATACTTACTTCAATTTCACTAGCTCTGATACCAAATGATAAGAACTCGGTTGATGTGGTTTCGAGTCATATGTGTGTGCCCAATCGAGAAATTGAGTAAGTTTGATCTATTACAAGAAAAAGCTAAAAAGGGATAGAAGATAGGTTCAAATAAAAGCTCAAAGAATGTTTAGGGAAGGAATGGATAGGTTTAGCTAAGGCAAAGGTCGAACCAACAATATGAAAGATTGTTGACCCAAGTCTTACAAACTATTTATAGTCATTATTATGACTATTCAAATTCAACATTCATATCAGCTATTAACAAAATATTAAAATTCGGTTATAACTCTTAATGGGCAGCCAAAGAGCCATGTTTTTTCACTTGATTCATGCATAGTTGAAAAGTCATGCCTCTTCACTTGATGAAGGCTTAATGGTCCATTAAATGTGCTGCTTGATGTGCTTTCATTTTCCCCTTAACCAAATGCTTTAATGCTTGTGTATTCATCTTTTAATTAACACCATAACTAGCTTTGAGTGTATGAAACCGATCAGACTTGAAGAGTCATTCTTGGTCCATTTGAAAAGTCACCATAATGGGCTTTGAGTACTTCAATACACCAAAAAAAAAAAGTTCCAAATATGCACTAGCAATTAAGTGACCAAATGCACACTCTTTTATACCAAAACTGGACAGCCAATTGAATGTGACAACATTTGATTTTTCTTAGCAAACGAATAGCCCTATTTGTAGCTATGTGATCATCCTTTTGGACTTTCCTTCAACAATCACACTAATCAATTTATTTAAGAAAAATTAAACACACTATAACTTAAGCATTAAAAAATAACAACCAAATTAAATAACATATATAAACAAACGCAAACGCATTTAACAACTATGATGCTTAAATGCTTGGTTTAATTAAGATGTAAACTAAATGAACAATGAATTACTTAATGCATGACTTCATTAAAAGATGAAAACTTTAATTAACATGAGAGTTACATAATGCATGACTTTATTAAATGCATAACACATAATACATGTCAGAATTAAAAGATGTAGATCAATAATACAAGAAATTAATTTAAGATGCATTTAATAAACAAGACATAATTAAAGACTCATATTATACTAACTAAAGTAACTAAAATAAATAAATCGAAGTCCTTATTCCAGTAACCAAATTAACAAACTGGAATTACAAGCTTCATTTTGCACTTCGACCCCTCGATTTTGGGCCAATGTCGATGTCGTTGAATTGTTTCAAAACATGATGCGGCCGGGACACATTATACCCTCCCTCTTGAAAATGATTTGTCTTCAAATCCGGCCACTTGCTCGTGAAAAAAATTTCATTGTCAGGAACACCTTTGTTCATGAACCTGACAGATTCGTTTCCAAAAACCTGAGAACCACAAATGGTTTGAAAAGGAAACATGTTATTTTTCATGCCCTCCCTCTTTAGGTGGAAACCATTCCAAATTATCACCTACACAATAATGGAATAAATTAGTGACACTTTGAATTTTGAACAGAAAATAACTTTTCGACAACCCATCCAAACTTGGAATGCTTAAACCGATACCAGAATCAAAAATAGAAGTTGATCTCACCTTCTCACAATGAATCAAAATGTTCTTCAATAAAAACAAACCTGAACCACAAAGTACTATGAAGATATAATCTTGGAAATCAAAAGTGCATTGCTTAATCACCTTGAACAATAAATTAGAGGGATAAACTCTAGAATCAAGAACATAGCTTTTCCTTATCATTTAAATCTGAATTGAACATTTCATTGACAACAACATGGTAGGAACACAAATGAATAGAAAGTCATAACCATGTAAAACACTCTCAAATCCATTAAACCATTATATAAAACAACCTCCGAAATCAAAGATTTGATTTTGACTTTGCAAGACATCAGAATTCACATGTTTTGTTTTCAAACATAATGATAAAACATTAAACAAGCAAAGATTATTCACACTTCTATTCACATAAAATTTATGATTCTCACCTTCGCTTAATGATAATTTAGGAAAACTTGCTCCCGGTTCAAACGCATGATTTTGACCACTTGTTCTAGCACGTAACAAAAATTTTGTTTTCACAAGTAAATCACACATGCCAAGCAAACAAGATTTAGACACGCAAACTTTCAAACAATCAAATCTCTCAAATTTCATGCAAATATACGAAGATTTCACACTAAGAGTTAAAGAATTCTCATTATCGTTATGATCAAATAGATTGAGCATTTCACATGAAAACTCTTTATCAAACATTATCGAATTTTGTGGACGTCGAGTTAATCTCACTTCACCAACAGACTTGCCAACACATTACAAATCATGAGAAAAACTCTTCATGCCACTAGTTGGAGAAAAATCATTAACAATAAAAAAAAATGAAAGTTAATCAAATCAAGGTGAGGAGTTCTTTCAAAAACTAAGTCTTCAGCAATTTTCTCAACAGCATTCAAATGTGGTTGTTGTGATTCAATGGCTAAAAGCTCTTTACCTTGCTTACCTTTAGGCACTTGTAGTTTGATTTCATTTTCAACCTTACCTTTCTTGATCAAATGAAATTGTCTCTCATCAGGAAGGTAATGAAGTTGAAGCTTAGATGTAATGTGAGAACAACTCGCATATGGGTTAGTGAAAACATTCCTCACTTTATCTTAACCATGATCTTTTTTTTTTCAATCGTCTCTTTTGAAAACTCGTCTCACTTTTTTCTCATTTTCATCTTCAACATGTTCACTCGTTTCTTGCATTCTTTCTTTTCTTTCTCTAATCTCTTTCTCCTTTTCAATTTTCTTTTCGTTCTCACATTCTTTTACAATTCAATCTCGTTTTGCTTTCTCTCACTCTATTTTTCTTTTACAATTTCTTTTTCCGTCATTTCTTTTTTTTTTCTTTTCTCAATTTCATTCCATATTCTCTCATTTTCTTTTATTAGTATTTCTTGTCTCTCCTTTCTTTTTATTTCTTTTTCTCTCAACCTTTCATTACAAAATAGAGATAATACAAAGGAATTAAAATGATAGACTTTTCATTGGAATGAAGTGGAAGAATCTTCATATAAGTCACGATCATTTCTTCGTGAATAAGCCTCTGTGGACAAGTACTTATACGAAACATGTTCACTTCTTCGTAAGGACTTCTCCATAGATGAATACTTTGAGGCACTTGAAGAAAAATTTCTACCTTTTCGTTGGTAGCCTCAAAAAGTTTCAAAATCGTGGTTTGTTTCATATGGATTAGACTTCCTTGATGAATGAGAATCTCAATATGAGTCTCTTCCAACATAGTCATTGGATGTTTGTCTTCTTAATGATCTTGTTTCCTTTCTTTGATTTGGAGAAATTTGTTCCCATTGGGCTCTTGCTCACTAGCCCTACTCTTCAGCATGAAGCAGTCGTTCTTGTAGGGGTTTTTGTAATGCCCCAGAATTTAGGTATCTATATTTATGTATTGTTGCGCATAAATGAATGCTTACTTTAGTGGTTAAGTGTCCTGAGAAGGGTTAGAGAAGTCCTGGGTTCAAGCTATGGCTTGAACAAAAATTTTGTTTTTTTTTTTTTTTTTGTGGTTGAATCTTGGCTCTAGTCTGTAAGCTTCTTAGATAAATATGGCTAAGGTATGTCATAAAAAGTCTACTAATCTAGTGGTTGAAGGCGTATGGAGTGTTTCAGGAGGTCTGGGGTTCGAGGCTTGGTAACGCAAGGGGAACAATTTATTTTGCTGTTGACGCTGGGGAGGTGTTGTTGTTTGACTGAAATTGTATGCTTGTATAGTGGGGGTTGTTGAGGCTGAATTCAAAGTGTGTGGTGGAGAGAATTTTGGTTGGTTGGGGATATGGCTAGGTGGGAGATAGTTGAATGACCTTAGGAGTGATAAGGGGAGTAAAAATAGGGATTTGAGGAGAGTGGTAGTGTGTGTGTCGATTGTGGACTCTCATACTTGGCATTTTTGGCTTTTGGGAAAAAGTGGAGTTTGTAGTTTTCCTTTCTTTCTGAGTGAATTTTGACCTCTCTATTTTTGGTGTTCGCTTTTTGTCATTTTGGGTCTTTCGGTTTGGTCTCTTAACATTTTTTATTACCGATCTCTTTTGTTTCTTTTCACCCTAGCATCTATGCTCATTGACTGAATACTCATTGTCAGCTTTCTTCACTTTTTCTTTCAGTTGTGACGATTCGTTCATTCTTGCTCTCTTGCTCTCTATGAACTTGTCTTGACTGATTTCTTGTGCTTCTTCTTTGGCCGAACTCTGTTAAGGCTTAGGCTTCGTCTTTCTCTTCTTCTCAATTTTTTTTCTCCTTCTTGCTGCCCTTGCCCGATTATTCCTTTGCCATTTGGGGGATTTTTAGGGTGGGGTCTTGGCTAGTTCTCGGTGAGTTTCTTCTCTAAAGTGTTGACTCCTTCCTCTGTGGGATGAATGTACCATTCTTTTTTATTTTCTTTAAATCAATGATCGTGTAACATAGTGTTTTATCGAATGGTTGCTAGGGACTTGTGTTCAATAAGCAAAGGTTGGGCCGATCACTTCTCCTCTACAGGTGGTAATCACTCTATCGGTAAGGGTTCTAGTTGTAGTTATTTTTTGTATGGAATATTAGATGTTCTTAAATGGGTTAACTGTATTTGTGAAGGTAAAGCATTGGAAGGAGAACGTGGGGTTAGATCAAATGAAGGTTGCGTTTAGTGATTGGTAAGTATATGATTTCATTAAGGCGGTTCAATGTCATGGTATTAGTTTAATGAGGATTTGAGACTAATGAGAAGTTATGGCTGACCATAGGTTCTGGATCTTAGAGGCATTTCGGCTACAACTCCGTCACAGGTGTGTAATCACACTGCCTCAACTGTTATACAGCAAAAGTCAAAAAACTATTATCAACGATGCCACATGAGCGAACGCACGTTCGTGTGGTCATCTAAGCGCATAACCGTGAGCACTGTTATATAGTGTCGTCAATTGTACGTTATTCTGGAGTGTAGGGATGGGTTGGTCAATTTAATCCCCACATTGAGTTTTCATAAACTTACTCTACTGTTTATATGCACAGGTAATCCTTAGTTGGGTCGATGCTCTGAAGGACTCGGGAAAGGGAACACCACTGTTATATTACGTACTGGACACTTTAATAGTGATAGTTTTATTTGGGTTAAATTTTATGCAATAAATCTGTTTTAAGTTTTATCCTTAATTGGGGAATCTATTTAAAATGGTTTATATCTTATAGCAGTAGTACTCGGGTTTTAAAAATAAAAATGTTTTTTAGCTATCATCCTACGCAACTTGTTTTTACAAGCTTCTGTGACGAGAAATATTTTAAAATGTAATAAAGATTCGGTCTGAGACATGTTTTGCTAAATCAACCGGTACTTTTGGTAGTAAATAAATTAAATAAGCTTTTCATAAGGACCTCAGCGAGGCTTAAAAGAATGGACCTTTTCAATAGAGCTATGTTTTACAAAGTCTACTCCAATGTGACACCACAGACTCGGCCATAATGCCTAGGCTGAGTTTGGGGTGTTGCATTTAGTGGTATCAGAGTCAAGTTACAAAAAGGTGGCTGTGAATTTGGGTTTTTCCTAGAAATATGAATTTCAAAAGAAATGTTTTAAATGATGGAAAAATATCTTGACGTAATAGTTTTTGAATGTGTGGTCTACCGAGCCCCTAGCGCTGATTCTGTAAGTGGTATACAACTATTGTTTGTTTTAACTGAAATGAGATTAATGTAGATGATAGACTGCACTGAAACCTTTGTTAGGAGACCTAAAATTGTAGTAAGATTACGATCTGTGAAAATAAACAACTCTGAATTATTGATGCTATTTTTCATAAAACATCTACTAATAAACACTGGAACTGTAAAACTGATGCATAAAACTATTAATACAGATAATAGGTAACTCGACTATGAGCACTAGGGGTACTGGTGGAAGGGGTACTCGAGGCTGTGGCGGAGGCTGTGGAGGTCTCAGGCTGGATCTTTGGCTTCATTCCATATGCCTAAAGTTAGGGCACGAGAGGCTCCGAATTCACCTGTGACTGAGACTAGGTCACACGATCGAACGGCTGGGGATGACGCACTATCTCAAGCTATGCTACGAATTTTGAAAAGGGTCATTGGGCCCAATACTGGTACTGTGGGCCGTGGGTCAGTGACAGAACGACTTAGGTCTAATGGGGCTGAGATCTTTAAGGGTATCGCTGGAGTTGCCCCTAATGTGGTGGAGTATTAGATAGAGGCCACGGAGAGGATCATGGATGACCTCGACTGCACCCCAGAGTAGAAATTAAAAGGTGCGGTGTCGTTGTTGAGAGGTGAAGCCTATCAGGGGTGGCTAAAGAGGGTACTCAGCCCAATTGATTAACTTGGAAGTTTTTTAAGATTTCATTTCAAGGGAAATACGTAGGTGCTAGCTATGTGAATGCCCACAGAAGGGAGTTTCTAAATTTGACCCAAGGGGATAAGTCTGGAGCAGAGTATGAGGCAAAATTTTTGTGATTGAGCCGCTATACGCAAGCTATGGTGGCCACTGAATATGAGCGTTGTGTACGTTTCGAGGATAGCCTCAAAGATAATCTACTAGTATTGATAGCTACATAGAGGGAGCGAGATTTTGCAGTGTTAGTAGAAAAGGCAAAGATCGCTGAGAATGTATAGTGCGCTAAGTGCCAGAATCGTGAGAAGGATAAAGGGAGAAACAAGAGGGTTTGGGAGCCCTCAGGTTCGACTATAAGATCTAGGAAGAAAGCCAAAGTTGATGGACCAGTCAGAGTTGGGCCCTCTGTTGCTACTTTTGGGTCGCAGCCTTGTACAGTTTGTGGGAAATTCCATCAGGGTGAGTGTTGGGTACAGAAAGAGGCATGTTTTAGGTGTGGATCCATAGAGCATCATATCAGGGATTGTCCATGAAGGCCCGATCAGATGCAAGCTACTGCTAGGGGTGTTGTTCAGGCGCAGAAAGGTTTTCAGCAACCGCCGAGAGGTCATAGTCTGGCCAGAGGTGGAAATGGTATGAGCCATGGTCATGGAGCATCGGATAGAGGTACGAGTCATACTGAGGCGAGGCAGCCAGCACTGGTTTATGCTGCACGTCGCCGAGAGGACGAAGACACCCCAGATGTTATTGCAGGGACGTTCTTTATTCATCATGTACCTTACACTGCATTGATTGATGTTGGATCTACACACTCTTATATAGCATGCACTGTGTTTGAGACCGTGGGTATGATGTGTGAAAACATTACGAGTGAGATTACTGTGTTAGTCTGCTAGGGCAGTCTGTAGGAGTAAATAAACTATTTAAGGAAGAATCTTTCTGGCGGATTTAATAGAACACCCTTTTGGAGAATTCAACTTGATACTAGGTATGGATTGGCTAGTTAAACATCAGGCAAATTTAGATTGTGCTACTGAGCGGGTGGTTCTGAAAACGATAGAAGAAGATGAGGTAATGGTGGTTGGAGAGCGTCAAAATTATCTATCAAATGTGATTTCTACACTTAGAGCTGAGAAGTTGGTGCATAAGGGTTGTGAGGCATATTTAGCCTATGTTAGTGCATCAAATTTCGAGGGATCGAGGGTTTATCCGCCCTAGTGTGTCTCCGTGGGGAGCATCGATTTTATTTGTTAAGAAGAAGGATGAGAGCATGCATATGTGCATTGACTATTGACAACTGAACAAGTTGACTATCAAGAATAAGTACCCTTTACTGAGGATAGACGATCTGTTCGACCAGTTTCGAGGAGCTTCGGTTTTCTCTAAGATTGATCTTCGATTCAGGTACCATCAACTAAAGGTTAAGGAGATTGATGTGTACAATATTTAGGACTCGTTATGGTCATTACGAGTTCCTAATAATGCCATTTGGATTGACTAATGCACCAGCGACTTTCATGGATTTGATGAACTGAGTGTTTCAGCCCTACCTGGATCGGTTTGTAGTGGGGTTTATAGATGACATTCTGGTGTATTCGAGGACGGAGGAGGAGCATGATGCTCATCTCCGAGTTGTACTGTAGATTTTGAGGGAGAAGTAGTTGTATGCGAAATTTAGCAAGTGTGAATTCTGGCTACGTGAGGTAACTTTTCTGGGTCATGTGGTATCTACTGAGGGGATTAAGGTTGATCCTCGAAAAATTGAAGCGGTTTTTGATTGGAAGCAACCTAAGTCGGTGTCAGAGATTCAAATTTTTCTGGGTTTGGCAAGGTATTATAGACGGTTTGTTAAGGGGTTTTTGTTGATTGCTGCACCTCTGACTAATTTGTTGCGTAAAGGGGTACCGTTTAATTGGACTGATAAACAGCAGAAACGTTTTGTGAAGCTTAAGAAAGTTCTGACTGAGGCCCCTGTCTTGATACAACCAGAATCTGGGAAGGAATTCACTGTCTATAGCGAAGCATCACACGTTGGCTTGGGATGCGTGTTGATGTAGGAGGGTAAGGTAGTGGCATATGTGTCTCGTCAACTTAAGACGCATGAAGCGAACTACCCGACTCATGACTTAGAGTTGGCTGCAGTGGTTTTGGCACTGAAGATTTGGAGGCATTACCTATATGGTGAGAAGTGTATTATTTATACGGATCACAAGAGCCTAAGTATCTCCTCACTCAGAAGGAGTTAAACCTTAGGAAGTGAAGATGGGTCAAGTTGCTTAAGGATTATGACTGGTCGATTGAATACCATCCTGGAAAGGCTAATATGGTAGCTGATGCACTGAGCCATAAGGCTGTTACTGATCTGAGGGTGATGTTTGCTCGTCTCAGTTTGTTCGAGGATGGTAGTTTACTGGCCAAACTTCAAGTTTAACCGAGATGGATTGAGCAGATTAAAGGTAGGCAATTGGAGGATGAGTTGTTAGGTCCTCGTTTCCGACAGATAAAGAATGGGGAAACTTCAGATTTTGGGCTGAATAGCAAAGGGGTACTATGCTTCCGTGGGAGAGTCTGTGTATCGAAAGATACTGAATTGAGGCAGTCTATACTGTGAGAAGCGCATAGTAGTCCTTATGCTATGCATCCTGGTGGGAATAAGATATACTGAGACCTTTAGGAATTGTATTGGTGGCTAGGACTTAAGCGGGAAGTTATTGATTTTGTGAATAAGTGTCTAACTTGCCAGTAGGTTAAGGCAGAGCATCAGTTGCCTCCAGGGTTGCTTCAGCCTGTTAAGATTCTACTTTGGAAGTGGGAGAGAGTAACTATGGATTTTGTTAGTGGGCTACCCCTAACGCCTTCTAAGAAAGATTCGGTCTGGGTCATCGTGGATCGGTTAACTAAGTCTACTCACTTTATACCCGTTCGTACTGATTATTTATTACAGAAGCTGGCTAAGTTGTATGTATCTCGTAGGGTATCGATTTCTATTATATCCGATAGAGATCCTCACTTTACGTCTCATTTCTGGAAGAAACTACATGAGGCACTGGGTACAACGTTAGACTTCAGTACTGCGTTCCATCCTCAAGCAGATGGTCAGTCAGAGAGGGTGATTTAGATACTGGAGGACATGTTAAGAAGTTGTGTGATTGACTTCCCAGGCAGTTGGGAGGAGTACTTACCATTGGTAGAGTTTGCATACAATAATAGCTACTAGTCTAGCATACAGATGGCACCTTACGAGGTATTATATGGTCGTAGGTGTCGTACTCCTTCATGTTGGACAGACTTGGGTGAGCGGCGTGTTTTGGGTCCTGAGCTAGTATCTGATACTGAAGATAAGGTCAGATTGATTCGGGATCGACTAAAGGCAGCATAAGACAGATAGAAGTCTTCTGCAAATCTGAAGCATAAGGAGATTTAGTTTTCAGTGGAGGATTTGGTGTTTCTTAAGGTCTCGCCATGGAAAAAGGTATAGAGGTTTGGTCGAAAGGGCAAGCTAAACCCTAGATTCATTGGGCCTTATCGTATATTAAAGCGCATTGGACTGGCTACCTATCAACTCGAGTTACCTCCAGAGTTGGATCGAATTCATGATTTGTTCATGTCTCTATGTTGAGGCGGTATCGCTATGATCCTACGCACATCATCTCGACTGAGGAGGTTGAGGTTAAACCAGACCTGACTTTTGAGGAAGAGTTGGTTCAAATTTGAGACTGTGATGTGAAAGTTCTAAGGAGGAAGTTTATTCTACTGGTTAAGGTGCTATGGCGTAATCACAATTCTGAAGAAGCCACGTGGGAACCCAAAGAGGCGATGCGACAATAGTACCCTCATCTGTTTTGATCATGTAAATTTCGAGGCCAAAATTTCCTTTTAGGAGGGTAGAGTTGTAATGTCCAAAAATTTAGGTATATATATTTGTGTATTGTTGCACATAAATGCATGCTTGCTTTAGTGGTTAAGTGTCCTGAGAAAGGTTAGAGAAGTCCTGAGTTCAAGCTGTGGCTTGAACAAAAAATTTATTTTTTTTGTGGTTGAACCTTGGCTCTGGTCTGTAAGCTTCTTAGATAAATATGGGTAAGGTATGTCATAAAAAGTCTACTGATCTAGTGGTTGAAGGCGTGTGGAGTGTTTTAGAAGGTTTGGGGTTCGAGGCTTGGTAACGCAAGGGGAACATTTTATTTTGCTATTGACACTAGGGAGATGTTGTTGTTTGACTAAAATTGTATGCTTGTGTAGTAGGGGTTGTTGAGGCTGAATTCAAAGTGTGTGGTGGAGAGAATTTTGGTTGGTTTGGGATATGGCTAGGTGGGAGATAGTTGAGTGATCTTAGGAGTGATAAGAGGAGTAAAAATAGGGATTGGAGGAGAGTGGAAGTGTGTGTGCCGACTGTGGACCCTCATACTTTCCATTTTTGAGTTTTGGGCAAAAGTGGAGATTGTAGTCATTATTTTGTGCGGTTTTCCTTTCTTTCTAAGTGAATTTTGACCTCTCTATTTTTGGTGTTCGGTTTTGGTCATTTTGGGTCTTTTAGGTTTAGTCTCTCAACATTTTTTATTACCGATCTCTTTTGTTTCTTTTCTCCCTAGCATCTATACTCATTGGCCGAATACTCATTGTCAGCTTTCTTCACTTTTTCTTTCTGTTGTGACTTGTTGTAACTGATTCTTTCCTTCTTGCTCTCTTACTTTCTGTGAACTTATCTTGACCAATTACTTGTGCTTCTTCTTTGGCCGAACTTTATTAAGGCTTAGGATTCGTCTTTCTCTTCTTCTCATTTTTGCTTCTCTCCTTCTTACTGCTCTTGGCCGATTATTCATTTACCATTTGGGGGATTTTTAAGTTAGGGTCTTGGCTAGTTCTTGGCAAGTTTCTTCTCTAAAGTGTTGACTCCTTCCTCTATGGGTCAAATGTACCATTCTCTTTTATTTCCTTTACATCAATGATTGTGTAACATAGTGTTTTACCGAATGGTTGCTAGGGACTTGTGTTCAATAAGCAAAGGTTGGGCCGATCACCTCTCCTCTACAAGTGATAATCACTCTATTGGTAAGGGTTCTAGTTGTAGTTATTTTTTGTGTGGAATATTAGATGTTCTTAAGTGGGTTAACCGTATTTGTGAAGGCAAATCATTGGAAGGAGAACGTGGGGTTAGATTAAGTGAAGGTTACGTTTAGTGATTGGTAAGTATATGACTTGGTTAAGGCAGTTCAATTTCATGGTATTAGTTTAACGAGGGTTTGAGACAAATAAGAAGTTATGGTTGACCATAGGCTCTGGATCTCGGAGGCATTCAGCTACAACTCCATCACAGGTGTGTAATCACACTGCCTCAACCGTTATATGGCAAAAGCCAAAAAAACTATTATCAACGGTGCTACATGAGCGAACGCACGTTCGTATGGTCATCTAAGCGCATAAACATGAGCACGTGACTGTGAAGACCACCGCGAGCGATCTCGTGAGCATGGGTCATTTGGGCCACGTTGGGCCGAGATGGGTCGTGTGGGCCTCACGAGCTCGTGGGCCACACTCTGGCATATCGTACTGATGTAGGAAGATGATCGGACCGGCTGTGTAGTTGCACGATCAAGGACATTATTTGGGCTTAATAGGCTACACGAGAGTGTGGGCCCACATGGGCAATATTATGGGCTTAGGCCCATTTGTCTTTGATTGACTGTTGGAGTTGCACGGGTCGCGCGAGATGACTGTGGACTTACTATAAGGTTGGTAAATAAACCTAGGTCCTAACCTGTTAAAAAGACTGTTATACCCCTATGAGGTAAATGATCGATATACTCCTGCATGATATATGACCGTTTGAGCATGCCATGATTATTATGTACATCCATATTATGTTGCATTGCATGGGGTGGGATTTATGATATTGAAGGAAGTGCTGAGAGGCTATATGCCTAATACTGGCAGCTCTGCTGTAAATACTGACAGTGCTGTCAACGGTATATTATTCTAGAGCGTAGGGATGGGTAGGTCGATTTAATCCCCACATGTAGTGTAGGGATGGACGGAGTGGAGTGTAGAGGATGGTTGGGTAGGTTCTATATATATGCATGTTTGATACGGTACTGTAATGGGCCAAGGCCCACACAATACTATTACAGATATGGGCTTAGGCCCTGATTGTATTACACACTGAGTTTTCATAAACTCACTCTATTGTTTATATGCACAGGTAATCCTTAGTTGGGTCAGCGCTAAGAAGAACTCGGGAAAGGGCACACCACTGTTATATTACATATTGGACTCTTTAATAGTAATAGTTATATTTGGGTTAAATTTTATGTAATAAGGCCGTTTTAAGCTTTATCTTTAATTGGGGAATTTATTTAAAACGGTTTATATCTGATAGCGGTAGTACTCGGGTTTTAAAAATAAAAATGTTTTTCAACTATCATCCTACGCAACTTGTTTTTAAAAGCTTCTGTGATGAGCAATGTTTTAAAATGTAAGGACGATTTGGTCTGAGACATGTTTTGCTAAACGAATCGGTATTTTTGGCAAGAAATAAAATTACATCAGCTTTTCATAAGGACCTCAGCGAGGCTTAAAAGAATGGACCTTTTCAATAGAGCTATGTTTTACAAAGTCCACTCCAATATGGCACCACAGATTTGGGCATAACGTCTAGGTTGGGTTTGAGGTGTTACCATTTTAGTTTTCTATCAAAAAACAGGTCCATCTCTTTCATCAAATCTTGAAGTTCAAATTCTAAAAACTCTTCTCGAAACATGATTTATTGATGGAAAAGAAAAGAGTTTAAAGATAAAAATGAGTACCTTACGAGTACAAACCTCACGTTTCACTCGCAAAGAAAACAAAGATGGCACTCCACTCGTGTTTGCACTCAAGATTGACCTTTCAACACTCTACTGATCTCACAACTCACTCTTGCCTTTTTTCGCTCACATTTGCCTCTCTAAGTTCTCAATGGACTACTTAGACAAATCAACAATTGTTGTGGAATCGGCTTGAAATTTTGATGTTCAATTTTGGGTAGGAAATGATGTTAGGACAAAGGGTAGGCTAGAAAACAAAGATGAAAAGGTTTACAAATGATAGGTAATGAATGGATTGAGTCGGGCAGCAAATACATTACCAAGCTAGCTTCTTCTTTTTTTTTTTTTTTTAATTTCCAACGAATTTGTATTCCTAAAAATTGATATTTCACACTTTGAACTTTAATGGATATTGAATTTTTTTTGAATTTTTTTGAATTTTTTTCAAATTACAATACCGTAATGCTAAAAATGTCGATACTTACTTCAAGTTCACTAGCTCTGATACCAAATGATACGAACTCGGTTGATGTGGCTTTGAGTCGTATGTGTGTGCCTAATCGAGAAATTGAGTAAGTTTGATTCGTTTAAAGAAAAAGGCTGAAAAGGGATAGAAGAAAGGTTCAAAGAATGTTTAGGGAAGGGATGGATAGGTTTAGCTAAGGCAAAGGTCGGACCAACAATATGAAAGATTGTTGACCCAAGTCTTACAAACTATTTATAAGCATTATTATGACTATTCAAATTCAATATTCATATTAGCTATTAACCAAATATTAAAATTCGGTTATAACTCTTAATAGGCAACCAAAGAGTCATGTCTTTTCACTTGATTCATGCATAGCTGAAAAGTCATGCCTCTTCACTTGATGAAGGCTTAATGGTCCATGAAATGTGCTGCTTGATGTCCCTTTATTTTCTCCTTATCCAAATGCTTTAATGCTTGTGTGTTCATCTCTTAATTGACACCATAACTAGCTTTGAGTGCATGAAACCGATCAGACTTGAAGAGTCACTCTTGGTCCATTTGAAAAGTCACCATAATGAGCTTTGAGTGCTTCAATACCCACCAAAAACGTTCCAAATATGTACCAGCAATTAAGTGACCAAATGCACACTCTTTTATGCCAAAACTAGACATCCAATTGAATGTGTCAGTATTTGATTTTTCTTGGCAAATGAACAACCCTTCTTGTAGCTATGCGACCAACCTTTTGGACTTTCCTACAACAATCACACAATTAATTTATTTAAGAAAAATGAAACACAGTATAACTTAAGCACTAAAAAAATAACAGCCAAATTAAATAACATACTTATATAAACAAACTCAAACATATTTAACAACTAAGATGCTTAAATGCTTGGTTTAATTAAGATGTAAACTAAATGAACAATGAATTACTTAATGCCTGACTTTATTAAAAGATGCAAACTTTAACTAACACGGGAGTTACATAATGCATGACTTTATTAAATGCATAACACATAATGCATGTCATAATTAAAAGATGTAGATCAATAATGCAAGAAATTAATTAAAGATGCATTTAATAAACAAGACATAATTAAAGACTCATATTATAATAACTAAAGTAACTAAAATAAATAAACCGAAGTCTTTATTCCAGTAACCAAATTAACAAACTAGAATTAAAAGCTTCATTTTGCACTTGGGCCCCTCGAGTTTGGGCGCCAATCTCGATGTCGTCAAATTATTTCAAAACATGATGTAGCTGGGGTCACATCAGTGACACTCTGAAATGGTTCCCTCTTAAAGAGGGAGGGCATGCAAGTAACCCACATTCTTGCCGGACCCTTTTTGGTTCTCAGGATTTTGGAAACGATTCTATCAGGTTCATGAGCAAAGGATTTCGTGACTTTAAAAGATTCTTCACGAGCAAAATGCCCGATTTGAGGACAAATCATCTTCAAGAGGGAGGGTATGATACGGCCTAGGCTGAATCATGTTTCGATACAACTCGAAGACACCAAGATTGACCTAAAAACAAGGGGCCCAAGTGCAAAATGAAGCTTAATTTTAGCTCAACGAGCTCAATCTTAGTTTTCCCCAGTTTATCTAGCTCGCTCCTAGCTCATTGAGCTCAATTCTATCTCATTTTAATTAATGCATTTTAGTTGCTGGAATAAAACATTACTTATGATTTAGTTATTTTTAGTTAATTATAGTTGAGTCTTAAATATGCCTTAAGTCTATTAATGCATGTTAATTAGTACAGCATTTTAATGTGCCTTAAGTTTAATTAATATGTTATAATAAGTACAGCTTTTTAATGTGTCTTAGATTAAGATATCTTAATTGTGTCTAAAGTTTAGACAAATAAAATGGAGTCTAAATTGTGTCTTAATGTTGCATTAAACCAAGTATTAATTTGTCTTGTAGGCTGTTCACCTTGGAGGCTAAATATGCATGTAAACTGAAGATACAATGGGCCGAATTTAAGGAGATACATGCATATATGAATTTAAAAGAAGTCTCCATTCATGTTCACATGTGTGACCGATTGGTGTCCCAAGAGTGATCCTTCAATTAACCAAATGCATGAACACAGAAGCTACTAGAACCTTTCAAGAATCAGCTTCAATGAAGGTGCATTGTGACTAATCACATGGATGCTCAAATTCATGTCATGTGCATTTCTTAAAGATGAAAGAATGTGGTTGTTCATTATATTCATGCATGAAATTAATCAAGAGGGATGATTCTGTCCATCCATGCACTCCAAAGGGGCTTGTATGGTTTTAATGGCACAAATTGAATTCACAAGGCACATGCCTCAAGTTCATGAACAAGTAGCTCAATTAATTCAGCAGTGTACCAACACATACATGCAACGAAATTAAGGAATGAATCAGCTCAATGCAAACTGGCCATTTATGTGTTCAAGACACAATTAAAGCTTCAATTAGAGGTGATGCTCCAAGCATCTAAAATTCGATAGAATCATTTGGGTGGCTATTAGAGTGCCCAAGTTTCCATTTAAAGTCCAAAACTATTCGGCTATTCAAGGCAACCCCTTAAAGGTTGTTCACATCTCTTGGCTGATCATAATCAGCTCCATTCATCTCATCTTGCACTTCAATTAATCAAGCTCGCCTAGGAAGTATTAATGGACGCTTTGGAAGGTTCAAGGAAGTTTCCAGCTAGCTTATGTGCTGAGCTATAAATATAAAGCTCATTAGTTGTAATGGGGACTTTTGATACTTTTATGAATGTTTATAACATTTGTGAGTTATTCAAATCTCTTATTTCGTTCAAAACTCAAGTAGACTTACCTAGCTTGCTAGTGGCGTCTTTCTTGTTTCTTTAAACATATCACTCAATCCCGAGTGTGGCATTCACCCATTGATACCTTTGGTTCCTTTCTCTTTATAGATAGTGGGTCAAGGTCCTTTCTATTAACTTTCCATCACCTTAGGAGTCTTATAAGATTTGGGTCAATACTTTAACATATTACTAGTTCTTTCTTGATTCTTAAGCCTAACTTCCATTCAATTATCATCAACATTTATTTTCTTTATTTCATTCTTTAGTCGAACCTTAGCTTATCATATCTGTAACACCCCAAACCCGGCCCGGACGTTATGACCAGATCCGGTGTGTCACATTGAAGTGTTTTATCGAAAACCTTGTTTTCATTGAAAACCCTTCCTTAAAATGAAAAACCTTAATTACTTTGTAAAGTCTCTTTTTAGTTGCGGAAGCTTTATCCAAGAGATAAGATTTATGAAAACTTGTCATTTAAAATAGAGTTGCGAAAACGTAGCATTTTAAAAAAACTATGGTTTAGGAAACTCATGTTTAACTTCTCACAAACATAATGCATAAAAATAATAATCCTAATTTGAACAAAAACCAGAGGGAGGACCTTATTACATTCCAGTTTGAAATAACTTAATAACTAGAAACTATATGTTTTAAAAAAACAAGTCCAAGTCGTCTTGCTAGCTGGCCACTTCAAAGTCCCTCCAACCGTCGAACCTTCTACTAAGCATCACCTGAGAAAAATAAAATAGGGGGTGAGTTTTCAAAAACTCAATGTGTACACCCTCGAAAAGTCCTAAGCAATCATCAATCACCATAATGTCATACATGCAATGCAGTGCAACCCACCCTAATAATCCAACTGCTACACACGTCCCCCGGTACACATCATGTGGGCACATACCCATTGCCACACATTAACCTTATGACACATTCACGGTCGCAATTAACTAATTAAGTTTTATGTCTGTTTAAGCAGTTTCATATACTAGGCCCATAACCCCCTTACAAAGCCCAAACAAGTCTACATACATGTATATGGCCCACTAGGCCCAATCTCATTCATATGACCCATTGGGCCCAAATCACATTCGTATGGCCCATTAGGCCCAAATCGCATACATAGTCATGCTTTCATACAATTTCTCATCACTTAGTATCAAGTTGCCAATTTTACCTATTATGGGCCCGATCAAGTTGCCAATTTTGCCTGTTATGGGCCCTACAACCCATCAAGCCCATTTAGCCCACTCTGGCCTGGTTGGCCAATACACGGCCCAAGTCCATGGTATCGCCCATGGGGTGTAACACCCCTATCCCGTAACCGTCACCGGAATAGGACGAGACATCACCAGAAATTAGGAATCGAATCAGAACAGTAAAACTTTGAACCTTTTCTTAAATAAAAGATCATTTATTTATATAACTAATAGACACAAACAAAGATCGAATTTAAAACTTATAAAAGTAAACTTCCATAAGATGCCATATTCGCATGGCTTATATACAATAGTCAAAATATCATTCTATTTATAGTCTATCCTATACATGCCATAAGCTAAGTCCAAATCACATGATTACTACAATAGTAGATAGTGTGACGAAGTGCTGACGATCCCCGAGCTAATAGTAAGAGTCAACGATCTACAAAAATAAATAGAGAAACATAACATTCAAAGTAAGCTTTCATAAGCTTAGTAAGTCTTAAGCAATTTAAACAGTTGAACTTAAAAACAAACCAAATGTTCGAAATCACATAACACTTTCTGAGTACAATACTATTTGGCTGATTATGCACAATCACATATCATTTTACTCCGTTTACACTCAAACTCATATAAACATAGTATTTACAAGCTTCCGGATTAACTTTAATTCTTTCAAATTTCACTAGTGTATCATTTCTTACCCACACTTACTTTCAACATTCATAGTTAAATAGCATATCAAAAACTATCTTGTAACTTTGCATAATAACTGAATGCACACATATACAAATATACATATGAATTTACAACATCTTCTCATATGCTTCTCATTACACATTCTTAATTCCCGTCAGATCAATCTCACATATAATATATATATATCACATACCTGAATCACTTAATGTGTAATGCGAGTTCAATTTATCATCTTAGCATAGGATCTTGTAGTCATATACTTTATCTGTGACAGCCTTAAAATGACCCTAGTCGAAATGTGGTTTCGGGACCACAAAACCAAGGCATAAAAATAATTTAATATTTATTTTATTGCCTATAATGTGTGTTAACTCATGTGTGATATTTTTTATGCTTTGATTTAGAATTATAGATGTGAATTTCACTAGAAAGGACCTAGTAATAAACTTTGAAAGTATGAGGGAAATGTGTGATGACTAATTAAAGGATGCATGCAAAACAATGGACTTGCATGTCAAATTTCCCCCCCCATAGCTAGTGGCCGGCCATGACAAGGATTTATGGGCAAAAATCATGTCATGAAACATGTTTGGTAAATGGGTTATGATGGAAAGAATAAAATAAGGGTATGGAATAAACAATTAATGTTAGTAGATGAGAAACAAAAAAAAAAAAGTGTCCATCTTCCTCCATAGCTTGGCCGAATGTCCTAAAGGAAGAAAGAAAAAAATTTTGTTCATCTCTTTTCACTCTCTTGTTGGCCGAAAATACTAAGGTTAAGGAAGGAGTTTTGCTTCATACTTGGTTTGGAAGAGGATTAGGAAGAGGTTGGCTAAACTTGCATCAAGATTAAGGTATGTTTGAGGTTCATGCATGTTTTAGTTGCTAGCTTAATGTTCTTGTTAGCCCATGGTTCAAATCCTTGTTATGTCATGGGAATGAAATTCGCCAAAGTGAATGTGGTGTTAATGCCATTGCATGTTAAATAACAAGCTTGAAAGTGATACATGTGATGGAGGATTGAAGATTCTTAGATTTTCTTTTAGCATTTTTTGAATGAGATACTAAGTTCTTTGTTTCACCATGACCAAATTGAAATGGTGTGGTGTTGTGGTATTCGCCATGATATATCCATAAGTATAATTCATGCATGTTGCATGGTAAGTAAGATTTAAGCTTTGGAAATGTGTATATATTTGGATATAAGCCACTTGAGAATTCGGCCCTTGCACCTACATGAATATATGTTTGCACATGATGGATTGGTATGACATATATACTAATTCAAAGTGTATATTTGCTTGTGATGATGTGTTGATTATGAAGTAAATAAGAGATGTGCAATGAATTACGATATGTAATGTGTTAGTAGTAAAATGTATGCTGTTTTTTTTTTTTTGTGTGGTATTAAGTGTATATTCGCCACATGAGGGGTAATTAGTGTGCATGCATTCGGTTTGAGGCAAGCATATTGATGCCTATTCTTGGCTTAGAAAATTGGCTAAGAGGAATATTAACTAATGTGTTGAGTTCGATTTATGATTTCGTACATATACAACTTTGATGCCTAATGTATATAAGGGCCAAGTACTTTGAACTTCACGTTGATGTTTGAATGTATTGAATTGCTTGTTGTGATGTAAAATGTGCATGACCATTGTGTATTTAAGCTAAAGGATGGCCATATGACCATTTACACTCCTTGTCATATTCGCCATAAGCTATCATGATGAGATTTTAATAAGTTAAATTTGTGTAAATTAGCTCAAGAGCAAAGGGAGCTAAATCCGATAAAGGGAAGGAAAAAGTAGTTGAATAGCCGTCGAAATCGCTCGACAACATCCAAGGTAAGTCTTGAGTGATGACCCTACTTGAATTATATCAAAATTATGCTCCTTGTTTGTGTGGCCATTGAGCCGAAATAGTAAAGGTTGATAGATATTTTGTGTTAGAGCTTTAGTAACGAAAATGAACTATGGACGTGTCTTGAATATTGATATATATGTAAGTGAACATTGGAAATATATCCGGCTAAGACCGAAGGCATTCGTATGCGAGTTGATATATCCGGGCTAAGACCGAAGGCATTCGTGCGAGTTGATATATCCGGGCTAAGACCAAGGCCTTTGTGCAAGTCACCAAATCCGGGTTATGACCGAAGGCAATCGTATGAGTCGCTATATCCGGTTAAATCCGAAAGTATGTGATTCGAAGTGAGCAATCTTGCTGTGAAAATTTCAGCTTATACACTTGTGAAAATTCCAGCAATGAGGTATGTTTGTATGTGCTTGTACTAATTGAATTCTTACAAGTAAGTATCGCTAAGTTGATAAACGAGCTACCGGCCTTGGGCTAAGTTGTTCTTTTGTGTATGAACATAAGGGTCGGTGATGTGAAATAAGTATGAGTATGGGAATGTGAATTAGTAAAGTGGTTTAATTAGCCATGTGAATAAAATACCTTAGTCAAAGCTGATTTCATTGCTTGAGACTTACTAAGCATTAAAATGCTTACCCGTTGCTTTGGCTCTCTGTTTTATAGGTTTCGCTCGTTAGCTATCGGATTCGGGATCAAAGAAGTCGAAGTCATCCACACTATCGAAGCCCCATTTTGGTACAAATTTTGGTTGAACTTTGAAATGGCATGTATAGGACCATCCTTTGTTGAAGGTCATGTACCTTCCGGTTTGTGTAAACTTGGATAGCCATGCGAAAATGGCTATATATCGTTTTAGCATAGAACTATAATCGTTTGTATGTTGACCCTTATGAGGTATGGAATTATTTTGAAACGATTAGCCATTGGAATGGTTAATCATGATCACGCTTTGTGCTATGTATGTAAAAAGGGCCAATTGAATCATGGAAAGTATGAAATAGGTAAAGCCTACTAAAGGCAGATGCTGACAGCAGCAGTGACGTGGATGTGAAAAATCACTAAAAATAGTAGGAATGGTATTAAATAGCAAATAAATTATGTAAGTGTACCTTGATGAATCTACTTTCATATGGAAGAAACGAAATGGTCATATGAGTTATAAGTTAACAGATTTTAAAGTTCTTGTGAAATAGGGCCAGAACGGTTTCTGGATCCCCTGTTCCAACTTTGGAAAATCATTGTAAATTAACCAGAGATAATTAGGAGTCATTCCATATATGTGTAGATTCCTCTCTGAGTCTAGTTTCTATAGAAACAAACGGCATTAGTATTGAAGCCCTGTACAGGGAGATATCCAATTCGTAACGCACAAAGGTCAGTGTAGTCGATCCCTACAACAGGCGAGACTTTAACTAATAAACTGTACTAATTGGCTCGACCAAAATTCTAGAAAAAATATGTAGATGGACATATGAGTCTAGTTTCAGGAAAAATTTACGGAACTGATTTTCGAGTTGTAAAACTCAAGTTATGAATTTTGGAGCGACTAGTACTCAGATTGGCAGCTTGTCTGAAAATTGTCAATAAGTGGGTTGAAGTGCTGTTAACACCTCGCGTTCGACTCGTGACGGTCTCGGGTTCGGGTGTTACAATTTTATTGGTATCAGAGCTACGGTTTAGTCGATTCTAGGACTACCGTAATGCGTTTGGGGTCTAGCTATACATGCCATTTCATGTGATTATATGATAGTGTGGTGATTTCTGACGTTTGAACTTGTGTTTATTTATAGTAATGGATCCCGATCCCAACCGAGCGATAGCTGATGATGTGGAGAGTGTGGCGCCTGCTCCCGCACAAGGGACAGCGCCGGCGGACTCTCAACCTGTTGCTACAATCCGAATGACGAGGCTAGACAAGCCTTTTATAGCGTGATGAATGATTGGTTCAACCAATACATTCGAACTAATACGGCTGTTCCACAACCTCCATTCCCAACAAACACAGCCCCCGCACCTACAATGCCTCCGGTAATTGACCAAATAAGGTCGAATAAGCCCCCAGTTGATAGAATCCGAAAACATGGGGCTACTGAATTTAAAGCTACGGATAGTGATGATGCCGAGCAAGCGAATTTTGGTTGGACAACACGATCCGGTACTCGATGAGCTATCTTGTACACCGATGAATGCCTAAAGTGTACCATCTCCTTGCTACGTGATTACGCCTACTATTGGTGGAGTACTCGACTTGTTGTGCCCCCATGAACAAGTAACTTGGGAGTTCTTCCAAACCGAGTTTGGAAAAAGTATATCATCGAGATTTATGGACCAAAACGAAAGGAATTTCTCGAACTTAAACAAGGTTCCATGTCGGTTACCGACTATGAGCGAAAATTCGTGAGGCTTAGCCAGATGCTGCGAGAATGCATTTCTTGAAGGCGTGATGTGTAAACGCTCAAGATGGACTGAATGATGAGATAAAGCTGTATGTTGGCATTTTGGAAATCCGAGAGTTTGTGACTCTCGTCGAGCGCGATGCAAAGCCGAGGAGTTTAGTATGGAGAAAAGGAAAGCGAAGCGGGAGCAAGGGAGTTTCAGAAGAGGTATTCGGGAAGCCCTTCCAACATCATCAAAGAAACTTAGAGATGGCTTAGGCCGATCTAGAGACACCGGGCTTTTCTAGACGAGATCGCGATCGACCCCTGTGACCACACGAATCACTTCGATCGCCATGAGTGGGAATGATCGACGAGAGAGGACGAGTGCGAGATTGTGGCAAATGGCATTTTGGAAGCTGTAGATTCCGTGACCGCTCTGTTACAAGTGTGGATCAGTTGACCACTTCATTAAAGATTGCCCGAGGTTGTGCGAGCAGAATGTAGATCGGAGTGGGAAACCGGTACTACCACCGCTCGAGGTAGACCATCCGGAAATACGGGCAAGGCTAGTGGTGGTCGAGAGGATCTAGAGATGTTGCGACCAGATCCGAGGCTCGCGCTCAGCTAGGACTTATGCTATACGCACGCGAGGATGCCTCCTCGCCGGATGTTATTCTGGTACTTTCACTCTCTTTGATACTAATGTGATTGCTTTGATTGACCACGGTTCTACTCATTCTTATATATGCGAAACCTTAGCATCCAAAGAAGACTTTGCCTATTGAGTCTCATCGAGTTCGTAATTCGGTGTCAAATCCTTTGGGTCGTTATGTGTTTGGTCGACAAAGTGTGTAAGAAATGCCCCTAGTAATTCGAGGTACTGCTTTTCCGCGGACTTGATGCTTTTGCCGTTCGATGAATTTGATGTTATTCTTGGGTTGGATTGGTTGACCGTGCATGATGCGGTTGTGAATTGCAAAAGCAAGACTATTGATTTGAGATGCATAAACAACGAGATGATCCGAGTTGAGTCTACGAACTTGAAGGGGTTGCCGGTGTAATATCATCAATGTTGGCCCGAAATATGTAAGAAAAGGGTGTGAAGCATACCTTGCGTATGTACTTGATGATAAGGAGTTAGGAATAGAACCCAAATCTGCTGCGGTGGTTTGTGAATACCGGACGTTTTCCGAAGAATTGCGGGTTTGCCACTGTTCGGGAGATAGAGTTTGGCATTGAGCTTGTACAGGACCACACCGATTTCGATAGCTCCATATCGTATGGCACCAACGGAATTAAAGGAGTTGAAAGCTCGGTTGGAAGAGTTGATGGATAGAGGTTTTGCTCGCCTTGAGTTTTTCACCTTGGGGTGCACCGGTGTTGTTTGTGAAAAGAAGGACGGAACCATGAGGTTGTGCATCGACTATCGTCGACTTAATAAAGTGACAATAAAGAACAAGTATCCGTTACCACGTATCGATGATTTGTTCGATCAATTGAAGGAGCCTCGGTGTTCTCAAAATAGATTTGAGATCGGGCTATTATCGATTCTTGAATCCGAGATTCGGACATACCCAAAACCGCCTTGAGCGAGATATGGTCACTACGAGTTCTTAGTGATGCCGTTTGGGCTCACTAATGCCCTCGCGGTATTTATGGATTTGATGAATCGGATCTTCAGATCATATTTGGATCGGTTCGTAGTTGTGTTCATCGACGACATCTTGGTCTATTCAAGAGATGAGACCGAACATGCGAGCACCGAGATTAGTGTTGCAAATTTTACGGGATAAGCGGTTATATGCTAAGTTTAGCAAGTGTGAGTTCGGTTAGAGAGGTTAGCTTCTTGGGTCACGTGGTATCTGATCGGGTATTCGAGTCGACCCAAGCAAAATTTCAGCCATACTTAGCTGAAACCTCCAAGAAATATTACCGAGGTTCGAGCTTTTTGGGACTTGCGGTTACTACCGACGGTTTGTAAAAGGATTCTCGATGATAGCCACACCCATGACTTAAACCGCTTGAGAAAGATGTCAAGTTTGAATGGACGGAAAAGTGTCGAAAAGTTTTGACCAATTGAAAACTCATTTGACGGAAGCTCAAAGACTAGTACGGCCGAATCGGCAAAGAGTTTGTCATCTATAGTGACGCCTCCCTACTTGGGTTAGGTTGCGTATTGATGCAAGAAGGTCGAGTTGTGGCCTATGCGTCGAGACAATTAAAGCCACATGAGAAAAATTATCCGACCCATGATCTCGAATTGGTCGCCATCGTATTCGCCTTAAAGATATGGCGACATTACTTATTTGGTGAGAAGTGCCATGTGTATTCGGATCACAAAAGTCTCAAATATTTGATGACTCAAAGAGACTTAAATCTGCGACAAAGACGTTGGCTCGATTTGTTAAAGGATTATGAGCTGGTCATTGACTATCACCCGGAAAGGCTAATGTGGTTGCGGATGCCTTAAGCCGAAATCACTGTTTGCTTTCTGACGATGAATGTACACTTGTCTATCCTACCCGACAATGTGTTAGTAGCCGAATTAACACCAAACCATTGTTGACTCATCAAATTCGTGAAGCTCGAAAGTTGATGAGGAGTTGCGTGCAAAACGCAATTTGAGTGTGTTCGAACAAGGAATCGGAGTTTCAAATTGATGATGACGATTGTTTGAGGTTCGAAGTCGTTTGTGTGTTCCAAAGAATTCGAACTTATTTCGATAATTCGAACGAAGCTCATTGTAGCCGAATGGCAATCCACCCGGAGTACGAAGATGTACAATGAGTTGAAACGTCGGTTTTGGTGGCATGGTATGAAACGAGACATCTCCGACTTTGTTGCAAGATGTTTAATATGTCAACAAGTGAAAGCGGAGCATCAAGTGCCTTGAGGTTACTTCACCGATCACGATACCCGAGTGGAAATGGGATCGAGTCACAATGGACTTTGTGTCCGGATTGCCGTTGTCGACAAGTAAGAAGGATGCAATTTGGGTTATTATTGATAGACCGACTAAGTCGGCTCACTTTACCCCATGCGTATGGATTTTCATTGGATAAACTAGCTGAATTGTACGTTTTCGTTGTGAGATTACACGGGTACCGATTTACATTGTGTCGGATAGAGATCCGAGGTTCACCTCGCGATTTTGGAAGAAATTACAAGAAGCATTGGGCACCAAGTTGCATTTCAGACCGCCTTTCACCCCAAACCGATGGTCAATCCGAGCGTATAATTCAGATACTTGAGGATATGTTGAGATGTTGCATCCTCGAGTTCGGTGGTTCGTGGGAGCGGTACCTACCTTTGATTGAATTCGCCACAACAATAGTTTTCAATCAAGTATTAAGATGGCGCCTTACGAGGCTTTGTACGGCGTAAATGCCGTACACCATTGTTTTGGACCGAGCTCGGTGAGAACAAAATTTTGGAGTGGATTTGATTAAAGATGCTGAGCAGAAAGTAAAAGTAATCCGTGAAAATCAAGATAGCCTCCGATCGTCGAAATCGTATGCGGATTTGAAACGAAAGGACATTGAGTATCGGTGGGAGATAAAGTGTTTCTTAAAGTTTCGCAGTGGAAAAGATACTCAGATTCGGCCGTAAGGGCAAGTTGAGCCGAGATTCATTGGGCCGCTGAAATCTCCGAACGAGTTGGCCCGATTGCGTATCGTTTGATCTTGCCCCCTGAACTTGAAAAGATTCACAACGTCTTCCATGTTTCAATGCTTCGACGCTATAGATCTGATCCGTCGCACGTAATTAGTCCATCAGAGGTTGAAATTCAAGCCGATATGAGTTATGAAGAAGAACCGATTCAGTATCCTAGCTCGTGAAATGAAAGAGTTGCGAAACAAAAAGGTTCCGCTAGTGAAAGTGTTATGGCTCAAACACGGGATAGAAGAAGCTACTTGGGAACCCGAGAACTCTATGAAAGAGCAATATCCAAACCTATTTACCGGTAAGATTTTCGGGACGAAAATTTCTAAAGTGGGGAGAGTTGTGACACCTTAAAATGACCCTAGTCGAAATGTGGTTTCGGGACCACAAAACCAAGGCATAAAAATAATTTAATATTTATTTTATTGCCTATAATGTGTGTTAACTCATGTGTGATATTTTTATGCTTTGATTTAGAATTATAGATGTGAATTTCACTAGAAAGGACCTAGTAATAAACTTTGAAAGTATGAGGGAAATGTGTGATGACTAATTAAAGGATGCATGCAAAACAATGGACTTGCATGTCAAATTTCCCCCATAGCTAGTGGCCGGCCATGACAAGGATTTATGGGCAAAAATCATGTCATGAAACATGTTTGGTAAATGGGTTATGATGGAAAGAATAAAATAAGGGTATGGAATAAACAATTAATGTTAGTAGATGAGAAACAAAAAAAAAAAGTGTCCATCTTCCTCCATAGCTTGGCGAATGTCCTAAAGGAAGAAAGAAAAATTTTGTTCATCTCTTTTCACTCTCTTGTTGGCGAAAATACTAAGGTTAAGGAAGGAGTTTTGCTTCATACTTGGTTTGGAAGAGGATTAGGAAGAGGTTGGCTAAACTTGCATCAAGATTAAGGTATGTTTGAGGTTCATGCATGTTTTTAGTTGCTAGCTTAATGTTCTTGTTAGCCCATGGTTCAAATCCTTGTTATGTCATGGGAATGAAATTCGCCAAAGTGAATGTGGTGTTAATGCCATTGCATGTTAAATAACAAGCTTGAAAGTGATACATGTGATGGAGGATTGAAGATTCTTAGATTTTCTTTTAGCATTTTTTGAATGAGATACTAAGTTCTTTGTTTCACCATGACCAAATTGAAATGGTGTGGTGTTGTGGTATTCGCCATGATATATCCATAAGTATAATTCATGCATGTTGCATGGTAAGTAAGATTTAAGCTTTGGAAATGTGTATATATTTGGATATAAGCCACTTGAGAATTGGCCCTTGCACCTACATGAATATATGTTTGCACATGATGGATTGGTATGACATATATACTAATTCAAAGTGTATATTTGCTTGTGATGATGTGTTGATTATGAAGTAAATAAGAGATGTGCAATGAATTACGATATGTAATGTGTTAGTAGTAAAATGTATGCTGCTTTTTTTTTTTTTTGTGTGGTATTAAGTGTATATTCGCCACATGAGGGGTAATTAGTGTGCATGCATTCGGTTTGAGGCAAGCATATTGATGCCTATTCTTGGCTTAGAAAATTCGCTAAGAGGAATATTAACTAATGTGTTGAGTTCGATTTATGATTTCGTACATATACAACTTTGATGCCTAATGTATATAAGGGCCAAGTACTTTGAACTTCACGTTGATGTTTGAATGTATTGAATTGCTTGTTGTGATGTAAAATGTGCATGACCATTGTGTATTTGAGCTAAAGGATGGCCATATGACCATTTACACTCCTTGTCATATTCGCCATAAGCTATCATGATGAGATTTTAATAAGTTAAATTTGTGTAAATTAGCTCAAGAGCAAAGGGAGCTAAATCCGATAAAGGGAAGGAAAAAGTAGTTGAATAGCCGTCGAAATCGCTCGACAACATCCAAGGTAAGTCTTGAGTGATGACCCTACTTGAATTATATCAAAATTATGCTCCTTGTTTGTGTGGCCATTGAGCGAAATAGTAAAGGTTGATAGATATTTTGTGTTAGAGCTTTAGTAACGAAAATGAACTATGGACGTGTCTTGAATATTGATATATATGTAAGTGAACATTGGAAATATATCCGGGCTAAGACCGAAGGCATTAAATGCGAGTTGATATATCCGGGCTAAGACCGAAGGCATTCGTGCGAGTTGATATATCCGGGCTAAGACCGAAGGCCTTTGTGCAAGTCACCAAATCCGGGTTATGACCAAGGCAATCGTCTTGAGTCGCTATATCCGGTTAAATCCGAAAGTATGTGATTCGAAGTGAGCAATCTTGCTGTGAAAATTTCAGCTTATACACTTGTGAAAATTCCAGCAATGAGGTATGTTTGTATGTGCTTGTACTAATTGAATTCTTACAAGTAAGTATGCGCTAAGTTGATAAACGAGCTACGGCCTTGGGCTAAGTTGTTCTTTTGTGTATGAACATAAGGGTCGGTGATGTGAAATAAGTATGAGTATGGGAATGTGAATTAGTAAAGTGGTTTAATTAGCCATGTGAATAAAATACCTTAGTCAAAGCTGATTTCATTGCTTGAGACTTACTAAGCATTAAAATGCTTACCCGTTGCTTTGGCTCTCTGTTTTATAGGTTTATTTCGTTAGCTATCGGATTCGGGATCAAAGAAGTCGAAGTCATCCACACTATCGAAGCCCCATTTTGGTACAAATTTTGGTTGAACTTTGAAATGGCATGTATAGGACCATCCTTTGTTGAAGGTCATGTACCTTCCGGTTTGTGTAAACTTGGATAGCCATGCGAAAATGGCTTATATACGTTTTAGCATAGAACTATAATCGTTTGTATGTTGACCCTTATGAGGTATGGAATTATTTTGAAACGATTAGCCATTGGAATGGTTAATCATGATCACGCTTTGTGCTATGTATGTAAAAAGGGCCAATTGAATCATGGAAAGTATGAAATAGGTAAAGCCTACTAAAGGCAGATGCTGACAGCAGCAGTGACGTGGATGTGAAAAATCACTAAAAATAGTAGGAATGGTATTAAATAGCAAATAAATTATGTAAGTGTACCTTGATGAATCTACTTTCATATGGAAGAAACGAAATGGTCATATGAGTTATAAGTTAACAGATTTTAAAGTTCTTGTGAAATAGGGCCAGAACGGTTTCTGGATCCCCTGTTCCAACTTTGGAAAATCATTGTAAATTAACCAGAGATAATTAGGAGTCATTCCATATATGTGTAGATTCCTCTCTGAGTCTAGTTTCTATAGAAACAAACGGCATTAGTATTGAAGCCCTGTACAGGAGATATCCAATTCGTAACGCACAAAGGTCAGTGTAGTCGATCCCTACAACAGGCGAGACTTTAACTAATAAACTGTACTAATTGGCTCGACCAAAATTCTAGAAAAAATATGTAGATGGACATATGAGTCTAGTTTCAGGAAAAATTTACGGAACTGATTTTCGAGTTGTAAAACTCAAGTTATGAATTTTGGAGCGACTAGTACTCAGATTGGCAGCTTGTCTGAAAATTGTCAATAAGTGGGTTGAAGTCTGTTAACACCTCGCGTTCGACTCCGGCGACGGTCTCGGGTTCGGGGTGTTACATTATCAAATTCACTAACACTTGGCCTGCGAGGTATAAAACCCAAACATAACACCAGCACGAAGCCTACGGGACTTTAAACTCAGATATAATACCAGCACTAGGCCTGTGGGATTTAACCCGGATATAATACCAGCACGAAGCCTGCGGGATTTAACCCGGATATATTACCAGCACGAAGCCTACGGGATTTAACCCGGATATAATTCCAGCATATAGTCTGCAGGTCTTTAAACCCGGATACACATCAAATATCACATTCAACATATCACATTAGTAGTCATTTGCTACATTCGGATATAAGCTCCATATGAACACCATCATTTACATTTCGGTTCAAAAGTCATACATAAATATCACATATCCATTTCACCATTCAAACTTAACCCATAGTGACCATTCGACTATAAGTCATATACATAAATTACTTATCGCACAACTTAATTCAAGTAGAACCAAAAGGTCACAATTCACCTAATATATACATATTGCTCACCAATTCGCACACAACCTTTCAAATTAGCAATTATAAGTTGGTTCCGCACATAGCCCATCCTTATCGATAATTTACGATGGTTTTACCCTTACTCACATATATGACATAGGCATTTTTACCTATGCTTCTCAATTCACATTCATGATTCAATTCCAATCGATTTAACATGCATAAGAACATATCGCATACCTGACCAACTTAATGTATTGAACGAAATTGATTGTCGATTTAACACAAGGTCTCATAGTTGAACATAAAAATGAAACCATTTCTTATATGTTCGATTCACATCAATCATCAAATTCATTTAATTCACATATACTTAATTAGGTTATTTGTACCTGAATAATTTACTTTACGGAATGAATCCACATATCGTATTAGCCCATAGTCTTAAAGCACCACACTTTTAATAGTTTACCTCATCGAAGTTCACATTTAATCACTTTAGTGCCAAGCCATATTTGGCTACCACAAAGGACTAATAATAATAATTTTATACACATCATGGTTTCCTTTAGATATTTAATAATCACAAATCGTGATATCTCTACCAACACATATACGACATAGTTTACTCATTGTAACACTCATTTAGTGCATCAAATTTCCAAATCCAATTCAACTTAAGCATAATAGCCATAATTGGGTTATAGCCTTAAATCATTACATATTCGGCACATTAACTAAATAAAATTTACATTCTCTTCGCCATATTAATTTAACTCTTAGGCATATAAAAAGGAATCAAGCTTAAACACTTAAGAACTTACCTCGAATGTTACCGAATGATTACAATGGCTATTCGATTACTTTCTCTTTTCCCTTATTCGAATTTGTCCCTCTATGCTCTTGAGCTTAAATTCAAAGATTTTAAACTAGTCATTATTCGACTATTCAAGCATCACTTTATAAATATAATATATATATATATATTCAAATTTCACACTTACTGATCATAGTAAGCTTATAAGAAATCAATAAGCAACTCATTAACGAATTTTTTGTTAATGTTTACCACATAATCATAATTTTACTGCAAGCTGTCTTCCTGAGAAATAGTCACTAAATCATTTATAACTGGAGCTACGAAACTCCAAATCAAGTGCCGTTAATTTTTCCTGAAAATAGACTCATATATATTTTATCCATAAAATTTTCAGAATTTTTTGTTTGGCAATTCAATAACATATTTTTCTTAAAGTTTCCCTTGTTTCACTGTTTGACTAATCTAACCACTCTTCACTACAAATCAAAATTCTCATTGTACAGAATTCAAAATATGTTCTAGTTTATTTCATTTGAAACTATACTTATTAAGGAGTCTAAGAATATAAACTTCATCTTATAACAATTTTTGTACAATTTCTAATGATTTTATAAAAACAGAACAGGGGATCTAGAATTCATTTTGACCCTGTCCCACATCACTTCCAATATCTTATTATCAGAAATTATTTTGCTTACATGGTTTCTTTTATAAGAAACTAGACTCATTAAGCTTTAATTACATAATTTATTCAGCTTCTAACTCAACTCCCACAATTTATGGTGATTTTCCAAAATCACTTTACTGCTGCTATCCCAAACAGATTTTTACCAATTCACTCTTTCACACATTCTTTGCATACATATTATTCAAACATGTATATCACCAGTCAATTTCATCATATATATCTATAATTTCAGTTAAGCATAATATCAATACAACACATTGTGCTCAAATCATCATTCAAGTTCAAATCCGGCTAGCACACATATAAACACTAGTAACTAAATATTAACATTTGCATTTCACCATAATAGCCAATTGCCATTAAGAAATTAAACCACAATTATTCAATTTTACCAAGCTTCAACTTAATTTAACTTATAATAGTTCATAACACATTTAAAGCACATACATTACTAAATTTTATCCAAGTCACAATCAGCCATAGTACACCCAACACATTAGCCGATTTCCTACTTAGCATCTAATGCACATATGTGCTTAATTCACCACCTAAGCAGCATGAAACTCCATTACAATCACAATTATTCATTCTTTAAAACTAACATTCAACTATCAATAATTTAGCAAAAACTTAGGTAAATGGCCAAATGCTATATCCTCAACCAAAACTAAAGTTTTTAACATGGGCTATGTAGGAAACTATGTGATTAACTAGATTTTCACAAGACTTTGAAGATAGCACATGAAACATACCTTAATTTTGATGCTAACATAGCCGAAAGTTTGGTCTCTCCTATCCCCCCCCTTTCGGCAATGAAGAACAAAAGTTATCAACCTTGTTCTTTTCACCCACTTACTTATTTCATTATAATATAAAATTGTTATTACATATTATAATACATTTATATATATAAATACATATAAAATTTATAGTTTTTCAATTACTCAACCACATGGCCGGCCACTATAAAAAAAATGACAATTTGACATGCACATCCTTATGCTTTTTAAACCATAGTAATAAGCCATTACATAAATACCTAGCACATTTCTTAAATTTTTCACACAAGTCCTTTTTAATAAAATTCATCTTAATTGGCAAAAGTCAAAGCACCACAAATTCACATATGCATTTTCACACAAATTAAGCACAAAATTTATCATTCAATTATTTTCACGACTCGGTTTAATAGTCCTAAAACCACTTCCCGACTAGGGTGAAATTAGGGCTGTCACATGGGCCCTCTGAAAACCTATCAGTTTCCCCTTACGAGTGTTCACACATAGGCAAGTCTAATGTAGCCAAAATTTCGGCTTTGTCGGCATTTCGACTTTTCAGTATTTCAGGATTTGCCAATCTACTATGTATGTGTAGTGTATGTACACACCTGGTAATAGAACGTGTTGCGATCTCCCTAGCCACAAACCTACAATCGATGTTACTCAACGATTAATCACACATACTTATCGAATACTTTTACCAAAAGCCGAAATCTCACCTTAACCTTACCTGAAACGCCAAGCCTTAATGGATTTTTCTTGCTCACTAATCACGGGCACTTCCCAGATTTGTATTAACCTTATCATTAAAAACATAATGGGTGACTTGTATCCAACATATGTCACCCTTTCCCATTAAAGTCTATTCGGCAAACCCTTACCAAAGTGAAGAACACTTACCAAAGTTTCAACACCTAGGGAGCAAATCGACAGAGATCCAAAAAACCGAGGTTCGATACTAATCCTACCAAAATCGACTCAAAAGGAGTGAGGGACAGCAGTAATCGATACTTAGCAAAACCAACTAAAAGAACAAAACACTTGGAGAGAAAAGTATTGAGTAACAGAAAGAATGGAAAATCGGCACAAAGTAAAGCAGGAAGAACAAAGAATTTCGGCTTTTTGATCCTTGGAGAGAAAAGTGCTTTCTGGTAACAAGGAAAGGGATAATTCGGCATTATCCTGGAATCCTCACATTCGGCACCTATATATAGTCTATAGCCAAATTTCCTATGCCCAAATTCCCAATTTGGCTCCAACTCTTCTTCACTCCTCATCTCCTAATTTTTCTTCCTGATAACTCCCTAATCCCGTCCTCAAATTTCTCCTCTTATCACTCCCCATAGTGTTCATATCCAATGCCACCACTGACCATCTCTTAAGCAAAAATAAATCTTTCTTTTGAGCAAAGAGGGATTTGAACCCCAAACCCCCTTGCCCTGCATGTGACGCCACTTGCCACTCCACTACAAGGCTTTCTTGTGTCCAATTCCTCCTTCATTTATTCAAAAGCTCGCCTACTTGCCATCAGGGTTCTTTTAATTACTAACCTATAATTTCCTTCACCCCTAAGTTCGAAACCAAACCTTAACCAAGACCGATTAACACATTAATAACACTTGACTAGGAATATTAAGTACACTTTTTATCAAAACCAAAATAAAAAAAAGTCGAGAATTCGGGATTTTTGGGGCGTTACAACTCTACCCCCTAAAAAAAATTCATTCTCGAAATTTTACATGATTCAAACAGTTGAGGATATTGATGTCACATCGTTTCCTCAGGTTCATAAGTGGCCCTGTCATCCTTGTGATTACGCCAAAGCACTTTTACTAATGGGACGAACTTCCTTCTTAGTACCTTAACATGACATCCAATTATTTGTATGGGCTCTTCCTCGAAAGTTAGGCCTGGCCTGATGTCAATTTCCTCCACCACCACGACATGTGAAGGATCCGAGCGATACCATCTTAGCATGGGAACATGAAACACATCGTGGATCTGGCTTAGTTCAGGAGGTAATTCCAGCTGATAAGCGACTAGTCCAATCCGCCTCACAACCCGATATGGCCCAGTGAACCTTGGGCTTAGCTTTCCCTTCCATCCAAACCTTAACACCTTCTTCTACGGAGAGACCTTAAAGAAAACTAAGTCCCCCACTGCATACTCTATCTCTTGATGCTTAAGGACAGCATACGACTTCTGCCTATCCAAGGCCTCCTTCAACCGATCCTGAATCAATTTTACCTTATCCTCAGTATTTGCTACTAACTCAGGGCAAATTCTTTGTTCGCCCAATTCTATCCAACATGTTGGAGTTCGACACCTTTGTCCATACAGTGCTTCATATGGAGCCATCCCAATACTTGCTTCATAACTATTATTGTACGCAAATTTAGCTAACGACAAATAGTCTTCCTAGCTACCTCAGAATTCAATTACACACCCTCTCAACATATCTTCAAAAACTTGGATCACCCTCTCCGACTGTTCATCAGTTTGAGGGTGGAATGTCGTACTAACATTCAACCTAGTACCCAACGCCTCATGCAGCTTCTTCCAAAATCGCAAAGTGAAACGTGGGTCCCTATCAGATATTATGGAAACTGGCACTCCATGCAATCTTACAATCTCTGCCACATACAACCTAGCCAGTTTTTGTAACGAGTAATCGGTATGGACCGATACAAAATGGGCAGACTTGGTTAACCGATCCACTATAACCCATATCGGGTCCTTCTTAGTAGGCGTCAAGGATAGCCTACTAACAAAGTCCATAGTAATCCTGTCCCACTTCAAGAGTGGAATCTTTACTGGCTAAAGTAATCCTGAAGGCAACTGATGCTCCACCTTCACCTTTTGACAAACCAAGCATTTACTTACGAACTCCATAACCTCGTGCTTAAGTCCAGGGCACCAATAAAGCTCACGCAAATTCTGATACATCTTATTTTTGCCAGGATGCATAGGATAGAGACTGCTATGTGCTTCCCGCAGAATAGACTGCCTTAGATCATCGTCCTTTGGTATACACATTCTCCCATGGAAACACAACACTCCTTCACTATTTATCCCAAAGTCTAACGTCTCCCTATTCTCTAATTGTCTAAAAAGAGCACCCAAAGTCTCATCCACTAATTGCTTACTCCTTATCTGCTCAACCCACACCGGTTTTACTTGAAGTTCAGCTAACAAACTACCATCATCCAACAAACTTAAACGGGCAAGCATAGCCCTCAAGTCCGACTTAACCTTACAACTCAATGTGTCAGCTACCACATTTGCTTTGCCAGGGTGGTATTCAATTGTACAATCATAATCCTTCAATAATTCCACCCACCTGCGCTGCCTAAGGTTTAGCTCCTTCTGGGTGAGGAGGTACTTCAAACTCTTATGGTCTAAATAAATTATGCACCTCTCTCCACATAAATAATGCCTCTATATTTTTAGTGCAAAGACCACCACGGCTAGTTCCAAGTCATAGGTTGGGTAATTCACCTCGTGAGTCTTAAGTTTCCGTGACGCATACGCAACCACTTTTCCTTCCTGCATCAACACGCAGCCCAAGCCCACATGTGACGCATCACTATAAACCGTAAACTCCTTCCCAGGCTCTGGCTGAATCAACACAGGGGCCTCAGTTAAAACCTTCTTAAGCTTTCCAAAACTCTCTTGCTACTTGTTCGTCCATTCAAATGGTACTCCCTTCCTCAACAACTTAGTTAACAGTGTAGCAATTAATGAGAAGCCCTCAACAAACCTCCTATAATATCCTACCAAGCCTAGAAAACTTCAGATTTCTGACACTGACTTGGGTATTTTCCAATCTAACATTGCTTCAAATTTTCAGGGATCCACCTTAATCCCCTCAACTAACACCACATGCCCTAGAAAAGTAACCTCCCTTAGCCATAATTCGCACTTACTGAATTTGGCATATAGCTGCTTCTCCCTCAAAGTCTGGAACACAATTCTTAAGTGTGCATCATGCTCATCCTTATCTCTTGAGTACACTAAAATGTCATCTATAAATACTACCACGAACCGGTCCAGGTAGGGTTGGAAGACCCAAATCATGAGATCCATGAAAGCGGCAGGTACGTTCGTCAGCCTGAAAGGCATCACCAAGAACTCGTAGTGCCTATAACGAGTTCTAAAAGCCGTCTTAAAAATATCCACCTTCTTAACCCTCAATTGGTGATACCCCGAACGCAGATCAATCTTCAAGAAAATAGAAGCTCTCCTAAACTGATCCAAAAGATCATCGATTCTCGACAGAGGGTACTTGTTTTTAATAGTTAACTTGTTTAACTGCTGGTAGTCAATGCACATTTGCAATGTCCCATCTTTCTTTTTTATGAATAACACCGGTGCTCCCTATGGAGACACACTTGGTCGGATGAATCCTTGATCCAACAATTCCTGAATCTGTGCCTTAAGTTCTACTAATTTCTTCGGTGCCATCCAATAACGGGTGATGGACACCAGAGCTGTACCAGGTAACAACTCATTCTAAATTCTACTTCTCTGCTAGACTGCAACCCTAGCAACTCCTTGGGAAAAATGTCAGGAAATTCTTTAACTGTTCTCAACTCCTCAACAGTAGGGCTCTTAACCTCCATATCGCTAATATAAGCCAAATGGGCTTTGCATCCCTTTTGTACCAACTTTTTAGCCCTTAATGCCGAAATCACATTCTACAGATAATTCTGGCGTTCACCAATCACCACCACTTCCTTATCCTCTGTCGTTCTTAACACCATTCGCTTTGCAGTGCAATCTAAGGTGGCTCAGTGTTTCACCAGCCAATCCATACCCAAGATTAAATCAAACTCACTAAACGGCAGTTCCATCAAATCTGCTAAAATGGTAACCCCTTGGACTACTAAGGGTACCTCCCTAAACAACTTATTCACTCCCACTGACTAACCTAATAGACTTATCATAGTAATCTCATTCGCAGTAATTTCAAATATATCACCCAAAGGTTCAGTCATATTGCGTGCAACATATGAATGCGTTGATCCAATATCAATCAATGTGGTGTAAGGTAACTCATAACTAAAGAACATACCCGTTATCACATCTGGGGCATCCCCGTCTTCTCGGTGAAAAGCAGCATAAACCAAAGCTGGTTGTCTCACCTCAGCATGGCCTGCATTTTTGCCTGGTGCTCCACGTCCACGTCTGTTGCCGTTACCACCCCTAGCCTGCCCACGGCCCCTTGGTGGCAGCTGACCACCCCTTGGTGGTTGAAAACCATCTCGACCCACGACTGGCACCTGGGCTGGCATTTTAGGCCAATTCCTGATCCTATGTTCCATAGATCCACAAGTTAGACAAGCTCCCATCCTCTTCCAGCACTCGCCTACATGACCTTTTCCACAATCAGCACAAGGTGGCACCCCTGGATTAATAGCTGGGGGCCCTGCTCTAACTGGCCCATTAACTCTGGCCCTAGCCCTAGGCCTCTGTCCAACACCAGAAGTCTTAGCCTCCCTTTTATTCTTACCCCTTACTTTTTCCTGATTTAGGCGTTCAGTGTGCTTTACCTCCTCTGCTATCTTTGCTTTCTCAATCAACTCCAAGAAAACTCTCTCCCTTTGTAGAGCTATCAATACTCTGAGGCTATCTCTAAGACCATCCTTAAACCTAACGCAACACTCATAGTCCGTTGCCATCATAGCTCTTGCATACCTACCAAGGAGTAGGAATTCCGCCTCATACTCCGCCATAGATTCATTTCCCTGGGTCAGGTTCAGGAACTCCTACCTTTTAGCATCCACATAACTCGTACCCAAATACCTTTCTTGAAATGCAGTTTTGAAAAACTCCCAAGTGACCTACTCAGGTTGGGTGCCCTCTTTCATCGTCAGCCACCACTTGTAAGCTTATTCCCTAAGTAGTGACATTGCCTCTTTCAACTTTTGTTCAGGTGAACAGTCCAAGTCTTCCATTATCCTTTCTGTGGCCTCCAACCAGTATTCAGCCACGCCCTTAAAGATCTCAGCGCCATTTGATTGAAGTCGCTCCAGAATGGACCCTCAATTTCTGGTGCCATTATTGGTCCCTGCAACCCTTTCCAAAATCCTCAGCATTGCCTGTGACAATGCATCTTCCCCCGCGGCCAGGTCATACGGTCCAGTCTCAGCCGTGGGTGAGGCCAAAGCCTCTTTTATTCCAATATTGGGCATATGGCCCGATGTCGACAATCCAGTCCTAACACTTCTGTGGCCTCGGGCACGGCCTCTTGCACCTCTTCTAGCAATCATTATTGATTCACGTATTTTCTGGATTAGAAATTTTATGAAGTTTTAATTAGTTTCAAAAATTAAACCGATGTTTTATGAAAGTATTAAAAAGAAGGTTGTTTTCGTAAATCCTCTAGAGTTTCAAGATCCTACGAGCTTCAGTTTCAATCTAAAATCCTTAGTATAATTATCTAAAGTAGCCCACTAACTATCTACTGTATATCAAATTAAACAGGCTTAAGAATAAAAGAACTTACTTGGTTCAACGTCGGAGACTCGGTGTGCCGCACAGCAAGATTTTCTTTCCAAAACATTATGACTAAAGATTTAAAAAAAAACCCAACTAATAAGGGCCACTTTGTAGCCCAAGTTTTGCAACCTGGGCTCTGATACCATTAAATGTAACACTCTAAATCTAACCCGGACGTTATGACCAGATCCGGTGTGTCATATTGAAGTGTTTTATCGAAAACCTTGTTTTCATTGAAAACCCTTCCTTAAAATGAAAAACCTTAATTACTTTGTAAAGTCTCTTTTCAGTTGCGGAAGCTTTATCCAAAACATAAGATTTATGAAAACTTGTCATTTAAAATTGAGTTGCGGAAACGTAGCATTTTAAAAAAAATATGGTTTAGGAAACCTATGTTCAACTTCTCACAAACATAATGCATAAAAATAATAATCCTAATTTGAACAATAACCAGAGGGAGGACCTTATTACATTCCAGTTTGAAATAACTTAATAACTAGAAACTATATGTTTTAAAAAAACAAGTCCAAGTCGTCTTGCTAGCTGGCCACCTCGGAGTCCTCCAACCATCGAACCTTCTACTGAGTATCACCTGAGAAAATAAAAAAGGGGGTGAGTTTTCAAAAACTCAGTGTGTACACCCTCGAAGAGTCCTATGCAATCATCAATCACCATAATGTCATACATGCAATGCAGTGCAACCCACCCCAATAATCCAACCACTACACACCAACTCCTTCCCCCGGTACACATCATGTGAGGATATAAATATCAACCTACCCATCTGATACACATCAATGGTAGCCCGGTTGCGGTACTACCTTCACTGCAGCAAGCTGCCAATCACATATTCGACTTAATAGCTGTCGGTGGATCCACGGTTGTCAAGCAACCATGCGATCCTAATATACTTCCTCTGTTCCATAATTCCCAACCCATGTACAACCTAAACAGAATATCATATGTATGCAGCAGATATACATGAACATCCATAAGTCTTACATTCCACACATAGGGGTATTTTAGTCATTTTTGCCCTTAGGGGCATTTCGATAATTTCTCTTGTTATGGGTTTATTACTTACCTTGACTCGTTAACAAGTCCCCGTTGGCTAAAGTGAATAGATACTATGCACTAGGTAGGATTCCAGAGAAGAGGAGGTGAGTCATTAATACCGCTTAAGTACCAAGCTCTCTCTAGATATAATCCTAGACATGCATATACCCATTGCCACACATTAACCTTATGACTCATTCACAGTCGCAATTAACTAATTAAGTTTTATGTCCATTTAAGCAGTTTCGTATACTAGGCCCACAACCCCCTGACAAAGCCTAAACAAGTCTATATACATGTATATGGCCCATTAGGCCCAATCTCATTCATATGGCCCATTGGGCCCAAATCACATTCGTATGGCCCATTAGGCCCAAATCAAATACATAGTCATGCTTTCATACAATTTCTCATCACTTAGTATCAAGTTGCCAATTTTGCCTATTTTGGGCCTTACAACCCATCGGGCCCATTTAGCCCACTCTGGCCCTTTGGCCAATACACGGCCCAAGTCCATGGTATCGCCCATGGGGCCTCTAAAAACCTATCGATTTCCCCTTACGAGTGTCCGCGCACAGGCAAGTCTATCGTAGCCAAAATTTCGACTTTTCAGTATTTCAGCTTTTCGGTATTTCAGGATTTACCGATCTAATGTGTGTGTGACTGCGTGTACACACCTGGTAATAGAACATCCTACAATCTCCCTAGCCATGAACCTACAATCAATGTTACTCAACTATTAATCACACATACTTATCGAATACTTTTACCAAAAGCCGAAATCTCACCTTAACCTTACTTGAAACGCCAAGCCTTAATGGCTTTTTCTTGCTCACTAATCATGAGAACTTCCCAGATCTGCATTAACGTTATTGTTAAAAACATAATGGGTAACTTGTATCCAACATATGTCACCTTTTCCCATTAAAGCCTATTAGGCCAACCCTTACCAAAGTGAAGAACACTTACCAAAGTTTCAACACCTAGGGAACAAATCGGCAAAGATCCAAAAGACTGAGGTTTGATACTAATCCTACCAAAACTGATTCAGAAGGAGTGAGGGACAGGAGTAATCGATACTTAGCAAAACCGACTGAAAGAACAAAACACTTACACTAGAATTGGCCGAGGTAGAAAGAGTAGTGGCGGCACAGAGGATATTCGGCTTTTAAGGTTTGTATGATGGAAAAGGTTATTAGGCACAAAGAAAAGGAGCAGTAGAAGCCGTTTACAACCAGAGGTGAATCAAAAACAAGTATTGAGTAGGGGAAAGAATGGAAAATCAGCACAAAGTAAAGAAGGAAGAACAAAGAATTTCGGCTTTTTGATCCTTGGAGAGAAAAGTGTTTTCTGGTAACAAGGAAAGGGATAATTCGGTATTAGCCTGGAATCCTCACATTCGGCACCAATATATAGTCTATAGTCAAATTTCCTATGCCTAAATTCCCAATTCGGCTCCACCTCTTCTTCACTCCTCATCTCCTAATTTTTCTCCCTGATAACTCCCTAATCCCCTCCTCAAATTTCTCTTCTTATCAATCCCTACAGTGTTCATATCCAATGCCCCCATTGACCATCTCTTAAGCAAAAATAAATCCTTCTTTTGAGAAAGGAGGGATTCGAACCCTAAACCCCATTGCCCTACATGTGACGCCACTTGCTACTCCACCACAAGGCTTTCTTGTGTCCAATTCCTCCTTCATTTATTCAAAAGCTCACCTACTTGCCATCAGGGTTCTTTTAATTATTAACCTATAAATTCCTTCACCCCTAAGTTCGAACCCAAACCTTAACCAAGACCTATTAACACATAAATAATACTTGACTAGGAATATTAAGCACACTTTTTATCAAAGCCAAAATAAAAAGAAAAGTTGGGATTTTAGGATTTTTGGGGCGTTACAATATCCCTAAACACATTGCAAACCTGTTGTTCCACTTATAATCAGCTGGACCTATTCAAACTTCAAGTAAGAATGATACTTCTCAGATTTAACGATCGGGCACAACCATACCTAAAATACTTTCGCAACTCAAGATCGTATCATTTGGTATCAGAGCTAGTTAAAATCGAGGAGTACGAGCATTTCGACAAGTCAGAATAAGTTCGTAAAAAAATTGAAAAGAAATTCATGTACAAAGAAGAATCTATATACATTCAGCATTTAAAAAAAAAGAAATTTGAAATTAAAAAAAAAGGAGTGTTTTGAAAGTGTTCATAGTTTCTTCCGATCGTCAAAAGTTCTTTCCTACAAAAAATGAACCAGTCGCCACACTTAGCACCATATTCTTTCTTTTCAGCCTACCTTGCACCAAGTTTATCATTTGCCTCTACAAACCCTTTGAAGCTGACCCCTAGAAACCTTATAAGTCTAAACGAGTCTTCTACGAACTTTGAGAGGGGAATCAAGTGGTAAAAGGCACGAGAGTGTGAGCTCATTAGAGTGAGAAAAAAAGCCAAATGTGAGTGTAAACATGAGTGGAGTGCCAACTACTTTTTCTTTTTGAGTGAAACGTGAGGTTTTGTAGTGAGGATCAAAATACTATGTCTTGAAGTGCCGAAAGGATTGTTATGATGGTGATACTTTGTCTGACCCAACATATTAAGCATTTATTCATGAGGTGAAACCATTGCGAGAACGTTTGGAATGTGATGCGATCTCGACCGCATTATGTTACGAACAACTTTGACTCTTTTTTATGAACATTATACCAAATGTGAGTTATTCAACTCCCTTTGTTCTTTTGTGACTCAATTGACTTATCAAGTTATTCTTGTGGCGTCAATCTGATTCATTCGAACTTATTACTCTAACGAGTGTGGCATTCACCCTTATACCAATTAGTTCTTATCTCCATATAGATAGTGGGTCACAGTTTATCTATCTTTCTGTCCACCTTAAGTGCTGTTTTAAGTTTCGAGTCAATACTATCCTATAGTATTCGTTCACTCTTCAACCTTAAGCCTAAACCATTCCATCCAAGTTTCCAACTTCAAAATATTCCCATATTTGTTATTAACCGTACATTAGTTTTTATTATCTTTCAAATACTTGAAATTATTTGTTTTAAAATTATATTTAGCCCATTTCAACCTTAACTCCAAGTAGAACGATATTTCTCCATTTTAATGATCGTGCACATCTACGACTCGAATCACATCACAGAGGCGAGATCGTATCATTTGGTATCAAAGCTAGCCAAAATTGAGGAGTACAAACTTTCTACCTATCCCGGAGTAGGTTCGTGAAAAAAATTTGAAAAAGATTCGTTTTAAAAAAAAGGTGTAGAGTATATTTTGATTTCACATTTGGTATATATATATAAAAGGATTCAAAATCCATACAAAAAGGAAAAAAGAAAAAGGAAAAAAGAGGCTAGTTGTGAAAGTGATTGTTTTCCCAAATATTTTCTTTTGAGAAGTTTCTTCTACAAGCATTTCGCCACGCTTTAAGTTTCTACTTCCTTCTTTTAGCCCACCCTACACCAATATCATTTCCAGTTCTTTATAACCCCTTTGAAGCCGACCCCACAAGATTTGCATGTAATTTTAATCGTAGTCACTTACGAATTTAGAGAGGCAAATTCGAGTGGTAAAAGGCAAGAGATTTGTGAGAGCAATAGAGTAAAAAAAAAGTTAAGAGTTATAGCGAAACACGGGTGGAGTGTTCATTTATTTTCTTCAAACACAACTAGAGTGTTCATTTATTTTCTTCTTTCTTTGTGAGTGGATTGGTGAGATTTGTAGTGATGATTTAAATATATATATATACTATGTTATGAAGTTCCTAAAGGATTGTGGATAATGGTGATGTTTTGTCTGACCCAACATATCAAGCATTTATTCACAAGGTGGGTCAAATGCTCCAAAGACATTTAGAACCCATACGAGAACATTTGGGATGATTGAATGAACGAGTCCAACGTGAGGAAAGAGCTCAATGGAAGTGTAACACCCCTAACCTGTATCCGTCGTCAGATTAGGGTTACGAGGCATTATCGAACAAAACACAGTTTAGCACAATCATTTATCACTTTTCATGTATCAAGATTCTTGTTACAAATCATACTTTGAAATTCAATTAATCAATACTCTTAACTTATTTAAAAGTTAAAACCAAATTATTATACATCAATAAAATATTTCATGCTTTACAAACCCATTGTTCAAACCTATTTACTATCATATTCATACCATTCGAATATTTATAATATAATCAAGCTTATAACAATACACATATATACTAAGCTTATGACAAATCATCCATTGCATATATTTATTTCATTAGCAAACTTCTAGCCATACTATTTTATAAACTATGCACATATGCATAGTAAGTCATATTAATTCATATCTTTAACTAAATATCAAACATATCATTTTATAAGATATATACATGCGTAACACTCTAAAACAAAAGCCATTTCTAAATACAAATACCAAATCATGGTCAACCCAATTCATTAACTAATTTATAAAAATAACAATTTATATGTTATGCATATGTGCACATTTACTTAGGTTAAGCTTTTCATACATCTTATTAGGCATACAAATATTAAATATAATCAAACTTTGTTATAAGACCAAATACATTTGTAAACATTACCAACTTATGTATAGCTACGTTAAACAATTTTTGAACATAAACAAATCAATTATCCCTATATTCGGTCACTAAATATCATGCCCCAAAACACATAAACACAACAAATCAATTATCCCTATATACGGTCATTAAATTTAGCCTCAAAAGATCAAACCAAACCATTTTAAAACATGTATATTAAATACCATTTCAAATTGTACCCAAATAACCAATACACCATCAATGATATATTCATCTTTCTATTTTTTTACATATTTATTCATGCCTAATCATGTCATCATATAACACAAAATAACCACATATCATACTTCCAAAATATACTACCTATAAGACAAAAAATGCTTACACATCATTTACCACCTTCAAGCCAATTCACTAGACAAATTGTACATCCAAAATAAGTCAATAATAAGCCACACCAAATACCAATTTCACAATTTATAGCAAATTCATCATATAGCTTATAGATACATGCACCGCAATTCAAAGACACATCCATCTGCCACACAAATTATACCATAAAACATATTCCCAAATGAGTTAATTTCATGGCCAATTTTTCATCATACTTTTATTACTCATTGCCGAATCATAAAACCAAACACTTCAAACATATAAACCATGAAACATACCTCCAAAATAAGTATAAGTCATAACCACATACACATAAGCCATAATATTATAATCAAGCCATTTTTGTATGGCTACATAAATATACAAATTCAAAACCAAACATATTTAAACTAGCCTATACATGTCATATGTTCAAAGTTTCAAACTTCAAAAGTACGAATGATAGTCGATAGTGAGAAAATGATCCTTGACGATCCCCGAGCTCATAATTGCTTCCAAAATCTATAAAACACCGAATGAACACAAAGTAAGCTTGGAAAGCTTAGTAAGCCATAAGCAAATAAATCATTAAAAGAACATTTGCATTATAAATTCAACTTGGCCAAATATGATCAATCTCATATACATATATATATTCACCCTTTTATCATACATAATTCATATTATCACCTCAAGTACTACACTTACCTTACTTTCATGAACATTTAACTTCACATGTACCTGAACCATTTACCTCGATTTCACATTCGATCTTGACTCGACATTGCCCATTGAACCATTCGGAATTGACAAGGATACATAGAAATTATATAAGCTCGTACAATGCCATATCTCGGATATGGTCTTACATGCTATCACATATCGATTCCATTGTCTCAGATAGGGCCTTACACAAATCATATACGATGCCAATGTCCCAGACATGGTCTTACACATTTCACACATTAGAATTCCTAATTTTATGACATACGTATTGCAATTGAGATGGTTTTGATTAACGTAATGAATGAATAGTAAAGGATGGCATGATGAATTGTTTTGTAACTATAAGAAAGGATTATTTTTGAGGTTATATCAGAATTATTTCCGTAGTGGAAAGAGGAAAATGTGATAGTGAGTAGCAAACTAAAAGAGTACAGTGAGGATCGACTTCTGATAATGAATTTCAAAATATATGAGAAATTACAGAGATATATTGGAGGCACTGCCTGAGCGAAAGTTCTTCAACACTGAATATGAAATTGAGGAATCTAAGTGAAGACCACTTTTCTGGTAGGATTTTCGAGGACGAAAATCCCTAAAGGGGGGGAGAATTGTAATATCCCGAATTAGGGCCTAATCGGAATAGTGGTTTTGTGACGACAAATTCGAGATAGAAATAATTATTTTATGATTATTTTGAGGTCTATGATATGATTGCATGATTGTGTGAAAATTTCGTGAAGAAATTCTATGCATAAAGTGCTTAATTTGAAGTCAGGGACAAAATTGAATAAGTTGCAAAACTTGCATTCTAGAAGTTTCTAGTATGAAATTGCTTTGAAATATTAATTAGGAGGTCTTAAATAGCAATTTGACCAATTTCAAAGTTTATGGACAAATATTGGACATGAATGGAATTTTTGGAAAGTTTAGTAGTAAGGGCATTTTGGTCATTTAGGGGTAAAATGAATTAAAATACAAAATTAAAAGCCAATTTTACTCATCTTCTTCACCATGGACGTGTATACCAAGGGAGACTCCATGGCTAGGGTTTCCAAGCTTCCAAGCTCGATTGTAAGTCTGTTCTAGTCTCGTTTTTAATGATTTTTACGTTTTTGAAGTCCCGGTAACTTGATTTAGCTTATGCTAGCAATAATTCAACCTAGGGTTCATATTTGGAAAAATACCCATAGGTGAAATTTGTGTATTTTGGTGTTTTATGATAGAATATGAGGTTTTAAATTATGTTAGACAACTTGTGCTACTCGGTTTTAAGTGAAAATGAGCAAAAGGGCTTAATCTGTAAAAATACCTAATAGTCATAAGTACATGTTAGCGTGAGAATTTGATGTTGCCATAGAAGGGAAAAAAGATCAGCATTCATAAAACATAAGAAAATAGGATGAAGTTTAATTTCCGAACCTTGGGGCAAAAGTGCAAATATGCAAAAGTTTAGGGGTCAAAAATGAAAATTTTTAAAAATATGATTTTTGGACTCGTATGAATAGTGTGACTAATTATTAGGCTAAATGTGATATTATAGATGAAGGAAATCGAGATTCGGGCTTAAATCGGGAAAATACAAGGTTATGGACTAAAATGGTAAATTGTTGTTTCTGGATCGAGGTAAGTTCGTATGATAATGATAATGCAATGTTATGTTTGAATTATATTTCTTACTATTATTGCATATATTGTACGATTTAATATATTGGAAAAGTTGATGGAATGGTGTTTATGCTGTGGAAATATGACATGAAAGAATGTTACATGAAATGCAAGAAAATGATGATATAGGACAAGTGATATATGAAATATGTGATATATGTTATGTAAATTCTTAATAGCTGATTTGATATTTGAGTTGTGTCTTATTATACTATGAATGGACAATTGGTACTATGGATAGTGAGATCGACACTTCGAGTAAATTCGTACATAAATAATCTATCGATTCTTTTTATGTTATTATATTTTAATATCATATGAAATGTGGCTGCCTATCAAATGGTTATTTGATGTAAATTATGAATTTAAATTGATTACGGACAATTTAGTAAAATGTTGAAAAGTGAGGAATTTCCCGATTGAACCTTCGGAATAAAAACGATACAAATGATCTATTGTGAGGTCGCATGTGTAGTACTAAGTGCAGGCTACTATGCGTACCCGAAAACTGTGATCACGTGTGTAGTACTAAGTGCAGGCTATTACGTGTATTAGATGGTGAGGTCACATGTGCAGTACTAAGTGCAGGCTACTACGTGTACCAGACTGCTGGTCGCATGTGTAGTACTAAGTGCAGGCTACTATGCGTACCAGATAGCTTCGGCTACAAGTGTGGAAATGGGAAAATGTGCAGGCAATTATGTATCTGTTATTATTCCGATGAGTTCAACAGGAGATCGGTTAAATGAAAATACATGTGAAAGTGATTATGTGATGAACAAGTGCAAGTATATGTTTATTTGAATTTATGATTAATATGCTCAATATTTGAGCGAACCTCGGTAAAATGGAATGGATTAAGTGAAATTGTGTAAAAGTGAACTTTAGTAGTAAAATAGTATTAGACAGCAGCAGTGCATGACTTTGAAAATTCACCAAAAAATTGTGTAAGTTGAATTAAATTAAAAACAAATTATGGAAATAAATCTTAATGAGTCTATTTTCACATGAAAGAAACAGGGGAAGCAAAAGAATTCTATATTGTGTGATATTTGAATTCTTGTGAAATAGGGTCTGAATGAATTCGAGATCCCCTATTCTGACTTTATAAATTTGCCATAAATTGTAAAAAAATTATTGAGAGTCATACCTTACATGCATGGATTCCTTATTGAATCTTATTTTAAGGGAAACAAACAGCATGGTCATTGGAATTCTGTACAGGGAGAAATTCGATTCGTAGTACACAGGGGTCAGAGTAGTCATACCCTGAAACAGGGGAGACTTTAACTAATAAACTGTATTACATGGCCCGACAAAAAATTCTAGAAAAAAATTAGTAAGTATACATATGAATCTTGGTTCATAGAAAATTTATAGAATTGGATTTCAAGTTTTTTAACTTGAGATGTGATTTTTTTAACACCGGGACTCCAGAAAACAGCCTGTCCTGAATATGTATAATTGTACAATTATAGTGTTTTATCTTGAAAAGCATGGTAGTAATTGCTTATTATTTTCATATGAACTTACTAAGCGTAAAGCTTACCCATCCTCTCCATTTCTTTAGTATTAGCAGGTCGGGTCGGTGTTGGAGATCGTCGGAGGCAAAATCACACTATCAAACTATCATTTTTGGGAAAATTAATTCAAATATTAGAAATATCAAGTGAGTGGCATGTATAAGAAGTTGGTTAGTGATATGTATTTTATTATGATTTTGACCATACGTGTCGACCGCATTGAGTTATCGTATAAAATCATGAGATGTGGTCCTTATCCATTATGGTTTATAAGTTTAATTAATCGTGCCATGTCCTATGTTTTGATGTGATGATATAGTTAGCTTTGTTTGTTATGCATGTGTTCGAAAAGTTTTGAATTAAATGAAATTTTATGGCCGGTTTTTGTCTATGTGTATTGTTAAGTCCGTAATGCCTCGTACTGCTTCGGCCTTGGATATGGGTAAGGGGTGTTACACGTATCCTATACTATTCCTATGGTTCGTACGGGGCTTTTAGACGTCGTAATTCAATAAATTCAAGGTCGTAACAAGTTCTCCAAAGCTTAATTCAATTCGACACATACATATATTTAATTACAATTCAATTCGGCACATATAATACATATACATTCGAATTTAACAACATTTATTTACTTATGAACTTACCCCGTACAGACACAAATGGACCGGAACGACCATTCGACCACTTTTGATTTCCCCGATTTAATTTCGTTTTCTTTCATTCTTGATCTAAATAAATTTAGATTTCACAAATTTAATCACACATCTAATCAATTCAATAATAGGCCTTTTTATACTTTGGCCCTTATATTTTCACACTTTAACATATTAGTCCTTATTTCACAAAACACAAAATATACATAATTTCCTTATACACATGCTTGGCAGAATATTCCCTTAGTTCATATAAGTCAATATATATCATTTATTTCACATTTTGACCCCTAAATTTACAAATTTCACAATTTAATCCTTAATACACATTTTTATCAAAAATCACTTAATTAAACATAATAATCTATCAACAAAGATTTATTTTTCATCATCAAACCCTAAAAGTCTCAAGCTATCAACAATGGAAAATCACAAAATCCACAACCAATTCAAAAATTCAAGCATGGGCTGGCTAGTATTTGAAGGAACGATCTCAAAAACATAAAAATTATCAAAAACTGAGCAAATTACATACCACAATCAAGCAAAATGAGTGTCGAATACACAAAATCTCAAGAGCTCTTTTTCTTTCTCAAGTTACGGCCAAAAGATGAACAACATGCATGGTTTTTATGTTTTATTTTATTTAATTACATTAAATTACTATTTTAACCTTTATAAAATAATATGAAAACATTATAACTCATGTCCATAACCGTCCATGCTAATATTCCATGGTCAAATATCAACATAAGGTCCCCACATTATAAAAGCCATAGCAATATAGCACTTTTAGTAGATAGCAAGTTACTTTTGGATTGTACACGAGTAAGTCCTTTTATCAAATTGAGCACACAAACAATAAAATTTTCACACAACTTTCACACATATTAATTCACATACTATAAACACCAAAAATAATATTAAAATAATTTTACGACTTCGAATTTGTGGTTCCAAAACCACTGTTCCAATTTAACTATAACCGGGCTGTTACAACTCTCTCCCTTTAGGGATTTTCGTCCTTGAAAATCTTACCAGTGAAAAGTTCGGGTATTGTTCTCTCATAACATCATCGAGCTCCTACGTGGCCTCTTCAATCTCGTGTCTATGCCATAAGACTTTTACTAATGAAATTTTCTTATTTCTCAATTCTTTAACGTCGCGATCCAAAATCCAGATCTGTTCTTCTTCATATGTCATATTGGATTGAATCTCAATCTTAGATGGAGAAATCACGTGCGAGGGATCAGATCGATATCATCGAAGCATCGATACATGAAATACATTATGAAACTTTTCTAATTCCGGTGGAAACAACAATCTATAAGCAATCAGCCCAATACGCTCAATAATTTCATACGACCCAATGAATCTCAGACTCAATTTTCCTTTTTTGCCAAATCTAAGTATTTTCTTCCATGGAGAGACTGTCAAAAACACTTTATCCCCGATTTGAAACTCAATAACTTTCTGTTTCAAATCTGCATACGATTTCTGACGATCTGACGCTACTTTCAGATAATCACGAATCACTTTCACTTTCTGTTTAGTCCCTTTAATCAAATCAACCCTGTGAATTTATTCTCACTAAGCTCAGTCCAATACCAAGGTGTTTGGCATTTACGACCGTACAAAGCTCCGTAAGGTGCCATTTTTATACTCGATTGAAAGCTATTATTATACGCAATTCAATCAATGGCAGGTATCGCTCCCACGTACCTTTGAACTCAAGAATGCAACATCTCAACATATCCTCAAATATCTGAATAATCCGTTCGGATTGACCATTCGTCAGTGGATGAAAAGCAGTACTGAAGTGTAGCTTCGTACCGAGTGCATCTTGCAGTTTCTTCAAAAAACACAATGTGAATCTCAGGTCTCTATCTGAAAGAATAGAAATAGGTGCTCTGTATAATTTCACAACTTGGGAGATGTACAACTCAGCAAGCTTATCAAGTGAATAATCTGTGCGTACCAAAATGAAATGAGCCGATTTAGTCAGTCTATCAACAACTACCCATATCGCATCTTTCTTACTCGGTGACAGAGGCAAACCTGAAACAAAATTTGTTCTGATTTTGTCCCATTTCCACTTGGGAATCATAATTGGCTGCAGTAACCTAGATGGTAGCTGATGCTCAGCTTTGACTTGCTAACAAATTAAACATTTCGAAACAAATTTAGAGATATCACGCTTCATACTAGGCCACAAATAAAGCTGTTTCAGATCGTTATACATTTTCGTACTTCCAGGGTAAACAGATAAACGACTACTATTAGCTTCATTCAAAATCTTCTAAATCAACTCTGAATTTCTCGGGACACAAATTCAGCCTCTGAAGCTCAGATAGTCAGTAGCATCAATTTAAAATTCTGAATCAGTATTCAAATTACACTGAGCCCATTTTGTTAACAATTCATTATCAACTTTCTAAGCTTCGCAAATCTATTGTATAAACAACGGTCTCATTTTTAGCTCAGCTACAATCGAGCCATCATCAGACAGAGCCAACTTAGTATTCATCGAACATAGGGTAAACAAAGATTTCTGACTTAATGTAACACCCCAAACCCAGCCTAAACGTTATGGCCGAATCTGCGATGTCACATTGAAGTGTTTTTTGGAAAATATAATTTTATTGAAAATCCGTTCTATATTAAAACCTCTTTGTGATCTTGACGAAAATTTAGGATATCTTGTTCATTGTTAAAAATAAAGTTGTTTTAGTAAAATGTTAATCATATTAGATTGCTATTACACTTTAAAACAATGTTTGTTGCGGAAACTTTCAAAATATGTAGCGTAAGCGTGGTGTTTTGGAAAAGCATTTATTTATTTTTTTTAAAATCCGTGGCTTACTACTAACAGATATAAATCAAAGTAATAAATCCCAAATTAAAATAAAAACTTAAAGAGAGCTTATTACAAAACAATTACCCAAATTAAATTACTTATAAATTAAAAGTTAAAAATCGAAAAAAATGCGATTGTGTGGCCACGTTCGAGTCCCTCGCAGCTCCGATCGGCCTAAGGATTACCTGCGCAAAAAACAGAAGGGTGAGTTTATGAAAACTCAGTGTGTAATCCCTTAACACAGTCAGTCTTACAGTAGGCATTTACAGTCTGCGCCTAAGCCCGTTTCAGTAACAACTTAATTTCGGTTAGGGCCTTAGCCCATTACAATATCAAAATCAGTGTGGGCCTTAGCCTAGTTCAGTAGCGGTCACAGTACAGATATGTAATCAGAAATCCTACCTAACCAGCCTTTACACACCATTTCGTCCAGCCCTACACACCATGTGGGGATAAAATCAACCCACCCATCCCTACACACAAAAATAGCACCGGTTGCAGCACTAAACAGAAATTGCAACAAAGCTGCCAGTATAGTACGGTTCCTCCAATCATAATAACCCATCCCCATGCAACATATTAAAATATCATGTATGTATGCAATATATATAAAATGGCATGCTCAATACAGTCATACATCTCGTAAGGGCATAATAGTCATTTTACCTCATAGGGGAATAACAGTCATTTATAAATTTTGGGGTCTAGGTATGCTTACCGACCCAACAGTAGGTCCACTGTAACACCCCTTACCCGTATCCGACGCTAGAACAGGGTATGAGGTATTACCGGGCTTGAGTACTTGTAATCATTTAAAACCGAGACATAAAATTTCATCAAATTTTAAACTTTACAAACATATTCAAGTTGTCCCTTAAAGAAAACTTACAAGGCCCAAATCATGCTTTAAAACCTTTATATATCAATCAATAGTTTGATAGTGTGATTTAACCTCCGGCGACCTCCAACTCGAGCTAACATCTGCGACACTATAGGAAAAAGGAAAGGAAGGAAGTAAGCATTATAGCTTATTAAGTAAATATGTAAATATTAATAAACAATACAGTATCATACATTAAATGAAGTTGAAGTCACAATATGTTCCCGGAATATTACCATCACAAACACACATACTTTCACTATTACAATTATAAACAGGTTCAAAAAAAGCTGTCTAGCAGAGTACCAGTAGCTAAATTATTTAATTCTGAAGCTACAGAACTCCAAATTACAAAACGTAAATTTTCCTTGAAACTAGATTCACATATATTCTTACCATAAAATTTTCAGAATTTTTGGTCTAGCCAATTAGTACAGTTTATTCATTGAAGTTACCCCTATTTCACTACTCAACTGCCCTGACCACTCTCAACTACAAATAGATTTTCTCTTTGTACAGAACTCATATGATGTTATCATTTATTTATTTGAAACTAGACTCATTAAGGATTTCAAAAATATAAATTATATCTCATAATTATTGTTTTACAATTTTTAATTATTTTTCAAAGTCAGAACAGGGGATCACATAGTCATTCTGAACCAGTCTCATAGAAACTTAAATATCTCAGAATTTAGAATTCCTTTGCTTGCTCTATTTCTGTTATATGAAAATACTCATTACGCTTTAATTTTATATCTCATTCAGTCTCTGATTCAATTTCTACTATGTTTGGTAAATTTTTAGATTCTCATCACTGCAACTATCTAGAACAGTTTTATTGTCAATTTTGATCTTTCACACTTCAATTGTATTCATCGCTTACCCATAACAATCTTTCCAATTTCCAATCACATATCGAGCATATTTCTCATAAGTTACACATGTATATACTTACACTTATCATCACAAAGTCATACACAATTTCATTTAATCAATTTCCCAGTTGAACGCTTGAATAATAATGATATCGTGATGGTATCGCTTTACACCCACCTTTAAAATTGAAGCTCTCTTGTACACATAGTGGCCTTCACTTAGCACCACTCATGTGACCTAGCTCGATTGTACACATAATTTTGGCTCTCTTGTACACATGGTGAACACTTAGTACCACCCATGTGACCTAGCCATTTTATCTCGTAGCTCTCTTGTTTACATGGTGTCCTTCACTTGGAACCACACATGCAACCTAGCTACATTTGTCTCGTAGCTCTTTTGTCTACATGGTGTACACATAGTATCACCTATACGACCTAGCTACATCATAATGTCTCGTAGCTCTCTTGTACACATAGTATACATCCCGTATTACACATGTGACCTAGCTACATACCATCTGTATCTTTCGATTCCGAAGGTTCAAATGGGAAGTATCTCACTTTCTAATACTTTATTCCATTCTTCTAATAGTCAATTATGATTCAAAAATCAGCTACAATACAATAAATATGCTGAAATATAAAAACGTAATAAAGATAATGTATTATTTACATACAAACTTACATACTTTCTCATTTCCATGTCGAATTAATATTGAACATTTAAATCATCATAATTATAGTTACTTTCAACACCTCGACAATCATAGTAAATATATCAATTTTACATTGAAACATGCATAAATTCATGCTTATTATACATATGAACTTACCTCGATACTAAAACGGCCATTTTACCAACTTTCTCGATTTTCAATTTTTCTCCCATTCTAGGTTCAAATCTCGTTTTTCGGGATCTAAAACATCATATTTTACTTATTTAATTAATGTACTATTCAAAACAGTCCTTAACTCAAACTTTTGCAAAATTACAATTTTGCCCCTAAACTTTTGCATATTTACACTTTTGCCCCTAGGCTCGGGAATTAAACTTCATCCATTATTCTTATGTTTTATGTTACGCTGATCATTTTTCCCTTCTATGGCAACATCAAATTCTCACTCTAACACATAGTTATGAACAATAACAACTTTTACCGATTAAGCCATTTTACTCATTTTTGCTTAAAACCGCTTAGCAAAAGTTGTTTAACATAATTTCAGCCTTCATATTTTATCATAAAACATCAAAATAAACGCATTTCACCTATGGGTATTTTTCCAAATATGAACCCTAGCTTAAATTATTGCTAGAATAAGCTTAATCAAGTTACCGGGATTCCAAAAACGTAAAGAACTTTAAAAACGGGGCTAGAACGGACTTACTATTGAGCTTGGAAAGCTTGAAAACCCTAGCCATGGCTTCCCCCATGCTAATTTCGGCCTCTATAAAAAATATGAGTCAATTTTGGCTTTATTTTCCCTTTTTATTTCTTTTAATTACCAAATGACTAAAATGTCCTTAAGGCCTTTCTTTAAAATTTTGTCCTATTCATGCCCATTTTTGTCCAAACGAAATATAATGGTCTAATTCCATTTAAGGACCTCCTATTTAAAACCCCATTTCAATCAAGTACTTATGAATTAGAGCACATATTTTTCAACTTTTGCAATTTAGTCATAAAAGTCCAATTAAGCACTTTATCAATAAAATTTCTTAACGATATTTTTACACAATATTTTAATCAATAAATAAACCTTAAAACTTAATCAGAATAAATTTTTCGACTTCAAATTCGTGGTTCTAAAACCATCGTTCCGTTTAGGCCCTAAATCAGTCATTATAAAGAACTTCGCAAATAAGCCCTAATAGGCAAATTAAACATGCAATCAGAAAATTTCTTATCAATACTCTAACACATGCATCTAATCACTCGGTAAATCATAAAAATTAATCGAAATAAAATTTTCTATCTCAGATTTGTGGTTTCGCAACCACCATTCCATTTAAGCCCTATTTCAAGATATTACATCTACAGGCGTCTTGGGCGACCCGTGAAACCTTTATAGTCAAACAGTGAAAATGGGCCCAAGGCCCATAATGCAAGCCCATGTGGGCCCACATGCCCGTGTGGCCCACTAAACCTAAAAAATGGCCTTGGCCATGTAAACTACACAGTCTGGCCCAACAATCTCCACACGTCCATGTGGTTTACCCGTGTGGGCCCGCAAGCCCGTGGGGCCCACATGGCCTATTTCGGCCCAACGTGGCCCAAAACGGTCTAAGCCAATGAAATAGCTCATGGTGGCCTCTACGATCAAATGCCCACGTTTATACGTTCATTTTACCACACAAGTGAGCGTGCGCCCATGTATCATTAATAGTCACAATTGTCGGCTTTTGTCGATTTACGATAGGCAGTGTTTACACACCTGTTCACGAAAACGTGCGAATAGTCCACGAGTACTCCAACCTATATTCAATCACAAGTTTTGGTTAATTGCATCCCAATCAACCTATCCAAGACCCCAACCAAAATACTTGTCCAAAAGCTTACCTCTCACTTGATTAGATCAGTCGATTATAGCTTGCTCACTGAATCTGTTTGCAAAAGACTAATCAATAGGCCTTAGAGGTTATCTGCATTCCAATTAACACTTATCAACCATCAAACAAATGAATAGTTTGAACTAGAAGAAAATTCACTTACCAAAAATGAAGAGTCCAGATTAGAAGAAAAGAACAATAGGCCATACCCACACAAAAGCCAAAAGTACAGAGAATGATAGATGTAAAGTGGAATGATTGTACCTTTATCAAGAAACGACAACACAGGAAGATGTTAGATGAAGCTAATAGTGTGACCGAAAGAGAGAAAGAATTACCACGTACCCACACTGGTTGAAATACAATAGTCCAGAACCAAAAGAGTAGAAGGGAAGTATTCGGCTTAGCCACTAGTTGCAAAGAGGAAGGAGTTGTGAGAGAAAAAGAAGACAATGTATTTGGCTAAGGAAAAAAAACTGATTGGGAGAGAAAAGGAGAAGGAAATCAGCCTAAACCAAGAGCTAGCAATCGAAAGAATAGAAGGAGGGAAATAGGGTATTCGGCTACAATAGCTAAGATGAAGAGAAGGAAAAAGCAAGAAGCAATCAGTCCAAAAAGAGCACAGTTGAGAAAGAGGGAAAAAGAAAGAGTTCGACCAAAAAAGGAAAGAATCAATAGCAGAAACGATTGCACAAAATCAAAGTAGGCAAACCATATGTTACCCTAAAGGACTCCAACACAATTGGCCACCAAGTAAAAGAAAACCCCAAAAGCAGACAAAAATCAAAACTTGAGAGAGAGTAGCCAAACTCAGCTGAAATCCTCTGTGCCTACATTCCAATTTCGGCATAACACCTTCTCTCCCCTATACTACCCACGATTTCCTCCCCAAATCTCTCCATAATCATTCAAACCGATCACTTCTCTATCCACCTCCCATATCTCCTCCTAAAATCACTCCAACCTTCCTACTACTCAGACTTTTAAAGGAATACAAACTCTAGCCGACCAGCTCAGCAAAATTTTAATCCCTTTGCGCATGCAACGATTCGAACCTCAGTTCACTGGCATGGATAACACGCCACTTGCCCTCCTAGACCAGTGGCCCTTTTGTGTCATAAAATCCCCATATTTATTTAAGAAGCCTACTGACTATAAAGACAGGGCTTATTCAAGTAAGAACAAAATTTTTGCATAAGCCAAGGCTTGAACTCAAGACTTCTCAGACACTTCTCAAGACACTTAACCACTTAAGTAGATATGTATTTGTGACACAACATATATAAATAAATACTTAGATTTTGGGGTGTTACACTTAAAGCATCAGCAACAACATTGCCTTTCCCCAGATCGTAGTCAATCACCAGCTCATAATCTTTTAACAACTCTAACCATCTTCGCTATCATAGATTCAGGTCTTTTTGAGTCATCAAATATTTTAAGCTTTTGTGATCAGAATAGACGTGACATTTCTCACCGAACAGATAATAGCGCCAAATCTTCAATGCAAACACAATAACTGCCAATTCTAGATCGTGTGTCGGATAGTTCTTTTCGTGCAGCTTTAACTGTCTCGAGGTATAAGTTATGATTTTTTCTTCCTGCATTAAAACACAGCCCAGACCATTCAATGATGCATCACTATAGATTACGAATTCTTTACCCAACTCTGACTGAACTAACACTGGAGCTTCGGTCAACAAAGCTTTCAACTGATCAAAACTTTCCTAGCACTTTTCTAATCACTCGAACTTAACATCTTTCTGAAGTATTCTCATCATCGGGGTTGCAATCATAGAGAAACCTTTTATGAATCGTCTGTAACAACCAGAAAGTCCCAGAAAACTTCAGACTTCAGATACATTTCTCGGAGGCTTCCAATATATTATTGCAGAAATTTTCAACCTGAATACCCGATGATGATACAATATGTCCCAAAAAACTGACTTCTCGTAACCAAAACTCACATTTACTGTGGCACCCCAAACCCAGCCCAGACGTTATGGTTGAATCCAGCGTGTCACACCAAGTGTCTTTGTGAAAACTTTAGTGAGTCAAGTTCTTTGCTATTACCAAATCATCTTGTCAAAATGTTCTACCAGATTAATTGCTTTTGATATGCTAGTCTATTTAAGATTTTCCGAAGCTTTAAAAAACTTGAAGTTGAAACATGTGTTTTTGAAAAACAGTTATTATTTTGGAAACATGACTTCTTAAAACTAGTAGTTTTTAAGTAAATAAAAAAATACCCAATTAAAAATTATATCCCATAAAAGGCCTTATTACAAAAACATAAACCCAAAATGAAACTTTAAGTATAAATACAACCAAATGTAAATTAATTGTAGTCGTGTGGCCACCTCCGAGTCCCTCGCAGCACCAAATCGCTTATAGCTGGGGATTACCTGTACAGTCGAAAAGAAAGAGTGAGTTTACGAAAACTCAGTGTGCAACCCCCTATCAGTCGATCGGTATATAGCATACAGTAACAATCTGGGCCTGAGCCCTATTCAAAAATAGTATAGAGTGGGCCTTAGCCCCATATAGTAAAAAAATAGTACAGTAATGCAACCTAACCCAATCCAGCCAACACACCACTCCATGCCACCAACACACCATGTGGGGACAAATTCGACCCACCCAACCAACACACCAATATCGCAGCAAACCTGCCAGTAATAATATTGCAGGAAAGTTGCCAGTAACAGTAACATAGCAGAGCTGCCAGTATCAGTATATGTGGCAAAGACACCAGTAATAGTACACTTCCTTCTTAACAGAATCCTAACCCCATGCAGAATGTCATGTCATAAATCATACGTGTATGCAGAATGTCATGCTCAATACAGTCATATTCTTATCTTAAACACATTAGTCATTATATCACTAGGGGTTTAGCAGCCATAACAGTGTAGATGGGCCCGAGGCCCATTATTCGACCCAAGTGGGCCCACACGCATGGCTATGCTAACTACACAGCCCAGCCCAGTATTTTCCACGTATCGTGGATTTCATCCCTGTGGAGCCCACGAGCCCATTGGGCCCACACGGCCTATTTCGTCCCAACATGGCCCAAAATAGCCTAAGCCCATGAGAATGCCCATGATGGCCTCTACAGTCTTATGCCCATGATTCGTGGGCTTGGTTTATGTAACACCCCGAACCCGAGACCGTTGCCTGTGTCGGACACGAGGGGTTAACAAGCCAAAACCACTTATGGCACCGACCAATTTGACATTTCCAGGCAAGCTGGAAAACTGCATCGCTGTCGCCTTAAAAAGCGTATCTCGAGTTTCACAACTCGGAAACTGATTCCATAAATTTTCCCTGAATTTAGACTCATATATCCATCCATGGATTTATTTCTAGAATTTTTGGTCGGGCCAATTGGTACAGTTTATTAGTTAAATTCACCCATGTTACAGGGGTCGACTACACTGACCTTCACGCGTTACAACTTGAATATCTCTCTGTACAGGGTTTCAATACTAATGCCGTTTGTTTCTAATGAAACTAGACTCAAAAAGGAATCTGTACATATAAGGAATGACTTCTAATTCATTCTGTATGATTTATGGTAAATTTTCAAACTCACGAAAGGGGACCCAGAAACCGTTCTGGCCCTGTCTCACGAGAACTTTAATATCTCTCGGTATACTGTTCATATGATCGTTTCGTTACTTTCATATGAAAATAGACTCGTCAAGGTTCGATCGCATAATTTATTCACTAATTAACACCATTCCTACAAATTTTCTTGATTTTCCACATCCACGTCACTGCAGCTGGCAGCATCTGTTTTTAAGGTAGGCTTTACCTATATTGTAGTTCCCATGGACCAACTATAGTCTAGTCATACTTAGGTCCAACATATGATCATATTTAGCCATTCCAATGGCTGATCATGTGACCAACTCTCTCATTCCAAACCATAATCACATCATGAAACCAAATATAATTACAAACCACATATGGTCAAATTCCATACTCCACTTTTACGAACCATTTTCGCATGGCCGCACATATACATCATCAGTGTACTTAAAACAACCGAGAGTAGTCCTATACATGCCATATCCAAAACTCAACTAAAGGAGTACCAAAAGGGCTTTGATAGTGTGGTCGACTTCAACTTCTATGATCCCGAATCCGATCGCTAACGAGCAAAATCTATAAACAGAGAAACAAAGAAACGGAGTAAGCAATTTATGCTTAGTAAGTTTGAGCCATAATATACACACAACCAAAGCATAGCATTCAAGTAGCTAAACAATAATTCATATGCACAATTTCTCAAAGACATGCTTACTTCACAATCCCAACTCTTATATTCATACACAAATAACGGCCTAGTTAATGCCGATAGCTCATTTATCATTAGAGCGAATATTCATACGCACTTACTCATAGTGTGCGAAGCACACACAAAACATACCTTGTTGTTGGGAATTTCACAAGTGCATTAACTGAAAATTTTCCAGCAAGTTCAAAGTTCTCGAATCACATACCTTCGAGTTTATCCGGATATAGCTACTCGTTCAAACGCCGGGACATAGCCCGGTTATGGTAACCCGCACAAAGGCCTTCGGGACTTAACCCGGATATCACAATTTGCACAATTGCCTTCGGGCTTAGCTCGGATATCATAACTCGCACAATTGCCTTCGGGCTGTCACAACTCTCCCCCACTTAAGAAATTTTTGTCCCCGAAAATCTTACCGGTAAATAGGGTTGGGTATCGCTCTTTCATAGAGTTCTCGGTTTCCCAAGTAGCTTCTTCTATCCCGTGTTTGAGCCATAACACTTTCACTAGCGGAACCCGCTTGTTTCGCAACTCTTTCAAAATCGCGAGGTAAATCTCGGATCTCTATCCAACACGATGGAAATAGGCACCCCGTGTAATCTCACAATCTGAGAAACGTACAATTCGGCTAGTTTGTCCATTGAAAAACCCGCACGTTCAGGGACAAAGTGAGCCGACTTAGTCAATCTATCTACAACGACCCAACCCGCATCCTTCTTACTTGCTGACAATGGCAGTCCGGATACAAAGTCTTTTGTGACTCGATCCCATTTCCACTCGGGTATCGTGATCGGCTGAAGTAATCCTGAAGGCACTTGATGTTCCGCTTTCACTTGTTGACATATTAAACATCTCAAAACAAAGTCGGAGATGTCTCGTTTCATACCATGTCACCAAAACCGACGTTTCAAATCGTTGTACATCTTCGTACTCCCCGGGTGGAGCCATTCGGCTACAATGGGCTTCGTTCGAATTATCGAAATAAGTTCAATTCTTTGGAACACACAGACGACTTTTGAACCTCAAACAATCGTCATCATCGATTTGAAATTCGAGTCCTTGTTCGAACACACTCAAACTGCTTTTGCGACCAACTCATCGTCGACTTTCTCGAGCTTCACGAATTTGATGTATCAATAATGGTTTGGCTTTTAATTCAGCTACTAACACATTGTCGGATCGAGCGGACAAGTGCACGTTCATCGCTCGTAAAGCTAATAATGATTTACGACTCAAGGCATCCGCAACCACATTCGCCTTTCCGGGTGATAGTCAAAGACCACTCATAATCCTTTAACACTCGAGCCAACGTCTTTGTCACAGATTTAAGTCTCTTTGAGTCATCAAATATTTGAGACTTTTGTGATCCGAATACACATGGCACTTCTCACCAAATAAGTAATGTCGCCATATCTTTAAGGCGAATACGATGGCAGCCAATTCGAGATCATGGGTCGGATAATTTTTCTCGTGTGGCTTTAATTGCCTCGACGCATAGGCCACAACTCGACCTTCTTGCATCAATACGTAACCTAACCCGAGTAGGGATGCGTCACTATAAATAACAAACTCTTTGCCCGATTCGGGTTGCCAGAACTCACACTTGTTGAACTTAGCATATAATTGCTTATTCCGTAAAATTTGCAGCACTAACCTCAGGTGTTCAGCATGTTCGGTCTCATTTCTTGAATAGACCAAGATGTCATCAATGAACACGACTACGAACCGATCCAAATATGGTCCGAAGATCCGATTCATTAAATCCATAAATACCGCAAGGGCATTAGTAAGCCCAAACGGCATCACTAGGAACTCGTAGTGACCATATCTCGTTCTGAAGGCAATCTTGGGTACGTCTCAATCTCGAACCAAGAATCGATAATAGCCCGATCTCAAATCTATTTTCGAGAACACCGAAGCTCCTTCGTTGATCGAACAAATCGTCGATACGCGGTAACGGATATTTGTTCTTTATCGTCGCTTTATTAAGCTGACGATAGTCGATGCACAGCCTCATGGTTCCATCCTTCTTTTTCACAAACAACACTGGTGCACCCCAAGGTGAAAAATTCGGTGAGCAAAACCTTTATCCACCAATTCTTGCAATCGAGCTTTCAACTCCTTTAATTCCGTTGGTGCCATACGATACGGAGCTATCGAAATTGGGGTGGTACCAGGTACCAATTCGATGCCAAACTCTATTTCCCGAACAGGTGGTAATCCCGGCAATTCTTCAGGGAAAACATCCGGGTATTCACAAACCACTAGCACAGATTCGGGTTTCTTTTCTAACTCCTTGTCATCTAGAACATACGCAAGGTATGCTTCGCACCCCTTTCTTACGTATTTCTGGGCCAACATTGCTGATAGTACAGCTGGCAACCCCTTTAAGTCCGTAGACTCATCCCGAATTATCTCGTTATTTGAGCACCTCAGATCAATAGTCTTGCTTTTGCAATTTACAACCGCATCGTGCATGGTCAACCAATCCAAACCAAGAATAACGTCGAATTTGTCGAACGGCAAAAGCATCAAGTCCGCCGGAAAACAAGAACCTCGGAATACTAGGGGACTTTCCTTACACACTTTGTTGACAAGCACGTAATGACCCAAGGGGTTTGACACCGGTAATAACATCTGACGAGGAAGCATCCTCACGTGCGCATATGGCATAAGTCCTAGCAGGAGCACGAGCCTCGGATCTGATGGTAGCATCTCTAGATCCTCTCTGACCGCCACTAGCATTGCCCATATTTCTAGGTGGCCTACCTCGAGTTGTGGTAGCACCCGGGTTCCCACTTTGATTTACGTTTTGTTCAGATAAACTCGGGCAATCCTTAATGAAATGATCGACTGATCCGCACTTGTAACAGGAGCGGTCATGGAGTCTACAACTCCCAGAATGCCATTTGCCACAATATTGGCACTCCGTTCTGTCTCGACGATCATTACCAACACTGGCGATCGAAGTGACTCGCGTGCCCATAGGGGGTCGATCGCGGTCTCGTCTAGAAAAGCCCAAGTGTCTCTAAACCGCCTAAGCCATCTCTAAATTTCTTTGATGACTGTGGGAAGGGCTTCCTCAAGACCTCTTACTGAAACTCCTTGCTCCCACTTCACTTTTCTTTTCTCCATATTGAGCTCCTCGGCTTTGCACGCCGCTCGACAAGAGCCACAAACTCTCGGATTTCCAAAATGCCAACATACAGACTTTATATCATCATTCATCCATCTTCAAGCATTTACACATCACACTTCAAGAAATGCATTTATGCTGCAGTCTGGCTAAGCCTCACAAATTTTCGTCAGTAGTCGGTAGAAGATGTGATGCCCAAAATTGACCCTAGTCGGAAGGTGGTCTCAGGACCACAAAACCGAGGCATAAAAATAATTTAAAATTTATTTCGATGCCTATAATATGTGTGTATTCATGTATGACATTTTTGATGATTGATTTAGTGTTATAAAGGTGAATTTCACTATAAAGGACCTAGTAGTGAACTTTGAAAGTATGATGGGGAAATGTGTGATGACTAATTAAAGCATGCATGCAAAATAATGGACTTGCATGTCAAATTCCCTTTGTACAAGTGATGGCCGGCCATGACAAAGAGATATGGGCTAAACATGTCATGAAACATGTTTTGTTGGGCATTAGGGAGAAATAATAAACAAATAAGCATGGGTAAGAAAAGAATGAAAAAAAATGTGTGTGAGTGTGGTAATCCCCCTTGCCGTGAGTTGAGAAAGAAGGAAGAAAAAATTTGTTGTGTTCATCCTTTCTCATCTTTTGGCGAAAATCATAAGGAGGAAGAAAGAGGATTTTTGCTTCATGCTTGGTTTAGAAGAGATCTAGAAGGCGATTTGGCTAAATTGGCATCAAGATTAAGGTATGTATGAGGTTGTGTTAGGAGTTTCATGCATGTTTTGGTTGCTAACTTGATGTGCATGTTAGCCATGGCTCAAATCTTTGTTATGCCATGGAAATGGTATTTGGCCAAAGTTGTTATGGTGATAAAGCCATTGCATGCTAAGTGTGAAGCTTGATGATGATGCATGCAATGATGGATTGTCTACTCATGAGTAAGATTTTGAGTTTTCTTTTGTTTAACCATGATTGAAGTTGAAAAGGGCATGATTGTCATATTCGCCATGATGCATTCATGAGCATGGTTCATGCTTCTTGCATGTTAGTTAAAATTTGTGTTTTGGATGGCTATGGACACCTTGAAATTCGCCATGCTCATATATGTATATATATGTTTGCACATGATGTTTTGGTTGTGAACTAAGTGATGAATATGTTTGTTTAAAGAAGAAGATGTTGAAGAATGATTGTGAAATTGCAAGCACATTCGCCTAGCACACATATGAGTGCTTGATGCTATAATATAAGTTTTGAGCTACAATATGCAAAGCATTAACTAGTAAAATGCATGCTGTTTTTGTGAGGTATTAAGTGCATAATTGGCCTCAACATGGACATGAATATTCGGCCTTGGGTAGCCTATTGAAGGCCTTAGCTTTTCCTTGATGCTCGAATGAATTGTATTGAATTGCTTGATGTAGTATAAAATGTGCATGACCATTGTGTATTCAAGCTAAAGGGTGGCCATATGACCATTTAAACTCCTTGTCATATTCGGCCATAAGCTAGCACAATGAGGTTTTAATAAATTGAATTTGTTTGAATTAGCTCAAGAGCTTAGAGGGCCACAATTGGACAAGGGGAAGGAAAAAAAAAGTGATCGAATAGCCAGTAAAAGCCGTTCGACAACATCCGAGGTAAGTCCTCAAGAAGTGACCTTAATTGAATTATGTGGAATGAAATATGGATGTATTGATTATTGATTTATGTGTGTATGAGTATTCGAATGATACCCGGCTAAGTCCCAAGGTGATTATGCTAATGATTATAATTGTGTTTGAGCCTTAGTAACGAAAATGAAATATGTATGTCCAATGATTATTGATGTATGTGTGCATGAGAAATTGAATGATATCCGGGCTAAGCCTCAAGACAATTATGCTGGAAATTATAACCGGGTTAAGACCAAGGCAATGGTGCTAGTGGCTATATCCGGCTAAGACCAAGGCATTCGTGCGAGTCATTCTATCCGCTAAGACCAAGGCATTTGTGCAATCGTGATATCTCGGGTTAAGTCCCGTAGGCCTTGGTGCGGGTTACCATATCCGGCTATGTCCCGAAGGCGTTTGAACGAGTAGCTATATCCGGTTAAGCTCAAGGTATGTGATTTGAAAATTATAAGCTTGCTGGAAAATTTCAGCTAATACACTTGTGAAATTTCCCAATAACAAGGTAAGTGTGGTGTGTGCTTGCTGCGCTAGGAGTAAGAGCATATGCATATCCGCTCCTATGATGGAACGAGTTATCGGCCTTAACGAAGCCGTTATTTGTGTATGAACCTAAGAGTTGGGATGGTGAAGTAAGTATGATTATGTGAATGTGTATTAGTGAAATGATGTATTTGGTTATGAGAATGTAATGCTTTAATTAAAGCTGATTTTATTCCTTGAGACTTACTAAGCATAAAAATGCTTACCCCGTTGCTTTGGCTCTCTGTCTTATAGATTTTGCTCGATAGCAATCGGATTCGGGATCATTAAAGTCAAGTCATCCACACTATCAACGCCTCTATTTTGGTATAAATTTTGGTTGAACTTTGAAATGGCATGTATAGGACTACCCCTTGTTGGTTTAAAAATGTGGTGATGTATATGTGTACGGCCATGCGAAAACGGCTCGTAAAAGTGAAGAATGAACTTAGACTATTTATGTTTGTATATATATATATGGTGTCATGATGTGACTATGAATTGAAATGGGAATGTTGGTCACATGATCAGCCATTGGCATGGTTAAAATGATCATATGTGGACCTATGTATGGCAAGACTAGTTGGTTCATGGAGACCACAAAATAGGTAAGACCTACCTTAAAAACAGATGCTGCCAGCTGCAGTAACGTGAATGTGAAAAATCACCAAAATTTGTAGGAATGGTATTAAATAGTGAATCAGCTATGTAAATGAACCTTGATGAGTCTATTTTCATATGGAAGAAACGAAATGGTCATAGGAGTTACTTGTTAAGAGATATTAAAGCTATTGTGAGACAGGGCCAGAATGGTTTCTGGGTCCCCTGTCGCAACTTTAAAAATTTACTATAAATTATCCAGAAAGAATTAGGAGTCATGCCTTATATGTGCAGATTCCATTTTGAGTCTAGTTTCATTAGAAACAAACGACACCAGTATTAAAGCCCTGTACAGAGAGACATTCAAGTTGTAACGCGTGAAGGTCAGAGCAGTCGATCCCTGTAACAGGGGTGACATTAACTAATAAACTGTACCAATTGGCCCGACCAAAAATTCTAGAAATAAATCCATGGATGGATATATGAGTCTAAATTGAGGGAAAATTTACAAAACCAGTTTCCGAGTTTTGAAACTCGAGATATGATTTTTAAGGCGACAGTGACGCAGTTTTCCAGCCCGACTGGAAATGTCAAATTGGTGGGCAAAATATGTGGACTTGACTTGTTAACCCCTCGTGTCCGACACCGGTGATGGTCTCGGGATCGGGGTGTTACAACCGACATGGAACCTTGTTTAAGTTCAAGAAATTCCTTCCGTTTTTGATCCATAAATCTCTGACTGATATACTTCTTTCGGAACTCGGTTAGAAAGAACTCCCAAGTTACGTGCTCCCTAGGCACAACAGAAGTCAGAGTACTCCACCAATAGTAGGTGGAATCGCGTAGCAAGGAGATAGTACACTTTAAGCATTCATCGGGTGTACATGATAGCTCATCGAGCACCTGGATAGTGTTGTCCAACCAAAATTCAGCTTGCTCGGCATCGTCGCTATCCGTAGCTTTAAATTCAAGAGCCCCATGTTTTCAATTCGCCGATCGGGGCTTACTTGACCTTATTTGGTCAGCCACGGAGGTATTGTAGGTGCGGGGTTGCATTAGTCGGGAATGGAGGTTGTGGAACAGCCGTGTTAGTTCGAATGTATTGGTTGAACCAATCATTCATCACGCTATAAAAGGCTTGCTTAGCCTCATTATTCGGATTGCTAGCAATAGGTTGAGAGTCCGCCGGCGCTGTCCCTTGCGCGGGAGCAGGTGCCACACTCTCCACATTATCAGCTATTGCTCGGTTGGGATCGGGATCCATGGCTATAAACAAACACAAATTTCAAAATGTCAGAAATCACCACACTATCAATTATCACTTAATGGCATGTATAGCTAGACCCCAAACATATCACGGTAGTCCTAGGATCGACTAAACCGTAGCTCTGATACCAATAAAATTGTAACACCCTGAACCCGAGACCGTTGCCGGTGTCGGACACGAGGGGTTAACAAGCCAAAACCACTTATGGCACCGACCAATTTGACATTTCCAGGCAAGCTGGAAAACTGCGTCGCTGTCGCCTTAAAAAGCGTATCTCGAGTTTCACAACTCGGAAACTGATTCCGTAAATTTTCCCTGAATTTAGACTCATATATCCATCCATGGATTTATTTATAGAATTTTTGGTCATGCCAATTGGTACAGTTTATTAGTTAAAGTCACCCATGTTGCAGGGGTCGACTACACTGACCTTCGCGCGTTACAACTTCAATATCTCTCTGTAAAGGGTTTCAATACTGATGCCGTTTGTTTCTAATGAAACTAGACTCAAAAAGGAATCTGTACATATAAGGCATGACTTCTAATTCATTCTGGATAATTTATGGTAAATTTTCAAAGTCACGAAAGGGGACCCAGAAACCGTTCTGGCCCTGTCTCACGAGAACTTTAATATCTCTCGGTATACTATTCATATGATCGTTTCGTTACTTTAATAGTATATATGTCATGCCAATACATCATGTGCAAACATGTATACACATATAGGTGCAAGGCCGAATCTCAAGGGGTTCATACCCATCCAAACACAAATTTTTACCAATCAAGTAACAAGCATAAATCATGCTCATGAATGCACCATGGCCGAATACATCATAGCCATACTCTTTCAACTTCGGTCATGGTTAAACAAAGAATTCAATGTCCTACTCAAGAATACTAAAAAGAAATTTCAAGAGTAGTCAATCCATCATTACATGCATCATCAACAAGCTTCACATTTAGCATGCAATGGCTTTAACACAATATCAACCTTGGCCAAATACCATTTTTCATGGCATAGCAAGGATTTGAACCATGGCTAACATGCACATCAAGTTAGCAACCAAAACAAGCATGAATCTCATGACACAACCTCATACATACCTTAATCTTGATGCAAGTATAGCCAAAATCTCCTTCTAGATCTCTTCCAAACCAAAAATGGAGCAAAATCCTCCTTCTTCCTTAGTTTTGGCTCAAAGAAAGGATGAACAAAATTTTCTTTCTTTCTCTACAACTCACGGCAATGGGGGGAATACCACACTCACACACATTTTTTTTCATTCTTTTCTTACCCATACACCTTTGTTTATTATTTCTCCCTAATGCACCAACAAAACATGTTTCATGACATGTTTTGCCCATCCTCTCTTGCCATGGCCGGCCACTTAATGTTGGGGGGGGGGGAATTTGACATGCAAATCCCTTATTTTTGCATGCATGAGCAACTAGTCATCACACATTTCCCCATCATACTTTCAAAGTTCACTACTAGGTCCTTTCTAGTGAAATTCACATTTATAACACTAAATCGAAACATCAAAAATGTCACACACAAAATTAACACATATCATAGGCATCAAAATAAATTTTAAATTATTTTTATGCCTCGGTTTTGTGGTCCCGAAACCACATCCCGACTAGGGTCAATTTTGGGCTGTCACAGTTTACCACACAAGCAATCGTACGCTTGTGTGGCCTCAAACGTCGTATCTTCGGCTTTTCGACTTTTCGGCTTTTGCCATTTTACAATTGAAAGGGGGTGTGATTACACACCTGCTTGCGAATACTTGCAAAAAGCCTTCAAACATGAACCTACATTAATCAAGACATTCAGTTAAACATTTGGCACTAGGGTCAACACCCACTTACTAATACTTAATCCCAACACTTGCCTTAACCAACGGATGAGGTTTTACCCGTCGATAATGTTAATCGAAGGTTGGCCATACCCTCATTTGCTGAAAAGCTGCATTAACAGGAAGCCCATTAACAACAATTGCATAAACCAAAGACTAGAATCAATACCTATTGCCTACATAACACCCAAAACCAGAGATAGGGCATTAGGGCAACTCCCCAACATGTTTGCCCACATACCTACCTTAAATCGAGTGATAAGAAAACAATTTTGTCGGCTAAATAACACCAAAACTCCTTCACTTCTTGAGGAATTCTGAGAATCAAAAGAATAGCACACCTAAAAGAAGAGGACAAGAATCGTCTATAAGAGAACAAGAGAAGGGAGGAGCATTCGGCTTTAAGCAGAGGTAACATGAAAAAGATTAAAGAAACCAAGCAAGAGTCGAAAGTACTTACAATAGTCATCAAGTCGTAATAAGATGAAGAAATGAAGAAGAGAGAAAAGAGAGGTTCGGTTAGGAGGGAAAACTGATGGATATAGTGAGGGAGAGAAAAGGTGCATTCGACCTACCAAAGTAAGGAGATAGAGACTTGGTTACCCGAGAAAGCCCGAAAGGTACAAAGAAGCACTCAGCTTAGCAACAATTAACCAAAGTGCGATTTACGTTTTTACGAACCAAAAATATTCGGCCAGAGAGAGAAATGTAAAAGAAAAGTGCCGAAATGAGAAACCGAAACAAGGAATACTCCCCCAAAAGAGTTACAGCCAAAATTCTGAGTAGTTAGAAACCCAATTTCGCACTACCACATCCATACCCTCAAACTCCCTGATTTTCTCCTAATCTCTCTCCCTGATTCTCTCCACAAATCACTCTAACATCCCATTCAAACTCTATTCAAACTCTCATGACCAATTCAACCTCAGAGTCCCAGTCAAACTCTACTACCTACCTAGCTCAACAGCAAAATAATTACTCCATTGTGCAACCCTGGACTCAAACTCAAGTCCCCCAGCAGAAGCAAAACGCCACCTTACCACTAGACCACATGCTCTCTTTGTGTCATAAAACAAGCACTATTATTTGTAAGGCCTATTAACAGTGTCCAGATTCATTTAAGAGCCATACTGAAAATTAACAATAGCTAAGACTTAAACCCATGCTTCTCAAACACTCCCAAACCCACTCAAATCACTAAACTAGTAAAGCAAACATGTGTTTGTGTCATATAATACAAAATTAAAGACTCCAAATTTTTGGGGCGTTACAAATGTACCCCTTAAAGAAATTTCGACCTCGAAATTTACCTGATCAGAAAAGATGAAGGTATTATTGTCGCATAGCCTTCTCAGGTTCCCACGTGGATTCCTCTGAGCTGTGATTACGCCAAAGTACTTTAACTAGTGGAATAGATTTCTTCCTTAGTACCTTAACCTCACGATCCAATATTTGCACTAGTTCTTCCTTGAAGGTCAGATCTAGTGTAACCTCGATCTCCTCAACTCAAAAAATATGTCTGGGATCAGAGCGATAATGCCTTAGCATGGAGACGTGGAATACATCATGAATACGGTCCAACTCTGGAGGCAACCCAAGTTGATAGGCAACCGGTCCCACACACTTTAGTATACGATAAGGCCCAATGAACCTAAGGCTTAGCTTACCTTCCATCAAACCTCAGACTCTTCATCCATGGTGAGACTTTAAGAAAGACATAATCCCCTACAGAGTACTCAATCTCCTTACATTTCAAGTTTGCATATGACTTCTGTCTGTCTGACGCTGTCTTTAAACGGTCTTGAATTAGCCTTACCTTGTCTTTAGTATCAAAAACTATTTCAAGGCCCAGAGCTTGTCGCTCACTCAACTCAGTCCAACACGTAGGAGTACAAAACCTACGACCATATAATGCTTCATACAGTGCCATCTGAATGTTAGACTGGTATCTATTGTTATATGCGAACTACGCTAACGGTAAGTAGTCTTCCCAACTGCCTCGAAAATCAATTACACAAATTCTTAGCATGTCACCCAGTATCTGAATCACCTTCTCTGACTGACTGTCTGTCTAAGGATGGAATGCAGTACTGAAGTCCAACCTTGTACCTAGTGCCTCGTGCAACTTCTTCCAAAATCGAGATGTGAATCAAGGATCCCTGTCAAATATAATGGAAACCGGTACCCCATGCAATCTCACAATCTCAGCCACATATAACTTAGCCAACCTCTGTAGCGAATAATCAGTACGGACCAGTATAAAATGGGTAGATTTAGTCAACCAGTCTACGATAACCCATATCGAATCCTTATTAGTAGGCGTTAAGGGCAGCCCACTCACAAAATCCATGGTTACCCTCTCTTCCTTCTAGAGTGGAATCTTAATTGGCTGTAGTAAGCCTGAAGGTAGTTGATGCTCAGCCTTAACTTGCTGGCATGCCAAACACTTACTTACAAAATCGGTAACTTCGTGCTTAAGTCCTGGCCACTAGTACAACTCACAAAGATCTTAGTATAACTTATTTCTGCTAGGATGCATAGCATATGGACTATTATGTACCTCTTCCAATATAGACTACCTCAGATCCAAATCCCTTAGTACACAGACTCTCCCACAAAAACACAATACCCTATCACTATTCAGTCCAAAATCTAAAATCTCCCCATTCTCAACTTGTCGAAAATGAGAAACTAATGACCCATCATTAAATGCTTACCCCTAATCTGTTCAGTCCACGTCGGTTTAACTTGTAGCTCTGCCAACAAGCTACCATCACCAAGCAAGCTACGACGAGCAAGCATCGCTCTTAAATCAACTACAGCCCTATGGCTCAGTGCATCTGCTACCACGTTAGCCTTACTATGATGGTATTCAATTGAGCATTCATAATCCTTGAGTAACTCTATCCATCTTCGCTACTTAAGATTTAGCTCCTTCTAAGTGAGGAGGTACTTAAGGCTTTTATGATCAGTGTAAATGATACGCTTCTCTCTGTACAAGTAATGCCTCTAGATTTTTAGAGCAAATACAATCGCAGCTAACTCCAAGTCATGTGTAGGGTAATTCGCCTCATGGGTTTTAAGCTGACGAGACGCGTAAGCAACCACCTTACCCTTTTGCATCAAAATATAGCCCAAACCAGCGTGCGATGCATCGCTAAAAACAGTGAATTCCTTCCCAGATTCTGGCTGTATCAAAACAGGGGCCTTAGTCAGAACCTTCTTTAGTTTCACAAAACTTTCTTGCTGCCTATCAATCCAATCAAACAGTACTCCTTTACACAGTAACTTAGTCAGAGGTGCAACAATCAGTGAAAACCCCTCCACAAAATGTTTGTAATATCCAGCCAGACCCAGAAAACTTCGAATCTCAGATACAGTCTTAGGTGGTTTCCAATCCAGAATAGCTTTGATTTTTTGAGGATAAACCCTAACCCCCTCGGCAGAAACCACATGACCAAAAAATGTCACCTCGCGCGGCTAGAACTCACATTTGTTGAACTTAGCATATAATTGTTACTCCCTCAAAATCTGTAGAACAACATGGAGATACACATCATGTTCTTCCTCAGTTCTTGAATACACCAGGATATCATCTATAAATACTATCACAAACCAATCTAAATAACGCTGGAACACTCGGTTCATTAGATCCATAAAGGAAGCCGGGACAGTCGTCAGCCCAAACGACATCACTAGGAACTCATAATGACCATAACGAGTCCTAAACGATGTCTTGTACACATCAGTCTCTTTAACTCTCAGCTGATGATACCCAGAACGAAGGTCTATTTTGGAGAAAACCGAAGCTCCACGCAGCTGATCAAATAACTCATCTATCCTCGGCAAAGGGAACTTATTCTTGATAGTTAACTTGTTCAACTACCGATAGTCGATTCACATATGCATAGATCCATCCTTCTTCTTCACAAATAACACTGGTGCTCCCCACGGAGACACACTGGGTTGAATGAACCCTCGGTCCAGTAGTTCTTGAATTTGAGCTTTTAACTCAACCAGCTCCTTCGGTGCCATCCTATAAGAGGTAATGGACACTGGAGCTGTTCCCAGTAGGAGCTCAATACCAAACTCGACCTCACGATAGGGAGGCAACCCAGGGAGTTTATCAGGAAATATATCAGGAAAATCCTTAACAGTTCTAATACCTTTGACCAAAGAACCCTCATAATCAGATACACCAATGTAGGCTAGAAACTCCTCACAACCCTTGCGAACAAATTTCTCGGCCCTTAGTGCAGAAATTACATTTGATAGATAGTCCCTTTGCTCCCCAATCACAACCACCTCCTCATCCTTAGTAGTCTTCAACACCATATGCTTAGCAACACAATCCAAACTTGCATGGTATTTAACCAGCCAATCCATCCTCAAGATAAGGTCAAATTCACCAAACGGTAGCTCCATCAAATCTGCTGGAAAAATTACTCCTTAGACCTCAGGGGCACATTCCTGAACAACTTATCTACCCTTACTGAATGTCCCAGTGGACTTATCACAATCATTTCACTAACAGTACTCACATACAATATACCTAAGGTTCCAGACACAGTGCATGCAATGTATAAGTGCGTAGACCCAATATCGATTAAAGAAGTATAAGGTACATTATAGATTACAAACGTACTGGTTATAACATCTAAGGCGTGTCCATCCTCTTGGCGATGTGCAGCGTATACCAGAGCTGGCTGCCTCGCTTCAATATTACCAGCACCTCTGCTAGGTGCTCAACGACCTCGCCCCATACCATTTCCACCTCTAGCCTGTCCACGGCCTCTCGGTGGCTGCTGAACTGATACATGATATTTGTGACAGGTTTTAAAAATTTATAATTAATCGTTCTTGAAACTAACTATTATCACGATGAAGGCAAGTGTACCTATCGACCAGTAGTATAGCTTTAGCAAGACTGGATTGTCGAACCCAAAAGAACCAAGACTACTAGTAATTACTTTTTTTTTAATTATCTAGCCTAAAAATTAAGGGATTTGTTTATCTAAATTAACTAAACTAAGAGTGCACAGAGAAAAATTGGGGAAAAGCTTTTGGGAAAATCCGATTGATTAAGACAATACTCAAGGAAAAATCCACCTAGGCTTCACTTGTTTTTTGAATCTGAATCAGACGATTTATTCATTTGACTTGATTCATAGAAATCCCTAAGTTATATTATTATCTCTCTCAAGACTAATAACGTCTAACCCTAGGTTGATTAATTGAAATCTCTTTCTAATTAACACCTAGTGTTGCATTAACTCGATTTATAGATCCCCTTATTAGGTTTCACCCTAATCCGGCAAAATCTTATCACCCTATCTCTAGGCGTGCAATCAACTCCGCATAATTATGACAAATTTACTCTTAGACAGGGTCTATTCCTTCTTTGAATAAGAGCATTAACTTGAATCAATATCCTAGAATATTAAAACAAAAATTAAGAATACATAATTAAGAACAAGTCAAATATTTATCATACAATTCAGATAATAATAAGATCCGTCTTAGGTTTCATTCCCCTTAGGTATTTAGGGAGTTTAGTTCATAATTATAGAAGAAAACATCTCAGAAGAATAATGAATATAAAACATAAAGAAAACCCAAAACCCCTGAATGGAAATTGAAGGGAGATCTTTAGTCTTGATGATGAATTTGGCTTCTGAGATGGACCAATCGGCTTCCCTTGAGTAATTCCTTGCCTCCTACTTTGTGTCCCCTTCCTAAGTGCCTCCTCAGATGTTTAAATAGGCTTTAGAATTCCTAAAATCCCTCAAAATTGGCCTTTTCCAAATAGGGTTATACCTGGGCTTGGCAGGGACACGCTCGTGTGCGATTACTCTAGCTCGTAGTCAAGGCTGTTGAAGAGGAACAGGCGTGTAGTCTACCCGTGTAAGTCGTGCTTCAATCCTTCCAAAAGGACAACACCGTGGGACACGCCCGTGTGAGGAAGTCCAGGCCGTGTTGATTTCCCATGTGGGTCTATTTTCTCCGTTTTCGGCTTGTTTCTCGCTCTTTTTACTCTCCTATGCTCACCTAAGTATAAAACATGAAATTAAAGAATTAGGAGCATTGAATTCACCAAATCTAAGGGGAAACCATCCATAAATGTGTTAAGCATGGGATAAAAACTATAAATTACGGTTTGTCAAATACCCCCACACTTAAGCCTTTGCTTGTCCTCAAGTAAAATCCTTAACTCACAATCAAAATAAATTCTTCTCAATTTATAATCCCTATCAATAATATCTCAAAATAATCGACAAGTATTCATACATTGAAAATTCAACTAAAAGAGCATAAAAGTTTTAAACATTCCAAGTTGAGTATTTTATCACGAAAACATAGGTGTCTCCCCTTATCTAAGTGATTACCTTTGATTAAAATATCACAGATTTTAACATCCTCACTAAAAATTCACTCAAATCATTCAAGGTATTTAAGGAATCAATTAAAGCACTCATTAATCAATATGAAAAGTTATTACCATAGGCTTGCTTGAAAATCAAATCTCTACCACTATATATTGAGCTGATACATCAATCAAAAAGGTCTTTAGAGGGTTGTAACGTGGCTTTTGGTAGGAGGTGTGGTCACAAGCTGAAGGAAAAGGTTAGAATCGAGATTGAATTGAAAAATTACCTAGCTAGAAAAATAACTAGTCATTAGTTGAATACAAGTGAGCTTCTTCTCAGAATATGGAATTAACACTCAAGCTCAGAAAACGACGAATTACTATTAATATGTGTTGAAGTTTTTTTTTTCTTAAGAACAAGTCAAATACATAGAAGAACAAAACATAGCTAAGCAATTAGTTCAAATCAAATCTCGACAAAAATAGGGATCAAATTAGGGGATTTCAATAATAATGGGTTATGGGTTGATACTGAGGGTAAATCAATTAATGGTTTGTTAGGCTCAAAGGGATTCACTAAGGGTTAATTATGAAGGTAGGCTTTTGTGGAGTGAGTGGGTTAAACCTAAGTGCCTTTATCATCTTGACATATCAAATCAAATGGTGTGGTCTTGACATGCATAATCAAGCAAATTCTAGAATAATAAATCAATACTGACGCACTCATAATAAAAGTGAGCATGAAAGAAATAAAATATGCTCTAAAGGCTCAAGATCTTACAAAAATTATGGCTTTTTGATGTTTAAACTTGTGAATTTCAACTCATGATAATACCCAAACTTAAGGAAACAACCTAAAAGTTTATAATTCTTCAAAAATTAACTTATCATGCTTAATTCCCTAATGTCTTAAAGTTTAAACAATCAATGCATAAATGCCTATGTTTTAGTTCAAGACATATCAATAAGAATCATAAATTAATTAAAATTTATTTCAATAGTGATATGAGTGATTCACGTAAGAATAAGATAAAATTCAGGAATTTCTAATGATGATATGAAAGACCCCCCACACTTAAGATGTACATTGCCCTCAATGTACAAAGATAGATATATTGAAAAATATAGATAAATAATCAAAAGATAGGGAGAGAAGTGAAACTTCCTGAATGATGAATGAACTCCTTGATTTGCAGTTATGGAGAATAATCGGCTAAGGCAAATGATGAGAGTGGAGGAGGATACTCCGGTGGTGGTAGAGGTTCATTAGTCCAGAAGTCCTGCGCCAAAAGAATATTATATCTGGTGGCCACTATGGTCGTGGTCGAGCAGGACATGGCAGTCGTGGAGAACCTTTGCCAGTGGAGTTTTTAGTTCCTATGCGATGATGAGCTTTGGAGCTCTTTATAACTGTGATAGAATGAGGAACTGTTTAGGGAATATAATGAAGCATAATTACTGGTAATGAAATAGCCGAAACTATAAATTATTCAATAAAAATTATAAAAACTAAAATTAAAATAATAATAAAGAAAAATAAAATAAAAGTACTGAAATAAGATAAATAAAGATAAAAGTGAAAATAAAAATAATAAATAAAAAACTTTTAAACATCATCATCGCCAGATGGTTCGCAAGGTGGTGGTGGCGATGAGATGTGGAAGTGCTGACAAATCTGATGTAAAGTCGCATCAATGTGATCAAAGCGCTGAAAACATTGTTGCTCAAATCGTGTAAGGCATTCAAAAATGTCAGAGTATGAAGTCGCTGCATGAACTGGATGATGGATGGGTGGTGGCTGAAACGGTGGGTCCTCATGACGTGGAGGGACATCATCAGTAATATCCTCTGAGTCCTCCTCCTCGGTGGACTGGACGAGGCGGTACTGAGGAGGGTAGGTGCCATGTCGTTTCTCAATCATCCTCATACTTAGCATGCTTGAAATGCCCTGTGGGGACATCTAGCCGATGAAAGTTGGGGAGGATGATTGTGCCACTGTGTTGAGGAGCCTGAAGTGTCGTGCCAATCGAGTCACATAGGGCCCGATAGAGATGACCCCCTTTGATGTCGCTTCGTCTGATGGCGGATGGTGAGGGTGATGAAGTCGGCGAGGTCGAGGACATGTACGTTCGCCATGCTTCATAAGAAGTAGGCATCATGGGTGGTGACGACACTGGTGCTCTCTCGTCTTCCTGTCAGAGTGTGAGCCAAGAGGGTGTGTAGGTACCTCAAGGATGGAGGGAGAGCCAATGCCTTGGAGCGGCTAGGATCGTATGTGGCTAAGGTAGGGAAGAGGCCCCTCCAGCACTTAGAAGGAGAGTAGTGGATGTGGCAGTGGAGGGTGTCGAGTTCATTGTCGTCCATGAACTTCTTAGTGTACAGCCCTAGTGCAATACCAAACTCAGGTACGCTCAACTGGTGCACTAGACCACCAAGGCGGAATTGGACTATTCCAGGATCGTCGAAGTTGGTCATGACAGTCTGAAGATGGAATGTCGAGCAGAGTTCCAATGTGAACTCGAGATACGTCGGCTCAATAATCTCGAAGAAAATCCCCCACGAGTTAGTCGTTGGTGGGCTCGGACCGCGTCAGCCAACTGAATCTGTTCAAGTGTGGCCCAGTCAATGCAGCGGCCCACACCTAGGGGTCAGCCCCATAATATCTGAAATAGCTCCTCCTAGGGTCCCAAGGGGAACTTGAGGAAAGGGTGACGAATCTTAGCGGTAGGACCCGAGGATGAAACTGCTCCTTTCCTATTCTTCGAGGCGGGGATAGCGGTCTTCTTACCACGTAAGGATGACATTGTATATCTGCATTGAAAAGTCAAAGTTCAACCAATATGTCCTAAGAATAGCATGGAAAAACAAAACAGAGTAGGAATATTTCATGAAACTCACGTACAAGATGAAGTAACAAAACTAAAACAACTAATGAAAATATATTAACTTATTAAAATAGGACTATGAGAATAATGCTATGCTAAAAAAAATATATTAACTTATTAAAATAGGACTATGAGAATAATGCTACGGGAATATCAATGTATGAGTGCATGTGGGTAAGCATAAAATCCATGGAAACGAGAATGAAGGATGAATGTAATTTGGAAGATGGAAAAATTATTCTACTATGAATATTCACTTAAAATAGTCAAATGGATCAGAGAAAACAGGAAATAGGCAAAATATTTAAAGAAAATAGAGAGAAAAGAGTAAACAAACATAAAAGGGAGAAGCTTGGGTCGTCAGAACAGTGTTGTAAGCGGGGCACGGGCGTGGCAGGTAGGCCATGTGGAGTTGCAGCGGCTAGGGTTAGGGATTTTTAGGGAGGGAGATGATGAATAATGAGGGGTTTATATAGATTTTGGGACACACGACTGTGAGGCACACCCGTGTGCCCTAATTTTTGCCCGTGTGTTTTGTGATGTTAAAATTTAGGCACATCTGACATTCGCCCCACGCCCATGTTAGTTTGGGTGTGTGGGTGCACACGGTCGTGTCTTGCTTCGTTCGCTTCTCCCACGCCCGTGTATGGTAGCCCACGCCCATGTTAGTTTGGCAGTGTCTATCACAGGGCTGGGCACGGGCGTGTCGAATGTCCGTGCTAATTTGACAGGTCTGCCCATGGATTCTAAACAAAGGCATGTCGCACACACGTGTTGGTTTGGCAGTCCGTGGCAACTTATCGTATCCCGTCTTAGGGAAAAATTTTTGCCCTGTTTTCACACAGCCGTGTCTCCTCCTATGGTGTGTGCACAGCCTAAGGAATGCTCATGTGCCTGGCCGTGTGGATGGGAAAACCCTGTGTTTCAAGACTCAGTTAGTAGGTTAAATGTGAAAAGCTAGGATTTAAATAAATCATTACTGTCAGTGCTCGGGTTGCCTCCCGAGAAGCGTTTATTTATAGTCTAAGCATGACTTACCTCTTTAGTATGTAATCATGGTGGCTTGAGGAGTTTACACTCCTCATCCCTTCTATCAACTTTATCAATATAAGGTTTAAGACGAGTATTGTTTACCTTAAAAGTTCTGAATTTGGGGTGAATTACCTCGACTGTACCATATGGGAAAATACTGAGTACCATGAGAGAAATTTCTTCATTAGGTTCAGAAGTGGTAATGCGAGGATCTGCTACATCTAGTAGTACTTTGTTTCCAACCTTAAATTGATTTGATGATGTATTGAGCTCGTCCTAGCTCAGTTTCGGTTTATCGGGTATTCTCAGTTTCTGTATCCGCAATTCATCTAGTTCCTCGATTTGTAGCCTTCGTTCTTTATAGATAGGTTCGTTGTTGTTGCTTGAACATGGCTCATGTAGGTTCTTCAAACTTATTTCCTGCAAAATAGGTTGCACCACATGGTCAGTTTTAATAGAATGATTTATACAACCACCTTTAATTTTTGATGTGTTACTCGAATTACAAGCTTGAAGGGTGATTGTTTCATCTCCCACACAAAGTGTGAGTTCACCTTTGCCAACATCAATTATTGTTCTAGTGGTGCTAGAAAGGGTCTCCCTAAAATTAAAGGAACATTACTATCCTCTTCTATGTCTAGAACAACGAAATCAACTGGGAATATAAATTTGTCAATTTTAACGAGTACATCTTCAATAATTTCTCTAAGAAATCTAATTTTTTATCAGCTAATTGAATACTCATCCTAGTTTTTTTGGGTTTCCCAAGACCTAGTTGTTTCAACATTTTGTAAGGCATGACATTGATACTAGCCCCTAAATCAACCAAGGCATTATTTACGTCTAGGCTACCAATTAAATAGGGAATAGTAAAACTCCCTAGATCTTTTAACTTGTTGGCCAGCTTATTCTGTAGTATGGCTAAGCAAACCACATTTAGTTCCACATGCGACGCCTCATCCAACTTCCGCTTATTTGTTAAAAGCTCCTTTAAGAATTTAACTGCGTTTGGCATCTGCGAAAGAGCTTCAATAAACGATAAGTTAATATGTAACTTCTTTAATAATTTAAGGAATTTACCAAATTTTTCTTCTGTACGGTCTTTCCTTGTCGAGTTTGGATATGGCACACGAGGTTTGTACTCTTTACTTATCAGTTTCAGGTCATTGTGGTCCATCTCACCCTTACCTTTGCTGTAATATCTTGAATTAGGGCTTAATCGGAATAGTGGTTTTGTGACCACAAATTCGAGATAGAAATAATTATCTTACAATGATTTTGATGTTTATGATATGATTGCATGATTGTGTGAAAATTTCGTGATGAAATTCTATGCCTAAAGTGCTTAAATTGAAAGTAGGGACTAAATCGAATAAGTTGCAAAACTTGCATTCTAGAAGTTTTTAGTATGAAATTGTTTTGGAATATTAATGAGGAGGTCTTAAATAGCAATTTGACCAATTTTAAGTTCATGGACAAAATTAGGACATGGAAGGAATTTTTGGAAAGTTTAGTAGTAAGGGTATTTTGGTCATTTAGTTATTAAAATGAATTAAAAACAAAATTAAAAGCCAATTTTTGTCCATCTTCTTCATTAGGCCGAAATTTCAAGGGTTCTCCATAGCTAGGGTTTGTTTCAAGCTTCCAAGCTCCATAATCAAGAAAAACGAGATTCAAGTCGTGATAGAGGAAAAGAAAAGATTGTGGACTAAATTGCAAAATCTTTATATTTTGGTACCAAGTTAAGTTCATGTGTAAATAATGTAGCATAAATGTTATTTTTAAGTTATTAATGTTAATTATATGATATGCTGATTTTTAATCGTGAAATATTATGCTTTGTGGTTAATGTTGAGTAATATGCAAATTATGTTTACTACTTGATAAATATGAATTGCTACCGAGTATCGGTTCCGATATTCCATGGAAGACGGCAAATGTGAGATCGAGGAAAAGTCCGTTTGAACCTTAAGAATAGATTAGGATACAAGTGACATGTCACTAGGATGGTTGAGCATCCGAACTCGTTGAGTTGAGTCCGAGTTCACTTATGGATGCAAATGTCCGAACTCGTTGAGTTGAGTCCGAGTTCGTGAGATGTAACTAGGCATCCGAACTCGTTGAGTTGAGTCCGAGTTCATTTATGGATGTGAACGCCGAGCTCGTTGAGTTGAGTCCGAGTTCACTTAGGGCGGGTTACATGATTTCTTGATTACATATGTGGCACTTATGTGCAAATTATCCATGTATCCGAAGTTATATTCGATGTGTTCAACGGGTGAAATTTCTAGTTTAATGGAAGAGCACTTAAGATATAAGTGACGTTTTGGGTAAGTGTTGTGAAATGGACACTTTGGACAGGTATGTTCTTAACCCTCGGGTTGAAAATAGATACAACAACGATAAGGTGGTAAGATGATGAATGATGTTTAAAGATGTGATATATGTTTTGGTGGTACCATGCTAAAGTTGTTTGGTATATTTGTATTGTTATGTTACTTGTTATTTACATATGAACTTACTAAGCATTTATGCTTACTCCTTCCTTTTCATTCACTGTAGTTTTGAACAAGCCACTCGGGAATCGGGACAGTCGAAAGTTCGATCACACTATCCAAAGGACTTTTATCTTGGTAAATGGCTTGTACAACTACTTAAGTATGGCATGTATAGCAATATACCTATTTTGTGTAAATAATTTTATGATATGGCCATGTTTGGTTGAGAAAATGTTTGATATTGATAAGTCATGGTGATGGCTAATTTAGATCATGTTTGATATCATGGAAGTTTAACAGGTTATCTAGTTCATAAAAATTCATGGAAAGATGAAACTTGCCTTAAAATAGAATATTGCTGCAGCAATGACATGAATTTGAAAAATCACTAAAAATAGTATAAATAGAAATAAATGATGAGTAAGTTATGAAATTGAAGATTAATGAGTATATTTTCATATGGATTGAACAAAACAGGAATTTAAATTATATTTTATGAGATATTTAAACTTTTATGAAACAGGGCAGAGTGATTTCTGGATCCCCTGTTCTGACTTTAAAAATTCATAATAAATTTTACTAAAATAATTAGAAGTTTTTATTTATATGTACAGATTCCTTATTGAGTCTAGTTTTAATAGAAACAAACCTCATAGTCATTGAAATTTTGTATAGAGATATATCTGATTCGTAATACACAGAGGTCAGAGTAGTCAAACCCTAAAATAGGGGATACTTTAATTAATAAAATGTACTAATTGGCCCACTAAAAAATTCTAGAAAACAATTAGTAAATATATTTATGAGTCTATATTCAGGGAAAATTTATGGATCTTGATTTTGAGTTTCGTAACTCGAGATATGATTTTTCTTGTAACTATGACGCGAGTAGCTAGAAAGCTGTGAATGTAGAAACAAATGATTTGAAGTTCTTAAATTGATAAATTATGTTCGGTAACCCCTCAAGCTCGACTCCGGTGATGGTCTCGGGCGTGGGGGCGTTACATTTAGTGGTATCAGAGCAGGTTTAGTCGGTTCTCGGACTACGTGTTGTATGTACGGATTTTGCTATACATGCCATATGTATGAATTGTGATAGTGTGACGACTTGACCTTTTAAATGATTTTATATAGTAAATGGATCCTGATCCAGTGTGGCAGATGAAGTAGAGAGTAATGCGCCAGCTCGGCTGAAGGGCGGCCGATCGAAAACCCACCTCCTCTTGTTGGTCGGGGAGGAGGAGAAAGGGATCGAAACCTTTCTCCAAATGATAAGTGCATGGTACATCGAGTTCGCTCAGACGAACCCAAATGTACGACCTCCCCACCTCCCCAATTCCTCAACCTATGCCTCCAATGCCTCGTGGAGTGGATATGAAAAATTTCACAGAACCCCTTTGATAGGATTCGTAAACAAGGGGTGAAGAATTTAGAGCAAATATTGATGATGATGCGAGAAAGCGAGTTCGGCTTGAAAATTCTATCCGGTATTTGATGAATTATCTTGTACACTTGAAGAATGTTTGAAATGTGCTACATCTTTGTTGAGAGATTCACCTATAATTGGTGGAAGACTTTGATTTGGTGGTACCGAAAGAGAGGGTAACCTGGGAATTCTTTCAAGAAGAATTCCAAAGAAATATATTAGTGAAAGATTTATTGATCGAAATGTAAAGAGTTTCTTGAGTGAAGTAAGGTAATATGACATCTCAAAATACGAAAGAAAGTTTGTTCGATTATGTAAGTATGCGTGGAATATGTTCCTCTGAAGCCAAGATGTGCCGACGATTTGAAGACGGGCTCAACGAAGACATTAAAGTATTTGTCGGGATCCTTGAACTGAAAGAAATGGTAGTCCTAGTTGATCGAGCTTGTAAGGTGAAGAACTACTTAAAGAGAAGAGGAAGGTAGAGGTGAGACACGAAATTGGAAGAAAAGGCCAATGAGTAAGGCACCTTCACAAAGAACCCGGAAAGTCAAGAAATATGAATCCTCATTCCCAAGTTTCATTTGGGCAATCATATGGAAATTTTAAGAAGCGAATGTGGGTCCTAAATCTCGAATACTTCGAGCGGTGTAGGGAACTCGAGATTTGTTAAACCCGAAAGTGCCGGTGTGGTAGAAATCATTTTGGTCCGTGCAGAGCAAATGAATGTTTTCGATGTGGTTCTCCGGGTAATTTTATTAGAGACTGCCCAGAGAGAGCTGAGAAAGAAAAATTTCAGAGTGTAAAAGCTAGTGGTACAAACTCGAGGGGAAGGTATCCAAGAAAATCTGGAAGTGAAACAAGCAGTAAGAATGTAGCCAGAGATGCAGCAGTTAGATCTGAAGGAAGAGCTCCGGCTAGAACTTATGCTATTAAAGCGCGTGAAGATGCTTGTGACAGCCCTAAAGTGACCCTAGTCGGAAAGCGGTTTCGGGACCGCTAAACCGAGTCACCAAATTATTTGAATATGGTATTTATTGTCTAAAATATGTGATTATGAATGTGTGAAAGTTTTAGGCTTCGATTTAGTAAATTGCATGTGAATTTAGTCAAAAGGACTTATGTGTGACATTTTTGAAATGTGATAGGCTAATCTACAAGGATCTAATAGTGCATGTAATAAAAGAGAGGACTTGCATGTCAATTTTCCCCCCCTAATATGTAGTGGCCGGCCATGAGCATGGGTGGACAAAGTGTTATGGCTAAAAACATGTCATAAACATGTTGGGATAATGCATTATGTAAGGAATAATAAAATAAAGAGCATGGGCAATGTGTGTGTTTGTTCCCCCCATTGCCGTGAGTTGAAGGAAAGAAAAAAAAAAAAAGTGTTCATTCTTGAACATCCTTGGCCGAATAGAGGAAAGAAAGGAAGGGGAAGAGCTTGAGAAAATCGGCTATGGTGGTTGTTAGACTAAGGTATGTTTGAAGTTGTCCATGAGATTCATGCATGTTTTTATTTGTTAGTTTGAGTTCTAGCTAGCCCATGGTTCAAATCTTTGCTATGTCATGGAGATGGTATTCGGCTAAGGTGGATTGGTGTTGATGTCATTTACATGCTAAAAATGAAGCTTTGTAATGATGCATGTGATGGTGGATTGATGACTCTTGAGTCTTCTTTTTAGAATTTTGGGTGAGATATTAAGTTCTTTGTCTAACCATGACCAAAATTGAAATGGTATGGTGTTGTGATGCATTCGGCCATGGTAGGAAGTAGAAGGGAAATATGGTTGTTGTTAGATGAAGTAGAGTCTAACAAACGAGCACATATGTGCATTAGTTGCTAGATGGAGAAGAATCGGCTAGCAAGTTGTGTGCTAAGGCGAATATAATTTTGTATATTAATGAGTAATGCATGTGTTGAATTGATGAAAAGGGAGAGGATGCTTTAATAGTGTATATATGTGTATTAGCCAAGTTTTGAACTTGAACAAAATGGTGTTTAGTCAATACGAGTGACCATACTTGTAGAATGTATTAAGTGTTGCAATCGGCCTTAGCATAGATGTGTATGTTCGGCCACATGAATGAGTACATAAGTTGATGTGTATGTTCGGCCACATGAATGAGTACATAAGTTGATGTGTATGTTCGGCCATAGGTAAGCATATTGATGGCTTTATCTTGACTTAGAAAATTGCTAAGGGAATATTAGCTAATATGTTGAATTCGATTCGTGATTTCGTACATATGGGACTTTAATGTCTAATGTATATATGGGCTAAGTGCCTTGAGGTTCTCTTTTGATGTTCAAATGAATTGTGTTAAATTGCTTAATGTGATTAAAAATACGCATGACCATTGTGTATTTGAGCTAAAGGGTGGCCATATGACCTATTAAACTCCTTGTCATATTCGGCCATAAGCTAGCATAATGAGACTTTAATAAGTTAAATTTGTTTGAATTAGCTCAAGAGCTTAGAGGACCACAGTTGGATAAGGGAAAGGAAAAAGTTATCGAATAGCCGCCGAAATCGTTCGACCACATCCGAGGTAAGTTTTCGAGTAATGGAACTTAGATTATGATTTGATTAGATCATGCTCTTTGTATGTGGCTAATGAGCCGAAATTGCGAGTGTGATAAGTGTCTTGTGTTTGAGCTTTGCTAATGAAAATGAAATACGGATGTGTCATGATTTATTGATAAATGTGCATGGTTATTCGAATGATGTCCGGGCTAAGTCCCGAAGGCTTTGTGCTAAGTGACTATATCCGGACTAAGATCCGAAGGCATTTGTGCGAGTTACTAAATCCGGGTTAAGTCCCGAAGGCATTTATGCGAGTTACTAAATCCGGTTAAGTCCCAAGGCATTTACGCTGAGTTACTATAACCGGGCTATGTCCCAAGGCGTTTGAACGAGTAGCTATATCCGGTTAAATGTCAAGGTACGTGATTTGGGAATGAGCAATCTTGCTGTAAAATTTCAGTTAATACGCTTGTAAAATCCCAACAATGAGGTATGTTTCAGTATGTGCATTGGAATAGTTGATTCCTTTGAATAATATTCTCGATCGAGTAATGAGCTTCGGTATTTGGCTAAGATGATCCCTTATGTATGAATACAAGGGTTGGAATGTGAAGTAGGAATGATTTGAGAATATGTATATATGGAATTATCTGTTTAGTTATATGAATGCTATACTTGATGTGCTTAAATTCTTTGCTCAAAACTTACTAAGCATTTAATGCTTACTCCGTTTCTTTGATTTTCTGTTTTATAGATTTTGGTTCTTCAGCTATCGGACTCGGGATTTTGAAGTCAAGTCGCCCACACTATCAAAGCTCCTTTTGGTATACTTTTGGTTGAACTTGAAATGGCATGTATAGGACTACCCTTTTGTTGTAGGTCATGTACCTTTCGGTTTTGTGTAAATTTGGATAGCCGTTTAAAATGGCTTAAATATACTTTGATCATAGCATTATAATCGTTTTGTATGTTGTCCGTCGAGAGGTATGGAAATGTTGGTAACGGTTAGCCATGGGAATGGTTATTCATGATCACTTTGGTATATGTATGACAAACTCTAGTTGATCCATGGAGGATCATGAAATAGGTAAAGTTTACCTTAAAAATAGATGCTGGCAGCAGCATTGATGTGGATGTGAAAAATCACTAAAAATAGTAGGAATGGAATTAAATAGTGAATAAATTATGTAATCAAACCTTGATGAATCTATTTTCTTAGGAAAGTAACGAAAGGTTCATATGAACAGTATATTATGAGATGTTAAAGTTTTCGTGAGACAGGGCCAGAACGGTTTCTGGATCCCCTGATCCGACTTTGGAAATTCATTATAAATTAACCAGAGATAGTTAGAAGTCATGCCATATATTTATAGATTCCTTTTTGAGTCTAGTTTCTATAGAAATAAACGGCATCAGTATTGAAGCCCTGTACAGGGAGATATCGAAGTCGTAATGCATGAAGGTCTGTGTAGTCGCACCCTGTAACAGGGGAGACTTTAACTAATAAACTGTACTAATTGGCCCGAGCAAAAATTCTAGAAAAAAATCTGTAGATGAATATATGAGTCTAGTTTCAGGGAAAAATTACAAAACTTATTTTCGAGTTGTGGAACTCAAGTTATGATTTTTAAGGTGACAGTGACGCAGTTAGCCAGTAGTCTGGAAAATTTTTAAATGGACTGTGAGAGTAAATGAATTAAGTCGGTTAGCACCTCGTGTTCGACTCCAGCAACGGTCTCGGGTACGGGGTGTTACAATGCTTCCTCACCCGATGTGATTACCGGTACATTTTCTCTTTATGATATTAATGTTACTGCTTTGATTGATCCTGGTTCTACTCATTCATACGTATGCATTAAAGCGGTGTCTAGTATGAATATACCGTTGAGAACACGTAATTTATGATTAGAGTGTCGAACCCGTTAGGCAAATGCGTGATAGTTGATAAAGTAAGCAAGAAATGCCCTTTAATGATTCGGGGTCATTACTTTCCGGCCCACTTGATGTTGTTGCCGTTTGATGAATTTGATGTTATTTTGGGTATGGATTGGTTGACATTGCATGATGCTATAATAAATTGCAAAGAAAAGGTTATAGAATTAAAGTGTGAAAATGGTGAAATTCTGCGGGTTGAGCCAGACAAATCAGAGGCATTATCTAGTATGATTTCTTCGATGTCGGCTCAGAGATATTTGAGAAAGGGTTATGAAGCTTATTTGGTGTATGTAATTAATACAAAAGAAGTTGAAAAGAAAGTTGAATCAGTGCCGGTTGTGTGTGAATTTGCGGACGTATTTCCAGAAGAATTACCGGGTTTGTGTGACAGCCCTAAATTGACCCTAGTCGGAAAGTGGTTTCGGGACCACTAAACCGAGTCATAAAAATAATTAACTATCATAGTTGATGCTCATTATATGTACATATGCATGTGTGAAAATTTCATGTTTGGATTTTGTTAATTGTAAGTGAATTTTATCAAATAGGACTTATGTGAGAAAATTTAGAAATGTGCTAGGCAAATGTAGGGTGGCCTATAAGTGCATGTTGTGAAAATGGTGGGTTTGCATGTCAATTTACCCAAATTTAAGCATGATGGCCGGCCATGCTATGGGTGGAAACATGTTGCAAACATGTTGGGTTAGTGGTTTTGTTAGAAAGAATAAAATAATGAAAAAAAAAGGAAAATATGATGAAAACAAAGGAAAAAAAAAGTGTCCATCCTTTCACATTTTCTTTGCTTGGCGAATGTTCTAAGAAGAAGGGGGGGAAGAGCTTGAGAAAATCAGCCATGGGAGTTTGCTAGACTAAGGTATGTTTGATGTTGTCCATGAGATTCATGCATGTTTTAGTTGTTAGTTTGAGTTCTACTTAGCCCATGGTTTAAATCTTTGCTATGAGATGGAGATGATATTCGCCATGGGTGTTGTCTTCTTGTTTGATGTTTGATGTTTGATGTTGTGGTGATGAGGCATGAAGATGAGTTAAGTTTCGCTAAGGTAGGTTTGTGTTGATGTCATTTGCATGCTAAGTGTGAAGCTTTGTAATGATGCATGTGTATGGTGCTCTTGATGTTGTGAATGGAAGTAGAGGAAAGGTAAAAGAAAATTTAGGTAGAAATGTGGATTTATAGGATGTTACAAGTATATGTAAAGCCATGCTAGGTTAGGAAAAATTCGGTCAAGTGTTCATGAGATGAAATTTTGTGTTAGGTGAATTAAAGATGATAGTATAGTTGATATCATATATATATATATATATGTATGCATATTCGCTATCAATTAAGAGCATAGGTGATGATGAGTCTAAGCTTTGTACATTCAGCCATATATATATATAAGCATGTGTGATTGGATTATTGATAGTAGGGCGATAGCATATGGCTATTAGCTTGAATAGCTAAAAGCACGAGGCAGCAAGATAAAAATTTTACCATGCCGTTCGTATGTCATAAAATCATTAAAATGTGAATACCAATATATGTAGCAAAGGGGTTGAATGAGTTAATTTATTTGTTTAAGCTCAAGATCCTAAAGGAGGCGTCCAACAAGGGAAATCGAAGGTCATCGAGTAGCCGACTTGGAATTAATTTACCCAATACAAGTAAGTCACTAAGCGTATATTTTGTATCGATTTAAATAGACATGATGTCTATGTAATTATGCCGAATGGAATGATAAATTTATATACATGTATGTATGTGGTGATGAAAGTATTGAATGAAAAGAAAAGAGGTGAGATGTATTGAGTTGTGGATTTCGGCACTAAGTGTCGGGTATAAACATTTATGATCATGAGATTGCACTAAGTGTGTGGGTTTTAAATTTGTACAGCACTAAGTGTGCGAGTTTGATTATATAGCACTAGGTGTGCGAGTTGATTTTATAGCACTAAGTGTGCAGACTCACTATATGTTTTTGAATCACTATTGACACTGAGTGTGCGACATTATTAAGTTGATCACGCATACGGATTGGGTAAGTACCTTGAGTTCATGGCTAATAGGCGCTATGTTTATATTTGGAGTTGAGCTTGGTAAGTTTTGAACCTATGTGACAATTTTAATTGAAGTCACGTACATGAGAATTATCGTGGAATAAGTGAAAGGCCATTTAGTTGTATGATTGTAACGAAAACAAAATGATGTATAAAATGCCTCAAATATCCTATTGATTAGTATATGGAATGTGAATGTGTAACTTGGTGTGAGATTGAACCGAAAGGTCTAAGGAACTATGGTATAGTTCGGTTTGGATGAAGTAATTAGCATCGTTCCATTTTGTTTCCTCTTATGATAATGTTATTAATGGATGGTAGTGCATTGCTTATGACTTACTGAGTTATGTACTCATTTGGTGCTTATTGTTGCTTATTTAGGTTCTTGATCCATTTTGTGTGCTCGGGACCATCGTCGAAGTCATCACACCGGCTAGCAACTTTTGGTATTTTCTTCTTAGATGGTCTAAGAGAACATTTCGGCATGTATAGGCTATTATGTTTTGTTTGAACTTGGTATGTAAAACTTTGGATAGCCATTCGAAAATGGCTTATATACGTTTTGAGCATAATGTTATAGTCATCTTGAATGTATATGTCCATTAAGAAGCATGGAAATGTTGGTAACGGTTAGCCATGGGAATGGTCATTCATGATCACTTTTGGTATATGTATGACAAACTCTAGTTGATCCATGGAGGATCATGAAATAGGTAAAGTTGCCTTAAAAAATAGATGCTGACAGCAGCAGTGATGTAGATTTGAAAAATCACTGAAAATAGTAGAAATGGAATTAAATAGTGAATAAATTATGTGAATGAACCTTGATGAATCTATTTTCATAGGAAAGCAAGAAAATGATCATGTGAACAGTATGTTAAGAGAAATTTAAGTTTTTGTGAGACAGGGCCAGAACGGTTTCTGGATCCCCTATTCCGTCTTTGGAAATTCATTGTAAATTAACCAGAGATAATTAGAAGTCATGCAATATATGCATAGATTCATTTTTGAGTCTAGTTTCTATAGAAACAAACGGCACTAGTATTGAATCCCTGTACAGGGAGATATCCAAGTCGTAATGCGCAAAGGTCAGGGTAGTTGAGCCTGAAACAGGGGAGACTTTAACTAATAAACTGTACTAATTTCCCCAACCAAAAATTCTAAAAAAAAAATTGTAGATGAAAATATGAGTCTAGTTTCAGGGAAAAATCACGAAACTGATTTTCGAGTTGTGGAACGCAAGATATGATTTTTAAGGTGACAGTGATGCAGCTTGCCAGCCTGCCTGGAAAATTTTAAATGGACTGTGAAATTAATTAAGTCTGTATGCACCTTGTGTTCTGTAACATCCTGATTTTCGGGTTTTTCGCGATTCTGATATTTTAAGTAAATTTCTAAAATTTGGTATGTGATGATGGAATTCATAATTTGGGTATGTAAATGGGCTTATGGAAGGCCCATGAGTTGGCCAAACCCTAGGAGAATTTTTTAAATTTTGGACTTAGGAGTTAGGGGTTCGGCTAGGTGCCCTTATATTAAGTTGTGGGTAAAGTGTATCACAAAAGAGTTTTGGTAGAGTGGCAAGGGTGACGCCACTAAGCTCCTAAAAAGGTGGCGTGTGGGCATAGAGGAAGACCAGGTCCGATTCCTGTGTTGGCAAATAAGAGTATTTATTTTTGTGTGCGGGAAGGGTAAGTGTTGGAACTTAAGTGGATTACGTAAGAGGAGAGTTGGATCAAGTCAAATGCATAAATTAAGGAGGGATAAGGGAGAGATTTTAGGGATGTGATAGGGAGATAGAGTTGGCGAATAAGGGAGATTGGAGAGGGATTTTCGGCAAAGGGCATTAGGTTAGTAATTTGGCATTAGGGTCTTAGTTGTGCCGATTTCTTCTTTGGTGTGTAGCCTTTTCTCTCTTTTCTTTTCCAGCCGAATCTACCTCCCTCCTATTCATTTTATTCCTTTTTCTTCTTTCAAATCAGCCCACTATTTCGCTCCATTCACCATTGTTTCTTTCCCTTATCTCTATTTTTGCCGAAGTCTTCAAAAAAAAAAGCCAAATCGGTGAAGATAGGGGTGCCGATTCTTTGTGACCAGCAACCTTTTCTTCCTTTTCAATAGTTGGCGTTCGGTTCCTTTACCTTTTAGACATCCGGATTCAAGAGGAGAAAGACTGTGGTAAGTGTTCAAACTCTAAACAATTCCTAGTGTAGCTTTGGTCAAAAGCCAAAACTCCAAGTTTAGGGAGATGGCCGAATATGGGCATAGACTCTATGGGGTCTTCTTTTAATATTTTTGGTTTATTTATTGAAGGAGCAGCAAGGTGTAGTGTCTATTTGGAGTAGCTTGGATCACGGAGTAGCTAGGCCTAGTCATCAATCGCGACAAAGGTAAGGTGCCTAAGGCCATTATGGATGGTGGCCGAATGTGTAAGTGTTAATATTGGAAAGTTCTTGATTTGGTTCAATTATTGCGAGCTGATCTATTTAACAATTGATTATAGGAGAAATCGCATAGGAGATCTCGTCAAGGAATATCGCAAATCAGGTGTGTAACGAACCCTTTCATAGCTTAAAGCGATAAAATGCGAAAAGTAAAATGCCGAAATTCGGCATTTCGAGGACTTATGAGCAAGTTTAACGCTCACTAGTTAGTTAGAATTGATGAGACGGTGATCGAGAATGATGGAAGCGGTAAGAATGTGATTTTTGGCGTTCTTGGTAAGTTGGGCCTCGAGGGGCCGAAGTGGGGCCCATTGGGCTTTCGGGCCCATTTGGGTAAAAATTGGTAGGAAACGGAAATCTGTTATATGGCATGATAAGACGGTTAAAACCGTTATGGAATATAGGCTAAATGGCCTAGATGACGAAATTGGCTAAATAGGGCCCATTAGGGGTTTTAGGCCCAATAACTCGATTTCGCTAAAAATGGGCCAGAATCACGGTTTGCACCCATGGATTGTTAGTAATCGTTAATGAACATGGAAACCCTAATTTTTGGTAAAATTACGAGATTACCCTTATAATATGGAAATGACCGTTTTGCCCCTAGGTAAAAATGACCATTATACCCCTAGGGTTTATGTATGATTTTAATACATGGGATTTTGATAAATAAGGTATGTATGATATGCACATGAAATGTATGATATGCACATGATATGTATGATATGCACATGAGGTAATCATAAATGCATTGGGTTGGGTTTTATATGGATGGAGGAAGTGAAAAGGGCTTATGCCCGATTATCAAAAGGGCTTATGCCCTGATTATCAAAAGGGCTTATGCCCCGCTTATAAAAGGGCTTATGCCCGATTATTGAAAGGGCTATTGCCCAGTTATTAAAAGAGGCTAGGCCTCGGTTATATGATAAAGCACTATCTTTGCCAAATGGAGAGTTTTAGGGGTGGGTCGAGTTAATCCCACATGGTGTGTTGGTTGGTACGGTGGAGAGTAGCGGATGGTGGGTTGAGTAGTCTCCCCAAATGGGTTGCATTCTTTCATTGAAATTATATGTGACATTGAAATGGGCCTAAGGGCCATACCATTTACAGTAAAGGCTTCGGCCCAAGAATATGAAATATGAAAAGGCTTCGGCCCAGTATTATGAAATATGAAATATGAAAAGGGCTACGGCCCAGTGCATGATTGAGATTGGATTTGGGCTTAGACCCAACAGCCGTTATTGTTTTGGGCTCGAAGGGGCTTGTTGCACACTGAGTTTCCAAACTCACCCCTTTCCTTAACCTTGCGGTGAGCCTTGATGTGGGGACTTGGGACGGAGAGGATTCAGAGTGGCCACGGTGATCATCTTTGGGCTTTTAAATAAGTGTTGGTTTTCATTTAATTTCCTTTAATTATTATTTATTTTTGGGTTGTAATAAGGCCAATTTTAACTTTCCTTTTATTTCTTTTCGGAATTATTTTAATTTTAATAACTTTAAAATTGGTTAATAATTATTCAAATGGGCTAGACTTAGGACGTGTTTTCAAAATGATACTTGTTTTCAAAATATCTCAACACCACGATTAATCGATTTATCAAAGATGTCCACTTAAACAAATTTAAACTCGATATAACAAAGTGTGGCTATGGTTGTGGGCATGTCTAGGATTGGATCCAATTAAAGAGCTTGGTACTTAAGCAGCCTTCATGGCTCACCTCCTCTGTCTCGGATACCTACCTGGTGCCCAGCTTCCATACACTTTGTTAACTCAATAAAATGTATGGTTTTAAAACACTAAAACGGAACGTGGGTTTTCAACTCCAATGTGGCACGTCAGATTCGGCCATAACGTCTGGGCCGGGTTTGGGGTGTTACATGTTCAACTCCGGCAACGGTCTCGGGCACGGGGTGTTATAGTTTGCCTCCAGTCAAGGAAGTAGAATTTGGTATTGATTTAATACCGGGAACAGCTCCAATCTCGATTGCTCCATATAGAATGGCACCAACAGAGTTGAAAGAATTAAAGTCGCAGATTGCAAGAATTGGTGATAAAGGCTTTGTGAGGCGAGTTTTTCACCTTGGGGTGCTCCCGTGTTATTTGTGAAAAAGAAGGATGGTTCTATGAGATTATGTGTTGATTATCGACAGTTAAATAAGGTAACAATCAAAAACAAGTATCCGTTGCCGAGAATTGATGATTTGTTTGATCAGCTAAAAGGAGCGACATGGTTTTCAAAGATTAACTTGAGATCTGGGTATTATCAGCTGCGAGTAAAAGAGTCAGATGTGCCTAAAACTGCTTTTAGAACAAGGTACGGTCATTATGAATTTTTAGTTATGCCATTCGGGTTGACAAATGCTCCTGCTGTGTTTATGGATTTAATGAATCACATATTTCGGCCATACTTGGACAGATTTGTTGTGGTGTTTATAGATGATATTTTAATTTATTCAAAAGATGAGACAGAGCATGCTGAGCATTTGAGGATAGTTTTGCAAACTTTGAGAGATAAGCAGTTGTATGCTAAGTTTAGTAAAAGTGAATTTTGGCTCTGGGAAGTTGGATTTTTGGGTCATATTGTTTCAAGTGATGGTATACGGGTTGATCCTAGTAAAATTTCAGCCATTGTTGATTGGAAACCACCAAAAACGAATCGAAGTTAGAAGTTTCTTGGGGCTAGCTGGGTATTATCATGGTTCGTAAATGGGTTTTCTATAATTGCTGCTCCTATGACTAGACTACTCCAAAAGGATGTTAAATTTGAATGGACGGAAGAATATCAACAGAGTTTCGAAGAATTGAAAAAGTTATTAACTGAAGCACCAGTGTTGATACAACCCGAATCAGGTAAAGAATTTGTGGTGTATAGTGATGCTTCTCTAAATGGTTTGGGGTGTGTACTCATGCAAGAAGGAAAAGTGGTGGCTTATGCTTCGAGACAGTTAAAACCTCATGAGAAGAATTATCCTACTCACGATTTGGAATTGGCTGTGATAGTATTTGCTTTGAAGATTTGGCGACATATTTTGTATCGTGAAAAGTGCCGAGTATATACCGATCACAAAAGTCTTAAATACTTGATGTCACAAAAAGACTTGAATTTGAGACAGCGAAGATGGTTGGAGTTATTGAAATATTACGAGCTTGTTATCGATTATCATCCAGGAAAAGCGAATGTGGTTGCCGATGCTTTAAGCAGAAAGTTGTTGTTTGCTTTGAGAGTTATGAACACTCGGTTGAAAATTTCAGATGACGGTTCGATTCTAGCGAGTTAAGAGCAAGACCGATGTTTTTACAAGAGATTTCAAGCTCAAAAAATGATCAAGATTTGCTAGCCAAAAGAAAATAGTGTGAAGTCGACACAGGATCGATTTGTAATCGGTTCGATAGTTGTTTGATGTTTAAAAATCGGATTTGTGTAGCGAAAAATGATGAGTTGATTCAAAAGATTTTGCATGAAGCACATAATGGTTGTTTAGCGGTTCATCCGGCAAGACGAAGATGTATAATGACTTGAAGAAAATGTCTTGGTGGAGTGGAATGAAAAGAGATATTTCGAGTTTGTATCAAAGTGCTTAGTTTGCCAACAAGTGAAAGTTTGAACACCAAGTACCTTCGGGATTACTCCACCTATTATGGTTCCTGAATGGAAATGGGATCGGATTACTATGGATTTTATATCGTGGTTGCCGTTAACTCGGGGAAGAAAAATGCCATCCGGGCAATAGTTGATGACCGACTAAATCGGCTCATTTTATTCCTAAGACGCATCTGATTATTCTCTTAATAAGTTGGCTGAATTGTATATCCAGAAATTGTTAGACTTCATGGGATACCTTTGTCAATCATTTCGGATAGAGATCTCGAGGTTTACCTCATGATTTTGGCAAAAGTTGCAAGAAGCATTAGGTACAAAGTTAAATTTCAAGACCGCTTTCATCCACAAACCGATGGACAATCGAGAGAGTAATTGATTCTTGAAGACATGCTCGGATGTTGTGTATTGGAATTTCAAGGTAGTTGGGAAAAGTATTTACCGTTGGTAGAATTTGCTTATAATAATAGTTATCGACAAGTTTGAAGATGGCACCTTATGAAGCATTATATGGTCGTAAATGTCGGACGTCATTGTATTGGGTGAACTCAAGGAAAATCGATTTATGGAGTTGATTTAATAAAAGAAATCAAGAAAAGGTGAAAGTGATTCGAGATTGTTTGAAAGTCGCTTCAGATAGATGTAAATCTTATGCGAATTTGAAACGAAAGGAAATGGAGTTTCAAGTTGGTGATAAGGTATTTTGAAAGTGTCTCCATGGAAGAAAGTCCTTAGATTTGGACGAAAGGGCAAGTTAAGTCCGCGTTTTATTGGACCGTATGAAATAATTGAAAAAGTTGGACCGGTAGCATATCGGCTAGCGTTACCACCGAATTAGAGAAGATTCATGATGTGTTTCACGTATCTATGTTACATCGGTATCGTTCGGATCCTTCACATATAATTTCACAAGCGTAAATTAAACTGCGACGGATATGACTTATGAAGAAGAACCGATTAAGATTTTAGCTCGAGAAGTCAAACAACTAAGAAATAAAAGTGTTGCACTTGTAAAAGTGTTGTGGCAAAAGCATGGGGTAGAAGAGACTACATGGGAACCTGAAGAAACTATGAGAAACCAATACCCACACTGTTTCTGGGTAAGATTTTCGAGGACGAAAATCCTTAAAAGGGGGGGAGAGTTGTATTATCCTGAATTAGGGCTTAATCAGAATAGTGGTTTCGTGACCACAAATCCGAGATAGAAATAATTATTTTACAATGATTTTGATGTTTATGATATGATTGCATGATTGTGTGAAAATTTCGTGATGAAATTCTATGCCTAAAGTGCTTAAATTGAAAGTAGGGACTAAATCGAATAAGTTGCAAAACTTGCATTCTAGAAGTTTTAGTATGAAATTGTTTTGGAATATTAATGAGGAGGTCTTAAATAGAAATTTGACCAATTTTAAGTTCATGGACAAAATTAGGACATGGAAGGAATTTTTGGAAAGTTTAGTAGTAACGGTATTTTGGTTATTTAGTTATTAAAATGAATTAAAAACAAAATTAAAAGCCAATTTTGTCCATCTTCTTCATTAGGCCGAAATTTCAAGGGTTCTCCATAGCTAGGGTTTGTTTCAAGCTTCCAAGCTCCATAATCAAGAAAACGAGATTCAAGTCGTGATCGAGGAAAAGAAAAGATTGTGGACTAAATTGCAAAATCTTTATATTTTGGTACCAAGGTAAGTTCATGTGTAAATAATGTAGCATAAATGTTATTTTTAAGTTATTAATGTTAATTATATGATATGCTGATTTTTAATCGTGAAATATTATGCTTTGTGGTTAATGTTGAGTAATATGCAAATTATGTTTACTACTTGATAAATATGAATTGCTACCGAGTATCGGTTCCGATATTCCATGGAAGACGGCAAATGTGAGATCGAGGGAAAAAGCCCGTTTGAACCTTAGGAATAGATTAGGATACAAGTGACATGTCACTAGGATGGTTGAGCATCCGATCTCGTTGAGTTGAGTCCGAGTTCACTTATGGATGCAAATGTCCGAACTCGTTGAGTTGAGTTCGAGTTCGTGAGATGTAACTAGGCATCCGAACTCGTTGAGTTGAGTCCGAGTTCATTTATGGATGCAAATGCCCGAGCTCGTTGAGTTGAGTCCAAGTTCACTTAGGGGCGGGTTACATGATTTCTTGATTACATATGTGGCACTTATGTGCAAATTATCCATGTATCCGAGTTATATTCGATGTGTTCAACGGTGAAATTTCTAGTTTAATGGAAGAGCACTTAAGATATAAGTGACGTTTTGGGTAAGTGTTGTGAAATGGACACTTTGGACAGGTATGTTCTTAACCCTCGGGTTGAAAATAGATACAACAACGATAAGGTGGTAAGATGATGAATGATGTTTAAAGATGTGATATATGTTTTGGTGGTACCATGCTAAAGTTGTTTGGTATATTTGTATTGTTATGTTACTTGTTATTTACATATGAACTTACTAAGCATTTATCCTTACTCCTTCCTTTTCATTCACTGTTGTTTTGAACAAGCCGGCTCAAGAATCGGGACAGGTCGAAAGTTCGATCACACTATCCAAAGGACTTTTATCTTGGTAAATGGCTTGTACAACTACTTAAGTATGGCATGTATAGCAATATACCTATTTTGTGTAAATAATTTGATGATATGGCCATGTTTGGTTGAGAAAATGTTTGATATTGATAAGTCATGGTGATGGCTAATTTAGATCATGTTTGATATCATGGAAGTTTAACGAGTTATCTAGTTCATAAAATTCATGGAAAGATGAAACTTGCCTTAAAATAGAATATTGCTGCAGCAATGACATGAATTTGAAATATCACTAAAAATAGTATAAATAGAAATAAATGATGAGTAAGTTATGAAAGTGAAGATTAATGAGTCTATTTTCATATGAATTGAACAAAATAGGAATATAAATTATATTTTATGAGATATTTAAACTTTTGCAAAACAGGGCGAGTGATTTTGGATCCCCTGTTCGACTTTAAAAATTCATAATAAATTTTAATAAAATAATTAGAAGTTTTTATTTATATGTACAGATTCCTTATTGAGTCTAGTTTTAATAGAAACAAACCTCATAGTCATTGAAATGTTTTATAGAGATATATCTGATTCGTAATACACAGAGGTTAGAGCAGTCAAACCCTGAAACAGGGGATACTTTAATTAATAAACTGTACTAATTGGCCCAATAAAAAAATTCTAGAAAAAAATTAGTAAATATATATATGAGTCTAGATTGAGGGAAAATTTACGGATCTTGATTTTGAGTTTCGTAACTCGAGATATGATTTTCTTGTAACTGTGACGCGAGTAGCTAGAAAGCTGTGAATGTAGAAACAAATGATTTGAAGTTCTTAAATTGATAAATTATGTTCGGTAACCCCTCAAGCTCGACTCCGGTGATGGTCTCGGGCGTGGGGGTGTTACATTTGCTTACCACGGTTTCTTGCCTCTATTCTGGTTCAGGTGCAACTAACCCTTTCTCATCTTGAATGGTAATTGCATTGATTTGCTCCCTTGGGTTAGATTCAGTGTTACTCGGCAGGCTACCTTGTGGTCATTCAAATATTAATTTAGCGAGTTGACCTATCTAAGTTTCAAGCCCTTGGATCGATGCTTGTTGATTTTTATGTGTTGTCTCAGTATTCTGAAAACGAGTTTCTGACATTGAGATGAATTTTGTTAGTATCTCCTCAAGGTTCAACTTTTTCTCTTGTTGGTAGGGTGGTTGTTGGAAGCCTGGAGGTGGTGGTGGTCGCTGATTTCCTTGGCCTCCCCATGAGAAATTTGGGTGGTTCCTCCAACCTGCATTGTAAGTATTAATATAAGAATTATTTTAAGATCGAGGATTATTACCCATGTAATTTAACTGCTCGTTCTCCATATTATGGCCATAGGGTGGGTATTCTGGATTGCTCGATCCACCTCCACTTGCTTCGCACTACATTACTGGGTGAACCTGTGAAGAACTACAAAAACCATCAATTTTCTTATTCAATAGTTCTACCTGATTAGAGAGCATGGTGATCAAATCGACGTTATATATGCCAGCTGCTTTTGTTGGCTTTGTCCTCATGACTTGCCACTGATAATTATTCAGTGACATCTCTTCTATAAATTCATAAGCATCTTCAGGTGTCTTACTATTGATAGTTCTGCCAGCGGCTGCGTCGATCATCTGTCGAGTCGAAGGATTCAAGCCATTATGAAATGTTTGAACTTGTAGCCAGAGTGGTAACCCATGGTGAGGGCATCTTCTCAAGTGGTCATTGTATCTCTCCCATGCATTGTAAAGTGTTTCTAAATCCATCTGCACAAAAGAAGAGATATCATTAAGTAATTTAGCCATTTTAGCCGGCGGAAAATATTTTAATAAAAAATTTTCGGTCATTTGTTCCCGAGTAGTGATTGATCCTCGTGGTAACGAATTCAACCACTGTTTACCTTTGTTTCTCAATGAAAAAGGGAATAACCGAAGGCAAATGGCGTAATAAAAAATGCCATTAATTTTAAATGTATCACATAGTTCCAAAAAGTTTGCCAAGTGAGCGTTGGGATCTTCGTCCTGCAAACCATCAAACTGAACAAATTGCTATATTATTTGAATTGTGTTAGGTTTCAGTTCAAAAGTATTTGCAGCTACAGCAGGTCTAACTATGCTCGATTCAGTTATTGTTAAAGAAGGTTTAGCATAATCATACATAGTGCGTGGAGAAAGATTCTGATTAGCAGCAATCGCAGGAGGTAGCAGATTTTCTTGGTTTTCATGCATCTCCTCGGTTGTGGTTGAAATATCGTCCTCTTGCTCTTCCTCTGTGTATCTTAAGCTTCGCCTTATTTCTCTTTGGTTTTTGTGAACTGTGCGGTCGATCTCACTATCAAACAGTAAAGGTCCTGACGGGTTTCTTTTGGTCATAAACTAGAAAAACCTATCAGAAGAGAATAAATGAAGAATTATAAAAGAAAATAAGAATTTAAATTGCAAATAAAGTAGAATGGCTAAAGCAATAAAAATTGAGTGTTCCTAATATCGTAGTTCCCCGGCAACGGTGCCAAAAACTTGATACATGATATTCGCGATAGGTTTTAAATATTTATAATTAATCGTTCTTGAAACTAACTATTATCACGATGAAGGCAAGTGTACCTATCGAACAGTAGTATAGCTTTAGCAAGACCGGGTTGTTGAACCCAAAGGAACCAAGACTACTAGTAATTACTTTCTTTTTATTATCTAGCCTTAAAATTAAGGGATTTATTTATCTAAATTAACTAAACTAAGAGCTCATAGAGAGAAATTGGGGAAAAGCTTTTGGGAAAATTTGATTGATTAAAACAATACCCAAGGAAAAATCCACCTAGATTTCACTTGTTATTTGACTCTGAATTAGACGATTTATTCATTTGACTTGATCCGTAGAAATCCCTAAGTTATATTATTATCTCTCTCGACACTAATAACGTTTAACCCTAGGTTGATTAATTGAAATCTCTTTATAATTAACACCTAGTGTTGTATTAACTCAATCTATCGATCCCCTTATTAGGTTTCACCCTAATCCGGTCAAATCTTATCACGTGCAATCAACTCCGCTTAATTATGACAAATTTACTCTTGACAGGGTCTATTCCTCCTCTGAATAAGAGCATTAACTCGAATCAATATCCTGGAATATTAAAACAAGAATTAAGAACACATAATTAAGAACAAGTCAAATATTTATCATACAATTCAAATAATAATAACAAGATCCATCTTAGGTTTCATCCCCCTTAGGTATTTAGAGGTTTAGTTCATAATTATAGAAGAAAAAATCTCAGAATAATAATGAATACAAAACATAAAGAAAACCCAAAACCCCTGAATGGAAATTGAAGGGAGATCTTAAGTCTTGATGATGAATCCGACTTCTGAGATGCACCAATTGGCTTCCCTTGAGTAATTCCTTGCCTCCTACTCTGCGTCCCCTTCCTAAGTGCCTCCTCAAGTGTTTAAATAGGCTTTAAAATGCCTAAGAGCCCTCAAAATTAGCCTTTTCCGAATAGGGTTATACTTGGGTTCGGCAGGGACACGCCCGTGTGACACACCCGTGTGCGATTACTCCAGCCCATGGTCAAGGCTGTTGAATAGGCCTAGGCATGTAGTCTACCTGTGTAAGTCATGCTTCAATCCTACCAAAGGGACACGGCCATGGGACACGCCCATGTGAGGAAGTCCAGGCCGTGTTGATTTCCCACGTGGGTCCATTTTTTCTATTTTTGGCCTGTTTCTCGCTCTTTTTACTCTCCTATGCTCACCTAAGTATAAAACATGAAATTAAAGAATTAGGAGCATCAAATTCACCAAATCTAAGGAGAAACCATCCATAAATGTGCTAAGCATAGGATAAAAACATATATAAATTACGGTTTATCATGAAACCTCTCGCTGGCTGTACATAACCTTGTCCTATAGCTTGCATCTGAACAGGTCTATGAAAACAATTCTTAACTTGATGCACCATAGATCCACATCTGAAACACGCCCCAATCTTCTTCCACCACTCACCTAGGTGATGTCTCCCACAATTTTCACAAGGCTGCGATCTCTCAACAGGAACCCCAGCTCAGACTAGCCCATCAAACTTGACCTTCTTTTTAGACCCACCAAACGAACCTGAGGGCCCTTAATCCCTCTTATTTCAGCCCCTATCCTTCTCTCGGTTCTCGCACTCAGAGCGCTTCACATCCTCGGTGATTTTCGCCTTATCTATGAGGGTAGTAGAATCTCGCTTCCTCTGCGGAGCTATCAGGACTCGTAACTCATCTAGGAGGCCATCCTCGAAATGCACACAGCGTTCATATTCAGTCGCCACTATCCCACAAGCATAGGGCTAAGTCGTAAGAACTCTGCCTCATATTCTGCCACAGATTTATTCCACTAAGTCAAGCTCAAAAATTCCCTTCTTCGGGCGTCTACATAACATGCGCCCACATATTTCCTTTGGAAAGTCGCCTTAAAGAAATCCCATGTTAATCGGTCAACCAAGTACCCTTTCTCAGATAAGCCACCACTAATAGGTATTGTCTCGCAGAAATGATACTGCACCTTTTCATTTTTGCTTAGAAATGCAGTCAAGATCATCCATTATTCTCTTTGTAGCTTCCAACCAGTATTTAGCCACATTAGGGGCTACTCCAGAAATACCCCTAAAAATTTTCTCTCTATTAGACTGGAATCATTCTGAAATTGACCTATGGCCCACAGCACCGTATTGGTTCCAGCAACTCTCTCTAGAATTTGGAGCATAGCCTGCGATAGTGCGTCATCCCCAGTTGCTTGATCGTATGATCCCATCTCAGTTACTGATGAAGCTGATACCTCCTTAGCCTCAACATTAGGCATGTAGCCCGATGCCGAAGACCCAGCCCTAACATTTCTACGACCTTTATCGTGGCCTCTTGTACCCCTTTCGCGAGTACCTCTTATGCTCATATTGATTTGCATTTTATCTGGTTTAGAATTTTTATGTATCAATTAGTAATTTCAGTAATTTTTAACAGATGTCTTATGAACAATAGTAATCAGAGTTGGTTTTCGCAGATTGGGGTCTCACAACAATTTTCAATTTCCTACAGATTTAGTTTACACTAACAAGAGTATCACAGTACATTCACATATCTAAAGTAATCTCAGTATTGTATTTCAGTCTGATCAATCATCAGTTATCAAGAAACTTACGGATTTTGGCACTGGAGACTCGTGTGCCACACCTGCGAATCCTCCAAAATATTTCAAGAACAGTTTTTTTAAAAATTTCAAACATTTTCAAAACTCATTCCACAGTCGAGTTTTGTAACTTGACTCTGATACTACTAAATGTAACACCCCAAACCTAGCCCAGACGTTATGGCCGAATTTGGTGTGTCACACCAAGTATCTTTGCGAAAACTTTAGTGAGTCAAGTTCTTTGCTGTTACCAAATCATCTTGTCAAAACGTTCTACCAGATTAATTGCTTTTGATATGCTAGTCTGTTTAAGATTTGCGGAAGCTTTTAAAAAATTGAAGTTGAAACACGTGTAGTTATTATTTTGGAAACACGACTACTTAAAACAAGCAGTTTTTAAGTAAATAAAAAAATACCCAATTAAAAATTATATCCCATAAAATGCCTTACTATAAAAACATAAACCCAAAATGAAACTTTAAGTATAAATAAAACCAAATGCAAATTAATTGCAGTAGTGTGGCCACCTCCGAATCCCTAGCAGTACCAAATTGATTATAGCTGGGGATTACCTGTACAATCCAAAGAGAAAGAGTGAGTTTACAAAAATTCAGTGTGCAACCCCCTATCAGTTGATCGGTATATAGCATACAGTAATAGTCTGAGCCTAAGCCTTACTTAGAAATAGTACAGAGTGGGCCGTAGCCTTATACAGTAACAAAATAGTACAATAATGCAACCCAACCCAACCCAATCCAGCCAACACACCACTCCATACCACCAACACACCATGTGGGGACAAAGTCGACCCATCCAACCAACACACTAATATTGCAGCAAAGCTGCCAGTAATAATATCACAGCAAAGCTGCCAGTAACAGTAACGTAACAGAGCTGCTCGTAATAGTAACACAGCTAAGCTGCCAGTATTAGTAAATGTGGCAAAACCACCAGTAATAGTACAGTTCCTCCTTAATAGAATCCCAACCCCATGCAGAATGTCATATCATAAATCATACGTGCATGCAAAATGTCATCCTCAGTACAGTCATATACTAATCTTAGACACATTAGTCATTATATCACTAGGGGTTTAGCGGCCAAAACAGCATAGATGGGCCTGGGGCCTATTATTCGGCCCAAGTGGGCCCACACGCTCATGTGGCCCTTTTAGCCCAGGTTAGCCATGGCTATGCTAACTACACAGTCTAGCCCCGTATTTGCCACGTATCATGGATTTCATCCCTGTGGAGCCCACGAGCCCATTGGGCCTACACGGCCCATTTTGGCCCAACATGGCCCAAAACAGTCTAAGCCCATGAGAACGCCCATGGTGGCCTCTATAGTCTTATGCCCATGTTTCGTGGGCTTGGTTACCACACGAGCGACTGCACGCTCGTATGGCCTCAAACGCCGTATCTTCAGCTTTTCGGCTTTTCGGCTCTTGTCGTTTTATAGTTGAAAGGGGGTGTGATTACACACCTGGTTGCGAATACTTGCAAAAAGCCTTCGAACACGAACCTACATTAATCAAGACATTCGGTTAAACATTTGGCACTAGGGTCAACACCCACTTACTAATACTTAATTCCAAGAAGAATAGCATTAACACTTGCCCTAGCCAACAGATGAGTTTCAACCCATCCATAATGTTAATCGAAGGTTGGCCACACCCTCATTTGCTGAAAAGCTGCATTAACCAGGAAACCCATTAACAACAATCGCATAAACCAAAGACTTGAATCAATACCTATTGCCTACATAACACCTAAAACCAGAGATAGGGCATTCGGCCAATACCCCAACATGTTAGCCCACATACTTACCTTAAATCGAGTGATAAGAAAATGGTTTCTTCGGCTAAATAACACCAAAACTCCTCCACTTCTCGAGGAATTTTGAGAAACAAAAGAATAGCACACCTAAAAGAAGAGGACAAGAATCGGCTATAAGAGAAAAAGAGAAGGGAAAAGCATTCTGCTTTAACAGAGGTAACATGAAAAAGCTTAAAGAAACCAAGCAAGAGTCGAAAGAACCTACAGTAGTTGTCAAGCCGCAACAAGATAAGGAGATGAAGAAGAGAGAAAAGAGAGATTCGACTAGGAAGGAAAACTGATGGACAGAATAGTGAGGGAGAGAAAAGGTGTATTCTGCCTACAAAAGTAAAGAGATAGAGACTTGGTTACCAGAGAAAACCTGAAAGGTACAAAGAAGCACTCAGCTTAGCAGCAATTGACCAATGTGTGATTTACATTTTTACGAACCAAAAATATTCGGCCAGAGAGAAAAATTCAAAAGAAAAGTGCCAAAATGAGAAACCGAAACAAGGAATACTCCCCCAAAAGAGTTACAGATGAAATTCTGAGTAGCTAGAAACCCAATTCGGCACTACCACATCCTCACCCTCAAACTCCCTGATTTTCTCCTAATATCTCTCCCTGATTCTCTCCACAAATTACTCCAAGATCCCATTCAAACTCTACTCAAACTCTCATGACCAATTCAACCTCAAAGTCTCAGCCCAACTCCACTACCTACCTAGCTCAATAGCAAAATAATTGCTCCATTGCGCAGCCCAAGACTTGAACTCAAGTCCCCCAGCGGAAGCAACATGCCACCTTGCCACTAGACCACATGCTCTCTTTGTGTCATAAAACAAGCACTATTATTTGTAAGGCCTATATGATATTGTCCAGATTCATTTAAGAGCCATACTGAAAATTAACAATAGCTAAGAATTATACCCATGCTTCTCAAACACTCCCAAACCCACTCAAATCACTAAGCCAATAAAGTAAACATATGTTTGTGTTAGATAATACAAAATTAAAGACTCCAAATTTTTGGGGCATTACATATACAGAACTTCACATACAACTGCTTATATCGCAAAGTCTATAGCACTAATCTTAGATGTTCAACATGCTCGTATTCATCACGGGAATAAATCAAAATGTCATCTATAAACACAACCACAAATCGATCCAGGTACGGTCTGAAGATCCGATTCAATAAGTCTACAAAAATTCCAGGTGCATTTGTTAGTCCAAAAGGCATATCCAGAAACTCATAATGTCCGTACGTCTTTCAGAAGGCAGTCTTCGGCCCATTGGAGTCTTTAACTCTCAGCTGATAGTAGCCCAATCTCAAATCTATCTTAGAAAACACTATATCCCTTTTCAATGATCAAACAAAATCATCTATTTGTGGCAGAGGATATTTATTCTTAATGGTCACTTTATTGAGTTTTCGATAGTCGATACACATTGTAACACCCCGTACCCGAGTCCGCTGCCGGAGTCGGACACGAGGGGTTAACGGCTTAAACCATTCACTTTCGCAGTCCATTTTAAAAATTTTCCAGGCAGTTGGCTAACTGCATCACTGTCACTTTAAAAATCATATCTTGAGTTCCAAAACTCGAAAACCAGTTTCGTAATTTTTCCCTGAAACTAGACTCATATATGCATCTACAAATTTTTTTCTAGAATTTTTGGTCGGGCCAATTAGTACAGTTTATTAGTTAAAGTCTCCCCTGTTCCAGGGTTCGACTACACTGACCTTCATTCATTACGAATTGGATATCTCCCTGTACAGGGATTCAATACTGATGCCGTTTGTTTCTATAGAAACTAGACTCAAAAAGGAATCTATACATATATGGCATGACTTCTAAATGTCTCTGGTTAATTTACAATGAATTTCCAAAGTCAGAACAGGGAATCCAGAAACCGTTCTGGCCCTGTTTCACGAAAACCTAAATATCTCTTAACATACAACTCATATGACCGTTTCGTTTCTTCCATATGAAATTAGATTCATCAGGGTTAATTTAAATAATTTATTCACTGTTTAATTCCATTCCTACTATTTTTAGTTATTTTTCACATCCACATCACTGCAGCTGTCAACTTCTATCCTTAAGGTAGATTTTACCTACTTCATAATTTCCTTGATTCAACTAGCCCTTTTAGCATACATGGCACAAAAGATGATCACGATTAACCATTCCAAGGGCTAATCGATTCCAAACATTTCCACATCTCTTAATGGACAACATACAAAATGATTATGATACCATGCCAAAGTGTATACAAGCCATTTTCGCATGGCTATCCAAATTTATACAAAATCAAAGGGTCTATGACCAACAAACGAAAGAGTAGTCCTATACATTAACCAAAATATCCTCTCACTACTAGTCTATTCTATACATGCCATAAGATATTCCAAAACATAGCAGTACCAAACAGTGGATAGTGATAGTGTGACTAGTTGCTGACGATCCCGAGCCTGTAGCTTCGCAATGAGACCTATAAGGCAGAGGAAACAGAGTAAACGGAGTAAGCATTACAATGCTTAGTAAGTTTTAAGCAGTGTCAACAGATAACAATCGAATTATAACATAGTTGTTCGTATTTTTATTTCACTCTTCCTTCGGGCATACCATCCCTTTACCGAATATGCACATCTTATCATATACAATAGGCAGATAAACTCTCACAAAAAGTGAGCTCATGTGACATAGATATATCGTATGATTTCACATAACCTCTCACACTAATCCGATGTCACATAATCATAGGAATAGTCCCATAGATTGCTCTCAGATGCATCATATATAAACTTGGAGTACATACTGTTTAACCTTTCGCATTGATTATATATTTATAAGCAATTCTTATTACTAAGTCTTACCGGACATAATCTCCACACGTAGTCATCGGGTCTCACCCGGAACATATTTCCAAGTTTCATGTACACTTAATCACATGTTACAACATTCACATTAGCCATTCGGCTTTACCACATATATATATACACTTTCACATTCATCACGTCGGCCATTAGGCCTTATCACATATATATACATTTTCACATTCATCACGTCGGCCATTAGGCCTTATCACATATATATACATTTTCACATTCATCACGTCGGCCATTAGGCCTTATCACATATATATACATTTTCACATTCATCACATCGGCCATTAGGCCTTATCACATATATATACATTTTCACATTCATCACATCGGCCATTAGGCCTTATCACATATATTATTATGTACAGACTTGGTCTTGGCCGAATCTACATCAATTATTTTCCAACGAATAATTCAATTTCACGCCATACTATCATTTCATATTCGAATACTCATAAACTTACAATTTCACAAATTTTGATATCAAAGATCCATCTAACACTCATGTATCATTTTACAATATCACAATTTAGAATTCAAGTATGGGATCAATCAATAGCTTATGAGCAACTAAAACAAGTTTTTATCCATGTTTACAACAAAATCACATATTCGCTACGAGGTGTTTTCCTGAGCAATGGTCACTAAATTATTTATACCCGGAGCTACAAGACTCCAAATCACTTGCCGTTAATTTTCTCAGAATATAGACTCATATATCTTCCATCCATGAAATTTTCAGAATTTTTGGTTTGGCCAATCAATACCAGATTTTTCTCAAAGTTTCCCCTGTTTCACTGTTTGACTAATCTGACCACTCTTCACTACGAATCAAATTTTTCATTGTACAGAATTCATAATGTATTCTATTTGATTCCATTTGAAACTAGACTCATTAAGGAGTCTAAGCATATAAATCTTATCTTATAACCATTTTTGTACAAATTATAATGATTTTCCAAAAACAGAACAGGGGATTTCGGAGTCATTCCGACACTGTCCCGCACAACTTTAAATATCTCTTTATAGGAAATTTCTTTGCTTCCACGGTCTCTTTTATAAGAAACTAGACCAACCAAGCTTTGATTACATATTTTATTCAGCCTATAATTCCACACCAACAATTTATAGTGATTTTCTAAAATCACATTACTGCTGCTGTCCAAGCAAATTGTTACAATTTGCTCTTAAACTTCCAAGTCCAAACACTTATGAACTTACCATTTGGGTTTAAGACATATCATGGCCACATCATATCTTATTAAATCAACTCATTATGTCCTATTATGATTGAATTTACTCAACGTTTAATCACTTAAAACTTACCTCGAAGTGGTTGACGACTAGATATCCACGGCTATTCGTTTACTTTCTCTTTTCCCTTATCCGACTTTGATCCTCTAGGCTCTTGAGCTAAATCAAACAATTTACTTCCCAATCAAACACAATCACACGGCATCCATATATATTTTAAAACCATTCTTAACATATTTACTACTCAAGCATGTAACTTAACAACTTAACCATTAGTTGTCGAACCACAAACAAAATATATTCATACGTCAATATCTCAAACCTTACCATAACAACCAATATGCAAGATATCACATATACATAACTTAGCTTATGAGAACATATGTATTACATCATAAACACATCTTTTACCAATTACCTCACTTAAGCCAAATTTTATAATCAACCACAAAGAAAAATATACCACAAATCACACTTCCAAAATGAGCTACCTCCATGGCCGATTATACTTCATCATTAACATATCTCATTTTGAATCATATAATCAACATTTGTTCAAGACATCAAACCTCTTTAATTTTTGGCTATTACCAATATAAGCATTCACAAATCATATTCTTAGGAAGACCGATTTCTTTCCATAACACATTCATCATCAATACATAGATGAAACAATCAAAATCCCTTCCTTTATACCCTAGCCGAATGCTCCAATCATCCATCAAAATTACAAATTTTAGCATGGGCTAAGTAAGAACCATGATTATTTACCTAAAACAAGTTAAAAATTTCACCATTTGACATAATATACTAACCTTCTTAATGACTCAAGTGACCAAAAATTCTTCCCCTCCTTTGTTTCTTCTATTCGGCCATGTTGAACAACCAAGAAAGAATTTTGTTTCTCCTCCCCTTTCTCTAGTCACGGCAATGGGGGGGGGGACATGGATGAGACAACTTTGTTCTCATCACCCCTCCCTTTTCATTTCTTTATTACTAACCCTTTATTCCATTCTTTCTCCCATAACACACTAACACAACATGTTTCCAACATGTTTCACCCCATAACATTTTGTCCATCCTCATGCTCATGGCCGGCCACCACATATTAGGGGGGGAAAATTGACATGCAAGTCCTCCCTTTTGACTACATGCACTATTAGATCCTTGTAGATTAGCCTATCACATTTCAAAAGTGTCACACAAGTCCTTTTGACTAAATTCACATGCAATTTACTAAACCGAAGCTTAAAATTTTCGCACATTCATATTCACATATTTTAGACCATAAATATCACATCCAAATAATTTGGTGACTCGGTTTAGCGGTCCCGAAACCGCTTTCCGACTAGGGTCACTTTAGGGCTGTCACAACTCTCCCCACTTAAGAAATTTTCGTCCTCAAAATTTCTACCGATGCATAGTTTAGAATAACGTCCTCTTATTGAATTATATTCATATAAACATTAGCTCATCGATAGCAATTGTAATTCATTATTGATTTCACATCGATCTATAAAATCATTTTCTTATCTCAAAACAAATACATAAACATTTCTACAAGTATGCACATATATCTCATTTCCTTGATTTCATAAGCAATAATCACTTAATTTAATTCACAATTGCATTTCAAACACATATCAAGCACATACTAACATGTATAATTCACATCATCAACCCACATATTTGTAACCCACATTTTCATCCATGTATAAGTCGTAACTCGGCCGAAAATACACATATACTCAAACATCCCAATAAATATCCTTTATAACTCTATCGTATCTCAATATTCAACTTCCACACACCGAACATTTAATTCATTCAGCACATACGAACATACCTCATTGCTGGAATTTTTGCAAGCGTATTAACTGAAATTTTACAGCAAGATTGCTCATTTCGAATCACGTACCTTTGGATTCAACCGGATATAGCGACTCGCTCGATTGTCTTGGGACATAGCCCGGTTATAGTGATTCGCATAATTGCCTTGAATTAGCCCGGATTTAGTAACTCGCACAAATGCCTTCGGAATTGACCGGATTTAGTCACTTAGCACAAAAGCCTTGGGACTTAGCCGGATACCATTGAATAACCAAGCACATATATCAACAAATCAATACACATTCTTATTACATTCTCATTACCAAAGCTCAAACACAAGACACTTATCATATTTACAATTTCGGCTCAATAGCCACACACCAAGAGCATGATTTGATTTGCTTAAAACATGATCTAATCAAATCATAATTTAAGCTCTATTTATTCAAGAACTTACTTCACATTACCAACCCTTATGTTCATACACAAAAGATCAACTTAGCCAAAGGTGGTAGCTCGCTTATCAACTCGGCGAATACTTACTTGTAAGGGCTCAACTAATTCAAGCACATATAGCTCTTACAATGCCATATCCTAGATATGGTCTTACATATTCTCACATATCGAGCCGATGCCATGTCCTGCATGGTCTTACACATTATCTCAAATCAATGCCTTCGTCCTAGACGAGGTTTACATGAATTCCACTTCACACACTTAGTGCCCATCGACCGATCTCGCACTCATAGTGCTCGGTTAAAGGATTTACACGTCTGATGCCTCTAATCATTCACACACATAGTGCTCTTATTCATTCGTTATTACACATTGAAATGACTTACCCAAGTCTATAAACATCACGTATGTACACTTTTAAACATATCGTCTCATATAAATTTGAATTCAGTATAATAATGAACACTTAAACTTTGCTCAATTTACCGCACGAAGCCTACTAGGCACGAAGGTCGAATACACGCCACCAAAGATGATTGCTCTTGGGACCTAGCCGGATACATCACTAGCACGAATGCTCTTCGGAACTTAGTCCGGATACATCACTAGCACGAATGCTCTTCAGAACTTAGTCCGGATACATCACTAGCACGAATGCTCCTCGAAACTTAGTCCGGATACATCACTAGCACGAATGCTCTTCGGAACTTAGTCCGGATACATCATTCTCAATTCTCATGTACATATACACATATAGCAATACTCATTAGTATATCATTTACATTACTTGAATACAAACACAACATGCTTATCGACCATTCAACTTCCAGTTCCATAGCCACATACAAAGAATCACATTTATAGTCATAACACTCTTTCAAAATTGCATCACTTATACCCTTAATTCAATCCAAATCAAAATTCAAATACGAGTACATGATACGCACTGATCAACTTAATAATTTAGGCATATCTAAGTGAAGTTATATTGCAAATTCTCATAGTCAGAAGCTTGCTACAGCTCGATCGGGATCAAGATTCATTACAATACAAGAACCACATTTTAATAGTCAAAAATCATCACACTATCATTTTATCACTTTATGGCATGTATAAATAGACTCACGCGTGCTACGTTAGTCCTAGAATCGACTAAACCGTAGCTCGATACCAATAAAATTGTAACACCCGTGCGAGTCCGCTGCGGAGTCGGACACGAGGGTTAACGGCTTAAACCATTCACTTTCGCAATCCATTTTAAAATTTTTCAGGCGGTTGGCTAACTGCATCACCATCACTTTAAAAATCATGTCTTGAGTTCCAAAACTCGAAAACCAGTTTCGTAATTTTTCCCTGAAACTAGACTCATATATGCATCTACAAATTATTTTCTAGAATTTTTAGTCTGGCCAATTAGTACAGTTTATTAGTTAAATTCTCCCCTGTTCTAGGGTTCAACTACACTGATCTTCATGCATTACGAATTGGATATCTCCCTGTACAGGGATTCAATACTGATGCCGTTTGTTTCTATAGAAACTAGACTCAAAAAGGAATCTATACATATATGGAATGACTTCTAAATGTCTTCGGTTAATTTACAATGAATTTTCAAAGTCAGAACAGGGAATCCAGAAACCGTTCTGGCCCTGTTTCACGAAAAACTAAATATCTCTTAACATACAACTCATATGACCGTTTCGTTTCTTCCATATGAAAGTAGATTCATCAAGGTTCATTTAAATAATTTATTCACTATTTAATTCCATTCCTACTATTTTTAGTTATTTTTCACATCCACATCACTGAAGCTGTCAACCTCTGTCCTTAAGGTAGATTTTACCTACTTCATAATTTCCTTGATTCAACTAGCCCTTTTAGCATACATGGCACAAAAGATGATCACGATTAACCATTCCAAGGGCTAATCGATTCCAAACATTTCCACATCTCTTAATGGACAACATACAAAATGATTATGATACCATGCCAAAGTGTATACAAGCCATTTTCGCATGGCTATCCAAATTTATACAAAATCAAAGGGTCTATGACCAACAAACGAAAGAGTAGTCCTATACATTAACCAAAATATCCTCTCACTACTAGTCTATTCTATACATGCCATAAGATATTCCAAAACATAGCAGTACCAAACGGTGGATAGTGATAGTGTGACTAGTTGTCGACGATCCCCGAGCACAGTAGCTTCAGAATGAGACCTATAAAGAGGAAGCAGAGTAAGCAGAGTAAGCATTACAATGCTTAGTAAGTTTTAAGCAAGTGTCAACAGATAACAATCGAATTATAACATAGTTGTTCATATTTTTATTTCACTCTTCCTTCGGGCATACCATCCCTTTACCGAATATGCACATCTTATCATATACAATAGGCAGATAAACTCTCACAAAAAAGTGAGCTCATGTGACATAGATATATCGTATGATTTCACATAACCTCTCACACTAATCCGATGTCACATAATCATAGGAATAGTCCCATAGATTGCTCTCGTATGCATCATATATAAACTTGGAGTACATACCTGTTTAACCTTTCGCATTGCGTATATTTATAAGCAATTCTTATTACGAAGTCTTACCCGGACATAATGTGACAGCCCAAAATTGACCCTAGTCGGAATGTGGTTTCGGGACCACAAAACCAAAGCGTAAAAATAATTTAAAATTTATTTTGATGCCTATAATATGTGTGTATTCATGTGTGACATTTTTGATGGTTCGATTTAGTGTTATAAAGGTGAATTTCACTAGAAAGGACCTAGTAGTAAACTTTGAAGGTATGATAGGGAAATGTGTGATGACTAGTTGAAAATGCATGCAAAATTAAGGGATTTGCATGTCAAATTCCCCAAAGATGGCATAGTGGCGGCCATGACATGGTTTATGGGCAAAGAAAACTTGTTGAAACATGTTTTGTTAATGCATGATGTATTAAATGATAAAAAATTAATGATGTTGGATGAGAAATAAAAAATGTGTGTGAGTGTGGCATTTCCCCCCATTCTTCGTGCAAGTGAAAGAAGAACAAGAAAAAATTGTTCATCCTTGTTCTTTCCTTTTGGCCGAAAATACTAAGGGAGGAGATAGGAGTTTTGCTTCATGCTTGGTTTGGAAGAGAACAAGAAGGAGATTTGGCTATACTTGTATCAAGATTAAGGTATGTTTGAGGTTGTGTCATGAAGTTCATGCTTGTTTTGGTTGCTAACTTGATGTGCATGTTAGCCATGGTTCAAATCCTTGTTATGCCATGAAAATGGTATTTGGCCAAGGTTGATATTGTGTTAAAGCCATTGCATGCTAAATGTGAAGCTTGTTGATGATGCATGTAATGATGGATTGACTACTCTTGAAATTTCTTTTTAGTATTCTTGAGTAGGGCATTGAAATCTTTGTTTAACCATGACCGAAGTTGAAAGGGTATGGTTGTGATGTATTCGCCATGGTGCATTCATGAGCATGATTTATGCTTGTTACTTGAATGGTAAAAAATTTGTGTTTTAGATGGTTATGAACACCTTGAGATTCGCCATGCACCTATATGTGTATATGTTTGCACATGATGTTTTGGTTATGAAGTAAGTGATAAATATGTTTGCTTAAAGAAGAAAATGTTGAAGAATGGTTGTGAAATTGCAAGTACATTCGGCCTAGTACACATATGATGTGAAAATCTTGGAATTTATTGTTGATTTGGTGCAAGTATGACTAAGTATAATCGGCCATATGAGTGCTTGATGCTATATTATAAGTATTGAGCTACAATATGTAAAGCATTAGCTAGTAAAATGTGTGCCATTCATGTGTGGTGTTAAACATGTAATTGGCCTCAACATCAACATGCATAATCGGCCATGAATGAGTGCCTAAGAGGTTGAGTTGTTCGCCATGAGTAAGCATGTTGAAGGCTTTGTGTGTTAAGTCGATTCATGAATTCGTACTTATGTGACTTTAATGTCTAGTGAGTATATGTGGGCTAAGTGCCTTGAGTTCTTCTTTTCGATACTCAAATGATTGAATCAAATTATTTGTTAAATTAAGCTCAAGAGCAAAGGGGGACCAAATCCGATAAAGGGAAGGAAAAAGTAGTCGAATAGCCATCGGAATCGTTCGACAACATCCGAGGTAAGTTTTCGAGTATCGAAACTTAGATTTTGATTCGATTGAATGAAGTAATATGTAACACCCCGAACCCGAGACCGTTGCCGGTGTCGGACACGAGGGGTTAACAAGCCAAAACCACTTATGGCACCGACCAATTTGACATTCCCAGGCAAGCTGGAAAACTGCGTCGCTGTCGCCTTAAAAAGCATATCTCGAGTTTCACAACTCAGAAACTGATTCCGTAAATTTTACCTGAATTTAGACTCATATATCCATCCATGGATTTATTTCTAGAATTTTTGGTCGGGCCAATTGGTACAGTTTATTAGTTAAAGTCGCCCATGTTACAGGGGTCGACTACACTGACCTTCGCGCATTACAACTTGAATATCTCTCTGTACAAGGTTTCAATACTGATACCGTTTGTTTCTAATGAAACTAGACTCAAAAATGAATCTGCACATATAAGGCATGACTTCTAATTCATTCTGGATAATTTATGGAAAATTTTCAAAGCCGCGACAGGGGACCCACAAACCGTTCCGGCCCTGTCTCACGAGAACTTTAATATCTCTCGGTATACTGATCATATGATCGTTTCGTTACTTTCATATGAAAATAGACTCGTCAAGGTTCGATCACATAATTTATTCACTATTTAACACCATTCCTACAAATTTTGGTGATTTTCACATCCACGTCACTGCAGCTGGCAGCCTCTGTTTTAAGGTAGGCTTTACCTATATTGTAGTTCCCATGGACCAACTATAGTCTAGTCATACTTAGGTCCACATGTGATCATATTTAGCCATTCCAATGGCTGATCATGTGACCAACTCTCTCATTCCAAACCATAATCACATCATGAAACCAAATATAATTACAAACCACATATGGTCAAATTCCATACTCCACTTTTACGAACCATTTTCGCATGGCCGTACACATATACATCACAAGTACTTAAAAACAACCGAGGGTGGTCCTATACATGCCATATTCGAACTCAACTAAAGGAGTACCAAAAAGGGCTTTGATAGTGTGGTTGACTTCAACTTCTATGATCCCGAATCCGATCGCTAACGAGCAAAATCTATAACAGAGAAACAAAGAAACGGAGTAAGCAATTTATGCTTAGTAAGTTTGAGCCATAATATACACACAACCAAAGCATAGCATTCAAGTAGCTAAACAATAATTCATATGCACAATTTCTCAAAGACATGCTTACTTCACAATCCCAACTCTTATTTTCATACACAAACAACGGCTTAGTTAAGGCCGATAGCTCGTTTATCATTGGAGCGAATATTCAACGACTTACTCATAGTGTGCAAAGCACACACAAAACATACCTTGTTGGGAATTTCACAAGTGCATTAACTGAAAATTTTCCAGCAGCTTATAAATTTCGAATCACATACCTTCGAGTTTATCCGGATATAGCTACTCGTTCAAAACACCTTGGGACATAGCCCGTTATGGTAACCCGCACAAATGCCTTCGGGACTTAACCCGGATATCACAACTCGCACAATTGCCTTCGGGCTTAGCCCGGATATCATAGCTCACACAATTGCCTTCGGGCTTAGCCCGGATATCACAATTCTCACAATTGCCTTCGGGCTTAGCCCGGATATCACTCGAACATTCATGCACATCTTTGTTTCATTTTCACAACAAAACTTTTATGCACAATTCACTTAACAAAAATATCATTTCGGCTCAATGGCCATATACAAGGGCAGAATTTCGATTGCTTATTACTTCATTCAATCGAATCAAAATCTAAGTTTCGATACTCGAAAACTTACCTCGGATGTTGTCGAACGATTCCGATGGCTATTCGACTACTTTTTCCTTCCCTTTATCGGATTTGGTCCCCCTTTGCTCTTGAGCTTAATTTAACAAATAATTTGATTCAATCATTTGAGTATCGAAAAGAAGAACTCAAGGCACTTAGCCCACATATACTCACTAGACATTAAAGTCACATAAGTACGGAATTCATGAATCGACTTAACACACAAAGCCTTCAACATGCTTACTCATGGCCGAACAACTCAACCTCTTAGGCACTCATTCATGGCCGATTATGCATGTTGATGTTGAGGCCAATTACATGTTTAACACCACACATGAATGGCACACATTTTACTAGCTAATGCTTTACATATTGTAGCTCAATACTTATAATATAGCATCAAGCACTCATATGGCCGATTATACTTAGTCATACTTGCACCAAATCAACAATAAATTCCAAGATTTTCACATCATATGTGTACTAGGCGAATGTACTTGCAATTTCACAACCATTCTTCAACATTTTCTTCTTCAAGCAAACATATTTATCACTTACTTCATAACCAAAACATCATGTGCAAACATATACACATATAGGTGCATGGTCAATCTCAAGGTGTTCATAACCATCTAAAACACAAATTTTTTACCATTCAAGTAACAAGCATAAATCATGCTCATGAATGCACCATGGTCGAATACATCACAACCATACCCTTTCAACTTCGGTCATGGTTAAACAAAGATTTCAATGCCCTACTCAAGAATACTAAAAGAAATTTCAAGAGTAGTCAATCCATCATTACATGCATCATCAACAAGCTTCACATTTAGCATGCAATGGCTTTAACACAATATCAACCTTGGCCAAATACCATTTTCATGGCATAACAAGGATTTGAACCATGGCTAACATGCACATCAAGTTAGCAACCAAAACAAGCATGAACTTCATGACACAACCTCAAACATACCTTAATCTTGATACAAGTATAGCCAAATCTCCTTCTTGTTCTCTTCCAAACCAAGCATGAAGCAAAACTCCTATCTCCTCCCTTAGTATTTTCGGCCAAAAAGGAAAGAACAAGGATGAACAATTTTTTTCTTGTTCTTCTTTCACTTGCACGGCAATTGGGGGGGGGGGGAAATGCCACACTCACACACATTTTTTTATTTCTCATCCAACATCATTAATTTTTTTATCATTTAATACATCATGCATTAACAAAACATGTTTCAACAAGTTTTCTTTGCCCATAAACCATGTCATGGCCGACCATTATGCCATCTTTGGGGAATTTGACATGCAAATCCCTTAATTTTGCATGCATTTTCAACTAGTCATCACACATTTCCCCATCATACTTTCAAAGTTTACTACTAGGTCCTTTCTAGTGAAATTCACCTTTATAACACTAAATCGAACCATCAAAAATGTCACACATGAATACACACATATTATAGGCATCAAAATAAATTTTAAATTATTTTTACGCCTCGGTTTTGTGGTCCCGAAACCACATTCCGACTAGGGTCAATTTTGGGTCACAACTCTCCCCACTTAAGAAATTTTCGTCCCGAAAATCTTACCGTAAATAGGGTGGGTATCGCTCTTTCATAGAGTTCTCGGTTTCCCAAGTAGCTTCTTCTATCCCATGTTTGAGCCATAACACTTTCACTAGCGGAACCCGCTTGTTTATAACTCTTTCACTTCACGTGATAGGATACGAACCGGTTCTTTCTCATAACTCATATTGGCTTGAATTTCAACCTCCGATGGACTAACCACGTGCGATGGATCGATCTATAGCGTCAAGCATCGAAACATGAAAGACATCGTAAATCTTTTCGAGTTCGGGGGCAATATCAAACGAGACGAATCGAACCGACTCGCTCGGATATCTCATATGGCCCAATGAACCTCGGGCTCAACTTGCCCTTACTACCGAATCGAGTATTTTTTCCAAGGCGAAACCTTGAGAAACACTTTATCTCCCCGATGCTCGATGTCTTTACGCTTGGACCGCGTCGACTTCGACGATCGGAGGCTATCTTGAGACTTTCACGGATTACTTTCACTTTCGCTCAGCATCTCTAATCAAATCCACCGAAAATTTTGCTTTCACGAGCTTAGTCCAAAACAATGGTGTACGGCATTTACGACCGCACAAAGCCTCGTAGGGTGCCATCTTAATACTTGATTGAAAACTATTGTTGTGCGAATTCAATCAAAGGCAAACACTGTTCCCATGAACCATCGAACTCGAGGATGCAACATCTTAACATATCCTCAAGTATCTCGAATTATCCGCCGGATTGACCATCGGTTTGGGGGTGAAAGGCGGTCTTTGAAATGCAACTTGGTACCCAAAGCTTCTTGCAACTTCTTCCAAAATCACGAGGTAAATCTCGGATCTCTATCCGACACGATGGAAGTAGGCACCCGTGTAATCTCACAACCGAGAAACGCATGATTCGGCTAGTTTGTCCATTGAAAACCCGACGACGGGGACAAAGTGAGCCGACTTAGTCAATCTATCTACAACGACCCAAATCGCATCCTTCTTACTTGTCGACAATGGCGGTCACAATAGACTTTGTATCCCACTTCCACTCGGGTATCGTGATCGGTCAAGTAATCTCAAGGCACTTGATGTTCCGCTTTCACTTGTTGACATATTAAACATCTCGAAACAAAGTCGGAGATGTCTCGTTTCATACCATGCCACCAAAACCGACGTTTCAAATCGTTGTACATCTTCGTACTCCCCGGGTGGTTCGCCATTCGGCTACAATGGGCTTCGTTCAGTATTATCAAAATAAGTTCCGAATTCTTTGGAACACACAGACGACTCCTGAACCTTAAACAATCGTCATCATCGATTTGAAACTCCGAGTCCTTGTTCAGAACACACTCAGCCCGTTTTGTAGCCAACTCGTCGTCGACTTTCTGAGCTTCACGAATTTGATGTATCAATAATGGTTTGGCTTTCAATTCACTCATGACACATTGTCGGATCAAACGGACAAGTGCACATTCATCGTCAGTAAAGTGAATAATGATTTACGACTTAAGGCATCCTCAACCACATTCGCCTCTCCGGTGATAGTCAATGACCACTCATAATCCTTTAACATTTCGAGCCAACGTCTTTGTCGCAGATTTAAGTCTCTTTGAGTCATCAAATATTTGAGACTTTTATGATCCGAATACACATGGCACTTCTCACCAAATAAGTAATGTCGCCATATCTTTAAAGCGAATACGATGGCGACCAATTCGAGACCATGGGTGGGATAATTTTTCTCATGTGGCTTTAATTGCCTCGACGATAGGTCACAACTCGACCTTCTTGTATCAATACGCAACCTAACCCAAGTAGGAGGCGCCACTATAGATGACAAACTCTTTGCCGATTCGGGTTGCACTAGAATTGGGGCTTTAGTCAAATAAGTCTTGATTGATCAAAACTTTTCGACATTTCTCCGTCCATTCGAACTTAACATCCTTTTGGAGTAACCGTCATCGCGTGGCTATCGTTGAGAAACCTTATACAAATCGTCGGTAATAACCGGCAGCCCCAAAAACTCGAACCTCGTAATATTTCTGAGGCTTTCAATTAAGTATGGCTGAAATTTTGTTCGGTCGACTCGAATACCCGATCTGAGATATCACATGCCCCAAGAAGCTAACCTCTCTTAACCGTAACTCACACTTTGAACTTAGCATATAATTGCTTATCCCATAGAATTTGCAAGACTAACCTCAGGTGTTCAGCATGTTCGGTCTCATTTCTTGAATAGACCAAGATGTCATCAATGAACACGACTACAAACCGATCCAAGTATGGTCCGAAGATCCGATTCATTAAATCCATAAATACCGCAGGGGCATTAGTAAGCCCGAATGGCATCACTAGGAACTCGTAGTGACCATATCTCATTCTGAAGGTAGTCTTGGGTACATCCGAATCTCGAATTCGCAATTGATAATAGCCCGATCTCAAATCTATTTTCGAGAACACTGAGGCTCCCTTCAGTTGATCGAACAAGTCATCGATACGCGGTAATGGGTATTTGTTCTTTATCGTCGCTTTATTAAGCTGACGATAGTCGATGCACAGCCTCATAGTTCCATCCTTCTTTTTAACAAACAACACTGGCGCACCCCAAGGTGAAAAACTCGGGTGAGCAACACCTCTATCCACCAATTCTTGCAACTGAGCTTTCAACTCGTTTAATTCCATTGGTGCCATACGATACGGAGCTATCGAAATTGGAATGGTACCGGTACCAATTCGATGCCAAACTCTATTTCCGAATGTGGTAAACCCGCAATTCTTGTGGAAAACATCCGGGTATTCACAAACCACTGGCACAGATTCGGGTTTCTTTTCTAACTCCTTATCATCTAGAACATACGCAAGGTATGCTTCACACCCCTTTCTTACGTATTTCTGAGCCAACATTGCGATATTACGGTGGCAATCCCTTTAAATCAGTAGACTCAACCCGAATTAACTCGTCATTCGTGCACCTCGGATCAATAGTCTTGCTTTTGCAATTTACAACCGCATCGTGCATGGTCAACCAATCCAAACCAAGAATAACGTCAATTAGTCAAATGGCAAAAGCATCAAGTCCGCGGAAAACAAGAACCTCAAAATACTAGGGATTTTTCTTACACACTTTGTTGACGAGCACGTAATGACCCAAGGGTTTGACACCAGATTACAAACTCAAGAGACTCAATGGGCAAAGTCTTTTTGGATGCTAAGGTTTCGCATATATAAGAATGAGTAGAACCGTGGTCAATCAAAGCAATCACATTAGTATCGAAAAGAGTGAGGATACGGTAATAACATCCGTGAGGCGGCATCCTCGCGTCTGGCGTATGGCATAAGTCTTAGCAGAGCACGAGCCTCAGATCCGATGGTGGCATCTCTAGATCCTCTCTAACCGCCACTAGCATTGCCCGTGTTTCTAGACGGCCTACCTCGAGTTGTGGTAGCACCGGGTTCCCACTTTGATTTACGTTTTGTCCAGATAAGCTCGGGCAATCCTTAATGAAATGATCGACCGATCCGTGACTTGTAATTGAGTGGTCACGGAATCTACAACTCGAATGCCATTTGCCACAATATTGGCACTCGTTACTCTCGACGATCATTGCCAACACCGGCGATCAAGTGACTCAGCGTGCCCATAGGGGTCGATCGCGGTCTCGTCTAGAAAAGCCCAAAATGTCTCTAGACCGCCTAAGCCATCTCTAAATTTCTTTGATGACCGTGGGAAGGGCTTCCAAGACCTCTTCTGAAACTCCCTTGCTCCCACTTCACTTTTCTTTTCTCCATATCGAGCTCCTCGGCTTTGCACGCTCGCTCGACAAGAGCCACAAACTCTTGGATTTCCAAAATGCCAACATACTGACTTTATATCATCGTTCGGTCCATCTTCAAGCATTTACACATCATAGCTTCAAGAAATGCACTCACGCTGCATCTGGCTAAGCCTCGCAAATTTTTGTTCGTAGTCGATGGCACATGGAACCTTGCTTAAGATCAAGGAATTCCTTTCGTTTTTGGTCCATAAATCGATCGATATACTTCTTTCAAACTCGGTTAGAAAGAACTCCCAAGTTACTTGCTCTTTAAGCACAATGAAGTCGAGTACTCCACCAATAGTAGGCGAATCGCGTAGCAAGGAGATAGTACACTTTAAGCATTCATCGGTGTGCAAGATAGCTCATCGAGCACCGGATAGTGTTGTCCATCCAAAATCCACTTGCTCGGCATCGTCATCATCCGTAGCTTTAAATTCAAATGGCCCCATGTTTTGAATCTCAGGTGGGGCTTACTTGACCTTACTTGGTCGATTCGGAGGTATTGTAGGTGCTGGGGTTGCATTAGTCGGGAATGGAGGTTGTGGAGCGATCGTGTTAGTTCGAATGTATTGGTTAAACCAATCATTCATCACACTATAAAAGGCTTGCTTAACCTCATCATTCGGATTGTTGGCAATAGGTTGAGAGTCCGCATTGTTGTCCCCTTGCGCGGAGCAGCGCCACACTCTCCACATCATCAGCTATTGCTCGGTTGGGATCGGGATCCATTGCTATACACAAACACAAAGTCAAATGGTCGAAATCACCACACTATCAATTCATCACTTAATGGCATCTATAGCTAGACCCCAAACATATCACGGTAGTCCTAGAATCGACTAAACCGTAGCTCTAATACCAATAAAATTGTAACACCCGAACAGAGACCGTTTTGGATTAATCGGACACGAGGTTAACAAATAAAACCACTTATGGCAGAGCCAATTTGACATTCGAGCAATTTGGAAAAGCTGCGTCATTGTCGCTTAAAAAGCATATCTCGAGTTTCACAACTTGGGCGATTAGTAAATTTTACTGAATTTAGACTCATATATCCATCCATGGATTTATTTCTAGAATTTTGGTCGGGCCAATTGGTATAGTTTATTAGTTAAAGTCGCCCATATTACGGTCGACTACACCGACCTTCGCCTGATTACAACTTGAATATCTCTCTGCATAAGGTTTCAACATCGATACCCACGTAACATGGGCGACTTTAACTAATAAACTGTACCAATTGGACCGACTAAAAATTCTAGAAATAAATCCATGGATGGATATATGAGTCTAAATTTGTAAAATTTATTAATCAGCTTCCGAGTTGTGAAACTCGAGATATGCTTTTTAAGGCGACAAATGACGCAGCTTTTCCAATTTTGCTCGAATGTCAAATTGGTCGGTGCCATAAGTGGTTTTCTTGTTAACCTCGTGTCCGACACCGCAACGGTCTCGGTCTCGGTGTTACACATAATCTCCACACATAGTCATCGGGTCGCACTTTACATAATCTCCACACGTAGTCATCGGGTCTCACCCTAACATATTTCCAAGTTTCATGTACACTTAATCACATGTTACAACATTCACATTAGCCATTCGGCTTTACCACATATATATATACACTTTCACATTCATCACGTCGGCCATTAGGCCTTATCACATATATATACATTTTCACATTCATCACATCTACCATTAGGCCTTATCACATATATATACACTTTCACATTCATCACATCTACCATTAGGCCTTATCACATATATATACACTTTCACATTCATCACATCGGCCATTAGGCCTTATCACATATATATACACTTTCACATTCATCACATCACCATTAGGCCTTATCACATATATATACACTTTCACATTCATCACATCGGCAATTAGGCCTTATCACATATATATACATTTTCACATTCATCACGTCGGCCATTAGGCCTTGTCACATATATATACATTTTCACATTCATCACATCGGCCATTAGGCCTTATCACATATATTATTATGTATGACTTGGTCTTGGCGAATCTACATCAATCATTTTCCAACTAATAATTCAATTTCACGCCATACTATCATTTCATATTCGAATACTCATAAACTTACAATTTCACAAATTTTGATATCAAAGATCCATCTAACACTCATGTATCATTTTACAATATCACAATTTAGAATTCAAGTATGGGATCAATCAATAGCTTATGAGCAACTAAAACAAGTTTTTATCCATGTTTACAACAAAATCACATATTCGCTATGAGCTGTTTTCCTGAGCAATGGTCACTAAATTATTTATACCTGGAGCTACAAGACTCCAAATCACTTGCCGTTAATTTTCTCAGAATATAGACTCATATATCTTCTATCCATGAAATTTTCAGAATTTTTGGTTTGGCCAATCAATACCATATTTTTCTCAAAGTTTCCCCTGTTTCACTATTTGACTAATCTGACCACTCTTCGCTACAAATCAAATTTTTCATTGTACAGAATTCATAATGTGTTCTATTTGATTCCATTTGAAACTAGACTCATTAAGGAGTCTAAGCATATAAATCTTATCTTATAACCATTTTTGTACAAATTATAATGATTTTCCAAAAACAGAACAGGGGATTTCGGAGTCATTCCGCCACTGTCCCGGACAACTTTAAATATCTCTTTATAGGAAATTTCTGTGCTTCCACGGTCTCTTTTATAAGAAACTAGACCCACCAAGCTTTGATTACATATTTTATTCAGCCTATAATTCCACACCAAAAATTTATAGTGATTTTCTAAAATCACATTACTGCTGCTGTCCAAGCAAATTGTTACAATTTGCTCTTAAACTTCCAAGTCCAAACACTTATGAACTTACCATTTGGGTTTAAGACATATCATGGCCACATCATATCTTATTAAATCAACTCATTATGTCCTATTATGATTGAATTTACTCAACGTTTAATCACTTAAAACTTACCTCGGAAGTGGTTGACGACTAGATATCCACGGCTATTCGTTTACTTTCTCTTTTCCCTTATCCGACTTTGATCCTCTAGGCTCTTGAGCTAAATCAAACAATTTACTTCCCAATCAAACACAATCACACGGCATCCATATATATTTTAGAACCATTCTTAACATATTTACTACTCAAGCATGTAACTTAACAACTTAACCATTAGTTGCCGAACCACAAACAAAATATATTCATACGTCAATATCTCAAACCTTACCATAACAACCAATATGCAAGATATCACATATACATAACTTAGCTTATGAGAACATATGTATTACATCATAAACACATCTTTTACCAATTACCTCACTTAAGCCAAATTTTTATAATCAACCACAAAGAAAAATATACCACAAATCACACTTCCAAAATGAGCTACCTCCATGGCCGATTATACTTCATCGTTAACATATCTCATTTTCGAATCATATAATCAACATTTGTTCAAGACATCAAACCTCTTTAATTTCGGCTATTACCAATATAAGCATTCACAAATCATATTCTTAGGAAGACCGATTTCTTTCCATAACACATTCATCATCAATACATAGATGAAACAATCAAAATCCCTTCCTTTATACCCTAGCCGAATGCTCCAATCATCCATCAAAATTACAAATTTTAGCATGGGCTATGTAAGAACCATGATTATTTACCTAAAACAAGTTAAAAATTTCACCATTTGACATAATATACTAACCTTCTTAATGACTCAAGTGACCAAAAATTCTTCCCCTCCTTTGTTTCTTCTATTCGGCCATGTTGAACAACCAAGAAAGAATTTTGTTTCTCCTCCCCTTTCTCTAGTCACGGCAATGGGGGGGGGGGGGAACATGGATGAGACAACTTTGTTCTCATCACCCCTCCCTTTTCATTTCTTTATTACTAACCCTTTATTCCATTCTTTCTCCCATAACACACTAACACAACATGTTTCCAACTTGTTTCACCCCATAACATTTTGTCCATCCTCATGCTCATGGCCGGCCACTACATATTAGGGGGGAAAATTGACATGCAAGTCCTCCCTTTTGACTACATGCACTATTAGATCCTTGTAGATTAGCCTATCACATTTCAAAAGTGTCACACAAGTCCTTTTGACTAAATTCACATGCAATTTACTAAACCGAAGCTTAAAATTTTCGCACATTCATATTCACATATTTTAGACCATAAATATCACATCCAAATAATTTGGTGACTCGGTTTAGCGGTCCCGAAACCGCTTTCCGACTAGGGTCACTTTAGGGCTGTCACACACATTCTCAGAGTTCTGTCTTTCTTTTTCACAAACAAAATCGGTGCACCCCAGGGAGAATAACTCGATCGTACGAAACCTCGATCTATCAACTCTTGCAACTGAGCTTTCAATTCTTTTAATTCGATTAATGCCATTTTGTACGAAGCTATTGATATCAGAGTTGTTCTTCGTACTAATTCAATACAAATTCAACTTCCCTGATCGGTGGTAAACCCGGTAACTCTTCAAGAAACACATCCAAATATTCACACACAACTGGTACTGATTCAATCTTCTTTTCAGTCACTTTAGAATCGAGCACACAAGCATTGTCGGATATTCACACACATCCAGATATTCACACACATTCGGATATTCACACACATCCAGATATTCACTTTCAGTCATATTTCTGAGTTAATATCGAAGAAAGCATTGCCGGCAAACCATTTAAATCATTAGACTCAACCCGAATTATCTCATCATTCTGACATCTCAAGTCAATTGTCTTTCGTTTGCAGTTCAATCGCATCATGCAGTGTTAACCTATCCATACCCAGAATTATATCCAATTCATTGAATGGAAACAACATCAGATTGACCATAAAATAGGAATCTCGAATCATTAACGGACAATTATTGCACACTTTATCAACCAAAACACACCGGCCTAAGGGGTTCGATACTCTAATCACAAATTTAGTAGACTCTATAGGAAAAGTCTTACTGGATACTAAATTTTCACATACATAAGAATGAGTCGATCCAGGATCAATCAATGCAACAACATTACTATCATAAAGAGTGAAAGTAACGATAATAACATCTAAAGATGAAGTTTCTTTGCGACCGCGAATAGTATAAGCTCTGGTAGGTGTGCGAGCCTCAGATCTAATAGTAGTGTCTTTAGCTCCCTTCTGGCTACTACTTACATTACCTGCATCTTTGGGTGGTCTTCCTCGAGATGTCATGTTACCCGATCTCATATTCTGCACTGTGTCTTGTTCAACCAACTTGGGACATTCACGAATGAAGTGATCTAATGATCTACATTTAAAATTAACCCGAGCATTAAATCTACAATCACCAATGTGGTGTTTACCATAATGTCTGCACTCGAGTCAGTTCTGTAACACCCCTAACCTGTATCCATCATCGGAATAGGGCTATGAGGTATTACCAAATAATCACAATGCAAAAGCGTACGTTGAGTATTTCCATACAAACATCAATCATACATAACCACATCATCCTTTAAGAGGGCCTACGAGGCCTTAAAATATGCTTAGAAAAGGTTTGGGACTAAACCGATAACATTTGCAAACTTTAGAAAACTTAAAAAATTTTCTTTGCTTTTAGGGTCACATGCCTGTGTGAATAGGCACACGGCCACCAAACACGCCCGTGTCGCAAACCATGTGAAAATAGGGCATACATGCTAACTTGTACCATACAGCCGAGGACACGCCCGTGTGCCAGGCCATTTGAAATCTAAGGGGGTTATTGACTTGGGTCACATGGCCGACCACAAGCCCATGTGCCAGCCCGTGTGCCACATACAACCAGTACACATGCTCGTGTGTCTAGGCCGTGTCAAAACTGTAGGATATACTAACTTTAATTTGAAAGGTACCCCAGGGGACACACGACCGTGTAGCATGATCGTGTGTTGCACACGGCTAAGACACATGCCCGTGTGGACAAAAATAGGCCATTTGTAAAGCCACTTTGCCACCCTATTTCTCATGTTCACCTAGCCATCACAATAATATTAATTCATCACATATATGGGCAGCCAAAACATACCAAATCACATATAATTCATGTCATATCATAATCAACCATTTCACTACTTAAATTCTCAACCACAATCATACCAAAATCACGTGAGAAGGGTCTGATCGGTATTGCCTTAACATAGATACATGTCGCACATTGTGAATCTTTTCCAGTTTGGGTGGCAATGCTAAATGATCAGCTAACAATCCAACTCTTTTAGTGATCCCATATGGTAGGATAAATCGCGGACTCAATTTGCCTTTCTGACCAAATCTCAATACCTTTTTCCATGGAGATACTTTCAAGAATACTCTATCTCCAACTTGCAACTCAATTTCCTTTCTTTTCAGATCAGCATAAGACTTTTGCCTACCTGATGCCGCTGTTAGACAATCTCGTATCACTTTAACTTTCTATTCAGTTTCTTTAATCAGATCAATTCTGTGAATCTGATTTTCCTTGAGTTCTGTCCAGTACAATGGAGTTCAACACTTCCTACCATACAAGGCCTCATAAGGCGCCATCTTCAAACTTGTCTGGAAACTATTGTTATAGGTAAATTCTACAAAAGGCAGGTATTTTTCCCAGTTGCCCTGAAATTCTAGGATGCAACATCGCAACATATCCTCGAGAATCTGAATCATTCGCTTAGATTGACTATCAGTCTGAGGGTGAAAAGCTGTGCTAAAGTTTAACTTCGTACCCAAGGCTTCTTGCATCTTTTTCCAGAATTTCGAAGTGAACCTCGGGACCCTGTCTGAAATAATCGATAGTGGTACTCAATGTAATCTTACTATCTCAGAAACATACAAGTTAGCCAACTTATCAAGAGAGTAATATGTTCTTACGGGAATAAAACGAGCAGACTTCATCAACTTATCCACTATAACCCATATGGCACCTTTCTTTTTCAGAGGTAATGGCAATCCTGTCACAAAATCCATAGTAACTTTGTCCCACTTCCATTCAGGAACCATCACAGGTTGTAACAAACCTGAAGGCACTTGATGTTCAGCTTGAACTTGCTGACATATCAGGCATCTTGATGCAAACTCAGAAATATCTCTTTTCATGTTGTTCCACCAGTACATTTTCTTCAAACCGTTGTACATCTTAGTACTTCCTGGGTGAATAGACAAACGACTACTATGTGTTTCTTGCAAAATCTTCCGAATAAGTTCATTGTCATTGGGTATACAAACCCTATCTTTGAACATCAAACAACCATCAGGACTAATTCAGAAATCTGACTCAACACCAGACTCACATTGAGCCCTTTTTGCTTGCAAGTCATCATTATTATGCTGAGCATCATGAATTTCCTGCAGAAATGTCGGCCTAGCCTTCAGCTCTGCCAAGACTGAACCATCATCAAGCAATGTCAAATGAGTATCCATGGCTCTCAAAGCAGAAAAGGATTTTCTACTCAATGCATCGGCGACTACATTCGCCTTTCCCGAGTGAAAGTCAATAATCAGATCATAATTTTTAATTAATTCTAACCATCTCCTTTGTCTCAAATTTAATTCTTTCTGAGTCATCAAGTATTTCAAACTCTTGTGGTCTGTGAAGATGCGGCAAGTTTCACCATACAAATAATGTGGCCAAATCTTTAAGGCAAAAACGATAGCAGCAAGTTCTAGGTCGTGGGTCGGATAATTCTTCTCGTGAGGCTTCAATTACTGTGAAGTATAAGCTATCACCCTGCCATCTTGCATAACCACACAACCCAATCTGTTTAAGGATGCATCACTAAAGACCACAAACTCTTTTCCCAATTCAGGTAGTACTAAAACAAGAGCTTCGGTCAGCAATGTCTTTAACTTCTCAAAACTTTGCTGACACTTTTCTGTCCATTTGAATTTAACATCTTTCTGTAGCAATCTCGTCATTGGAATTGCTATCATGGAAAATCCTTTCACCAACCTTCGATAGTAACTAGCTAAACCCAAAAAGCTTCTAACCTCAGTTACATTCTTAGGCGGTTTCTATTCAACAATTGCATAAATCTTACTTGGATCAACTCCGATGCCTTCACCTGAAACAATATGACCCAAAAATCTGACTTCCTAGAGCCAAAACTCACTCTTTCTAAACTTGGAATACAACTGCTTTTCCCTCAAGGTCTGTAATACAATTCTCAGGTGCTTCATATGCTCTGTCTCATCCTTAGAGTAGATCAAAATGTTGTTAATGAACACAACGACAAACTTATCCAGATATGGCTGAAAGATCCTAGTAATTAGGACCATAAAAATAGCCGGTGCATTTGTTAGCCTAAACGGCATGATAAGAAATTCATAATGGTCATACCTCGTTCTGAAAGCTGTCTTGGGTATATCCGAGTCTTTAACTCGCAGCTGATTATAGCCAGACCTCAAGTTTATTTTGGAGAACACAGTGGCTCCTCTCAACTGGTCAAACAAGTCATCTATCCTTGGTAAAGGATACTTATTCTTGATGGTTACCTTATTCAGTTGCCGATAATTGATACATAATCTCATTGAACCATCTTTCTTCTTTACAAACAATATGGGGGCACCCCAAGGTGAAAAACTTGGCCTCACGAATCCTTTACCATTAGCTCTTACAACTGTGCTTTCAACTCCTTCAGCTCAGTAGGTGCCATTCTGTAAGGAGCAATAGAAATAGGATTGTCCCTGGCATCAATTCAATCCGAACTCTATCTCCCTTTCAAGAGGTAATCCGGGTAATTCCTCCGGAAACACATCTGGATACTCACATACTATAGGTATTGACTCAATCTTCAATTCAGTTTCCTTAGTGTTCATGACGAATGCAAGGTAAGCTTCGTATCCTTTCCTCATATATCTCTGGGTAGCCATTGACGTAATTACAACCGGCGACGAACCCAATTCTCTTGATTCAACCCGTAGAATCTCACCATTCGGGCATTTCAATTTAATATACTTACTACCACAATTTACAATTATATCATGTAGGGCTAACCAATCCATACCAAGTATTACATCAAATTCATCAAATGGCAACAACATAAGGGTAGCCGGGAAACAATGACCCTGAATCATCAAAGGACAATTTTTACAGACTTTTGTCAACTAGGACTGATTTGCCTAGCGGGTTCGACACTCTAATGATGAATTCCGTAGGTTCCACAGGTATGTTCATACTAGACACCAATCTCATACAGATATATGAATGCATCGACCCTGGGTCAATTAAAGCAACAACACTTATATTAAAAAGAGAGAAAGTACCTGTAATAACATCAAGAGCAGAGGCTTCCACTCGAGCACGTATCGCATATGTTCTTGCCGGGGCTCGAACCTCTGATTTTGCAGCGTCTTTAGTCACGACTCAACTACCACTAGCACTCCCAGGGTATCTCGGAGGTTTACCCCGAGGAATAGGAGTACTCGATTTTGGGGTTACATCCACTTCTTTTTCAACTCGCTCTGGGCAGTCTCTAAGGAAGTGGTCAAAAGAACCACACCTAAAACATGTGCCACTCTTCATTCGGAACTCTCCAAAATAAAACTTGTTGCAGATCGTACACTTCAGTTTTTGGTCATCTACACTTCCCACACTAGTCACCATCGGGGAGGAAGACTTTTGACCTCGTCGCTTAGAGCTTCTCGCTTTACCTGAATATCCCACTAACGAAGTGGAGTGTTCGTGCTGGCTCTTGGCTTTCTTCATGGAGAACGAGATTTTTTACCGCTAAACCTCTTGCTCGCAACTCGAGCCTCTCTTTTAGCTTATTTTCTTTCATTATTAAGTTCCTCGGCCTTCTTGGCTCAACCGGCCAATGCAAAAAATTCTCGTATTTCCAAGATCCCAACCAACAACTTGATGTCCTCATTTAGACCTTCCTCAAAGCGTTTACACATTTCTGATTCCGTTTGGACCCATTCAGTTGCGTACTGACTTAGTCGTACGAACTTTCTCTCGTATTCCGCTACAATTTTGTTCTCTTGTTTGTGTTCTAGGAACTCCTTTCGCTTTGAATCCAATAACCGCTGGCTAATGTATTTCTTCCTGAACTCTGCTTGGAAGAAATCCCAAGTAATATTTTCTTTCGGTACTATCGAGGATACGGTCTTCCACCAGTGGTATGCAGTGTCCTTCAAAAGGGACACAGCACACTTCAAACATTCCTTGGGTGTGCACGACAAATCATCTAGCTCCCGCGTAGTATTCTCGAGCCAGAACTCAGCTCTTTCAGCGCCATTATCAACTTTCACTTTAAATTCTTCAGCCCCATACTTTCTAAGCTTATCAACAGGGGCTTTGCCAATTCTCACTGGTGTTAAACCTCGTGGCACATCTTCATCAGGTTGGTTAGGGGGCGGGGAAGGTCTTTGTATATTGGGGCGATTTCTTAAATAATCCCCAAACCATTCATCCATCATATCAAAGAAGGCAGCTCAGGCCTCTTCCTAGCCTTCAGACATAAGCCTTCTACTACTACTAGATATAGCTTGTTGTATGAAAGCTGGAGCATGGCTCTCGGCTCCCTCAGACTCATCTTGTGCTTGATTGGAAGACATTTACTATATTCAAAACAATTTAAACAATTAAGAGATGTCAAACTATCAACATTCGAATAATGGCATGTATAGCGAACTTTATCATCCTCTACGGTAGTCCTAGAACTGACTAAACCATAGCTCTGATACCACTAAATGTAACACCCCTCACCCGTATTCGATACCGGGATAGGGTTCGAGACGTTACCAGGACTTTACATTTGTATCACACTATTTGGGATCGCAAATTTTTGCTCAAATTTAAAACCCTTTAACCATGAATATTTCGTCCCTTACATAGGCCTTCGAGGCCTATAACATATTTAGAGGCAGTGCGGGGCTAATTCTTGTACATTCAAAAAACCTTGGGCTCCTTAGAAAATTTTTCTTATCTTAAAGTGTCACATACCCGTGTTGATGGGCCGTGTGGCCACACACGTCCGTGTGACTTGGGACACGCCCATGCCCTTCGAGCATGGGCAACACTGACTTATCAACATGGCCATAGCACACGCTCGTGCTGCCTACCCGTGGACAACACTGTCTTTTAGACACAGAAGTACACACGCCTGTGCGGCCTACCCGTGTGCACTATTGATTTAGAATTTTAAGTGCAGGGGACAAACGGCTATAGCCCACACCCATGGGAAGGAACCGTGTGTCACACACGGCCTAGACACACGCCCATGTGTCTAACCATGTGCACCCTAATAGGCTATTTTACAAGCCTTTGGTCACCTTTTCTACCATCTATACTTAATGGTTATCAATTTTTTGAAACTAAACATGACTACGCATTTGTAAATCTTTGCTAAATCTTATTGTATGGGAACATCATATCATTGGTTTCATACATGAAAGGTTATTTCTCATTTAGTGTTTATGGGTTTCCATGTCACTTTAATTAGTCTGAAATTGGCTCGTTCATGCGACTCATTGCCAATTGGTAACAACCCATCACACGTAAATAAAATCATGCATAGATTCGTAGGTTATAGCCTACTTCAATTAAGCCAATTTCCATGGCCATATACAAAGAAATAAACATATTTTTACATGCTTCATTTGGAAAAGCAAATGACACATATAACAAAATACTCAAAACCCTATACATGCCATTGAACAAGATAGAAATGTCTATATACCAAAGTTGGGCTTGTTGATAGTGTGCTGACTCTCCTATCATCTTCCAATCTTTACGAGTCCTTGAGCTCTAAAAAACAGGGAAAAGTAAGGGGGTAAGCATTTACATGCTTAGTAAGCTCGAATAACAGGAAAGTAGACTTACCAAACATTTAACATGCATCCATGATAGATAAGGAAACCAACAATTATGAAATGGTTCCCTATTACATGCACTCAATCAATAAGTTAGTAACATAATCAAGCATCATATAATTTAATTAGATGAGCTCATCATTCAACATCTCATTTACACAAACATATCATGTTAATCTCGTTGAGTTTTTAGGAAATCTTAATAAAATACCCATTAACTGTCAATTCATATGAATGATCATTTCACATATATGCACTCCCGTGAACCTCACATCCTACGGCAGGATTACCAATCTAGGCTAAATCCCCTATTTTACTAACTCATAAGGTGATGTCAGGATTACCAGTCCAGAATAAATCCCTTATTACAACAAACACTCTTAATGAGCTCGAATCTGAATTACCAGTCTAGGCTAAATTTAAACCCTAATCGGATTACCCGTTCAGGCTAAATCCATAATGCACACATATTCTTTGGGAGGCTCAATCATTCAAGGAACACCTATCCAGGCTAGATCCTTTTCATACTTGAGATCACGGATTACCCGTCCAAGCTAAATCCTTACTTCAACACATGCAAGATATCAATTCACATGCCAATCGGGGTTATCCATCGATTTCCCCTTTTTAACCTCAACTGAGACATTTTTCACATGTTACCATCAACTATGCATTTCTATGATATCTCATGCCAATAATAAATGCAATCATCATGCATTCATAAGTCATACAATTGTGCATGTTAGGAGTTTACTTTAAGTTACCCGAACTTACCTAGTATTTATTTCGGAGCTGTGTTTAGGTTATTCCGAAACCTTGCGTTTACCTCAATCGACCTCCGAAATTTGTTCCTCGGGGTCTATAACAACAAAATTATATCATTAATACCCCAAATTATACATTACAAATCTAATTCTCACCCCCAGTCCAAATGACCGTTTTGCCCCAAACCTTTGACATTTTTACAATTTAGTCCCTAAGCTCGTATAATGAAACACATGCACTTTCTATCTTACCCAAGCCTAGCCAAACACTTTTCTCTCTTATGGCAGCCCACATTTCCCATTATTTTCTCATTTCTACCACACATTTTACAACTTTTGCAAAATGGTCCCTACAAGGGTTTTTCATGAAAATCACCTAGGAAAATATGTTTAACACACATTCAACTTTCATATTCCTCCATAATCCATCAAAATACAAGCAACTCATGCATGAGTAAATTTTTAAACATGAACCCTAGCATGAAATATGGGTAGAAATGAAGAGAACAAGCTACCGGGATTCCAAAAATACAAAGAACAGTAAAAACGGGGCTTGGGAGCACTTACTATTGAGCTTAAAATGTTTGAAAACCCTAGCTATGGTGACAAGAGAATTTCGGCAGCTATGGGGAAGAAGATGGCTGATTTTGGCTTGATTTTTCCCATTTTATTTCATTAGAAATCAAATGACCAAAATGCCCTCATGCCCTTTCTTTAAAATTTCATCCATGTAAGCCCATTTTTGTCCAAAAATTTAGAAATTGGGTAAATTACTCTACAAGACCTTCTAATTCATAACTCAAAGCAATTTCATTCAAATTGTTTCTAGAATTCAAGTTTTACAATTTATTCAATTTAGTCTCTAATTTCCAATTGAACACCTTACTCAAAGAATTTCTACATGAAACTTTAACACATGCACATTCTCATATTCTAGGCCTCATAGTAATCATAAATTAAATATTTTGATGTCGAATTTGTGGTCTCAAAACCACTATTATGTTTAGGCCCTATTTTGGGATGTTCCATAGGACGTACATGACTAGCACCCGGATTCACATAAATCACATAACTAATGGTTTCCTAGTGACATGTCACTTGTATCCTAAACTATTCCTAAGGTTCAACCAGGATTTTCTCATCATCGAAACTTTGTTGAATCATTCCATAGAAACAATCGTATAATTTATGCGATATTAAACATTAAATACATAATATAACCTTGCATTATTTACACACAAACTTACCTCGATACAAAATAGTAGGAATTGAACCTAATCATCAATAACATTGTTTTTCCCCTGATCAAGGTCCGAACTTCATTTTTCTTGATCTTTAATACCAATTTAGCTTATTTAATTATCACATTACTCAATGCTGTCTCAAATCAACTTATGGCAAAAATTATATTTTTTCCCCTAAACTTTGGCATATTTACATTTTAGTCTTTGGGCTCGTAAAATGAAATGTATCCATTTTCTTTATTACCCAAGCCTAACCAAACCTAAATCATGCTCATAATAGTTGACATTTTTCATCAAATCACATTTCTACTACCCATTTTCACAACTTTTACTAATAAGTCCTTTTTATGCATTTTCACTAAAAATCACCTAGTAAAAGTTGTTTATCACACCTTAATCATACAATATCTTCCATCAAACATCAAAATACATGCATGTCACACATGGGTAAATTTTTAAACATGAACCCTACTTCAAAATAATGGTAGAAATAGGTAAATTGGGTTACAAGGACTTCAAAAATGTAAAGAGCATTAAAAATGAGGCTAGGATGTACTTACAATCAAGATTGAAAGTTGAAAAAACCCTAGCTATGGTGAGCATGAGAATTTCGGCCAAGGAGAAGAAGATGGACACAAATTTTAACTTTATTTTCCCTTTTTATTCTTTTACTTACCAAATGACCAAAATGCCCTTAATGCATAACTTTGAAATTTTACCTATTCATGTCCATTTTTGTCTACTTACTTATCTAATAGTCTAATTACCAACTAAGGACCTCTAATTTAAAATCTCATAGCAATTGGACACCTTTAACAAGTAGAACTCAACTTAGTCCTTTTGACTAAATTGAGTGGCCAAACATCAAAATTTTCAAACGAGATTTTCACAGAATAGTTCCATAAAACTGTAGACTATAAAAATCTAATAAAATTAAATTTTCCTACATCATATTTGTGGTCCTGAAATCACTGTCTCGATTAGCCTCAAAATTAGGTTGTTATAATAAATGAAAAATATGGGTTGCTAGGGGCATAATAGTACTTTACCTAGCATGGGTTTAATTGGAATTTCATTAATTTTTAATTTTATGAAATGAGGACTAAATTGTGAAAAATGTGAAATCTTAGGGGCAAAAGTGTAAATGTGTTTTAACATGTGTTTTGGATTAAATTGAATGAATAGATAATTAAATAAGACAATTTTTAATATATTTAGATCAAGAAAGGAGAAATATAGACTTAGATCGGGGAAAGAATTAAGTTACGGAATAGTTCATTTGATTCGCTATTTTAGCATCCAAGGTAAGTTCGTATGTGATAAATTTCAATACAAATGTATTTTATATGCTTTGATATTGCATAAATTATGAATACGAGACAGTGGATATGAACGATAGTGATTCAATGACAATTCGACATTCAAAATCCCGGTTGAACCTTAGGAATAGTTTAGGATGCTAGTGACATGTCATTAAGGGATGCAGTGAGTTGGCTTCTAGCCATGATATTAGCACTTCGGGTGTGAGTTATACCAATTTGGCTTCGAGCCATGTAAATCGGCTGATTTGGCTGCGGGCCATGATATCAGTATTTTATAGATAAGTTACCTTAATTTGGCTACGAGTCATGGTATAGGTACTTATCGAGTGAGATCCTTGAGTATCCGGCTTCTATTCCAAATGGTGCAACGGGTAAATGAAAGACAATAATGTGTGTGAGATTAGTACAAGATGGTATAGGTATGTGCATAAACCATAATAGCTTTGAAACGAAGAAATGGTGAAGAAAGTATATAGTTTAGTGAATGAGTTATTGAAAGGTTTGTTAGTTGATATGAAGTCTTATACTTATGTTCAATGGTTGAATTATGTGTTATGATTATATCAAATTTATATCATACGAGCTTACTAAGCTTTATAGCTTACTCCGTTTATTTTTTTATGTTTTATTTTAACAGCCCGTTTTTGGGTCAAATTGGAACACTGGTTTGGGACCAGAAATCCTAAGGAGAAATATTTATTTTATTATTATTTTAAGGTCTCAGTATGATTGAATGATTGTGTGAAAATTTTGTTAAGAAATTTTATCGATGGAGTGTCCAATTTGACTAGATGGACTAAATTGCAATAGGTGCAAAACTTGAGTTCTCTATGTTAAAGGTGTCTAATTGCTATGAATTCTTAAATTAGAGGTCCTTAAATGGTAATTAGACCATTATATTTTGTATGGACAAAAATGGACAAGGTTAGGTAAAATTTTGAAGTTTTTCATTAAGGGCATTTTAGTCATTGGTAATAAAAGAAAAAGTTAACAAATAAAAGTTTTCATCTTCTTCAATTTAGTCCCCCTAGCCGAATTTTACAAGTAAAAGCCATAGTTAAGGTTTGGCCAACTTCCAAGCTCGATTGTAAGTCCATCTTTGTCTCATTTTTAACGATTTTTATATTTTTTAGATCGTTCTAACATGATTTAGCTATTTCAATGACTAATTTGAAAGAAAGGTGAAGTTTAAAATTTTACCCATGTTGAAAATGTATGTATTTTGATGTTTGATGGTAGAAAATGCATGTTTGTTGTTTGTTAAATGACTTTTGTAAAGTGATTATCGTTAAAAATGACAAATAGGGATTTATTTGTAAGTCTATAAAATGAGTAGAAAAATGTGAATAAATGAAAAATGTGGGCTCTCATGAGCATGAAAAAGGTTTGGCTAGGCTTGGGTTGTGAGGAAATTGAAAGAAATTCATTTTACGGGCTTACAGACTAAATAGTAAAAATGTCAAAAGGTTAGGGGCAAAAATGAATTTTTTCCATAGTATGTTTTTGGGCTGAATTGTGTAATGTGATGATTAAATAAGTTAAATTTGGTATTATAGATCAAGAAAAAACAAAATTCGAGTTTAGACTGGGGAAAGAACAAGGTTGTGACTAAATCGAACTTATAGCCGTTTTTGTAACCAAGGTAAGTTCGTACGTTAAATAAGCTTTAATATAATTATCTTTAAATGCTTTCATATTGCATGAACTGTATGATTGATTGTGTGGACTAGTTTAACTCTACGGATGAGGTCAACTACGGTTCGATAAGTAGGAAACCTTGTTTGAAGCTTAGGAATAGATTAGGATATAAGTGACATGACACTAGGGTTACCATGTGTTATGAGATTATTTGATCCGAAAGTGACCATGAAAATCTAAAAGCAGCATCAGACCATCAGAAATCATATGCGGACTTTAAACATAAAGATATAGAGTTTCAGATCAGAGATAAAGTCTTCTTGAAAGTCTCGCTGTGGAAGAAAATACTCAGATTTAGTCGTAAAGGCAAATTGAGTCCGAGGTTTATTAGGTCGTATGAGGTTATAGAGCGTATCGGGCCAGTTGCTTACAGATTGTTGTTGCCACCTAAGTTAGAAAAGATCCACAATGTATTCCATGTCTCGATGCTTCGTAAATATCAATCTGACCCTTCGCATGTGATTAGTCCGTCTGAGATTGAGATTAAGCCCGATATGACATATGAGGAGGAACCAATTGGCATCCTGGCTCATGAGATTAAAGAGTTACGAAATAAGAAGATTTCGTTAGTTAAAGTATTATGGCTTAAACACGGTGTTGAGGAAGCAATGTGAGAACCAGAATATGCAATGAGAGAACGCTATCCGAACCTATTCACCGGTAAGATTTTAGGGATGAAAATTTTCGTGATTTAATTTTGTCGTTTAGGTGTCCGATTAAATAAAAGGACTTAATCGCGTAAAATGAAAATTTGGTGGTTATTTCTAAAAAGGGCCGAATAGTGATTATTCTTTTAATATGGAGGTTTTATGATGCAATTAAACCATTAACACATATAATGGATGGTAATAGCCAAGTTTATAATGGTTTTGTATTATATTATAAAGGATATATATGTAAATTAGTTAATAAACTTATATTAATTAAAAACCAAAGTTAACTTATAAACTGAATAAGAAAGAAAAGAAAAGAAACCTAGTTCGACCATTTTCCAATCTAAAATCAAGGTTCGTTCTTAGTCGATTTTTGATAATTTCTACGTTTTTGAGATCATTGCGTCGAGTACTTCAAAACCCATGCTTTAATTTTTTATTTTGATGAATATTTTGAGTTGTGCCATTGTTGATAGCTTGTGATTTTTGTTGTTTGATGATGAAATTTGAAAGATATGTTTTAGATTAACATGTTTTGTATTGGAGTTTTTGATGATTTTGAGTAATTAGGACTTAATTGCAAAAATAATAACTTAAGAGACTAAAATGTGAAATTAATGAAATATATGGGCTTGTTTTAGGTATGGGTACCATTCGGCCTAACATGGGTACTTTGAAATTTTGTGTATCTTGTGTTTTGTGCAATAAGGATTAAATTGTAAAAATTGTAAATGTCAGGGGTAAAATGGTAATTTGACCATTTATGTATTTTTGGACTAAATTTTATGAAAATATGTTTTAATGAGCTTAATTTGAATATGTTTAGATCAAGAACCAAAGAAATTGGATTTGGAACGGGGAAAAACAAAAGTTGTCGACTAGCAGCCCCGTCTCTTTTTACAACATCCAAGGTAAGTTTATAAGCAAATAGATGTATTTAATTGTAGCTAAATGTTAATATTATATGCTGGCCGAATATGATCAAGCTTGGCTACTATATCTCTGAATTGGTTTCGACCGAGTTACAATGTCCGAAAGCCCCGTATGAACCTTAGGAATAGTTAGGATACATATGTCATGACATAGGATTTTGATACATGTGTGCAATTAAGACCATGACATCGATATGTGATTCCGATATGTGTTTACGAGTAAGACCCTGTCTGGGACAGTGGCATCGATATGTGACTACATGTAAGACCATATTTGGGACGTTGGCATTGTACGATTTGTGTAATTATCCGTGTCCTATCCAATTTCGAATGGTTCATCAGGCAAAGGTAAATCGCGACTGAATGTGTAAATGAGTTAAAAAGCCAGGTATGGTTTAGCTTGTTAGCTATTGTTAATAAGGTATGTGTGAGACTTGAAATTTGATAAGTTTAATGTGATGCAAAGGACAAAAATATATGAAATAAAAAGTATATTTAATATGAACAAATGTTATGAATATTATGGAATTAATTTTGGATATATATATGTATATATGTGATCATATATGTGTTCGGCCATACTAGTAGTAAATGTACATGATATTATTAGTTGAACTCTTGAGCTTATGCAAATAAGTATATACATGTGTTTGATTGTATAGGGATATTTTAACCTAGAAAGTTGATTTTATATTTGGTTAATATGGTTGTGATAGCATTCGGCTATGGTAGTATTATGCATAAAAATGCAATCATTTATTTCACTTGTAAGTTAAAAGTTAAGATTGGCATTGTTAATACAATTCGGCTTAACTTGAAATGAATCGATTATATCTTGGAATTGTTTATTTGCTTTAAACTTACTAAGCTATGTTAGCTTACTTTGTGTATATGATTCTTTGTTTATAGATTTTGGATTCAAGTTACAAGTTTGGGGATCGTTAGCAAAGTCTATCACACTATCTAAAGCTTCAGTATTTAAATAATCAAACTCGTATTATGGCATGTATAGGCGGGATTATGTTTTGAAATAATGAACTTTGGTTATGTATAAGGCCATGTGAAAATGGCTTAATTTTTATACTAGATTTATGGTTTTGGCATATTTGTGGTTTAAGTTTATTTGGTTATTTTGCTATGTGCTATGTGCTATGAATGAATATCTCATGTGTTATGTGATTGTACATAGAAGTTGATTAATGATTTTAGTTGAAGCTTGAAGAAATCGATCATAAGTATGGTTGATGACCTTGGTTGTGTTCATTCTAATATGAATTAGAAAGGTGAGGTTGATTACTATGTTTAGCCTTAATTTGTTATGTCTTTAAATGAAACATATTAATAAGCTTTATTGTTGATAAAATGATAATAGAAGTCTTGTATATGTGAGTAATTTATAGTAATGAGGTTCGGCTATGATAGTATGTTTTAGGTATACTTAATCTGTTTTTGATAGAATTATGTAATGTGATAATTAGTGATAGATGAAAGTATACTAGTTAAATAGTTTCAATTATTAAGTATTAAATGATGCATGTGGTTCATGATTAATTTAGTCGATTATTCGGTATGTATTTATTACTTTAATGTTAAGTGTGGCTTTGGCATATGGGTAATTGCGCACCATGTATATATATGTGATGATTCGGTTATAAATAAATGTTTGGTTTTACATTGAGTCTATATCAAGGGTGTAGTCATAACACATACATTTATCATGATGATATGTACACTAGGTCATATGGTTTTTATGAATGTCATTGAGTTAATACAAATTATGAATTTAGTAGGTGTTCATTTATGAATTAAGTTAAGACATGCGCACTTGACATTTGGATTTATTTTATTAAGCAAGTTTCTACATGTTTTGAATCCGTGCAAGGTGTCCATATTTATGAGTGCTATTTATCTTAGTATGTAGCTAAATAAATCTATTAACCAGGTGTAAGTTGAGAATGTGTATAATGATATACATGTATTGACCGATTAAACTAAGAAATATAGTGAGTTGGTTTATAACCTAGTAATTGCTTTTAATAGTAATAAATTGTAAATCAAGTGAGATATGTATAGATTACTATGTTAATGCCGCAGATTTGAAATTGTTGATGCAAATTATATTTTATACTGTTACTTGTGAACGTACGTCTATTCATTTTTACATATGATATGCAATGTCCAAATTTAAAAGCTGTATTAGTTTATGTAAATGATTTGATTTAACTTTCTAGACTTGATTATATGAATAATTATATATATAATTATGTATTTAATTGTTTGGGATTATGTTTTATTCTATAATGCCTTACGACTCTATTCCGGCGACAGATACGAGTTAGGGGTGTTACAACATGGGCATGTGACTTGGCCGTGTGACATCAATTTGTTCATACATTACAAAATAGAGAGTTACTCAGGTTAGGGACAAGGGCCTGTATGACCACACAGCCTACCCACACAGGCTTGTGACCCTTGTTCATAACAAAAATTTCCTAAGTGCTCAGTTTAGTCCCAAACCCCTTCTAAAGCATGTTTCAGACCTTGTAGGCTCGTATTAGGGACTATAATAGCCCAATTTTAGCTAAATTGAAACATTAGTTTTGGGACCACAAATCCGAGGTCATAAAATTATTTTAATATTATTTTTGATGTTTACAGCATGTGAATGATGTGTATTATTTGGTAATGCCTCGTAATCCTATTTCGGCGACGGATATAGGTTAGGGGTGTTACATTTAATTGGTATCAAAGCTACAATTTCGTCGATTCTAAGACTAACGTAGCATGTGAGAGCCTAGCTATACATGCCATATTTATAAACTGCGATAGTGTGATGATTCCTGAGAGTTAAAAATGTGTTTTTATATAGCAAATGGATCCCAGTCAAGCCATAGCCGATGATGTTGAAAGTAATGCACCCACTCCCACTCAAGGGGCAGCGCCGATTGATTCTAGGCCGATTTCTAATAGCCACAAGGGAGAGGCTAAGCAAGCCTTCTTCCAAATGACGACTGAGTGGTTTTCAAAATTTGTTCGAACGAATCCGACTGCTCAACAACATCCACCCCCACATCCTTCTCAACAAGTCCTAGTTGTGACACAAGTGATAGATCCATTCAATTGAGTAAGCCGCCAGTGGATAAGATTCGAAAACACGGGGCTGAGGAGTTCCGGGCTACAATTGATGATGATACTAAGAAAGCTAAGTTTTGGACCGATAATACGATTAGAGTATTCGAAGAATTGTCCTGTACTACAGACGAATGTATCGAGTGTGTAGTATCTTTGCATAGAGATAATGCATATCATTGGTGGAAAACATTCACATTGGTGGTTCTGAGAGAACGGTTGCCTGGGAATTCTTTCAGACCTAGTTCTGAAAGAAATATATAAGTTGACAATTTCTTGATTTGAAGCATAAATAATTTCTAGAATTGAAACAAGGCAAAATGACTATGGCCGAGTACGAAAGAGAATTTGTAACACCCCAAACCCGGCCTAGACGTTATGGCCAAATCTGGCATGTTGTATCAAAGCGTCATTCAAAAATCGAGTTGTCGTTAAAAGTTTATTTATAAAATTAAAACCTTTTGTACGGGGTTAGCAAATCATCTCGTCACAAACGTTTGCCAAGTGATTTTCCTTTGGAATATTAATTCAACTTAAATCACGGAAGCTCTTTCGAAAACTTTGTTGTTTAAAGCTCGTGTTATTTAGAAAACCGTGAATAATTTAAAAACTCGAGTTTTCCTAGACTAGTAGTTTAATATAAGAAATCAAAAACCCAATTAAAATTTAAACCCACAATGGCTTTATTACATAATCAAAAACCCAAAATGAAATTTAAAATAAATAAAGTCAAGTTGCAGATCCACTGAATCGTGTGGCCACCTCCGAGTCCCTCGCTGCTCCAAATCATCTAAGGCTGGGAATCACCTGTACTGTTAGACAGAAAGAGTGAGTTTGTGAAAACTTAGTGTGTAATCCCTTAAAAGTACAAACAATCAGATATACAGTATATAGAAATAGACTGGCCTGAGCCCATCACAGAAATAGTATCGGTGGGACTTGGCCCATTAACAGAATTAGGTGGGCCTAAGCCCAATACAAAATCAGTATTAGATACAGATATGCAGATAGATTCCCAACCCAGTCCAACCAACACACCACCCGTACCAACCAACACACCATGTGGGGATAAATTGACCCACCCAGCCAACAAACCAAGCTTAGCACCGGTTGCGGCACTAAGTCAATAGAACGGCTCAACCCGTAGAAAAAACGACTAAAGGCCGTAAATATCGTAGCAACGCTGCCAGTTAACAGAACAACTATAAGCCATAAGTATCACAGAAAGGCTGAAAGCTTTGTACAAAACGACTACAGGCCGTACACTTCCGTCAACAATAACCCAACCCCATGCAGTATGTCATGTCGTAAATATTACGCGTATGTAATGTCATACTCAGTACAATCATATAAGTAAATCATAAGCACATCAGTCATACAGAACATAAGGGCATAATCTTCATTCTACCATATGGGAGTATTACGGTCATTTTACCTTACAGGGGCATTACGGTTATTTTACACTACAAGGGTATTTTAGTAATTTCACAAATCAAGGGTATTTTAATAATTTTACAAATCGGGGGTATTTCGGTAATTTTACAAATTGGGTATTTTGGTAATTTTACAAACTGGGATGTTAACGACCCAATAGAAGGTCTACCATCGCCTCGAACGACTTAAATAACCTAAACAGACATAACGATGCAAATGAGCCTAAGGCCCATTACTCGACCCAAGTGAGCCCACACACTCGTGTGGCCTATTTAGCCCAAATTTAGATATGGCTATGTGTACACTATAGCCCGATTCATTAAAAAATGTATTATGGATTTTACCCATCTGTAGCCCACTAGCCCATTGGGCCCACGCAGCCCATTTCAACCTATCGTGGCTCATAACGGCCCCAGTCCATGAAAACGCACGTGGTGGCCTTTATAGTCTATCGCCCATTATTTTTGGGCTCGGTTTACCCCACGAGCGATCGTACGCTCAGGAGGCCTCAAATGCCAACGTTTCGGCTTTTTGGCTTTTGCGGATTCACAGCAAAGAGAGGTGTGAATATACACCTTCGACTTTTCGATAGAACAGAATGGTGTATGGTTACACACCTGTTACGGATTGTAGTTGAAGCACTTCTAAGCTTAAACACCTATAATAACAACAACTCCATCATAGCCTCAAACCCTCATTAATCCATCACCATAATATTGAAAACGCTTTAATCAAATTAACGCTACTTACGATCAGCAACAGTAACCACCTCTAGCCTCTAAAACCCCGTATTTTTTTTAATGCTATAACCTTCACAAGAACCGTTAACTGATTCATAAGAATCTACAATCCCAAAAGAATAAATACTATGTTTAAAGCACTTACCACGAATCTGAAAGATCCTTTGCAGGGGAAAAGTAGTCGGCCTACACCTTGATTAAGGAAAATGAGTCCCTAGCAACATCGAACGAAAAAGGTCTTAGGTGAACATATCCTTAAGGCAAACAAAAAGGAAATAGCCTTTCGGCCCAAGAGATACCAAAAACCGAGTATGAAGAAAGAAGCCAACCAAGATTTGGCTAGAGTGATCACTTACCCAAAAATTGAAGAGATAAAGAAGCGGTTAATAATGAAGAGTATTCAACTATCTTGAACAGAAAAGAAACAATGAAAGGGAAAAAGAAGAAGTTGAGTTCGGCTTAATCAAACTTTAGGAACAAGAGAAGAAATGTTAAGAACAAGAGAATAATAGGTTCGGCTAGAAAAGAAAGGAATAGGCAACCGATATTCGACTAATGAGTGATTCGGTAGCTTTTGAAACAAAGAAGAGAGAAAAAGTTTGAGAAGGAACGACACAAGGCTTGCACTAAACAAATCCTAAAAAACACAAGTGATTACCAAAGAAATCAGCACTAGAGGGAAAAGGAGCCAAAAAAATGCCAAAAGAACAAAAACCCAAAATAGAAGAGGGAGAATTTGACACCTATTCCTACACCAATTGCCGAAATGCACATCCCAAACCCCCTTGGCCGAATTTTGCATCAACAAGCTACCCAATTCAGCTACAACTCTTCCCAATCTCAAACTCCTTGCCTGATCCTCTCCCCTTATCCCTCCTTGATATCCTCTACAACCATCCCCCCAAGGCTAATTCAAGCTCTTTATCACCACAGTTCAAATCCAACACTAACTCTTTCCGTCCCCTGATAGCAAAATAATTGCTCCTTGCTTGCCATGGGATTCGAACCCTTGCTCTCACAATAATCATGCCACGTTACCACCACTAGGCCACAAGCTCATTTGTATCATTAATCAGTCGTAATAAATTATAAGCCCTATATACCAACGTCTAGATTCACTTAAGAGCAAAAAATTAAAATAAATTGCAAGAGCCAAGACTTGAACCCAGGCTCCCTTGCAACCTTAATCACACCACAACCACTAGATCACATGCTCCCTTATGTCATTTACTTAACACAATAATTTAAAAGGCCTTCATCCAAGCATCCAGGGTTTTATTTACTTAAAACCAAAATTTGCTAAAGCCCAGATTTGAACCCAAGATTTCTCCAACACTTCTCAGGGCCATTAACCACTTGAGCGGACATTTAATTGTGTCATTTCCTTGCATAATTAAATACTTATATACAACCTCCTTACGGACCCATACTCAAGGCCCAATACTTTTAGGCCCAAATTCGGGGTGTTACAATTCTACCCCCTTAACTTAACCTACACCACCATGCTCTTGCTGCACACTCTAGTACCCAACTATGAATATAACATATTACGGATAAAATACGTACCAGTATTTGCATCTGGAGGGTCTTCATCCTCTCGGTGACATGCTACATAGACCAAAGCTGGTTGCCTCACCTCAGCTTGACCAGCACCTTTGCCTGGTGCTCTACAATCCAAACCGTTTCCACCCCTAGCATGACCATGGCCTCTTAGCGGCTGCTGACTACATCTCGCTGGCTGAGCAACACCCTGCCCTGCAGCTTGCATCCACCCAGGCCTCTGTGGACAAACTCTCATAAAGTGCTCCACTGATCCGCACCTGAAACACGTCCCAGTCATTTTTCGACAGTCACTCCTGTAACACCCTGAACCCAGCCCGGACGTTATGGCCAGATCTAGCGTGTCACATTGAAGTGTTTTATCAAAAACCTTGTTTTCATTGAAAACCCTTCTTTGAAATAAAAACCTTGAGTAAAATCCCAGCTTGTATTTGTTGCTTTCAAAGCGAGGTGTATTTTAAAAAAATAAAAAAAAACTATTCCTTCTTGTATGATAATAATTACTTTGTAAAATCTCTTTTCAGTTGTGGAAGCTTTATTTAAAACAAATGATCTATGAAAACTTTCCATTTAAAAATTGAGTTGCGGAAATGTAGTATTTAAACATAGTTATGGTTTTAAGAAAACCATGTTCTACTTCCAGCAAATATAAAGCATAATAATAATAAATATAATCGTAATTTGAATAATAGCCAGAGGAAAGGCCTTATTACATTCTGGACTGAAATAACTTTAAATACTAGAAATTATAGGCTTAAGAAAAGAAGTCCAAGTCATCTTGCTAGCTGGCCACCTCGGAGTCCCTCCAACCGTCGAACCACCTACTGAGGATCACCTGAGAAAAATAAAAGAGGGGGTGAGTTTTCGAAAACACAGTGTGTACAACCCTCGGCAAATAGAAAAGTATGCAATAGCAAGTCTTTTTGGGCCTGAGCCCAATTCAATTTCATAACAAATGTAAAGCAATCAAATATGCATGGATCCCACCCATCCAATTGCTACACACCATCTCCATCCCCCAATACACACCATGTGGGGATATAAATATCGACCCACCCATCCGATACACTCCAATGATAGCCCGGTTGCGGTACTACCTTCATTGCAGCAAGCTGCTAATCAAATATTGGGCTTAATAGCCACCGGTGGATCCACGGTCGTCAAGCAACCATGCGATCCTTATATACTTTCTCAATTCCATAATTTCCAACCCATATGCAACCTAAACAGAATATCATATGAAAGTAGCGGGTATACATGTAACATCCATAAATCTTACATTCCACACATAGGGGTATTTTAGTCATTTCTGCCCTTAGGGGCATTTTCGGTAATTTCTCTTTATTATGGATTTATTACTTACCTTGGCCCGTTAACAAGTCCCCGTTGGCTAAAGTGAACAGATACTATGCACCAGGTAGGATTCCAGAGAAAAATAGGTGAGTCATTAAGACCGCTTAAGTACTAAGCTTGCCCTAGATCCAATCCTAGACATGCATATACTCATTGTCACACCTTAACCTTATGACTCATCCATGGTCGCAATTAATTAATTATTTAAGTTTTATGCCTGATTGAATAGTTACCAAAAAACTGGGTCCACAACCTGTGACAGCCCTAAAGTGACCCTAGTCGGAAAGCAATTTTGGGACCGCTAAACCGAGTCACCAAAGTATTTAAATATGATATTTATTGTCTAAAATATGTGAATATGAATGTGTGAAAGTTTTAAGCTTCGATTTAGTCTATTGCATGTGAATTTAGTAATAAGACTTATGTGTGACACTTTTGAAATGTGATAGGTTAATCTATAAGGACCTATTAATGCATGTTGTATAAATGATGGGTTTGCATGTCAAATTAGCCAAAAATCTAGATGGTGGCCGGCCATGCTATGGGGTAAAACATATTATAAACATTTTGTGTTAATATGTTGTGGGAAGAATAATAAAATATGAGGGAGTGGGAGGAGAAACCAAAGTTGTTTCATCCTTGCTCCCCATTTTGTCAGAACTTGAGGAAGGAAGAAGAGGAGTTCTCTTGCTTCATGTTCGCTTGGATGAGGATTAGGAATAGGTAAGTACCTTGAAATTCTTGGAAAATTATGTATAAAGAAGGTGGTTAGTTCAAGTTCTATTCATTCCATGGATTAAGTTTTGATTGATTGGAGGTTTGATATTCGGCCAAGTAGTTTGAAGCTCTTAGTACATATATTTTTTTTTCTTCTTTCTTGAAGGTTGAAAATGGGTTGTAGAGAGTCTTGGATAAGTAAATTTTGATGTATTAGATTGGTAACATGGTTATGCCGATTGTGAAAATGTGATAAAGGTGCCAAGAAATATTTGTAAACATGCATAGTACCGAATGTGTTCATGAATGAATAAGTTATGTGGGTTGTTTAAATGAAAGAAATGGATAAGTTAAGGTATAATTGAGTGTTCGAATATGAATTTAAGAAGAATGATACATTCAACTATGCTTTGATGTGCTTGGATTGTTGTTCATTGAGTAAGTGATTGAGGAATGGTTAGAAGAATTTGAATGCTAAACTAGTTGATTTGTTTATAATGTCCGATTATGATCATTTATAGAGATGTGAATGAATTGTTATTATGTGAATAAATATTTGTTTGATGATATATATATGTATTCGGCAATGGGATAAAATGTGTATTAAGGTAAGTTTCATGGTGATTATGCTTGTGATGTTGGGTTAATATTCGGCATTGAGTAATGTGGGGTAAGGTGATTAATCGGCTATGAAATTAGCTAAATTGAATAGGTATGTTTAATGATATGCTTAGTGTAATGTATAATCTTGTAACTCGGTTTAGTATTGAGATAAAGGTTAGATGTATGATTGGATTTTGGTATGTGTTAAATTGGTTAATCAAAGATTTAATATGACGAAATGTTAATGAATAACATAATTGGTTTGTACCTTAAATAGTTGAAATAAAGCTTGCCGATTATGATTAAATGTTTAAATTGTAATGGTCATATATAGGTATATATATATATATGCCTTATGTATGTACCATGTACACATAAGGACATTCGGCAATATGATTAAATTCATGTATAAGGAAGCATGATAAATTAAGTGACTCCATGCTTGTGAATGTGAATTAGATATAAATTAAATAAGCATGAAATCGAGTCATGGCATGTTTTATTAAATATGATACATATTGAAATCTATTGTTTTAGATATAGATTAAATGATATGTGATTGCCAAATGTGATTGTTAAGTGAATAATATTAGTTAAGTACTTAAGCAAATCTATTGTTTTACTTAAGCTTAAGAGCAAAGAGGATCAAAGTCGGATAGGGGAAAAGAGAAAGTAAACGAATAGCCGTGGATATCTAGTCGTCGACCACTTCCGAGGTAAGTTTTAAGTGATTAAACATTGAGTAAATTCAATCATAATAGGACATAATGAGTTGATTTAATAAGATATGATGTGGCCATGATATGTCTTAAACTCAAATGGTAAGTTCATAAGTGTTTGGACTTGGAAATTTAAGAGCAAATTGTAATAATTTGCTTAGGACAGCAGCAGCAACGTGATATTAAAAAAATCACTATAAATTGTTGGTGTGGAATTATAGGCTGAATAAAATATGTAATCAAAGATTAATTAGTCTAGTTTCTTATAAAAGAGACCGTGTAAGCAAAGAAATTTCCTATAAAGAGATATTTAAAGTTGTGTGAGACAGTGTCAGAATGACTCCGAAATCCCCTGTTCTATTTTTAGAAAATCATTATAATTTGTAAAAAAATGGTTATAAGATAAAATTTATATGCTTAGACTCCTTAATGAGTCTAGTTTCAAATGAAATCAAATAGAACATATTTTGAATTCTGTACAATGAGAAATTTGATTCGTAGTGAAGAGTGGTCAGATTAGTCAAACAGTGAAACAGGGGAAACTTTAAGAAAAATCTGGTATTGATTGGCCAAACCTAAAATTATGAAAATTTTATGGATGAAAGATATATGAGTCTATATTCAGGGAAAATTAACTGCAATTGATTTTGAGTTTTGTAGCTCCAGTTATAAATACTTTAGTGACTATTGCTCAGGAAAACAGCTTGTAGTGAATATGTGAATTTGTTGTAAACATTGATGAAACTATTTGAGTTGCTTATAAGCTATTGCTGAAATTGATGTACAAGATAAATATATATATGTGGTAAATCCGAATGGCTAATGTGAAATATGTATGAGATATGTATGTGTGGTAAAGCCGAATGGCTAATGTGAAATATATATGAGATATGCATGTGTGGTAAAGCCGAATGGCTAATGTGAAATATATATGAGATATGTATATGTGGTAAAGCCGAATGGCTAGTGTGAAATATGTATGAGATATGTATATGTGGTAAAGTAGAATGGCTAATGTGAAATATATATGAGATATGTATGTGTGGTAAAGTTTAATGGCTAGTGTGAAATATGTATGAGATATGTATATGTGGTAAAGCCGAATGGCTAATGTGAGATATGTATGAGATATGTATATGTGGTAAAGCCGAATGGCTAATGTGAAATATATATGAGATATGTATGTGTGGTAAAGCCGAATGGCTAGTGTGAAATATGTATGAGATATGTATATGTGGTAAAGCCGAATGGCTAAAGTGAAATATGTATGAGATATGTATATGTGGTAAAGCCGAATGGCTAATGTGAAATATATATGAGATGTGAAATATGTATGAGATATGTATGTGTGGTAAAGCCGAATGGCTAGTGTGAAATATGTATGAGATATGTATATGTGGTAAAGCCGAATGGCTAATGTGAAATATGTATGAGATATGTATATGTGGTAAAGCCGAATGGCTAATGTGAAATATGTATGAGATATGTATATGTGGTAAAGCCAGAATGGCTCTTGTGAAATATATATGAGATATGTATATGTGGTAAAGCCTAATGGCTAATGTGAAATATGTATGAGATATGTATATGTGGTAAAGCCGAATGGCTAGTGTGAAATATGTATGAGATATGTATATGTGGTAAAGCCGAATGGCTAGTGTGAAATATGTAGGAGATGTGTGTATATTGTACGAATGACCAAATGTGAAAGGTGTGTATTATTAGATATTTGATGAGGCAAATGAATTACAAATATGACAGTCGATGTGAATGTTGTAACATGTGATTAAATGTACATGAAACTTGGAAATATATTCCGGGTAAGACCCGATGACTACGTGTGGAGATTTTGTCTGGGTAAGACCCGATAACTACGTGTGGGGACTATTCGAGCTAAAGGTTTCGCTGAAGATTCGAGTAAAGCATAAGATTATACGACTTCACAGTAACAATTGGTAATAAATACGTTCAATATGTTAAGTTGGTCAAGTATGTATTTTGAGATTATATTTAAGCTTGATTTGGACTAAATCACAAGGACGTTATGTGATGCATATGTGAGTAAAGCAATAAGACTGTTCTATGATCATTGTGCGTTTGGTCAATGTGGAAAGTTAGGTGAAAATATGTAATGTACCTATGTTTATAAGAGATCACTATCAAGTGAGAATTTATCTGCCTATTATATTATGATGAGATGTGCATATTCGGTAAAGGGATGGTATGCCCGAAGGAAGAGTGAAATAAAAATACGAACAACTATGTTATAATTTGATTGTTATCTGTTGACACTGCTTAAAACTTACTAAGCATTGTAATGCTTACTCCATTTACTTTGTTTCCTCTGTTTTATAGATCTCATTTGGAAGCTACAGGCTCGGGATCGTCAAGAACTAGTCACACTATCACTATCCACCGTTTGGTACTGCTATGTTTTGGATTATCTTATGGCATGTATAGAATAGACTAGTAGTGGGAGGATATTTGGTTAATGTATATAAGCTATGCTGAATATGACATCTTTTGAATGTTTACTTTTATAAGTTTTTTTTTTAAATTTTATCCCTGGTTGTGTCTAGCAATTATCCAATTGAATGATCTTTACTTCAAGAAAATGTTTAAAATTTTACTGATCTGGCATGAGTTACAAGTCTGGTAATGCCCCTTACCTATTCTGGTGACTGTTACGGGATGGGGGTGTTACACAACCCCTTACTAAACACTAATAGATCCATACTTATTCATTTGGCCCCTTTAGGCCTAATCTCATTTATATGGCCCATCGGGCCCAACCACATTCGTATGGCCCATCAGGCACAATCACTTTCATATGACCCGTCAGGCCTAATCACATTCATAGTCATGCAATCATATGATTTTCATCACATAGTATCAATTTGCCAATTTTGCCTATTATGGGCCCTACAGCACATCGGGGCCATTTAGCCCATTCTGGCCCGGTTGACCAATACACGGCCCAAGTCCATGGAATCGCTCATGGGGCCTTTGGTAACCTATTGGTTTCCCCCCTTACGAGTGTTCGGGCACTCGCAAGACTATTGTAGCCAAACTTCCAGCTTTTCAGCATTATTTCAGCTTTTCGGCATTTCGGGATTTGCGGGCCTACTGTGTATGTGCAGTGTATGTACACACTTGGTACTAAAACATGCCACAATCTCCTTAGCCATGAACCTACAAACGATGTCACTCAATGATTAATCGCACACTTATCAAATACGATCACCAAAAACCAAAAATCTCACATTTGCCTTACCTTGAACGACAAGCCTTAACAACCCTTCCTTAATCACTAATCACGAGTATTTCTTAAATCTATATCAATCTTAATCATTAATAACTAAATAACAAGTGACTCACAATCATCTTTAGTCACTATTAAATCATCCATGACCATTCGGCCAACCTTAACCAATAAAAGAGGAAAACTTACCCAAAACCCCAAACTCCTAAGGAGCAATTCGGTAGAGATCTGAAATCCAAGATTCAATACTAACCCCCAACCAAACCAATTTAGAAAGAGTGAGGGAGAGAAGAAATCGGTACTAGGAAGACTAATTAAAAGAAAGTAAAGCGCTTACACAAGAATCGATTGGCCAACGTTGAAGAAAAAATGGCGGCACAACAGGATTTTGGCCAAAAGATATTTAGCTTTAGAGAAAGAAAAGAGTTTGATGAGAAAGGAAGGGAAGAAATTGGTACAAAATAAAAAAGAAAAAATAAGGGATTTCGGCTTTTAGATATTTGGAGAGAAAAGTGTTTTCGGTAAAATAGAAAGGAAGAATTCGGTATTAGCCTAGAATGCCCAAAATCAACATCTACACACCTCATCTCCTAACTTTTCTCCCTGATAACTCCATAATCCCTTCCTTAAATTTCTCCTCTGATCACTCCCTTCAGAGTTCATATCTAACACCACTACTGGCCATTTATTGAGAAAAAAAATCCTTCTTTTGAGCAAGGAGGGATTCGAACCCCAAACCTCCTTGCCATGCATGTGACGCCACATCTAAGCCCCATATGTGACACTACTTGCGACTCCAACTCAAGGCTTCTTATGTCCAATTCATCCTTCATTTATTTAAAAACCAAACTACTTGCCACCAAGGTTCTTTTAATTAATAAACTATAATTTCCTTCACGCCAAAGTTCGAACTCATAACTTAACCAAGGCCTATTATCACATAAATAACACTTGACTAGGAATATTAAGCACACCTTTTATCAAAACTAATAAAAAAGAAAGTTCAAGATTTTTAGGGCGTTACAACCCCGATGGTAGTTCCCACAACTTACACAAGGCTGTGATCCAGTAACAGCAACAGAGGCCCTAATCCGAACTGGCCCATCCATTCTGGCCCTAATCCAAATTGGAGGGTTCTAAATCCCTCTTATCCCTGATCCTTTCCTTTTCTCGATTCTAACACTCAGCGCACTTTACCTCCTCAGTAATCTTAGCTTTCTCCACTAACACGGCAAAGTCCCGCTCCCTCTGTGGGGCTATCAACACCTGGAGGCTATCCCTGAGGCTGTCCTCAAACTAAACACAGCGCTCATATTTTGTTTCTACTATTCCTAGGCCATACCGACTAAGTCACAAAAATTCTGCCTCGTACTCAGCCACAAATCTGTCACCTTGAACCAAATTCAGAAATTCCTTTCTACGAGTGTCCACATAGCTGGCGCCCATATACTTTCCTTGAAACGTGGACTTAAAAAACTCCCAGGTCAATTGATCAGACGAGGTACCCTCTTTTACCGTAAGCCACCACTGATAGGTTTCATCTCTCAGTAGGGACACAGCATCCTTCAACTTTTGTTCCGATGCACAGTCGAGGTCATCTATAACTCTTTCGATGGCCTCCAATCAGTATTCTGCAACACTCGGGGCCACCCCAGAAACTCCCCTAAAAATCTCTACTCCATTTGACTGGAGTCATTTTGTAACTGATCCGCGGCCCGTAGTAACGGTATTCAACCCAGTAGTACCCGCAACCCTTTCTAGAATCCTCAACATTGCTTGGGACAATGCATCGTCCCCAGCCGCTCGATCAAATGACCCTGTCTCAGCTACCGATGAAACTGATGCTTCCCTCGCCTCAACGTTGGGCATGTGCCCTAATGCAATGATCCAGCTCTAGCACCTCCACGGCCTCTGCCACGGCCTCTTGCACCCCTTCTAGTGCTTATTTTCACTATGCATATTATCTAAATTAAGAATTTTATGCAAAATAGTTATAATTCCAATAATTAAGCAGATGTCTTATGATAAACAGTAGTTCAAAGTTTGTTTTCGCATTCGCAAGCTCACTATAGTTTTTCAGTTTACTTTATCTATGGAGTTTCAGTGTAGTGCTACTATCTATAGCAGTTTCTCAGTATAACATTTTAGTCGATAATATTAAACAGAGTCAGAGAACTTACAGATTTGGTGCCGGAGACTCAGTGTGCCATACTTTTCAAAAAAATACCTAGAAACACTTCACATATTTGAAAACAACCTCATGATACAAAACTTTGAAAACCCATTCCACAGCCGATTTTTGCAACCCAGGCTCTGATACCACTAAATGTAACACCCCAAACCCGACGTAGACTTTATGGCCAAATCTGGCGTGATGCATTAAAGCATCGTTCAAAAATCGAGTTATCGTTAAAAGTTTATTTCTAAAATTAAAACCTTTTGTACGGGGTTAGCAAATCATCTCGTCACAAGCTTTTTCCAAGATATTTACCTTTGGAATATTAATTCAACTTAAATCACAGATGTGACAGCCCTAAATTGACCCTAATCGAAAAGTGGTTTCGGGACCGCTAAACCGAGTCACCGAAGTATTTGAATATGATATTTATTGTCTAAAATATGTGAATATGAATGTGTGAAAGTTTTAAGCTTCGATTTAGTCGATTGCATGTGAATTTAATTAATAGGACTTATGTGTGGCACTTTTAAAAGGTGATAGGTTAATCTATAAGGACCTATTAATGCATGTTATATAAATGAGGGGTTTGCATGTCAAATTTCCATTTATAATAGCTAGTGGCCGCCATGGTATGGGTCATGAATGATAATATGTATTTTCTATTAGCATTATTAGTTTACAAAATAAAATAAGGAATTAAGAATAATAAAACATGTGGTAATGGGAGGAGAAACCAAAGTTGTCATCTTTGCTCCTCATTGCCGTGACTAGAAGAGAAAAAGCTTGGAAAAAAATTCAGCTATGGTGGTTAGCTAAATCAAGGTAAGTTCAAGGATGATTCTTGGATTTCTAGCATTTTTTTTAGTTAGTCATTAAGCTCTTTGCTTAACCCATGACCAAACTTGAAATGGTAGGGTGTCTTGAGCATTCGGCCATGGTAGGAAGTAGAAGAGAAATATGGTTGTTGTTCATGTTATTTGGATGAAAAAAATTGGTAGTTAGATGGAGAGGATATGATTTTGGATATTATTGGGCAATGTATGTTCTTTGAATTGAAGGAATGGAGAGGATGCTTTAATTGTGTTATGAACAATTATATGTTAAATTAAGGTTTGCTAAGCTAGCTATTAAGGTGATTTTGGAAAATCGCCATAAATTGTAGGAGTTGAGTTAGAGGCTGAATGAACTATGTCATTAAATCTTGAAGAGTCTAGTTTCTTAGAAAAGAAACCATAAAAACAAAAGAGTTACCGATCTTGAGATATTTGAAGTATTGTGGGGCTGAGTCAAAATGACTACTAGATTCCCTGTTCTGTTTTTATAAAATCATTATAAATTGTAAAAAAATGGCCCTAAGATAAAATTTATATTCTTAGACTCCTTAATGAGTCTAGTTTCAAATGAAATAAACAAGAACATATTTTGAATTCTGTACAATGAGAAATTTGATTCGTAGTGAAGAGTAGTCAGTTTAGTCAAACAGTGAAACAAGGGGAGCTTTAAGAAAAATCTGGTATTGTTGGGCTAAACTAAAAATTTTGAAAATTTTATGGATAATAGATAAATGAGTCTTCTATCAAGAAAAATTTACGGCAATTGATTTGGAGTTTCGTAGCTCAGTTATAAAAACTTTAGTGACTGTTGTTCAGGAAGTCACTTATAAGGAAATTGTAATTATATTGTAAACATTAATGAAAATTTGCTAATGAATTAATTATTGATTTTATAAAGCTTACTATAAACTATATGTGTGAAAGTCGAATCCATATGTATTATATTCTGAAAGTAATGCTTGAATAGTCGATTAATGACTAGTTAAAATTTGTTGAACTTAAGCTCAAGAGCTTGGAGGATCAAAGTTGGATAAGGGAAAGGAAAAAGTGATCGAATAGCCGTTGAAATCATTCGACAACATCCGAGGTAAGTCGTCGAGTAATGAAACTTAGTTTATGATTTGATTAAGTCATGACATACAAGCATAACAAATAAACGGTGATATAATGATTCTACTTGAATTATATATTGAGGTGATTAGTTTATGCCTATGACGGGTAGCCGAATGTGTATAGAGATCATGTTATAAAGCCAATCAAAATCATGCTCTTTGTATGTGGCTATTGAGCCGAAATTGGTAAGTGTGATAAGTGTCTTGTGTTTGAGCTTTAGTAATGAAAATGAAATATGGATGTGTCATGATTTATTGATATATGTGCATGGTTATTCGAATGATATCCGGGCTAAGTCCCAAAGGCTTTTGTGCTAGTGACTATATCCGGACTAAGATCCGAAGGCATTTGTGCGAGTTACTATATCCGGGCTAAGACCCGAAGGCATTTGTGCTAGCGACTATATCCGGGCTAAGTCCCGAAGGCATTTATGCTAGTGACTATATCCGGGCTAAGACCCGAAGGCATTTGTGTGAGTTGTTATATCCGGCTAAATCCCGAAGATACTTGGGTTTGGAAGTGAGCGATCTTGCTGTAATAATTTCAATTAATACGCTCATAAAATCCAAATGATAAGGTATGTTTCGTATATGCATCGGAAAAATCGGTTCGTTTTAAATAGTATTCGTTCAATTGATTAATGAACTTCCAGCCTTTAGTTAGGTTTGATACCCTGTGCATGAAAATATTGGTTGAAGCGTGAAGTAAGTATGATTATGAGAATGTGCATATATGAAGTTATTCATTTAGCCATATGAATGTTATACTTTAGTCGAAACTAATTTCATTACTCAAAACTTACTAAGCATTAAATGCTTATTCATTTCTTTGATTCTCTGTTTTATAGATTTTGGTTCGTCACTATCGACTCTGGAGTGTCAAAGTCAAGTCGCCCACACTATCAAAGCCCTTTTGGTACTCTTTTAGTTGAACTCGATAATGGCATGTATAGGATTGCCCTTTGTTGTTAGTCAAGTACTTTGGTAATGTATATATTTGGATGGTCATGCGAAAATGGCTTATATATATTTTGAGCATAGCATTATAATCATTTTGTATGTTGTTCATTGAGTGGTATGGAAATGTTTGGTAACGATTAGCCATTGGGATGGTTAATCACGATCATTTTGGTGCTATGTATGACAAATTCTAGTGGATCCATGGAAAACCATGAAATAGGTAAAGTTTACCTTAAAAATAGATGCTGATAGAAGCAGTGATGTGGATTTGAAAAATCACTAAAAATAGTAGGAATGGAATTAAATAGTGAATAAATTATGAAATTGAACCTTGATGAATCTATTTTCATATGAAAGTAACGAAACAATCATATGAGTCGTATTTTATGAGATGTTTAAATTTTCGTGAAACAGGGCCAGAGCGATTTCTGGATCCCCTATTCTGAATTTGGAAATTCACTATAAATTAACCAGAGATAATTAGAAGTCATTCCCTATATGTACAGATTCCTTTTCTAGTCTAGTTTCTTTAGAAACAAACGGCATAAGTATTGAAGCCCTGTACAAGGAGATATCTAAGTCGTAATGCATGAAGGTCAGAGTAGTCGAACCCTGAAACAGGGGGGAATTTAACTAATAAACTGTACTAATTGGCCTGACCAAAAATTCTAGAAAAAAATTTGAAGATAGATGTATGAGTCTAGTTTTAGGAAAAATTTACAGAATGGGTTTTCGTGTGACAGCCCAAAATTGACCCTAGTCGGGATGTGGTTTCGGGACCACAAAACCGAGGCATAAAAATAATTTAAAATTTATTTTGATGCCTATGATATGTGTTAATTTGTGTGTGACATTTTTGATGTTTCGATTTAGTGTTATAAATGTGAATTTCACTAGAAAAGACCTAGTAGTGAACTTTGAAAGTATGATGGGGAAATGTGTGATGACTAGTTGCTCATGCATGCAAAAATAAGGGATTTGCATGTCAAATTTCCCCCAACATGAAGTGGCCGGCCATGGCAAGAGAGGATGGGCAAAACATGTCATGAAACATGTTTTGTTGGTGCATTAGGGAGAAATAATAAACAAAGGTGTATGGGTAAGAAAAGAATGAAAAAAAATGTGTGTGAGTGTGGTATTCCCCCCATTGCCGTGAGTTGTAGAGAAAGAAAGAAAAATTTTGTTCATCCTTTCTTTGAGCCAAAACTAAGGAAGAAGGAGGATTTTGCTCCATTTTTGGTTTGGAAGAGATCTAGAAGGAGATTTTGGCTATACTTGCATCAAGATTAAGGTATGTATGAGGTTGTGTCATGAGATTCATGCTTGTTTTGGTTGCTAACTTGATGTGCATGTTAGCCATGGTTCAAATCCTTGCTATGCCATGAAAAATGGTATTTGGCCAAGGTTGATATTGTGTTAAAGCCATTGCATGCTAAATGTGAAGCTTGTTGATGATGCATGTAATGATGGATTGACTACTCTTGAAATTTCTTTTTAGTATTCTTGAGTAGGACATTGAATTCTTTGTTTAACCATGACCGAAGTTGAAAGAGTATGGTTGTGATGTATTCGCCATGGTGCATTCATGAGCATGATTTATGCTTGTTACTTGATTGGTAAAATTTGTGTTTGGATGGGTATGAACCCTTGAGATTGACCTTGCACCTATATGTGTATACATGTTTGCACATGATGTATTGGCATGACATATATACTATTTCAAGGTATATATTTGCTTGTGATGATGTTTGGTTATGAAGTACATGAGAGATGTGTATTGAGCTACAATATGTAATCGTTAGTTAGTAAAATGCATGCTGTTTTGTGTGGTATTAAGTGCATAATTGGCCTCAACATGGACATGCATATTCGCCACATGAGGGAAATTGGTGTGCATGCATTCGGTTAGAGGCAAGCATATTGATGCCTATTCTTGGCTTAGAAAATTCGCTAAGAGGAATATTAACTAATGTGTTGAGTTCGATTCGTGATTTCGTACATATGCGACTTTGATGCCTAATAAGCATATATATTGGCTAGGTATCTTGAATTCCTCTTCGATGCTCAAATGATAAAACCAATTTATTTGTTAAATTAAGCTCAAGAGCAAAGGGAGCTAAATCCGATAAGGGAAGGAAAAAGTCGTCGAATAGTCGTTAAATCATTCGACCACGTCCGAGGTAAGTTTTCAAGTATCGAAACTTAGATTTTGATTCGATTGAATGAAGTAATAAGCAATCAAAATTGTGCCTTTGTATGTGGCCATTGAGCCGAAATGATATTTTGCTAAGGGAATTGTGCATAAAAGTTGTGTTATGAAATTGAAACAAAGATGTGTATGAATGTTCGAGTGATATCCGGGCTAAGCCGAAGGCAATTGTGCAATTGTGATACGGGCTAAGCCCAAGGCAATTGTGCGAGTTATGATATCGGGCTAAGCCCAAGGCAATTGTGCAAATTGTGATATCCGGGTTGTCTCAAGGCCTTTGTGCGGGTTACCATAACCGGCTATGTCCCAAGGCGTTTGAACGAGTAGCTATATCCGGATAAACTCCGAAGGTATGTGATTCGAGAACTTTGAACTTGCTGGAAAATTTTCAGTTAATGCACTTGTGAAATTCCCAACAACAAGGTTTGTTTTGTGTGTGCCGCACACTATGAGTAAGTGCGTATGAATATTCGCTCTAATGATAAATGAGCTATCGGCATTAACTAGGCCGTTATTTGTGTATGAATATAAGAGTTGGGATTGTGAAGTAAGCATGTCTTTGAGAAATTGTGCATATGAATTATTGTTTAGCTACTTGAATGCTATGCTTTGGTTGTGTGTATATTATGGCTCAAACTTACTAAGCATAAATTGCTTACTCCGTTTCTTTGTTTCTCTGTTTATAGATTTTGCTCGTTAGCGATCGGATTCGGGATCATAGAAGTTGAAGTCAACCACACTATCAAAGCCCTTTTGGTACTCCTTTAGTTGAGTTTTGGATATGGCATGTATAGGACTACTCTCGGTTGTTTTAAGTACACGTGATGTATATGTGTGCGGCCATGCGAAAATGGTTCGTAAAAGTGGAGTATGGAATTTGACCATATGTGGTTTGTAATTATATTTGGTTTCATGATGTGATTATGGTTTGGAATGAGAGAGTTGGTCACATGATCAGCCATTGGAATGGCTAAATATGATCATATGTTGGAACTAAGTATGACTAGACTATAGTTGGTCCATGGGAACTACAATATAGGTAAAGCCTACCTTAAAAACAGATGCTGCCAGCTGCAGTGACGTGGATGTGGAAAATCACCAAAATTTTTAGGAATGGTGTTAATTAGTGAATAAATTATGCAATCGAACCTTGACGAGTCTATTTTCATATGAAAGTAACGAAACAATCATATGAACAGTATACCGAGAGATATTAAAGTTCTCGTGAGACAGGGCCAGAACGGTTTCTGGGTCCCCTGTCGTGACTTTGAAAATTTACCATAAATTATCCAGAATGAATTAGAAGTCATTCCTTATATGTGAAGATTCCTTTTTGAGTCTAGTTTCATTAGAAATAAACAGCATCAGTTTTGAAACCCTGTAGAAAGAGATATTCAAGTTGTAACACGCAAAGGTCAGTGTAGTCGAACCCTGTAACATGGGTGACTTTAACTAATAAACTGTACCAATTGGCCTGACCAAAAATTCTAGAAATAAATCCATGGATGGATATATGAGTCTAAATTCAGGGAAAATTTACGGAATCAGTTTCTGAGTTGTGAAACTCGAGATACGCTTTTTAAGGCGACAGCGACGCAGTTTTCCAGCTTGCCTAGAAATGTCAAATTGGTCGGTGCCATAAGTGGTTTTGGCTTGTTAACCCCTCGTGTCCGACACCGGCAACGGTCTCGGGTTCGGGGTGTTACATTTCGAGCTTTGGAACTCGAGATATGATTTTTAAAGTGACCGTGATGCAGTTAGCCAGCTTGTCTGGAAATCAAAAAAAAATGAACTGTGTAAGTAAACGAATTAAGCCCGTTAACACCTCGTGTTCGACTCCGGCAACGGTCTCGGGTACGGTGCGTTACAATTTTATTGGTATCAGAGCTACGGTTTAGTCGATTCTAGGACTACCGTAATATGTTCGGGTCTAGCTATACATGCCATTATGTGATTATTTGATAGTGTGGCGATTTCTGACAGTTAAAAATGTGTTTTCTTATAGAAATGGATCCCGATCCCAACCGAGTGGTAGCTAATGATCTTGAGAGTGTAGCGCCTGCTCCCGCACAAGGGACAGTGCGGGCGGACTCTCAACCTATTGCTAGTAATCAGAATGATGAAGCTAGACAAGCTTTTTATAGCGTGATGAATGATTGGTTCAACCAATACATTCGAACTAATACTACTGTTCCACAACCCCATTCCCGACTAATACAAACCCCTCAAGACTGCAATACCTCCCAGAATCGACCAAATAAGGTCAAATAAGCCCCAGTTGATGTAATCCGAAAACATGGGGTTATGAATTTAAAGCTACTGACAATGACGATGCCGAGCAAGCTGAATTTTGGTTGGACAACACTATTCGGTATTTGACGAACTATCTTGCACACCGATGAATGCCTAAAGTGTACTATCTCCTTGCTACGTGATTTCGCCTACTATTGATGGAATACGTTGATTTACATTGTGCCAGAGAGCAAGTAACTTGGGAGTTTTTCCAAACCGAGTTTCAAAAAGTATATCATCGAGATTCATTGATCAAAATGGAAGGAATTTCTTGAACTTAAACAAGGTTTCATGTCGGTTACCGACTATGAACGAAAGTTTGTAAGGCTTAGCCGGTACGTGCGAGAATGCGTTTCTTCAGAAGCTGTGATGTGTAAACGTTTCGAAGATGGACTGAACGATGATATAAAGCTGTATGTTGGCATTTTAGAAATCCGAGAATTTGTGGTACTTGTCGAGCGAGCTTGCAAAGCCGAGGAGCTCAGTAAGGAGAAAAGAAAAGCGATATGGGAGCAAAGGAGTTTCAGAAGAGATCTTCGGGAAGCCCTTTCAACAGTTATCGAAGAAATTTAGAGATGGTTTAGGCGATCTAGAGACACTTGGGCTTTTCTAGACGAGATCGTGATCGACCCCGTGAGTGCACGAGTCACTTGGCCGCCGATGTTGGAAATGATCGTCGAGACGAGCGGAGTGCCGATATTGTGGTAAATGGCATTCGGGAGTTGTAGATTCCATGACCGCTCTGTTACAAGTCGGATCAGTGACCACTTTATTAAAGATTGCCCGAGATTGTATGCGAGCAGAATGTAATTGAGTGGAAAATCGGGTGCTACTACCGCTCGGGTAGACCATCTAGAAATACGGGCAATGCTAGTGGTGGTCGAGAGGATCTAGAGATGCTACAACCGGATCCGAGGCTCGTGCTCTGCTAGAGCTTATGCTACGCCAGACGCCGAGGATGCTTCCTCGCCGATGTTATTACCTGGTACTTTTACTCTCTTTGATACTAATGTGATTGCTTTGATTGACCCTGGTTCTACTCATTCTTATATATGTGAAACCTTAGCATCCAGTAAGACTTTACCTGTTGAGTCTACTGAGTTCGTTATTAGAGTGTCGAATCCCTTGGGTCGTTATGTACTTGTTGACAAAGTGTGTAAGAAATGTCCCCTAATAATTCGAGGTTCCTGTTTTCCGGCCAATTTGATGCTTTTACCGTTTGATGAATTTGATGTTATTCTCGGTCTGGATTGGTTGACCGTACATGATGCAATTGTGAATTGCAAAAGTAAGACTATTGATTTGAGGTGTGCAAATAATGAGATAATCCGAGTTGAGTCTACTGTTTTGAATGGATCGCCAACAATAATATCCTCGATGTTAGCCCAAAAACATGTGAGAAAGGGGTGTGAAGCGTATCTTGCATACGTACTTGATAATAAAGAGTCAGGAAAGAAACTTGAATCGGTACCAGTGGTTTGTGAATATCCGGATGTTTTCCCCGAAGAGTTACCAGGATTACCACCTGTTCGGGAGGTAGAGTTTGGCATCGAACTTGTACCTGGTACCACTCCAATTTCGATAGCTCCGTATCGTATGGCACCAATGGAATTAAAGGAATTAAAAGCTCAGTTGCAAGAGTTGACGGATAGAGGTTTCGCTCGACCAAGTTTCTCACCTTGGGGTGCACCAGTATTGTTTGTGAAAAAGAAGGACGGAACCATGAGATTGTGCATCGACTATCGTCAGCTGAATAAAGTGACAATAAAGAATAAATATCCGTTACCGCGTATTGATGATTTGTTCGACCAACTAAGGGGAGCCTCAGTGTTTTCAAAGATAGATTTGAGATCGGGTTATTACCAGTTGCGAATTCGAGGTTCGGATATACCCAAAACTGCTTTCAAAACGAGGTACGGTCACTATGAGTTCTTAGTGATGCCGTTTGGACTCACTAATGCCCCTGCGGTATTTATGGATCTGATGAATCGGGTCTTCAGACAGTATTTGGACCGATTTGTAGTTGTGTTTATTGATGACATCTTGGTCTATTGAAGAGATGAAACCGAGCATGCTGAGCACCTGAGATTAGTGTTGTAGATTTTACGAGATAAGCAGTTATATGCTAAGTTCAGTAAGTGTGAGTTCTGGTTAAGAGAGGTGAGCTTCTTGGGTCATGTGGTATCCGCATCAGGTATTCGAGTTGATCCGAGCAAAATTTCAGCCATACTTAAGCGGAAGCCCCAGAAATATTCTTGAGGTTCGGAGCTTTTTGGGACTTGCGGTTATTACAGACGGTTTGTAAAGGGTTTCGTTGATAGCCACACCAATGATGAAGCTACTTGTAAAGATGTTAAGTTCGAATGGTCGAAAAATGTCGGAAAAGTTTCGATCAACTAAAACTTACTTGATGAAGCTCCGGTGCTAGTGCGACTGAATCGTGCAAAGAGTTTGTCATTACAATGGCGTATCCTTACTTGGGTTGGGTTGTGTATTGATGCAAGAAGGTCGAGTTGTAGCTTATGCGTCGAGACAATTGAAGCCACATGAGAAAAATTATCCAACCCATGATCTCGAACTAGCTGCCATCGTATTCGCTTTGAAAATATGGCGACATTACTTATTTGGTGAGAAGTGCCATGTATATTCGGATCACATAAGTCTCAAATATTTGATGACTCAAAGAGACTTGAATCTGCGACAAAGACGTTGGCTCGAGTTGTTAAAAGATTATGAGCTTGTCATTGACTATCACCCGGAAAGGCTAATGTGGTTGTGGATGCTTTAAGTCGTAAATCACTATTTGCTTTCTGAGCGATGAATGTACACTTGTGCATTCTATCCGACAATGTGTTAGTAGCGTAATTAAAGGCCAAACCATTGTTGATTCATCAAATTCGTGAAGCTCGAAAGTCGATGATGAATTGGTTGCAAAACGGGCTGAATGTGTTTGAACATGGAATCGAGTTTCAAATTGACGATGACGATTGGTTGAGGTTCGAAGTCGTTTGTGTGTCCCAAGAAATTCGAACTTATTTGACGATTTCGAACGAAGCTCATTGTAGCCGAATGTCAATTCACCCGGGAGTACAAAATGTACAACGACCGAGACGTCGATTTTGGTGGCATGGCATGAAACGAGACATTTTCGATTTTGTTTCAAGTGTTTAATATGTCAACAGTGAAAGCGAACATCAAGTGCCTACTGAGTTTACTTCACCGATCATGATACCGAATGGAAATGGGATCGAGTCACGATGGATTTTGTATCCGGGTTGCCATTGTCGGCAATTAAGAAAGATGCGATTTGGGTTGTTGTTGATAGACCGACTAATTCGGCTCATTTTATTCCGCACGCACGGATTATTCATTGGATAAACTAGCTGAATTGTATGTTTCTCGATTGTGAGATTACACGGGGTACCCATTTCTATTGTGTCGGATAGAGATCCGAGATTCACCTCGCGATTTTGGAAGAAATTGCAAGAAGCTTTGGGTACCAAGTTGCATTTTAGCACCGCTTTTCATCCCCAAACCGATGGTTAATCCGAGCGGATAATTCAGATACTCGAGGATATGTTGAGATGTTGCATCCTTGAGTTTAGTAGTTCATGGTAACGGTATTTACCTTTGATTGAATTCGCACAACAATAGTTTTCAATCAAGTATTAAGATGGCACCTTACGAGGCTTTGTACGGTCGTAAATGCCGTACACCATTGTTTTGGACCGAGCTCGATGAAAGTAAAATTTTCGGAGTTGATTTGATTAAAGATCTTTGAGCGTAAAGTAAAAATAATTCGTGAAAGTCCAAGGCAACATCGATCGTCGTAAGTCGTCGCGGATTTGAAACGAAAAGACATTGAGTATCGTGGGAGATAAAGTGTTTCTTAAAGTTTCGCCTTGGAAAAAGATACTCAGATTTGGCCGTAAGGGCAAACTGAGTCCGAGGTTCATAGGGTCGTATGAAATATCCGAACGAGTTGGCCCAGTGGCATATAGATTGATTTTACCCCGACCTCGAGAAGATTCACAACGCTTTTCATGTTTCGATGCTTGACGTTCTGATCCGACCCTTCGCACATAATAAATCCCTCCGAGGTTGAAATTCAAGGCGATATGAGTTATGAAGAAGAACCGATTCGTATCCTAGCTCGTGAAGTGAAAGAGTTGCGAAACAAAAGGGTTCCGTTAGTAAAGGTGTTATGGCTCAAACACGGGATCGAAGAAGCTAATTGGGAAACCGAGAACTCTATGAAAGAACGATACCCAAACCTATTTACCGGTAAGATTTTCGGGGACGAAAATTTCTTAAGTGGGGGAGAGTTGTGACATCCCTAAATTGACCCTAGTCGGAAAGTGGTTTCGGGACCACTAAACCGAGTCACCGAAGTATTTGAATATGATATTTATTGTCTAAAATATGTGAATATGAATGTGTGAAAGTTTTAAGCTTCGATTTAGTCGATTGCATGTGAATTTAATTAATAGGACTAATGTGTGGCACTTTTAAAAGGTGATAGGTTAATCTATAAGGACCTATTAATGCATGTTATATAAATGAGGGGTTTGCATGTCAAATTTCCATTTATAATAGCTAGTGGCCGCCATGGTATGGGTCATGAATGATAATATGTATTTTCTATTAGCATTATTAGTTTACAAAATAAAATAAGGAATTAAGAATAATAAAACATGTGGTAATGGGAGGAGAAACCAAAGTTGTCATCTTTGCTCCTCATTGCCGTGACTAGAAGAGAAAAGCTTGGAAAAATTCAGCTATGGTGGTTAGCTAAATCAAGGTAAGTTCAAGGATGATTCTTGGATTTCTAGCATTTTTTTGAGTTAGTCATTAAGCTCTTTGCTTAACCCATGACCAAACTTGAAATGGTAGGGTGTCTTGAGCATTCGGCCATGGTAGGAAGTAGAAGAGAAATATGGTTGTTGTTCATGTTATTTGGATGAAAAAATTGGTAGTTAGATGGAGAGGATATGATTTTGGATATTATTGGGCAATGTATGTGCTTTGAATTGAAGGAATGGAGAGGATGCTTTAATTGTGTTATGAACAATTATATGTTAAATTAAGGTTTGCTAAGCTAGCTATTAAGGTGATTTTGGAAAATTGCCATAAATTGTAGGAGTTGAGTTAGAGGCTGAATGAACTATGTCATTAAATCTTGAAGAGTCTAGTTTCTTAGAAAGGAAACCATAAAAACAAAAGAGTTACTGATCTTGAGATATTTGAAGTATTGTGGGGCTGAGTCAAAATGACTACTAGATTCCCTGTTTTGTTTTTATAAAATCAGTATAAATTGTAAAAAAATGGCCCTAAGATAAAATTTATATGCTTAGACTCCTTAATGAGTCTAGTTTCAAATGAAATAAATGAGAACATATTTTGAATTCTGTACAATGAGAAATTTGATTCGTAGTGAAGAGTAGTCAGTTTAGTCAAACAGTGAAACAAGGTGAACTTTAAGAAAAATCTGGTATTGTTGGGCTAAACTAAAATTTTGAAAATTTTATGGATAATAGATAAATGAGTCTTCTGTCAAGAAAAATTTACGGCAATTGATTTGGAGTTTCGTAGCTCAGTTATAAAAACTTTAGTGACTATTGTTCAGAAGTCACTTATAAGGAAATTGTAATTATATTGTAAACATTAATGAAAATTTGCTAATGAATTAATTATTGATTTTATAAAGCTTACTATAAACTATATGTGTGAAATTGAATCCATATGTATTATATTCTGAAAGTAATGCTTGAATAGTCGATTAATGACTAGTTAAAATTTGTTGAACTTAAGCTCAAGAGCTTGGAGGATCAAAGTTGGATAAGGGAAAGGAAAAGTGATCGAATAGCCGTTGAAATCATTCGACAATATCCGAGGTAAGTCGTCGAGTAATGAAACTTAGTTTATGATTTGATTAAGTCATGACATACAAGCATAACAAATAAACCGTGATATAATGATTCTACTTGAATTATATATTGAGGTGATTAGTTTATGCCTATGACGGTAGCCGAATGTGTATAGAGATCATGTTATAAAGCCAATCAAAATCATGCTCTTTGTATGTGGCTATTGAGCCAAATTGGTAAGTGTGATAAGTGTCTTGTGTTTGAGCTTTAGTAATGAAAATGAAATATGGATGTGTCATGATTTATTGATATATGTGCATGGTTATTCGAATGATATCCGGGCTAAGTCCCGAAGGCTTTTGTGCTAGTGACTATATCCGGACTAAGATCCGAAGGCATTTGTGCGAGTTGCTATATCCGGGCTAAGACCCAAAGGCATTTGTGCTAACGACTATATCCGGGCTAAGTCCCGAAGGCATTTATGATAGTGACTATATCCGGGCTAAGACCCGAAGGCATTTGTGCGAGTTGTTATAACCGGCTAAATCCCGAAGATACTTGGGTTTGGAAGTGAGCGATCTTGCTGTAATAATTTCAATTAATACGCTCATAAAATCCAAATGATAAGGTATGTTTCGTATATGCATCGGAAAAATCGATTCGTTTTAAATAGTATTCGTTCAATTGATTAATGAACTTCCAAACCTTTAGTTAGGTTTGATACCTGTGCATGAAAATATTGGTTGAAGCGTGAAGTAAGTATGATTATGAGAATGTGCATATATGAAGTTATTCATTTAGCCATATGAATGTTATACTTTAGTCGAAACTAATTTCATTACTCAAAACTTACTAAGAATTAAATGCTTATTCCGTTTCTTTGATTCTCTGTTTTATAGATTTTGGTTCGTCAGCTATCGGACTCGGGAGTGTCAAAGTCGAAGTCGCCCACACTATCAAAGCCCTTTTGGTACTCTTTTAGTTGAACTCTGATAATGGCATGTGTAACACCCCGTACCCGAGACCGCTGCCGGAGTCGGACACGAGGGGTTAACGGCTTAAACCATTCATTTTCACAGTTCATTTTAAAAATTTCCAGACAGCCGACTAACTGTGTCACTGTCACCTTAAAAATCATATCTTGAGTTCCACAACTCGAAAATCAGTTTCGTGATTTTTCCCTGAAACTAGACTCATATATGCATCTACAAATTTTTTTTTATAGAATTTTTGGTCGGGCCAATTAGTACAGTTTATTAGTTAAAGTCTCCCCTGTTACAGGGTGCGACTACACTGACCTTCCTGCATTACGATTTGGATATCTCCCTGTACAGGGCTTCAATACTGATGCCATTTGTTTCTACGGAAACTAGACTCGAAAAGGAATCTGTAAATATATGGCATGACTTCTAATTATCTCTGGTCAATTTATAATGAATTTCCAAATTCTGAACAGGGACTCCAGAAATCGTTCTGGCCCTGTCTCACGAATACTTAAATATCTCTTAACATACTGTTCATATGATCGTTTTGTTACTCTCCTATGAAAATAGACTCGTCAAGGTTCGTTTACATAATTTATTCACTATTTAATTCCATTCCTACTATTTTTAGTGATTTTTCACATCCATGTCACTGCAGCTGTCATCATCTGTCTTTAAGGTAGGCTTTACCTATTTCATAGTTTCCATGATTCAACTAGCCCTTAAACATAAATAGCACAAAATATGATCATGATTAACCATCCCAATGGCTAATCATTTCCAAACATTTCCATACCTCTTAATGAACAACATACAATGATTATAATACCATGCCAAAAGTATACTTAAGCCATTTTCGCATGGCTATCCAAATTTACACAAAACCGAAAGGTACATGACCTACAACAAAAGGGTAGTCCTATACATGCCATTTCAAAGTTCAACCAAAATAGTATACCAAAGGAGCTTTGATAGTGTGGGCGACTTCGACTTCAAAATCCCGAGTCCGATAGCTGAAGAACCAAAATCTATAAAACAGAGAATCAAAGAAACGGAGTAAGCATTAAATGCTTAGTAAGTTTTGAGCAAAGCATTTAGACACAACCAAAGTATAGCATTCATGTAGCTAAACAGATAATTTCATATGCACAAATTTTCAATATCATACTTACTTCACATTACCAACCCTTATATTCATACACAAAGATCAACTTAGCTAAAGGCGGTAGCTCATTTATCAACCGGCGAATACTTATTTGTAAGGGCTCAACTAATTCAAAGCGCATACAAAACATACCTCAATGTTGGGATGTTACAAGCGTATTAACTGAAATTTTACAGCAAGATCGTTCATTCTCGAATCACGTACCTTGAATTTAACCGGATATAGCTACTCGTTCAAATGCCTTGGGACATAGCCGGTTATAGTAACTCGCACAAATGCCTTGGGACTTAACCGGATTTAGTAACTCGCACCAATGCCTTGGGCTTAGCCCGAATTAGTAACTCGCACAAATGCCTTCAATCTTAGTCCGGATATGGTGACTTAGCACAAAGCCTTCTGGACTTAGCCGGACATCATTGAATAACCATGCACATTTAACAATAAATCATGACACATTCAGTATTTCATTTTCATTAGCAAAACTCAAACACAAGACACTTATCACACTTGCAATTTCGACTCAATAGCCACACACAAAGAGCATGATTTTGATTTGCTTAAAACATGATCTAATCAAATCATAATTTAAGCTCTATTACTCAAGAACTTACCTCGGATGTTGTCGAACGATTTCGATGGCTATTCGACCACTTTTTCCTTCCCTTTATCGGATTTAGATCCCCTTTGCTCTTGAGCTTAATTAAACAAATAAATTGATTTAATCATTTGAGCATCGAAAAGAGGAACACAAGGCACTTAGCCCATATTTATACATTAGACATTAAAGTCACATACATGTGAAATCATGCATCAACTCAACATATTAACCCACACTCCCTTTTAGCCGATTGTCCTAACCAAGATAAAGGCATCAATATGCTTGCCTCTAACCGAATGCATGCAACACTAATCTTCTCATGTGGCGAGTATGCATGTATATGTTGAGGCCAATTATATGCTTAATACTTCCTACAAGTATGGTTACTTGTACTGATTATATCTCGCTTCGCTTCAAATTCAAAACTCGGCTAATACGCATTTATATACTAGTAATCAAATACTAACATTTTGCATTTCATCTTACTACCATTTCACATCTACTTTCTACCATGGCCGAACGCATCAAGACACCATTTACCCTTGCAAGGCATAGATTTCACCATCAAAACTAACAAGCTTATAATCCCATGACCGAAATCTCTAACAACACCAATTAAAATACTTCATGGGTTTGAGGTAAAACCAAGAAAGAAACTCATGAATATCGAGATATAAGCACTAACATTTTTCATCTAGATTTAGCATGACACAACATCCATCACCCTTATATTTACCATAGCCGAAAACCTTACTCATTCCAAAAATTCAAATCTCAACTTGGTCACAAAAATAACTTGATATCTCACCAACACAACATCAACACCAAGCAAGAATGATGCATCCATTGCCGAGTGTCATTTCCATCACATAGCAAGATTTAGACCATGGGCTAGGTAGAACTCAAGCTAATAACTAAAACATGCATGCATCTCATGGAACATCATCAAACATACCTTAGCCTAGTTACATGCATGGCCGAACCTCTTTAACCTTTCTTCTTCCTTCCTCCTTAAAATTTTCGGCCAAGGATGAACCAAAGGATGAACACTTTTTTTTTTTTGTTTTTCTTTCCTTCAATTCACGGCAATGGGGGGGACAATCACACACATCCTTTCTTTTCTTTTTGTTTCTCATCCTACTAACACTAATATTTTATTGCCCATGCTCTTTATTTTATTAATCCTTACATAATGCATTACCCCAACATGTTTATGACATGTTTTTAGCTATAACATCTTGTCCACCCATGCTCATGGCGGCCACTACATATTAGGGGAAATTGACATGCAAGTCCCCCTTTGATTACATGCACTATTAGGTCCTTGTAGATTAGCCTATCACATTTCAAAATGTCACCCATAAGTCCTTTTGACTAAATTCACATGCAATTTACTAAATCAAAGCCTAAAACTTTCACACATTCATAATCACATATTTTAGACAATAAATATCACATTCAAATAATTTGGTGACTCGGTTTAGCGGTCCCAAACCGCTTCCGACTAGGGTCACTTTAGGGCTGTCACAACTCTCCCCCACTTAAGAAATTTTCGTCCCCGAAAATCTTACCGGTAAATAGGTTTGGGTATCGCTCTTTCATAGAGTTCTCGGGTTCCCAAGTAGCTTCTTCGATCCCGTGTTTGAGCCATAACACTTTCACTATCGGAACCCTTTTGTTTCGCAACTCTTTCACTTCACGAGCTAGGATACGAATCGGTTCTTCCTCATAACTCATATCGGCTTGAATTTCGACCTCGGAGGGGTTTATTACGTGCGAAGGATCGGATTTGTAACGTTGAAGCATCGAAACATGAAAAACGTTGTGGATTCTTTCGAGTTCAAGGGGTAAAAGCAACCTATATGCAACTGGGCCAACTCGCTCGGAGATCTCATACGGCCCAATGAATCTCGGACTCAATTTGCCCTTACGGCCAAATCTGAGTATCTTTTTCCAAGGCAAGACCTTAAGAAACACTTTGTCTCCCACTTGATACTCAATATCTCTTCGTTTTAAATCCGCATACGACTTCTGACAATCTGATGCTGCCTTCAGACTTTCACAAATTATTCTTACTTTCTGTTGAGCATCTTTAATCAAATCCGCTCCGAAAATTTTACTTTTACCGAGCTCGGTCCAAAACAATGGTGTAAGGCATTTACGCCCGTACAAGGCCTCGTAAGGTGCCATCTTAATACTTGATTGAAAACTATTGTTGTAAGCGAATTTAATCAAAAGTAAATACCGTTCCCATGAACCACCAAACTCAAGGATGCAACATCTCAACATATCCTCAAGTATCTGAATTATCCACTCGGATTGACCATCGGTTTGTGGATGAAAAGCGGTGCTAAAATGCAGCTTGGTACCCAAAGCTTCTTGCAATTTCTTCCAAAATCGCGAGGTGAATCTCGATCTCTATCCGACACGATAGAAATAGGTACCCGTGTAATCTCATTAACCGAGAAATATACAATTCACTAGTTTATCCAATGAAAAATCCGACGACGGGATAAAGTGAGCCGACTTAGTCGGTCTATCCACAACAACCCAAATTGCATCTTTCTTACTTACCGACATCGGCAACCCGGATCACGAAATCCATCGTGACTCAATCCCATTTCCATTCGGTACCATGATTGGTGGAGTAAACCCGAGGCACTTGATGTTCGCCTTTACTTGTCGACATATTAAACACTTCAAACAAAATCGGAAATGTCTCGTTTCATACCATGCCACCAAAGCTGGCGTCTCGGATCGTTGTACATTTTCGTACTCCCGGTGAATTGACATTCGGCTACAATGGGCTTCGCTCGAATCATCGAAATGAGTTCGAATTTCTTGGAACACACAACCGACTTCAACCTCAAACAATCGTCATCATCAATTTGAAATTGGATTCCATATTCGAACACATTCAGCCCGTTTACAACCAATTCATCGTCGACTTTCTCGAGCTTCACGAATTCGATGAATCAATAATGGTTTGGCCTTTAATTCACTACTAACACATTGTCGGGTAGAATGCATAAGTGTACATTCATCGTCAGAAGCAAAAAAGTGATTTTCGGCTTAAGACGTCCGCAACCACATTAGCCTTTCCGGGTGGTAATCAATGACAAGCTCATAATCTTTCAACAACTCAAGCCAACGTCTTTGTCGCAGATTTAAGTCTCTCGAGTCATCAAATATTTGAGACTTTTGTGATCCAAAATACATGGCACTTCTCACCAAATAAGTAATGTCGCCATATTTTCAAGGTGAATATGATGGCGACTAATTCGAGATCATGGGTCGGATAATTTTTCTCATGTGGCTTTAATTGTCTCGACGATAGGCCACAACTCGACCTTCTTGCATCAACATGCAACCTAACCCAAATAGGAGGCGCCACTATAGATGACAAACTCTTTGCCCGATTCGGCCGCACTAAAATTGGGGCTTCATCAAATAAGTTTTCATTGATCAAAACTTTTTCGATATTTTTCCGTCCATTCGAACTTAATATCCTTTTGAAGTAGCTTCGTCATGGGCGTGGCTATCATCGAGAAACCTTTACAAACCGTCGGTAGTAACCAAGCGAGTCCCAAAAAGCTCGAACCTCAAGAATATTTCTGAGGCTTCCAGTTAATTATGGCTGAAATTTTGCTCGGTCAACTCGAATACCGATGCAGATACCACATGGCCCAAGAAGCTAACCTCTCTTAACGTAACTCACACTTATCGAACTTAGCATATAACCGCTTATCCCGTAAAATTTGCAACACTAATCTCGGTGCTCAAGATGTTCGGTCTCATCTCTTGAATAGACCAAGATGTCGCCAATGAACACAACTACGAACCGGTCCAAATCGTTCAAGATCTCGATTCATCAAATCCATAAATACCGCAGGGCATTAGTGAGCCCAAACGGCATCACTAAGAACTCGTAGTGGCCGTATCTCGCTCGAAAGCAATTTTGGGTATATCCGAATCTCGAATTAGAATCGGTAATAACCCGATCTCAAATCTATCTTTGAAAACACCGAGGCTCCCTTTAGTTGATCAAACAAATCATCAATACACAAGAACGGATATTTATTCTTTATCGCCACTTTATTCGGTGACGATAGTCAATGCACAACCTCATGGTTCCGTCCTTCTTTTCACAAACAATACTTGGTGCACCCCAAGGTGAGAAACTTGGTCGAGCGAAACCTCTATCCGTCAACTCTTGCAACCGAGCTTTCAATTCCTTTAACTCGGTTGGTGCCATACGATCTGAGCTATCGAAATTGGCGTAGTTCCGTGTACAAGCTCAATACCAAACTCTACCTCCGAGCATGTGGTAAACCAGTAATTCTTCAGAAAAACATCCGGTATTCACAAACCACCGCCCTGATTTGGGTTTCTTTTCTATTTCTTTGTCATCAAGTACATACGCAAGGTATGCTTCGCACCCCTTTCTTACATATTTCTGGGCCAACATTGCTGATATTACAACTGGCAACCCATTCAAGTCCGTAGACTCAACTCTGATTATCTCATTATTTGCTTACCTCAAATCAATAGTCTTGCTTTTGCAATTCACAACCGCATCGTGCACGGTCAACCAATCCAAACCAAGAATAACATCAAATTCATCAAACGGCAAAAGCATCAAGTCCGCCGGAAAACAGGAATCTCGAATTACTAGGGGGCATTTCTTACACACTTTGTCGACAAGTACGTAACGACCCAAAGGATTTGACACCTGAATTACGAACTCAGTAGACTCCATAGGTAATGTCTTACTGGATGCTAAGGTTTCGCATATATAAGAATGAGTAGAACCAGGGTCAATCAAAGCAATCACATTAGTATCAAAGAGAGTAAAAGTACCGGTAATAACATCTGGCGAGGAAGTATCCTCTCGTGCGCGTATAGCATAAGCCCTAGTAGGAGCACGAGCCTCAGTTCTGGTCGTAGCATCTCTAGATCCTCTCTGACCACCACTAGCATTGCCCGTATTTCTAGATGGTCTACCTCGGCGGTGGTAGCACCCGGTTTCCCACTCGATTTACATTCTGCTCGCACAATCTCGGGCAATCTTTGATAAAGTGGTCGGTGACCAAGACTTGTAACAGAGCGGTCATGGAATCTACAACTCCCAGAATGCCATTTTCCACAATATTGGCACTCCGTTCTGTCTCGACGATCATTTCCAACACTGGCGATCGAAGTGATCGTGTGCTCACAGGGGGTCGATCGCGATCTCGTCTAGAAAAGCCTGAAGTGTCCCTAGACCAGCCTAAGCCATCTCTAAATTTCTTCGATGACCGTGGGAAGGGCTTCCCCGAAGACCTCTTACGAAACTCCCTTACTCCCTCCTCAGCTTTTCTTTTCTCCATACTGAGCTCATCGGCCTTGCAAGCTCGCTCGACAAGTGCCACAAATTCTCGGATTTCTAAAATGCCTACATACAGCTTTATATCATCATTCAGCCCATCCTCGAAACGTTTACACATCACGGCTTCTAAAGAAATGCATTCTCGCGCGTACCGGCTAAGCCTTACAAATTTTCATTCATAGTCGGTAACCGACATGGAACCTTGTTTGAGTTCAAGAAATTCCTTCCATTTTTGGTCAATGAATCTCTGACTGATATACTTCTTTCGAAACTCGGTTTGGAAGAACTCCCAAGTTACTTGCTCTCTGGGCACGACAGAAGTCAACGTGTTCCACCAATAGTAGGCAGAATCACGTAGCAAGGAGATAGTACACTTTAGGCACTCATCAGGTGTGCATGATAGCTCATCGAGTACCTGGATAGTGTTGTCCAACCAAAATTCAGCTTGCTCGGCATCATCGTTGTCCGTAGCCTTAAATTCGGTAGCCCCATGTTTTCGGATTCTGTCAACTGGGGGCTTATTTGACCTTATTTGGTCAGTTACCGGAGGTATTGTAGGTGTGGGGGTGGTATTTGTCGGGAATGGAGGTTGTCGAACAGCCGTATTAGTTCGAATGTATTGGTTGAACCAATCATTCATCACGCTATAGAAAGCTTGTCTAGCTTCATCATTCGGATTACTAGCATTAGGTTGAGAGTTCGCCGGCACTACACTCTCAAGATCATCAGCTACCGCTCGGTCGGGATCGGGATCCATTACTATAAATAAACACATTTCAATTGTCAGAAATCACCACACTATCAAATAAATCACATAATGGCATGTATAGCTAGACCCAACGTATTACGGTAGTCCTAGAATCGACTAAATCGTAGCTCTGATACCAATTTAATTGTAACACCCCGTACCCGAGACCGCTGCCGGAGTCGGACACGAGGGGTTAACGGCTTAAACCATTCATTTTCACAGTTCATTTTAAAAATTTCCAGACAGCCGACTAACTGTGTCACTGTCACCTTAAAAATAATATCTTGAGTTCCACAACTCGAAAATCAGTTTCGTGATTTTTCCCTGATACTAGACTCATATATGCATCTACAAATTTTTTTTCTATAATTTTTGGTCGGGCCAATTAGTGCAGTTTATTAGTTAAAATCTCCCCTGTTACAGGGTGCGACTACACTGACCTTCCTGCATTACGATTTGGATATCTCCCTGTACAGGGCTTCAATACTGATGCCGTTTCTTTCTACGGAAACTATACTCAAAAAGGAATCTGTACATATATGGCATGACTTCTAATTATCTCTGGTAAACTTATAATGAATTTCCAAAGTCCGAACAGGGACTCCAGAAACCGTTCTGGCCCTGTCTCACGAATACTTAAATATCTCTTAACATACTGTTCATATGATCTTTTTGTTAGTCTCCTATGAAAATAGACTCGTCAAGGTTCGTTTACATAATTTATTCACTATTTAATTCCATTCCTACTATTTTTAGTGATTTTTCACATCCACGTCACTGCAGCTGTCAGCATCTGTCTTTAAGGTAGGCTTTACCTATTTCATAGTTTCCATGATTCAACTAGCCCTTAAACATAAATAGCACAAAATATGATCATGATTAACCATCCCAATGGCTAATCGTTTCCAAACATTTCCATACCTCTTAATGAACAACATACAATGATTATAATACCATGCCCAAAGTATACTTAAGCCATTTTCGCATGGCTATCCAAATTTACACAAAACCGAAAGGTACATGACCTACAACAAAAGGGTAGTCCTATACATGCCATTTTAAAGTTCAACCAAAATAGTATACCAAAGGAGCTTTGATAGTGTGGGCGACTTCGACTTCAAAATCCCGAGTCCGATAGCTGAAGAACCAAAATCTATAAAATAGAGAATCAAAGAAACGGAGTAAGCATTAAATGCTTAGTAAGTTTTGAGCAAAGAATTTAGACACAACCAAAGTGTAGCATTCATGTAGCTAAACAGATAATTTCATATGCACAAATTTTCAATATCATACTTACTTCACATTACCAACCCTTATATTCATACACAAAGATCAACTTAGCTAAAGGCGGTAGCTCATTTATCAACCGAGCGAATACTTATTTGTAAGGGCTCAACTAATTCAAAGCGCATACTGAAACATACCTCAATGTTGGGATGTTACAAGCGTATTAACTGAAATTTTACCGCAAGATCGTTCATTCCCAAATCACGCACCTTTGGAATTTAACCGGATATAGCTACTGTTCAAATGCCTTGGGACATAGCCGGTTATAGTAACTCGCACAAATGCCTTCGGACTTAACCGGATTTAGTAACTCGCACCAATGCCTTCGGCTTAGCCCTAATTAGTAACTCGCACAAATGCCTTCAGATCTTAGTCCGGATATGGTGACTTAGCACAAAGCCTTGGGACTTAGCCCGACATCATTCAATAACCATGCACATTTAACAATAAATCATGACACATTCAGTATTTCATTTTCATTAGCAAAACTCAAACACAAGACACTTATCACACTTGCAATTTCGACTCAATAGCCACACACAAAGAGCATGATTTTGATTTGCTTAAAACATGATCTAATCAAATCATAATTTAAGCTCTATTACTCAAGAACTTACCTCGGATGTTGTCAAACGATTTCGATGGCTATTCGACCACTTTTTCCTTCCCTTTATCGGATTTAGATCCCCTTTGCTCTTGAGCTTAATTAAACAACTAAATTGATTTAATCATTTGAGCATCGAAAAGAGGAACACAAGGCACTTAGCCCATATTTATACATTAGACATTAAAGTCACATACATGTGAAATCATGCATCAACTCAACATATTAACCCACACCCTTTTAGCCGATTGTCCTAACCAAGATAAAGGCATCAATATGCTTGCCTCTAACCGAATGCATGCAACACTAATCTTCTCATGTGGCCGAGTATGCATGTATATGTTGAGGCCAAATATATGCTTAATACTTCCTACAAGTATGGTTACTTGTATTGATTATATCTCGCTTCGCTTCAAATTCAAAACTAAGCTAATACGCATTTATACACTAGTAATCAAATACTAACATTTTGCATTTCATCTTACTACCATTTCACATCTACTTTCTACCATGGCCGAATGCATCAAGACACCATTTACCCTTGCAAGGCATAGATTTCACAATCAAAACTAACAAGCTTATAATCCCATGACCGAAATCTCTAACAACACCAATTAAAATACTTCATGGGTTTGAGGTAAAACCAAGAAAGAAACTCATGAATATCGAGATATAAGCACTAACATTGTTCATCTAGATTTAGCATGACACAACATCCATCACTCTTATATTTACCATAGCCGAAAACCTTACTCATTCCAAAAATTCAAATCTCAACTTGGTCACAAAAATAACTTGATATCTCACCAACAGAACATCAACACCAAGCAAGAATGATGCATCCATGGCCGAGTGTCATTTCCATCACATAGCAAGATTTAGACCATGGGCTAGGTAGAACTCAAGCTAATAACTAAAACATGCATGCATCTCATGGAACATCATCAAACATACCTTAGCCTAGTTACATGCATGGCCGAACCTCTTCAACCTTTCTTCTTCCTTCCTCCTTAAAATTTTCGGCCAAGGATGAACCAAAGGATGAACACTTTTTTTTTTGTTTTTCTTTCCTTCAACTCACGGCAATGGGGGGACAATCACACACATCCTTTCTTTTTTTTTTTGTTTCTCATCCTACTAACACTAATATTTTATTGCCCATGCTCTTTATTTTATTAATCCTTACATAATGCATTACCCCAACATGTTTATGACATGTTTTTAGCCATAACATCTTGTCCACCCATGCTCATGGCCGGCCACTACATATTAGGGGGGAAATTGACATGCAAGTCCCCCCCTTTTGGTTACATGCACTATTAGGTCCTTGTAGATTAGCCTATCACATTTCAAAAATGTCACCCATAAGTCCTTTTGACTAAATTCACATGCAATTTACTAAATCGAAGCCTAAAACTTTCACACATTCATAATCACATATTTTAGACAATAAATATCACATTCAAATAATTTGGTGACTCGGTTTAGCGGTCCCGAAACTGCTTTCCGACTAGGGTCACTTTAGGGCTGTCACAGCATGTATAGGATTGCCCTTTGTTGTTAGTCAAGTACTTTGGTAATGTTTATATTTGGATGGCCATGCGAAAATGGCTTATATATATTTTGAGCATAGCATTATAATCATTTTGTATGTTGTTCATTGAGTGGTATGGAAATGTTTGGTAACAATTAGCCATTGGGATGGTTAATCACGATCATTTTGGTGCTATGTATGACAAATTCTAGTGGATCCATGGAAAACCATGAAATAGGTAAAGTTTACCTTAAAATAGATGCTGACAGAAGCAGTGATGTGGATTTGAAAAATCACTAAAAATAGTACGAATGGAATTAAATAGTGAATAAATTATGAAATTTAACCTTGATGAATATATTTTCATATGAAAGTAACGAAACAATCATATGAGCCGTATTTTATGAGATGTTTAAATTTTCGTGAAACAGGGCCGGAGCGATTTTTGGATCCCCTGTTCTAACTTTGGAAATTAACTATAAATTAACCAGAGATAATTAGAAGTCATGCCCTATATGTATAGATTCCTTTTCGAGTCTAGTTTCTTTAGAAACAAACGGCATAAGTATTGAATCCCTGTACAGGGAGATATCTAAGTCGTAATGCATGAAGGTCAGAGTAGTCGAACCCTGAAATAGGGGGGACTTTAACTAATAAACTGTACAAATTGGCTTGACCAAAAATTCTAGAAAAAAATTTGAAGATAGATGTATGTGTCTAGTTTTAGGAAAAATTTACAGAATCAGTTTTCAATCTTCAGAACTCGAGATATGATTTTTAAAGTGACCGTGATGCAGTTAGCCAGCTTGTCTGGAAATCAAAAAAAAAATGAACTGTGTAAGTAAACGAATTAAGTCCGTTAACACCTCGTGTTCGACTCCGGCAATAGTCTCGGGTACGGGGTGTTACAACAGAAGCTCTTTTGAAAACTTTTTTGTTTAAAGCTCGTGTTCTTTAGAAAACCGTGAATAATTTGAAAACTCGAGTTTTCCTAGACTAGCAGTTTAATATAAGAAATCAAAAGACCAATTAAAACTTAAACCCACAATGGCCTTATTACATAGTCAAAAACCCAATATGAAATTTAAAATAAATAAAGTCAACTTGCCGATCCACTGCAATCGTGTGGCCACCTCCGAGTCCCTCGCGGCTCCAAATCGTCTAAGGCTGAGTATTACCTGCACAGTTAGACAGAAAGGGTGAGTTTGCAAAAACTCAGTGTGTAATCCCTTAAAAGTACAAACAGTCAGATATATGGTATGCAGAAATAGACTGGGCCTAAGCCCATCACAGAAAAAGTATCAGGTGGGCCTTAGCCCATTAACAGAATCAAGTGGGCCTAAGCCCAATACAGATCAGTATTAGATGTAGATATGCAGATAGAGTCCCAGCCTAGTCCAACCAATACACCACCCGTACCAGCTAACACACCATGTGGGGATAAAATCGACCCACCCAGCCAACACACCAAGCTTAGCACCAGTTGTAGCACTAAGTCAACAGAACAGCTGAACGCCGTAGATAGAACGGCTAAAGGCCATAAATATTGCAGCAACGCTGCCAGTTAACAAAACGACTATAAGCCATAAGTATCACAGAAAGGCTGAAGGCCTTGTACAGAACGGCTATAGGCCGTACACTTCCTCCGTCAATAATAACCCAACCCCATGCAGTATGTCATGCCATAAATATTACGTGTATGCAAAGTCATACTCAGTACAATCATAAGCACATCAGCCATATGGAACATAAAGGGCATAATCGCCATTCTACCATATGGGGGTATTACGGTCATTTTACCTTATAGGGGCATTACGGTCATTTTACACTACATGGGTATTTTAGTAATTTCACAAATCGAGGGTATTTCAGAAATTTTACAAACTAGGGTATTTTGGTAATTTTACAAACTGGGGATATTTTAGTAATTTTACAAACTGGGGGTATTTCGATAATTTTACAAACTGGGGGTATTTCAGTAATTTTACAAACTGAGGTCTTAACGACCCAACAGAAGGTCCACAGTCGCTTGGAGAGACTTAAGTAACATAAATAGACATAACGGTGCAAATGGGCCTAAGGCTCATTACTCGGCCCAAGTAGGCCCACACAATCGTGTAGCCCATTTAGCCCAAATTTAGATACGGCTATGTGTACACCATAGCCCGGCTCATTAAAAGTCACTTACCGTAGATTTTACCCGTGTGGAGGCCACAAGCCCATTGGGCCCATGCGGCCTATTTCGGCCTATCGAGGCCCATAACGGCCCCAGTCCATGAAAATGCACGTGGTGGCCTTTACAGTCTATAGCCCATGATTTGTCGACTCGATTTACCCCAAGAGGGCTCGCACGCTCACGGGGCCTCAAATGCTAACGTTTTGGCTTTTTGGCTTTTCGACTTTTGTCGATTCACAGCAAAGAGAGGTGTGAATACACACCTTCGACTTTTCAATATAACAAAATGGTGTATGGTTACACACCTGTTATGGATTGTAGTTGAAGCACTTCTAAGCTTAAAAACCTATAATAACAACAACTCCATCAATAGCCTCAAACCCTCGTTAATCCATCACCATAATATTGAAAACGCTTTAATCAAACTAACGCTACTTACCAATTAGCAACCGCAACCACCTCTAGCCTCTAAAACCCCGTATTCTTTTTAATGCTATAACCTTTACAAGAACCATTAACAGATTCAAAAGAATCTACAATCCCAAAAGAATAAATACTATACTTAAAGCACTTACCACGAATTGAAAGATCCTTTGCAGGGGAAAAGTAGTCAACCTACACCTTGATTAAGGAAAACAAGTCCCTAGTAATATCGAACAGAAAAGAAGGTGTTAGGTGAACTTATCCTTACGGGAAAAAAAGAGGAAACAACCTTTCAGCCCAAGAGATACCAAAAACCAAGTATAGAGAAAGAAGTGAACCAAGATTCGGCTAGAGTGATCACTTCCCTAAAAATTGAAGAGATGAAGAAGCGGTTAGGAAGGAAGAGTATTTGACTATCTTGAACAGAAAAGAAACAATGAAAGGGAAAAAGAAGAAGTTGAGTTCAGCTTAATCAAACTTTAGAAACAGGAGAAGAAATGTTGAGAACAAGAGAATAATAGGTTCGGCTAGAAAAGAAAGGAATAGGCAACCGATATTCGGCTAATGAGTGATTCAATAACTTTTGAAACAAAGAAGAGAGAAAAAATTTGAGAAGGAACGTCACAAGACTTGCACTAAACAAATCCCAAAAAACACAAGTGATTACCAAAGAAATCAGCATTAGAGAGAAAATGAGCCAAAAAAATGCCAAAAGAACAAAAACCCGAGATAGAAGAGGGAGAATTCGGCACCTACTCCTACACCAATTGCTGAAATGCACATCCCTAACCCCCTTGGCCAAATTTTGCACCCACAAGCTACCCAATTCAGCTACAACTCTTTCCAATCTCAAACTCCTTGAAAATCTCCCTGATTCTCTCCCCTTATCCTTCCTTGATATCCTCCACAACCATCCCCCCAAGACCAATTCAAACTCTCCATCACCAGAGTTCAAATCCAACACTAACTATTACTGTCCCCTGATAGCAAAATAATTGCTCCTTGCTTGCTATAAGATTCAAACCCTTACTCTCACAATAATGATGCCACGCGACCAATAGTAGGCCACAAGCTCACTTGTGTCATCAATCAGTCGTAATAAAATATAAGCCCTACATACCAACGTCCAGATTCATTTAAGAGCAAAAAATTAAATAAATTACAAGAGCCAAGACTTAAACCCAAGCTCCCTTGCAACCTTAATGACACCACAACCACTATCCTACATGCTCCCTTGTTTCATTTACTTAACACAATAATTTAAAAGGCCTTCATTCAAGCATTCAGGGTTTTATTTACTTAAAACCAAAATTTGCTAAAGCCCAGATTTGAACCCAAGATTTCTCCAACACTTCTCAAGGCCATTAACCACTTGAGCATTCATTTAATTGTGTCATTTCCTTGCACAATTAAATACTTATATACAACCTCCTTACGGACCCATACTCAAGGCCCAATACTTTCAGGCCCAAATTCGGGGCAGTACATAATTTGTGCGATTGAGCAAATATGCTCAAGAATATGTGTCTACTGAAGAGATCATATGTAAATGATTCGTTGATGGATTGAACAAGGATATAAAATCGTTAGTTGGAATTCTTGAATTGAAAGAATTTGTTGTATTGGTTGAGAGGGCTTGTAAAGCCGAGTATCTGTACAGAGAAAAGAGAAAAGCCGATTTTGAAGTAAGAGATTTGAGAAAGAGATCAACAAGTAAATCTTATCAGTCTACATCAAGGCTCGTTTAATCATTCCAATGCATCTGTGGGACATTCAAATAAAGATCGAGTAAGATAATAGTCAAGCTTCGAAGCTCCAGCTACTTTGATAGCTAGTGTTGGGAGTGCGAGACCTAACCGAATTTAATGTAAACATTATGGTAAATAGTATTCTAGTGATTGTAGATCGAAAGATTAGGCTTGTTTTAAATGTGGATCATTGGATCATTTTATCCGTGATTATCCTGAGTTGGCTGAGCAAGATACAGTACAAAATATGAGGCTGAGTAACACTGCATCTAGGGATAAACCACCCAGAAACATGGGAAATGTGAGTGGTGGTAGAGGTGCGTAATGAGACAATGCTGCGAGATCTGATGCGAGAGCACCTGCACGAGCCTACACTATTCGCACTCGCGAAGAAGCGTCATCTCCAAACGTCATTACCGGTACTTTTATTCTCTATGATACTAAAGTTATTGCATTGATAGATCCCGGATCAACCCATTCGTATGTATGTGTGAATTTAGTATCCAGTAAGACTTTGCCTGTAGAGTCTACTGAATTTTTAATTAGAGTATCGAACACCTTAGGCAAGTATGTGTTGGCTGATAAAGTGTGTAAGAACTGCCTATTGATGATTCGATGTAACACCCTGAATTTGGGCCTAGAAGTTTTGGGCCTTGAGCATGGGAGCGGTTGAAGGCAGCTTATAATATTCTGTTGTGCATGCAAATTTCGTTAATGAAGGCTTGTTTTAGTGGTTAAGTGTGTTGAGAAGTGTTGGAGAAGTCTTGGGTTTAAACCTGGACTCTAGAAAAAAATTTGGTTTAAGGTGAATCAAACCCTGGGTGTAGTAGGTAGGCCTTAAGAATATTGTTGGAGAAATTGTAACACAAAAAACCTTATGGCTTAGTGGCAAGTGGCGTGTGGAGCATTTGAGGGGAGGCATGGGTTCGAATCCCATAGCAAGCAAAGAGCATTTATTTTGCTAACAGGGGGTGGCAAGAGTTGGTGTTGAATTTAAACTCTGATGTTGGAGGGATCCCACATTGGGAAGCTAACATAAGAGTGGATGGGAAGCTGGCTTTAAATAGAGAGAACCATGAGGAGAGTAAAGGTACCTTTCTTGGCTGATCCCTTTCGCTTTATGGCGTGCTCGTTTGGGTTGGGCATCGGCTAAGAGTGCTCGGAGCGTGGATTAACTCCAGTCTCCAATCAGGTGTGTATTTATCACTACTCTTGTTGTTGGATGGCTACTTCGGGCCGCGATGGGCCGAAAGGGGCCATGTGGGCCCAATGGGCCTATGGGCTCAATTGGATAAGTTGTTTGATTGTGTAGTAAAAATTGGACTAGGCTAGGTGAATCGCATATCTGTGGCTAGGTTTGGGCTAAAAGGGCCACACGAGCGTGTGGGCCCATTTGGGCCGAGAATAGGCTTTAGGCCCATTCGTATTGTTATCCATGTTTAGAATACTTTAGTTTACTAATTACTGAAATGCCCTCGACTTGTAAAATTACCAAAGTACTCCCGATTTATAGAATTACCGTTTTACCCTTGATTTACAAAATTACCGTTTTACCCTCGATTTTTAAAATTACCGTTTTACCCTCAATTTACAGAATTACCGTTTTACCCTCGGCCATGTAATTACCGCTTTACCCTCGGTTTGTAATTACCGCTTTTACCTCGATTTTAAAATTACCATTTTACCCCTAGGGTGTTAAATGACTGTTTTACCCTTGTGGGCAAGTGACTGACTTGGACTGTGTGTTTGACGGATTTGATTGTGAATATATGTTGGTGATATGAATGACTTGACTGTGATTGTTTGATTCAAATATGGGCATGACATTCTGCATACATGACATGTTGCATGGGTTGGGATTTTGTACGGAGGAAGCGTTCTGGTGGCTATGCCACAAATATCTGTTCTGGTGGCTCTACCACAATATCTGTATTTGGTGACTCTGTCACAATATCTGTTGATCGATCGATGGCTAAGTGCCGATCACGCCATCAAGGTCGTGTGCCATTGTTGTGGGCTTCGTGCCGATTATAGACCCGTTATTAATGGCTCTGTGCCAACCTAAATATGGCTTTGTGCCATCTTGACTATGGCTTCGTGCCAAAAGTATTTACCTGTAGCTATGTGCCTAACATATTTGTTGACGACTCTGTGTCGATCATATTTACCGAAGGCTGTGCGCTAGTTATATTACCGTCATTGATGGCTATGTGCCGAAGTTATTACAGTTATCTATGGCTTTGTGCCACGTATTCTGTTAGGTGGGTTTGCCACATTATCTGATTCTGTTGGCTCTGCCACAATATCTCAGATCCGTAACTCACACGATATTCGCTCCGCGACCATGCTGCAAATTCTGTGGTGTGTAGCGGATGGGTGGGTCGAGTTGTCTCCCCACATGGTGTAAGGTTGGTACGGGGGTGTATACGGCTAGATTGGGTTAGGATTGCATTCACATTCTGATTCTGATTCGTCACGTAATTCGATTCGATTCGATTACATTACTAATGATTCTAATTCGATTACATCGATTTCGATTCGATTCTATCACCTAATTCGATTCGATTCGATTCTTACTAATATTGATTACGATTCGATTCTCACATTAATTCTAATTCGATTCTCATTTTGGTTCCAATTCGATAATGTTTCTTATTCAGAATGGGCTAAGGTCCATCGGTAATCGTCTGTTGTAATGGGCTAAGACCCGATTGGTATCGAAATTGTAAGTAAGGTCAAATGACTTTTAATTCTTTTATATGACCGATCGTCTTTTATAGTAGTGGATTTCACATCGAAGTTTTCGTAAACTCACCCCGCTTATTAACCTTTCGTAATTTCCACCTTAGATGGATCGGGGTTGCTAGGGGCTCTGAGGAAGCCACACACACCGCTTATGTTACGCTTTGATTATTACCTTTAAATTATTTTATGTGGGTTGTAGTAAAGTCGTTGTAATTTTCTCGATTTCAAATTTGGAATTTTATTTATTGTTCTTATAATTGCTAGTATTAGAACACGATTTTCCAAAGCAACTCATCGTTATTCAAAACATCACGTAACCGCAATTATTTTTAAAGTAAGTTTCGCAACTACCAAGATTTTTACAAAGTTGTTAAGAATGTTATTCAATTGAGGTTTTCTAACAAGGTTTAAAAGGGTATAAGTTTTAATTATTAAGAAGGGTTTTAATGGAAACATGGTTTTCGAAAAACACTTCAATATGACACGCCAAGTTCGAGCCAAACTTCCAGGCCGGGTTTGGGGTGTTACATTCGAGATATTTGTTTTCTGGCTGATCTAATGTTGTTAACATTTGATGAATTTGATATAATTCTAGATATGGATTGGCTAACGTTGCATGATGCTATTGTGAATTGAAAACAAAAGACAATTGATTTGAGATGTCAGAATAATGAAATTATCTGGATTGAGTCAGATGATCTGAATGGCTTGCCAGCAGTGATTTCATCGATGTTAGCTCAGAAATATGTGAGAAAGGGTTGTGAAGCTTATTTTGCTTATGTGCTTGATACGAAAGTGACTGAAAAGAAGATTGATTCAATACCAGCTGTATGTGAATATCCAGATGTGTTTCCTAAAGAGTTACCAGGTTTACGACCGATCCGAGAAGTTGAGTTTGGTATTGAGTTAATACCGGGAACTATGCCAATATCGATAGCTCCGTACAAAATGGCTCCAACAGAGTTAAAAGAATTGAAAGCTCAGTTGCAAGAATTAACCGATAGAGGTTTTGCAAGACCGAGTTTCTCGCCCTAGGGTGCTCCTGTGTTGTTTGTGAAAAAGAAAGATGGCACGATGAGAATGTGTATAGATTACTAACAGCTTAACAAAGTGATGATCCAGAACAAATACCCTTTACCGCGGATTGATGATTTGTTTGATCAATTGAAAGGGGCTACAGTGTTTTTGAAGATAGATTTGAGATCGGGTTATTATCAGTTGCAAGTTAAAAACTCTGATGTGCCAAAGACTGCTTTTAGAACAAGGTATGGACATTATGAATTTTTAGTTATGCCTTTCGGACTAACGAATGCACCTGCTGACTTTATGGATTTAATGAACCGTATTTTCAAACCGTACCTAGATCGATTTGTCGTTGTACTCATTGATGATATTTTGATATATTCACTAGATGAAAGTGAGCATGCCGAGCATTTGAGAATTGTATTACAGACTCTGCGTTATAAGAAATTATATGCAAAGTTCAGTAAATGTTAATTCTGGTTGCATGAAGTTGGTTTGCTGGGTTATATTGTGTCAGCATCGGGTATTCGAGTCGATTCGAGCAAGATTTCTGTAATAATGGATTAGAAGCCTCCGAGAAATGTATCCGACATTTGTAGTTTTCTGGGACTAGCTGGCTATTATAGACGGTTCATAAAAGGCTTTTTGATGACTGCAACTCTGTTGACAAGATTGCTTTAGAAAGAAGTAAAGTTTGAATGGTCTGAGAAATGTCAAAAAGTTTTGATCAGTTGAAAGCTCTTTTGACTGAAGCTCTAGTGTTAGTACAACTAGAATCAAGTAAAGAATCTGTGATCTTTAGTAATGCATTATTGAATGGTCTGGGTTACATTTTGATGCGGGAAAGAAAAGCCATAGCTTATGCCTTGAGACAGTTGAAGACCCATGAAAAGAATTACCCGACGCGTGATTTAGAGTTAGCAGCCATTGTGTTTGCATTGAAGATTTGGCGCCATTATCTGTTCGGTGAGAAATGCTATGTTTACTCAGATCACAAGAGTTTAAAATATTTGATGACACAGAAAGATTTGAATTTGTGACAGCGGAGATAGCTCGAATTACTAAAAGGTTATGAGCTAGTGATTGATTACCATTAGGGAAAAGCAAATGTTGTTACTGATGTATTAAGTCAGAAATTTTTATTTGCTTTACATTCAATGAATACTCAGTTGGCTCTATCTGATGACGGCTCGATTGTAGCGGAGTTGAAAGCGAGACTGTTGTTTTTACAGCAGATTTGTTAAGCTCAAAAGTTTGATAATGAAATGTTAGCAAAACGAGCTCAATCTGATTCAAACCATGATTCAGAGTTTTAAGTAGATTCAAATGATTGTTTAGGATTCAGAGGCCAAATATGTGTTCCGAGGAATTCAGAGTGGATTCAGATGATTTTGAACGAAGTACATAGTAGTCATTTATCTGTTCATCTGGGAAGCATGAAAATGTATAACGATTTGAAACAGCTTTATTGGTGGCATGGTATGAAACGTGATATTTCAGAATTTGTGTCAAAATGTTTGATTTTTCAGCAAGTTAAAGTTGAGCATCAGGTACCGTCTGGTTTATTGCAACCAATTCTGATCCCCGAGTGGAAATGGGATAGAGTGACTATGGATTTTTTTTTCAGGTTTACCCCTATCTCCAATAAGAAAGATGCAATCTCAGGTGTAGTTGACAGATTGACAAAGTCGGCTCATTTCATTCCAGTATGAACAGATTATTCGCTTGAAAAGTTAGCTGAATTGTATATATCCGAGGTTCTGAGATTACACGGAGTACCTATTTCTATAGTTTCGGATAGAGATTTGAGATTCACATCGAGGTTTTGGAAGAAATTGCAAGATGCATTGGGTACAAAACTACATTTACTGTATTTCACCCTCAAACAGATGGTCAATCCAAGCGAGTTATTTAGATACTCGAGGATATGTTGAGATGTTGCATTCTTGAGTTCGAATGTATGTGGGAAAAGTATTTTTCGTTGATTGAATTTGCATATAAAAATAGTGTTCAATCGAGTATTAAAATGGCACTTTATAAAGCTTTATACGGTCGGAAGTGTCGAACACCGTTGTACTGGATTGAACTTAGCGAGCATAAGATTCACAGCGTTGATCTGATTAGAGAAACAGAAGAAAAAGTGAAAGTAATTCACGATAGTCTGAAAGCAATATTAGATCGACAGAAATCTTACGCAGATTTGAAGCGGAAAGATATTGAATTTCAGATCGGGGATAAAGTGTTCTTGAAAATATCTTCATGGAAGAAAATACTTCGATTTGGTCGTAAAGGCAAATTGAGTCTGCGATTCATCGGACCATACAAGATTATCGAGCTAGTCGAACCAGTAGCTTATCAACTAGCATTGCCGTCTGAGTTAGAAAAGATTCATAATGTGTTTCATGTATCAATGCTTTGACGATACCATCCGATTTTTCACATATTATTTCTTCAACAAAAGTTAAAATTCAGTTAGATTTGTCGTATAGTGAAGAACCGATCCGAATTCTAGCTCGTGAGTTCAAAGAGCTAAGAAATAAAATAATAGCATTACTGAAAGTATTATGGCATCGACACAGAGTTGAAGAAGCTACGTGGGAAACCAAGGATGCTATGAGAAAGCAATATCCAAACCTATTCATTGGTAAGACTTTCGGGGACGAAAATCCCTTAGGGGGAAGAGTTGTAATAGCTCGGTTTGAGCTAAATCGCGCAGTGGTTTCAGGACCACAAATATGAGGTCGTAAAATTATTTTAATATTATTTTTGGTATTTACAGCATGTGAATGATGTGTATTATCCATTAATGCCTCGTAACCATATTCCATCGATGGATACAGGTTAGGGGTGTTACAGAGACTTTATGGTTGAATGCAAATGGTTTTAATTAGGATGAAAATTTTTAACTCAGAATTGTATGTTTACTTGCTTTGTAAGTCTGGTAATGCCTCGTATCCTATTCCAGTGTTGAATACAGGTAAGGGGTGTTACATTTAGTGGTATCAAAGTTATAGTTTAGTCGATTTTTGAACAACGTATCGTGTGTGATAGTCTAGCTATACATGCCATATTTAATTTGTGATAGTGTGACAACTCCTGACAATTTAAACTGTGTTTTCCTCTAGTAAATGGATCCCAACTGAAAAGTAGCTGATGATGTTAAAAGTAATACGCTGACTCCTACCGAAGGGACAGTGCCATCTGAAAGTAAACTAGTAATGGTTAGTTAGGGAGGAGAGGCTAAAGAAGCCTTCTTCCAAATGATGAATAAATGGTTTACCGAGTTTGTTCGAACAAATCCGGCAACTTAACTTCCTCCACCCTCACCAAACCCTCAACCGGTTCCTGTAGCTCCCTAAGGTGTGGAATTGGTAAGACTGAACAAGCCTCCAATTGATAAGATTAGAAAGAAATGGGCCAAAAAATTTAGAGCTAATATTGACGATGATCTTGAGAGAGCAGAGTTTTGGCTTGAGAACTCTATTAGGGTATTTGATGAGCTTTCTTGCACACTAGATGAGTGCTTGAAATGTGCTATATCACTTTTGAGAGACATTGCGTATCAGTGGTAGAATACTCTTGTATCTTTGGTACTGAGGGAATGAGTTACATAGGAATTCTTTCAAGATGAGTTCAGAAAGAAATATATCAGTCAGCAGTTCATTGATTAGAAACGCAAGGAGTTCCTGGAACTGAAACAAGGCCGTATGTCTATGACTGAATACTATCAAGATTTTGTTAGGCTCAGTAAATATGCTTCAGAATGTGTTTCTACAGAGGCTATCATGTGCAAGAGATTCAAAGATGGGCTGAATGAGGATATTAGACTGTTAGTTGAGATTTTAGAGTTGAAGGAATTTTTTGTGCTAGTCAATCGAACCTGCAAAGCTGAAGAGTTGAGCAAAGAAAAGAGAAAGGCTAAGTTTAAGGCTAGAGACTCAAGAAAAAGACCGATAAATAAGTCATTTCAATCTCCATCAAAGAAGTCGAAGGATTTGTATACTCGCTCTAATGCTTCAGCTAGGTATCCCAACAGAGATCGTGGGAAGCAGTATTTGGGTTCTAAGGCCCAAACTACATCAATAGCAAGTGTTGGTAATGCTAGGTCTAATAGACTTGAATGTCAACACTATGGTAGATAACATCCCGGTGAATGTAGGATGAACAACCAAGCTTGCTTTAAGTGTGGCTCCCCAAATCACTTCATTCGAGATTGCCCTGAAATGGCTAAGAAAGATAATTTTCAGAATGCAAGGCCAAGTAACACTGCTACTAGAGGAAGGCCACTGAGAAATACTAGGAGTGGGAACTAGCAGAGGTGTTGTAACATCCTGATTTTCGGGTTTTTTCACGATTCTCGATATTTTGGTAAAGTTTTTTAAAATTTGGTATTTGGTTGTGGAATTCATAATTTGAGTAGGTAAATGGGCTTATGGAAGGCCCATGTGCTGGCCAAAACCCAGTGGAATTTTTGAATTTTGGACTTAAGAAGTTAGGGGCCTTGGATAGGTGGTCTTATTAAAATTTGTGGGTAAAATGTAACACAAAAGATCCTCTGGTAAAGTGGCTAAGTGACGCCACTAGGGAGCTATAAAGGTGGCGTGTAAGTGTTGGGGGAAGACCTGGGTTCGATTCCCTATGATGGCAAAGGTAATGTTATTTTTATGCTTGTGCATGCTAGAGTTTAAAGCTGGATGGAACTCTGTGGGAGAGAGTTTGAAATAGTCAAATGCATGAATTAAGGAGGGATAAGGGGAGAGATTTTAGGGATTTGAGATAGGGATAGAGCTTAGCCGAATTGAGGGGATTAGAGAGGGGTTTTAGTTAGGGATTTTCGGTAATAGGAATTAGGGTATGCGGTTTTCTCTTTTTGGTGTAGTCTTTTTCTCTCTTTTCTCTTCCAGCCAAATCTACCTTCCTCCCATTCATCTTTTCTTCTTTTTCTTTTCCAAAACCGGCCCACTACTCCCCTTCGTTCACCTATTGTTTTTCTTACCATCACTACTGCTGAAATACCGCAAAAGCCGAAATTCGTGGGGACTAGGTGGTGTCGATTCTTTGTTGACCAGCAAACCTTTTCTTTCACTTTTTAGTGGTCAATTCCCTTATCTTCTAGGCATAAACGGATTCAAGAAGAGAGACTGTGGTAAGTGCTCGAACTCTAAACGATTCCTATAGTAACTGTTGACAAAAGCCAAAACCCCTATAGTTTAGGAGATGGTTGAATGTGGGTATAAGCTCTATTGAGTTTTTCTTTTAATTTTTTTTATGGTTTGTTTAGTAGGGGAGCAGCAAGGCATAGGGTCAACTTGGATTAGTTTGGATCATCGGAGTGGCTAGAGCTAGTCATCAATTTCGGCAAAGGTAAGGTTCTTAAGGCCATTATGGATGGTGGCCGAATGTGTAAGTGTTGAAATTAGATGGTTCTCGATTTGGTTCAAGTATTGTGAGCTGATCGGTTGATTATAGGAGAAATCATGTAGGAGATCTCGTCGAGGAATATTGCAAAACAGGTGTGTAACGAACCCTTTTTCATAGCTTAAAACGATAAATGCCGAAAAGCCGAAATGATGAAATTCTGGCATTTCGAGGACTTGTGAGCAAGTGAATGCTCATTGGTTAGTTAGATTCGCTAAGTTGATGATCGGGATCGTTGGAACAGGTAAGAGCACGATTTTTGGCATGACGGTAAGTTAGGCCTCGAGGGGCAAAAGTTGGGCCCAATGGGCTTTTGGGCCCATTTGGGTAAAATTGGTAGAAAATGAAAACTTGTTAACTTGCACATTAAGACTGGTAACAACATTATGGAATATAGGCTAAATGGGCCTAGATGACAAAATCGGCTATGTAGGGCCCATTAGGTGTTTTTTGGCCCAATAACTCAGTTTCGCTAAAAATGGGCCAGAATCGCTGTTTAAAACATATAAATTGTTAGTAACTAATAATGAACATCGAAAACCCTAATATTTGGTAAAATTATGAAATTACCTTTATAATACGGAAATGATTGTTTTGCCCCTAGGTAAAAATGACCATTATACCCCTAGGGTTTAATTATAAATTTGATACGTGGGATATGATATACATGATTGATATGATATGCACATGATATGTATGAAGTGCTCATGATGAATTCATAAATGCATTGGGTTCGGTTTTTATATGGATGGAGGAAGTGCAAAAGGGCTTATGCCCCAATTTATTGAAAAGGGCTTATGCCCCGCCATCAAAAGGGCTTATGCCCCGCTTATTGAAAAGGGCTTTGCCCTGGCCATCAAAAGGGCTTGGCCCGATTATTAAAAGAGGCTAGGCCTCCAGATATATGATAAAGCAGCCTATCTTGCCAGTGGTGTGTTGGTTGGGTGGGTTGAATCATTCCCCACATGGTGTGTTGGTTGGTACAGGTGGAGAGTAGCGGATGGTGGGTCGAGTAGTCTCCCCAATTGGGCTTGCATTCATTCTTTCATTGACATTACTCATGATAATGAAATGGGCCTACGGGTCATACCGTTTACAGTAAAGGCTTCGGCCCAGTGTTATGAAATATGGAATATGAAAAGGCTTTACCAAAGATATGTTGAGATTGGATTTGGGCTTAGGCCCAAAGAAGTCGATATTGCTTTGGGCTCTAAAAGGGGCTTGTTACACATTGAGTTTCCAAACTCACCCCCTTTCCTTAACCTTGCAGGTGAGCCTTGATTTGGGGACTTGGAGCCAGAGGGGATTCAGAGTGGCCACGGTGATCGCCTTTGGGCTTTTGAATAAGTGTTTGGTTTTCATAAAATTTGCTTTATTTATTATTTATTTTTGGGTTGTAATAAGGCCATTTTGACTTGATTTTCTTTCTTTTCTGGGATTATTTTATTTTTAATAACTTTAATCTGTTTGATAATAAATGGGCTAGACTTAGGACGTGTTTTCAAAATGATAATTGTTTTCAAAATAACACCACGCCACGATTATCCAATTTATCAAACATTTCAACTTAAATAAATTACAACTGTGACAGCCCTAAATTGACCCTAGTCGGAAAGTGGTTTCGGGACCACTAAACCGAGACATAAAAATAATTGACCGTTATAGTTGATGCTCATTATATGTACATATACATGTGTGAAAATTTCATGTTTGGATTTTGTTAATTGTAAGTGAATTTTATCAAATAGGACTTATGCGAGAAAATCTAGAAATGTGCTAGGCAAATGTAAAGTGGTCTATTAATGCATGATGTGAAAATGATGGGTTTGCATGTCAATTTTCCCAAAAGTTAAGCATGATGGCCAGCCATGCTATGAGTGGAAACATGTTGCAAACATGTTTAGTTAGTGGTTATGTTAGAAAGAATAAAATAATGAAAAAAAAAAAAGAAATATGATGAAAACAAAGAAAAGAAAAAAAAAAGTGTCCATCCTTTCATTTTTTCTTTCCTTGGCCGAATGTCCTAAGAAGAAGGGGGGGAAAGAGCTTGAGAAAATCAGCCATGGTAGTTGCTAGACCAAGGTATGTTTGATGTTGTCCATGAGATTCATGCATGTTTTTAGTTGTTAGTTTGAATTCTATCTATCCCATGGTTGGATTTGGGGTTGTTGGAGAGTTGGGATTTGACAAAGAAGCTTAAAAATTTTAGTTGATACCTTGATGCTATTAACATGTTAGTTATATGGATGTGTTAAGTTGCTTGTTATGTTAGCATGAAAGTTGAAGTTGCTAAGTCATTTTGTTGGAGGTGCCGAATTTAGGACTAAGAAGAGAATGAGAATTCGGCTAACCTAGTTGAAAGGGGATGTTGCCGATTTGTAGATTTAGATTATGGGAGCGGCTATGATGGGCATTAAGATGTTGAACTTAAGAAATGTAGTCACATGTGGGTTTATATGATATTACAAATAGAGGTGAAGCTATGCTAAATTTGGAAAAAGTCGATCAAGTGTGCATGAGAAGAATTTAGGTGTCTAGATGATGTTATAGATGACATTGTACAAATATATGTATTCGGCCATTAAAGTGAGTATGTAGGTGATGTTGAATCAAATTTCTTTGGTGCACATTCGGTTATGTATATGTATATATATATATATATACACACATAAGTATGCCCATTCGTGATGTACCTTTAATTATGTGTATAATCGACTAAATGGGTAATTAGTAAGAGTGGTTGCCGAATACACAAACATACATATGCATGTGTAATTGAATTATAAATGTTTAGCAAGATGATTTAACTAGTTAATTTATTTATTAAGCCCGAGAAGTTAAAGAAGGGGAATCAAGCAAGGGTAAAGCCAAGGACATCGAGTAGCCGGGTCGGAACCGTTATACCCAACACAAGGTAAGTCCTTAAGCATTTTTTTTGTGAGAACTCCTTGGATAGATATTTTTTCAGAATGATTCTCCTACTTACTAATATGACCATATGTACAATTTGAGTTAAGTAAATTGCTTTACCATGATGAAACAACATAGGGCACTATGTGTGCAAAATTATGTGGCACTATGTGTGCCGATGGGGAGGTTGAAGCATGAGGGAATCTCAAATGCACTATGTGTGCGATTTACTATGGCACTATGTGTGCGATTTACTATGGCACTATGTGTGCGATTTACTATGGCACTATGTGTGCGAACATAATAAGCACTATGTGTGCAACATTCGGTTGTTGATATAAATTGTGCATGAATGAGGTAAGTGATTGAGCCACTAACTAAATATCGAAATTGAGGTTGTGCGGTATATGCATAAATTTATCTAGTGCATCGTTGTTCCAAATTTGAGGAAATGGATCTAAATCGATTGGGCTGACTTGGCATTTGATTTGATTGAAGGACTTGGCATGAGATCGAACCAAAATTTTAAGAAATTGTAGCATAGTTTGTCATGGTTGGAAAAATCGATTTTGTATTATTTGTTTTTCACTTATGATTATTATTGTTGGACGGTAGAGTAGTGCTTAAGACTTACTGAGTTATGTACTCATTTGGTGTGCTCATTGTTGCTTATTTAAGTTCTTGATCCATTTTGTGTGCTCGGGACCGTCGTCGAAGTCATCACACCGGCTAGCAAATTTTGGTATTTTCTTCTTAGTTGGTTTAGGAGAACATTTCGGCATGTATAGGCTATTATATTTTGTTGAAATTTGGTATGTAACTTTAGCCATGCGAAAATGGCATAATGTTCGGTTGGATTTGGTTCTATGATGTTTGGACACAAGCCTTGGTAATTCGGTTTTGGTTGAGTATTGGTTGAAGCCTACTCGATTATTATGTCATATGTCATGGCTGATTATTTTCGGTGTTAACTTCATGATTTGGTAATAGTGTAGTAGGGAGACGGTGATGATCAACCTTTGGCATGGCTAGTCATGGTCATAATTTCTAATATGTATGATGAATTATTGGTTAGATCAAAGAAAAACCATGAAATAGGCATAGTTTGCTTTAGTAACAGATGCTGACAGCAGCAGTGATGTGAGATTGAAAAACCACTAAAAATAGTAGAAATGGAATTAAATTATGAATAGATTATGTAATCAAAGCTTGATGAGTCTATTTCCATATGGAAGAAACAAAACTACCATATGAGCTGTATGTTAAGAGATATTTAGGTTTTCGTGAAACAGGGCCAGAACGGTTTCTGGATTCCCTGTTCCGACTTTGGAAATTCATTATAAATTAACCAGAGATAATTAGGAGTCATGCCATATATGTATAGATTCCTCTTTGAGTCTAGTTTCTATAGAAACAAACGGAATCAGCATTGAAGCCCTGTACAAGGAGATATCCAAGTCGTAATGCGCGAAGGTTAGTGTAGTCGATCCCTGTAACATGGGAGATTTTAACTAATAAACTGTACTAATTGGCCCGACCAAAAATTCTAGAAAACAATTTGTAGATGCATATATGAGTCTAGTTTCAGGGAAAAATCACGAAACTGATTTTCGAGTTGTGGAACTCAAGATATGAATTTTAAGGTGACAAGTGATACGATAGCCACCGTCTGGAAATTTTTAAAATGAACTGCAAGTAAAGGAATTAAGTCGGTCAGCACCTAGTGTTCGACTCCGACAATGGTCTCGGGCACGGGGTGTTACAACAACTCGATTTAACCAGGTGTGGCAATGGTTGTGGGCATGTCTAGGATTGGATCCATTCGAAGAGCTTGGTACTTAAGCAGCCTTCATGGCTCACCTCCTCTGTTACGGATTCCTACCTGGTGCCCAGCTTCCATTCACTTTGTTAGCTTAACCAAAGTCATTTTTTTAAAACACTAAAATGAAACATGGATTCTTATTTCAATGTGGCACGTCAGATTCGGTCATAACGTCTAGGCCGGGTTTGGGGTGTTACAAGTGTGATGAAAGAGTTAATTGTGAGATCAAAGGTCAAAACACCTGCTAGAACTTACGTTATTCGAGCTCGCGAAGATGCATCTGATGTTATCACTGGTACATTTTCTCTCTATGATACTAATGTAGTTGCTTGATTGATCTTGGATCGACTCATTCTTATATTTACATGAATTTGGTATCTAGTAAGAATTTGCCTGTTGAGTCTACTGAGTATGTGGTTAAAGTGTCGAACCCCTTAGGCAAATATGTTCTAGTTGATAAAGTTTGCAAGAATTGTCTTTTAATGATTCAAGGTCACTGTTTTTCGGCTGACTTGATGCTTTTACCGTTTGATGAGTTCGATGTATTTCTTGGAATGGATTGGTTGACCTTACATGATGTTTTAGCGAATTGTAGATGAAAGATTATTGAATTGAAATGTCAAAATAACAAAATTATTCGGATTGAACCGAATGAGCCGATTGAGTTGCCTATTGTGATTTCATCGATGTTGGATCAGAGGTATGTAAGAAAAGGTTGTGAAGCTTATCTTGTGTATATACTGAATACGAAAGTGTCTAAATTGAAGATTAAATCTGTGCCGATAGTATGTGAATATCCGAATGTGTTCCCAGAGGAGTTGCCTGGATTACCACCGATTAGAGAGATTGAGTTTACTATTGATTTAGTACCGGGGACTTCACTTATATCGATAGCTCTATATAGAATGGCTCCACCCGAATTGAAAGAATTGAAGTCTCATTGCAAGAGCTGACAGATAAGGGTTTTGTGAGACCAAGTTTTTCAACCTAGGGTGCACCAGTGTAATTCGTCAAGAAGAAAGACGGATCCATGAAGTTTGTATTAATTATCGTCAGCGTAACAAGGCTACGATAAAGAACAAGTATCCCTTACCGAGAATTGATGATTTGTTCGACCAGTTGAAAGGGGGAAATAGTGTTCTCGAATATAGACTTAAGATCAGGCTATTATCAGTTGAGAGTTAAAGATTTGGATGTGCTGAAGACCACGTTCAAAATGAGGTACGGCAATATGAATTTCTTGTTATCCCTTTTGGATTAACTAATGCTCTTATAGTTTTTATAGACTTGATGATTCGAATCTTCAGACCATATTTAGATAAGTTTGCAGTTCTTTATTTTCTACGACATTTTGATTTATTCACGAGATGAGTCTGAGCATGCCGAACATTTAAGAATTGTATTGCAGACTTTGAGAGATATGAAATTATTTGCTAAATTCAGCAAAAGTGAGTTTTTGCTTCGAAAGGTCAGATTTTTGGCACACAATGTTTCAGCGAAAGGTATACAGCTTAATCCAAGTAAGATTTTGACAGTTTTTGATTGGAAACCTCTGAGAAATGTATCCAAAGTTAGAGGCTTTTTAGGTTTAGCTGGTTATTATTGACGTTTTGTTAAAGGATTTTCAATGATTGCTACACCTATAACTAGATTGTTACAAAAAGGTGAAATTCGAGTGGTCTAAGAAATGTCAAAAGAGTTTTGATTAGTTGAAAGCGTTGTTGACTGAGGCACAGGTGTTAGTGCAACCTGAGTCAGGAAAAGAGTTTGTCTTTTTTTAGTGACGCGTCTTTGAATGGTCTTGGTTGTATGTTGATGCAATAGGGTAAAGTGATAGCTTATGCCTCGAGACAGTTGAAACCATGCGAAAGGAATTATCTGATGCACGACTTGGAATTGGTGGCGATTATTTTTGCTTTAAAAATTTGGTGACACCATTTGTTCGATGAAAAGTGTCACATCTTTACTGATAACAAGAGTTTAAAGTATTTGATGACTCAAAAAGATTCGCATTTACGACAACGGAGATGGCTCGAGTTGTTGAAACACTATGAGTTGGTAATCGATTATCATCCTAGGAAGGAGAATGTAGTTGTCAATGCTTTGAGTAAGAAATCTTTGTTTGCTTTGAGAGAAATGAATACGCGACTAACTTTTTCTGATGATGGATCGATTCTAGCCGAGTTAAAAGCTACACTGGTATTTCTTCATCAAATTTGCGAAGCTCAAAAATGTGACAGTGAATTGCAAGCTAAGAGAGTTCAGTGCAAACCGAATAGTGATTCAGATTTTCAGATTGGGGTCGATGATTGTTTGATGTTCTGAGGTAGGATTTGTGTACCGAAAGATACTGAGTTGATTCAAAAAATTCTTCATGAGGCACATAGTGGTTGTGTATCTGTTCATCCAGGAAGTACGAAGATGTATAATGATTTGAAGAAATTGTATTGGTGGTGGGTATGAAATGAGATATTTCTGAATTTGTATCGAGATATCTGATTTTTCAAAAAGTAAAGGCCGAACATCAAGTACCTTCGAGTTTACTTCAGCCTAGAAGATTCTTGAGTGGAAATGGGACAGAATTATGATGGATTTCGTAACTGGATTACCTCTGACTCCAAAGAAGAAAGATGTTGTTTGAGTCATTGTTGATAGATTGACAAAATCAGCTCATTTTCTTTCGGTACGTACTGATTATTCACTTGATAAGCTCACTAAATTGTACATTGCTGAGATTGTTAGATTCCACGGGTGCCTACTTCTATTATTTTGGATAGAGATTCGAGGTTTACGTCGCGATTTTGGAAGAAATTGCAAGAAGCGTTGGGTACAAAGTTAAATTTTAGTACTGCGTTCCATCAGCAAATAGACAGTCAATCTAAGAGAGTGATTCAAATTCTCGAAGATATGATTCGCTGTTGTGTTTTAGAGTTCGAAGGCAGTTGGGAGAAATACCTACCATTCGTCGAATTTGCTTATAACAATAGTTATCAGTCGAGTATAAAGATGGCACTGTTTAAAGCATTGTATGGTTGCAAATGCTGAACTCCGTTATACTAGACCAAGCTTAATGAGAAGTAGATTCGCGGGGTTGATTAGGTCAAAGAAACTGAAGAAAAGGTGAAAGTAATTCGTGATTGTTTGAAAGTAGCTTCTGATCAACAAAAATCATACACGGATTTGAAATGACAGAATATTGAATTTCAGGTAGGTGATAAAGTGTTTCTGAAAGTTTCACCGTGGAAGAAAATTCTTAGATTTGGTCGCAAAGGCAAGTTGCATCCACGGTTCATTGGGCCGTATGAGATTATTGAAAGAATAGGGGCAGTGGCATATTGATTAGCTTTGCCGTTGGAATTGGAAAGAATTCAAAATGTGTTTCATGTATCGATGTTGTGCCATTATTGATCAAATCCTTCGCAAATAATCTCACAACAAAGATTGAGATTCGACCTGATATGACTGGTGAAGAACCGATCAAGATTTTAGCTCGGGAAGTTAAACAGTTGAGAAATAAAAAGCATAGCTCTAGTGAAAGTTTTGTGGCAAGGACATGGGGTCAAAGAGGCTACGTGGGAACCTGAGGAAGTTATGAGAAAATAGTACCCTAATCTCTTTTCTGGTAAGATTTTCGGGGACAAAAATCCCTAAAGTGGGGAGAGTTGTAACAGCTCATTTTTGGGTCAAATCAGAATAGTGGTTTCGGGACCACAAATCTAAAGTAGAAATATTTATTTTGTTATTATTTTAAGGTCTAAAGTATGATTGAATGATTGTGTGAAAATTTCGTTAAGAAATTTTATCGATTGAGTATCCAATTTGACTAGAAGGACTAAATTGCAATAGGAGAAAAATGTGAGTTCTCTATGTTAAAGGTACCTAATTGCTATGAATTCTTAAATTACAGGTCCTTAAATGCTAATTAGACCATTATATTTTGTATGGACAAAAATGGACATGGTTAGGTAAAATTTTAAAGTTTTTCATTAAGGGCATTTTAGCCATTTGGAAAATAAAGACAAAATTAACAACTAAAAGTGTCCATATTCTTCAATTTAGTCCCCCTAGCCGAATTTTTCAAGGAGAAGCCATAGCTAGGGTTTGGTCAACTTCCAAGCTCAATTGTAGTTCCGTATTTGTCTCGTTTTTAACGATTTTTATATTTTTGAGATCGTTATAACTTGATTTACCTATTTCAAGGACTAGTTTGAAAGAAAGGTGAAGTTTAAAATTTTACCCATGTTGAACATGTATGTATTTTGATGTTTGATAGTAGAAAATGTATGTTTGCTGTTTGTTAAATGACTTTTGTAAAGTGATTTTCGGTAAAAAAACGACAAATAGGGACTTATTTGTAAAAGTCTATAAAATGAGAAGAAAAATGTGAATAAATGAAAATTTTGGGCTATTATGAGCATGAAGAAGGTCTGGCTAGGCTTGGGTTGTGAGGAAATTGAAAGAAATTCATTTTACGAGCCTAAGGACTAAATTGTAAAAATGTCAAAAGGTTAAGGGCAAAAATTTAATTTTAGCCATATTGTGTTTTTTGGCTGAATTGAGTAATGTGATGATTAAATAAGTTAAATTTGATATTATAGATCAAGAAAAATGAAGTTCGAGTTTAGACCGGGAAAATAACAAGGTTGTGGACTAAATCGAACTTATAGTCATTTTTGTAACCGAGGTAAGTTCTTATGTTAAATAAGCTTTAATATAATTGTATTTAAATGTTTTAATATTTCATGAACTGTATGATTGATTGCGTGGACGAGTTTAACTCTATGGATGAGTTCAACGACAATTCAATAAGCAAGAAATCTCATTTGAACCTTAAGAATAGATTAGGATACAAGTGACATGTCACTAGGGTTACCATGTGTTATGAGATTATGTGATCCGGGTCTGGTCTCGTATGTCTTGCCAGTGGCTAAGTATACCGGCATATGTTACGGTTCCTTGACAGCTTGTGTGAACAGCACCAAGTAGCTACGTCTTAACTGACAGCTTGTGTGAGCAAACCCGTTGATTAGCTCGAGAGCGAGCAATTATGTGATATGAGATTGAGGTAGCATTGGCTACATATGTGGCACTTAGTGCGCAAGATTCCCAAGTATCTAACATTACTATTCTGAGTGGTTCACGGGTATGTCAAAGATGAGAATAAGTGTAGATTCATTACGAGATGGTACAGATATGTACTCGAAGCTTAGGATTATTAATTCGTGAAATGACGATTTCAAGGTAAGTTGTGATGGAATTGAATGTTCATGAGACTATGGTAAATGATGTCATCTTATGTTTTATTACTTGCATGATTAATGTATGGTAAGGTTGCTTATTTCTTCATACGGGCTTACTAAGCTATATAGCTTACTCCATTTTATTTTCAATGTTTTATAGTGTCACCAAGCTAGCTCGGGATTGGAGATTGTCGGAAGTCGCACCGCACTATCAAACTATCCTTTTGGTACTAATGATTTTAGAACATTTTGAGAGTATGGCATGTATAGGGATTGGGCATTTTGTTATATGTTTCATTTGATTTGGCCAAATGTATTGGCTTATATTTGTTTAAGGTGATTTGGTATTTAGCGATGTAATTGGCTTATTTTGGCTAAAATGGTTGTAAGCCCATTTATATAAGTATATGTGTTAATGCCTTCTTGTTTTTTGTGTTTTGCAATGGATTGCTATATTTTATTATGGTTAAATGACTTGTTGTGAAATGGATGAAATGGTTCCTTTGGTGTGCTAGAAAGTCTAAGTAGCATTATGCATTAAGTATTCATGTTGATACTTGTGAATGTGAGTTTGGTATGAATTGATTTGGTAAAATTATGCTATAGTAAATATGATAAGTGTTGGTAATCTTGATAATGTATGTTTTGGTTGCTTAAACATGCCATGGATTATGTCATTGATCTTAGGTGTGTGTAGGTGTAAAAGAGGGTGACAAATGGCTTGGTAAAGTATTTTATCCACATGGGTTGACACATGAGAGTGTGTCTAGGCCATGTGTGACACATGGTCTATCCCATGGGCATGTGTTCTGGTCGTGTGTCCCCTACACCTTAATTTTGAGAAACAGAATTAGCACATAGGCGTGTGTCTCAGCTGTGTGAGTGACACGGTCTCAGGCATGGGCGTGTATCCCGACCATGTGAAGTCTGCACCTATTTTATGAAAATATAATTTATCACAAGGCTTGGCACATGGGCATGTGACTTGGCCGTGTGACGTCAATTTGCTCATGTATTGCAAAACAAATAGTTGCACGGGTTAGGGATAGGGGCGAGTGTGACCACACAGCCTGCCCACACAGGCATGTCCCAAGCCACACGGGCGTATGACCCCTGTTCATAACAAAATTTTTATAATTTTTGTAAAAATTTCCTAAGTGCTCAGTTTAGTCTCGAACCACTTCCAAAACATGTTTCGAGCCTCGTAGGCTCATATTAGGGACTTTATGGTTGAATGCAAAAAGTTCTTAATTTGGAAGAAAATTTATGACTCGGAATTTTATGTTTGCTTACTTTGTAAGTCTGGTAATGCCTCGTATCCTATTCTAGCATTGAATACGGGTAAGGGGTGTTACATTTATAGTGAATTCATAGCTAGCTCGGGTTCGAGGATCGTCGTAGACATCATCACACTATCCACCTATCTCTCGGTACTTATGAACTTGGTATTTTAAGTATATAGCATGTATAGGGATTTTGGTTATTTTGGTTGACTTAATAATGATTTTGGCCAAATGAATTGGATTTTAAATGTATATGTTTTGGTATGTAAAAATAGCCATGAGTGATGGCTTATTTTGGTATATTTGGTATGTTTGAATCATGTACATATATGTATGAATAAGTCTTGTGAATTGAGTTGGTTGATGGCTGTGTGATGATTGTTTGAAGTAGTTGATATTTGGTATGAACTAAATGGCAAATTGGAATATTATGTGTCTTGTATATTGTTGGCATTGAAATGGTTTAAATGATACTTGGTTGAGGTGGATTTAATGCCTATTATACTTTGAGTTGATTCTTTGAATTGTGGTGTAGGTGTGTGATTATTTGAGTGGCAAAATGGCTTGGTAAATAGCCTATTTTTGTCCACATGGGCCTCGTAAAGCATGTTTAGTCCCGAACCACTCCCAAAGCATGTTTAGGGTCTCGTAGGCTCGTATTAGGGACAAATTGATTGAGATTGAATGATGAATGGTTGAATTGAGAAAATGTATGCTAAAAGAATGTTTAATTGTACTGTGAGTCTAGTAATGCATCGTAACCCTATTTCGGCGTTGAATACGGGTGAGGGGTGTTACATTCCATATTCATTTCAAACATATAAGTAACATTTTAATACGGAATTTAGCATCTCTTAAGCCTTATCAAGCATGTGGCCAATCTCATATATTTATGCATTTATGCAATTCAAATGTTCACATTCAACTCAAGCATAAAATTAACATTTTTATCATTTATCATTTGTCGGGCATTATAATTGATCGGGCACTTTCATTTATCGAGCTTTAACGAGTATGTGATCATTTCACATATTTATGGCATTTATACAATTCGCAAACACAACATTTAATTCAAGCATAAAAACATATACAATTTAGTTACACGAACTTACAATTTAGTTACAAGAACTTACCTCGACAAATGTTCGTGTACATAAATCTACTAATTCGACATTTTCCTCCTTTCCTCGTTCTATCTCTGAATTTGGTCTACTGGATCTATACGAGTAAATTTAACATCAATTTATCATATTTTATATTCAAGTGGACTCAATTTTTATCCTAGGTAAAATTATCATTTTGCCCCTAACTTTTCCATAAATTTTCATTTCGTCCCTAGGCTCGGAAAATAAAAATTGTGCAATTTACTCCCTATTCCAAGCCTAACCAAAATCCCATTACAAAATTTACAGAACATGTATTCATAAAAATTCAGCATTTTTCTTCAATTTCACAACTTTACGTTTTAGTCCCTAAATCATGTTTTCATCAATAATCACTTTGTAAAAGTTGTTTATCTATCAACAACCTTTCTTTTTCTACCAAAAATTTCTAATTTTCAGCACATACATCCATGATTCATTTTCCATACTTCGATAACTTCTCAAATTGATCCCCCAAATAGATAGATTAAGCTATCCTGGTTTTAAAAATATCAAAATTACTAAAAACGGGCCAAGGAAACTTACCCAATTTGGCCATGAAAGTTTCTTCTCTCTCTCTCCTAGGGTTTCCATGTACTTTTGGGGAAGAAGATGATAAATAAAATGGTATTTCTTTTTTATCATCTTTTAATTAATTAAATATTTTCACTTTCCAATTTAGTCCTTGCCCTTTTTCTAAATTTACATGGATGAGTCACCAAAATATCTGCATACTTTCTTTAATGGTCTAATTACCATATAAGGACCTCAAGTTTTGAATTTTACAGCTATTTAATCCTTATAGCTACTAGAATTTAACTTTTGCATTTTATACGATTTGGTCCTTCTCGTAATTAAGCACATAATCGATAAAATTTTCTTATCAAAATTTTCACAAGACATGTCTATCATAATACGGACCATATATTAAAATAAAATAAATTTTATTTTTTGGCTCAGATTTGTGGTCCCGAAACCCCTATTCCGATCTCACTAGAAAATAGGCTATTACATGCATCTTACATTAAACCTTGAAAAAATTTCTAAGTCGTTGCAATGATAATTCCTACACCCATTGAATCAAGCCACATTGATGTGATTCTGGTCACATCATGTTACGAAGCCATGCAAAGATATCGAGATTGGCCCAAACACAAGGGCCCATGTGTAAAATGAAACATTTCATGGGTTTGAATGATTTTGGGCCAACATTTTAAGGACTTTTAATTAAGTCATGTTTGTATTTGAATTCCAAAGCTTATGTTTGTATCTTATTTATGTGTTTCATATGTTAATTGTGTTATAAGTTCATAATTATATGTGTGTGTTAATTTGCCACATTTGGTTTGTCAGTTGTTTATAGGCATGAGTCATGTGCATGGTGTTTTGCTTGTGTTAGTTAAAGCATGTTGTTTGACTAAGTCAATTCATCCATGTGTGTGTGCATCAAGAGTCTAAGTGTGCATCTAGTTTAGTTAAGTGCCATAGCCGATTGTGATTTGTGTTTGTTGCAAAAGGATTATGCTTATTTATATGGTGTATGTGTCTATTCGTGTGGCCTAATGAAGGACTTTTCATCTAGCCGAATGCATGCACCAAGAACCATCTAGAATGTTCAAGATTCAAGCCTTCAATGATGATACATGTGTTTGTTCTTATGAAAGGCCAAGTACATGTCTTAGTGGATTTCTTAATGAAGAAGGATTCATGAAAAAATCAAATTGAATGTACATCATAAATTCAGCCATTGAATGAACATATACATGCACCAAGGTGGGAATGAATTTCAAATATCCATGTTGTCCTTTCAACATCCCAATACGCATTAAAGCTTCAAATTAAGATGGTGCATGTCCCATGCAATGCACATTCAGCCAAAAGGGTTAAGGGAGATCAAAGGCCACTCATTCATGAATTTGAAGATTGCTTCCTAGATAAGCACGCATGAAAGAATTTAAGAAAGGAATATGTCCATTTGGTTTATACATGAATGCATCATGTTCATGAATAGAATTTTAATGCTTCAATTGTTAGTGTGAACACCTTTTTTATGCTGAATTTGAATGGCCATTTTAGGGCCTATATAAATCAAGTAATTGGTCATTTGTAAGGTTGAAGACATTTTGAATCAAAAAAACTTTATTTGTGAGATTCTTCTCTCCAAGGTTTTTAACTACTTATTGAACTTATCAAACTCTCACAACTTTGTGGCGTTCACCCCTTGTCTTATCACTTCGATTTCCTATCCTGAAGCGTGGCAACTTCCTTATACCAGGGTTCGAGTAATTCGTTAAGTTTAATCGGATCGGGCTCTATTATAACTCTGGTTCCTTAAAGCATTCGAGTACTTTAGGTCAAGGTTTCCACCCAATTTGAACCTATTCGAGATGATCCATCCTTCAAGAATTTATCAAACTTTCCAAGTCTCAGAAAATTGTATCACACCTTGGGTTGATCATTATCAACTAGTAAGAACATGAATTTCCATCCAATTAGTACATGAACGTAATCCTTAAGCATTCACACATATTTATAATCGTGTAACATTTGGCCATTATTCTAACTTAAGCATAGCTCCTTAAGGAATTACATAACTAGATGATCTTGAGTGTATAACCATCAACTCAACACCTATCGCATCATGCACCATAAATGAGTCATCTTGGGACAATCTCACCGAGTAGCATGCTGTGACTAGTTGTGTAACACCCCTAACCCGTCTCTATCACCAAATTAGGGTTACAGAGTATTACATAACAAACAATTTACAACGCTAATCCATTCAATTATTAATTTAAATAACAATATTCAAATATACATTTTATTGATAGAAAAATCACATTTACGGGTCTTAAACCGAGCTTACGGGACCCTAAAAATATATTGGAACAACTAGAGACTGATTTGAATCAAAATAGAGAAATTTGGAAAATAGGGGTCACACGACTATACGGCCAACCATGTGACAAACCGTGTAACTTCAAAATTCCCTCACACAGTCGTGCAGCAGGTCATGTGCTAGATCGTGTGTATATTTGAAATAAGGTCACATAACCGTGTCATAAACCATGTGCTAGCCCATGTTAGCTTCGATGCTAGGTCACACGACCAAATCACAAGTCGTGCCTAGATCGTGTGGCATACTTTTTTGAAACACACGACTGTGTGAAAAGGCTGTGTGCGTGTGACAGCATGTGTCCCAGGTCGTGTACCTCTAATTGAACCTTTAAATGCAGTTTACCATTTCGAACTTACTTAGACCGCAAGCAACTCATATACCAGCAATTAAACCTACTTAAAACACACCTAAAATAATCCAAAACATGTTAAAAGATTCAACCTAAATGCCTAACTAATGTTAAAAGATTCAACCTAAATGCCTAACCAATGTGCCCTCATTCACACCACAATTTTTATATATGACAATCAAGTAATTCACTTAAAATTTTACATTCATGTTCATGTCAATCAATTATCAACAAAGCCTTAAAATACCAAATTCCAAATCACATACCATAAACACCTCAAACATGTCCATTATCATTATCTACCTACCAAATTGACCATATTTCATCATCACATGAGAAATAAACCAAAACAATGCCAAATGACAAGTGTACTGAACGTACCACATCCGAAATAACATCAACATGAAACATAGATTACCAATCCAAAACCATATAAGCTTAATTTCAATTCAACTAACTTTTTCACCTTAACAACATTAAACCCTATAAACATGCCACAAATTATGATAACTCAAACAATAGCTACCAAAAAAGTTTGGATAGTGTGAGGTCTGAGGTTGATCCACCTAACCAATTTCGTAAAACGTTAACTACAAAAACAAAAAAAAAGGTAAGCTTAAGAAGCTTAATTAGTCCATATCTAATAACTCAAATCAACTTACCTCAATCCATAAATGAATACTAAAAGAGCATTAAATTTTCTAAACCTAACAATCATTTCCAAAATCACATAATATCAGTACCAAAAATTTTAATTGAGCGATCATAAACCACATTAGTTCAAATCAAAACAAATCATCCTTTGATAGTTAAATACATAACTTTGTCACCAATATCACATTTACAAAGCATGTTTTTCATACATATAACTATAAACTTTCCCTTCGTTTCAATATTGTTACAAATAACTTTTAAGCACATAATCATTAATTATTCAATTTCATCACTAAACATCTTCAAATAATTCATGAACTCAATATCAACTTACCTTAATCAAATAGATAATTAAGAGGATAAATTTCTAATTCCTAATAATCGAATGCCAAATCACACTACATTAGTATATAATCATATATAACCTAAATGATATTTTTCAAAAGAACTAAACAAATTCTACCAATCACCATATCTCAAATTAATTCTCAACATTTATACACAAGTATTTCATAATGCCATTTTGTAACATCCCGAAATAGGGCCTAAACGGAACAATGGTTGTGAAACCATGAATCCGAGATAGAAAAGTTTATTGCAATTAATTTTATGATTTACCGAGTGATTAGATGCATGTGTTAGAATACCGATAAGAAATTTCAGTGATTGCATGTCCGATTTGCATATTAGGGCTTAATTGCAAAAGTTGATAAATATGAGTTGTAACACCCCAAACCCGGCCCAGACGTTATGGCTGGATCCGACGTGTCACATTGAAGTTTTTAAGAAAACCCATGCCTCTTTCAACGTCCTTTTTAGTGTTTTAAAAGATAGTCTTTGCTAAGTTAATAAAATGAATGGAAGCTGTGCACCAGGTAGGTATCCGAAACAGAGGAGGTGAGCCTAGAAGGCTACTTAAGTACCAAGCTCTTGATTGGATCCAATCCTAGACATGCCCACAACCATTGCCACACTTTGGTGCTAGGTTAGGTTTTGAGAAAAACAAGTTGGAATTCATTTAAGTAGATATTTTTGATAAATCGATTAATTGTATAGTTACGTTATTTTGAAAAAAATTATCATTTTGGAAACGCGCCCTAGGTCTAACTCATATTGTTATCAGAAAAATATAGGGTATAAGATAAAATAATCCCAGAAAAATAATTAAAATGGCCTTATTACAATCCAAAACCAAATAATAATATTAATAAGATAAAACTTATAAAGAAATAAATCGGTTACTTATTGCAATTAAAAGAAATAGGAACAGTAGTGTGGCCATCTCCGAGTCCCTTGCGCTCTAAACCATCTAAGCTTAGGGATTACCTTGCGATTAGAAACGGGTGAGTTTACGAAAACTCAGATGTGTAACCCCAATAACAAACAAACAAGTAAATAACACGGTATCAAGACAATCGGGCCAAAGCCCTATTTAGTCTTGACATATCGGGTCAAGCCTTTCCATAAATCATATCACTGGCCCGAAGCCTTTTCATAAATCATATCACTGGGCTGAAGCCTTTTCATAAATCATATCACTAGGCCAAAACCTTTTCATAAATCATATCACTGGGCCGAAGCCTTTACTATAAACGGTATGGCCCTTAGGCCCATTTCAATATCACATGTAATGTCAATGGATGTATGCAAGCCCATTTGGGGAGACTACTCAACCCTCCATCCGCTACTCTCCACCCTTACCAACCAAGCTCTCCATGTGGGGAATAACTCAACCCACCCAACCAAACTCTCCACTGGCAACATAGCTTCTTTATTATATAACTAGAAGCCTAGCCTCTTTGAATAACTGGGGAAAAGCCCTTTTTGATAAACTGGGGCAAAGCCCTTTTCGGTAAACTGGGGCAAAGCCCTTTTAGCACTTCCTCCATTTTTATAAAACCCAACCCATGCAACATGTCATGTATGCAGAATGTCATGCCCATATTTGAATCGAACAATCACAGTCAAGTCATTCATATCACCAACATATATTCACAATCAAATCAGTCAACCACACAGTCCAAGTCAATCACTTGCCCACAAGGGAAAAACAGTCATCTACCACCCTAGGGGAAAAATGGTAATTTTACCCAAGGGTATCTCGGTAATTCTACCCTACAGGGGTGTTTCGGTATTTCTACCCTACAACGGTATTCGGTAATTCTACCCTACAGGGGTATTTCAGTAATTCTACCCTACAGGGGTATTTCGGTAATTCTACCCTACAGGGGTATTTCGATATTTTAAAAATCGAGAGTATTTCGATAATTTCACAAATCAGGGGTATTTTGTAATTTTACAAACCAGGGGTATTTTGGTAATTTTACTGATCGAGGGTATTTTGGTAATTTTGTAAACCAAGGGTATTTCAGTAATTTTGTAAATCAAGGGTAAAACGGTAATTCTATAAATCAAGGGTAAAACGATAATTCTGTAAATCGAGGGTGAAATGGTAATTCTATAAATCGAGGGTAAAATGGTAATTCTATAAATCGAGAGTAAAATGGTAATTCTGTAAATCGAGGGTAAAACGGTAATTCTGTAAATCGAGGGTACTTTGGTAATTTTACAAATTGAGGGCATTTCAATAATTTGGTAAACTAAAGTATTCCAAACAGGGATAACAATACGAATGGGCCTAAAGCCTATTCTCAGCCCAAATAGGCCCACACGCTCGTGTGGCCCTTTTAGCCCAAATCTAGCCACAAATATGAGATTCACCTAGCCTAGTCCAATATTTACTACACAATCAAACAACTTATCCAATTGGGCCCGTAGGCCCATTAGGCCCACATGACCTCTTTCAGCCCATCACGGCCCGAAGTAGCCATCCTACAGCTAGAGTAGCGAGAAAATACACACCTGATAGGAGACTGGAGTTAATCCACGCTCCGAGCACTCTTAACCGACGCCTAACCCAAATGAGCACGCCATACAGCGAAAGGGATCAGCCAAGAAAAGGTACCTTTACTCTCCTCATGGTTCCCTCTATTTAAAGCCAGCTTCGCAACCACTCTTATGTTAGCTTCCCGATGTGGGATCCCTTCAACATCAGAGTTTAAATTCAACACCAACTCTTGTCGCCCCCTGTTAGCAAAATAAATGCTCCTTGCTTGCCATGGGATTCGAACCCATGCCTCCCCTCAGATGCTCCACACACTACTTGCCACTAAGCCACAAGGCTTTTTGTGTCATATTTTATCCCCAATTAATTATAAGGTCTAAAGGCCAAAGTCCAGGTTCCCTTAAAAAAACCAGAATAAATTGCAAGAGCCAAGGCTTGAACCTAGGCTCCCATACAACCTTAATGATGCCATAACCACTAGACTACAAGCTTCCTTGTGTCATTTATTTAACACAATAATTTAAAAGGCCCTCATCCAAGCATCCAAGTTTTTTTTTTCACTTAATACCAAAATTTTTGCTAAAGGCGAGGTTTGAACCTAAGATTTCTCCAACACTTCTCAGGGCCATTAACCACTAAAACAGACATTTAATTGTGTCATTTCATTGCACAATTAAATACCTATATATAACCTCCTTACGGACCCACACTCAAGGCTCGATACTTCTAAGCCCAAATTCAGGGTGTTACAATTCTACCCCCCTTAAAGAAATTTCGTCCTCGAAATTTCCCACTCTCAGACTACACCACCACACCTCCACAGTGCACTCTGATACTAATAATACTAACATACACCCAAAACATTTATCCATCAGAGCGGATAGATTTCACATGCAAACAATTTCTACATTTCCAAAACACACACCAAATAAATACTAAATCTAAATTCAAGCGTTACAGTTTACTCTAACTAGAGAGCTTTAGTATAGTGCTACTATCTACAGTAGTTTCTCAATATAGCATTTCAATCTATAACAGTAAACAGAGTTAGAGAACTTACAGATTTGGTGCCGGAGACTCGGTGTACCACACTTTCAGTAGCATCTTTTCAGAAAAAAGTCAAGTTTTGTTGATAAATTTCAAAATAAAATTTTAGAAAAACCCCAATTTCGAAAAACCCTAATTTCGAAAAAGAAAAAAAATAACAATAATTTTCTGCTACCTATACCACAGCCGAGTTTTGTAACCTGGCTCTGATACCACTAAATGTAACACCCCAAACCTGGCCCAGACGTTATGGCCGGATCCGACGTGTCACATTGAAGTTTTTAAGAAAACCCATGCCTCTTTCAACGTCCTTCTTAGTGTTTTAAAAGATAGTCTTCGCTAAGTTAATAAAGTGAATGGAAGTTGTGCACCAGGTAGGTATCCGAAACAGAGGAGGTGAGCCTAGAAGGCTGCTTAAGTACCAAGCTTTTGATTGGATCCAATCCTAGACATGCCCACAACTATTGCCACACTTTGGTGCTAGGTTAGGTTTTGAGAAAAACGAGTTGGAATTCATTTAAGTTGATATTTTTGATAAACCAATTAATTGTATCGTTGTGTTATTTTGAAAACAATTATCATTTTCGAAACGCGCCCTAGGTCTAACTCATATTGTTATCAGAAAAATATAGGGTATAAGATAAAATAATCCCAGAAAAATAATTAAATTGGCCTTATTACAACCCAAAACCAAATAATAATATTAATAAGATAAAACTTATAAAGAAATAAATCGGCTACTTATTGCAATTAAAAGAAACAGAAACAGTAGTGTGGCCATCTCCGAGTCCCTCGCAGCTCCAAACCATCTAAGCTTAGGGATTACCTTGCAGTTAGAAACGGGTGAGTTTACGAAAACTCGATGTGTAACCCCAATAACAAACAAACAATAAATAACACAGTATCAAGACAATCTGGGCCAAAGCCCTATTTAGTCTTGACATATACTGGGCCAAAGCCTTTCCATAAATCATATCACTGGGCCGAAGCCTTTTCATAAATCATATCACTAGGCCGAAGCCTTTTCATAAATCATATCACTGGGCCGAAGCCTTTACTATAAACGGTATGGCCCTTAGGCCCATTTCAATATCACATGTAATGTCAATGGATGTATGCAAGCCCATTTGGGAAGACTACTCAACCCACCATCCGCTACTCTCCACCTGTACCAACCAAGCTCTCCATGTGAGGAATAACTCAACCCACCCAACCAAACTCTCCATGTGGGGAATAACTCAACCCACCCAACCAAACTCTCCACTGGCAACATAACTGCTTTATTATATAATTAGAGGCCTAGCCTCTGTTAATAACTGGGGCAAAGCCCTTTTTGATAAACTGGGGTAAAGCCCTTTTCGGTAAACTGGGGCAAAGCCCTTTTAGCACTTCCTCCATTTTTATATAACCCAACCCATGCAACATGTCATGTATGCAGAATGTCATGCCCATATTTGAATCAAACAATCACAGTCAAGTCATTCATATCACCAACATATATTCACAATCAAATCCGTCAACCACACAGTCCAAGTCAGTCACTTACCCATAAGGGCAAAACAGTCATCTAACACCCTAGGGGCAAAATGGTAATTTTACCCAAGGGTATCTCGGTAATTCTACCCTACAAGGGTATTTCGATAATTCTACCCTACAGGGGTATTTCAGTAATTCTTCCCTACAGGGGTATTTCGGTAATTCTACCTTACAGGGTTATTTCAGTAATTCTACCTTACAAGGTTATTTCAGTAATTCTATCCTACAGGGGTATTTCGGTAATTCTACCCTACAGGGGTATTTCGATATTTTACAAATTGAGAGTATTTCGATAATTTCACAAATCAGGGGTATTTTGGTAATTTTACTGATCGAGGGTATTTTGGTAATTTTGTAAACCAAGGGTATTTTAGTAATTTTGTAAATCAAAGGTAAAACAGTAATTCTGTAAATCGAGGGTAAAATGGTAATTCTTTAAATCAAGGGTAAAATGGTAATTCTATAAATCGAGGTAAAATAATAATTTTGTAAATCGAGGGTGAGACGGTAATTCTACAAATCGAGGGTAAAATGGTAATTTTATAAATCGAAGGTAAAATGCTAATTCTGTAAATCGGGGGTAAAACGATAATTTTGTAAATCGAGGGTACTTTGGTAATTTTACAAATTGAGGGCATTTCAGTAATTTGGTAAATTAAAGTATTCTAAACAGGGATAACAATACGAATGGGCCTAAAGCCTATTCTCAGCCCAAATAGGCCCATATGCTCGTGTGGCCCTTTTAGCCCAAATCTAGTCCAATATTTACTACACAATCAAACAACTTATCCAATTGGACCCGTAGGCCCATTAGGCCCACATGACCCCTTTCGGCCCATCACGGCCCGAAGTAGCCATCCTACAGTTAGAGTAGCGAGAAAATACACACCTGATAGGAGACTGGAGTTAATCCACGCTCCGAGCACTCTTAACCGACGCCCAACCCAAACGAGCACGCCATACAGCGAAAGGGATCAGCCAAGAAAAGGTACCTTTACTCTCCTCATAGTTCCCTCTGTTTAAAGTCAGCTTCGCAACCACTCTTACGTTAGCTTCCCGATGTGGGATCCCTCCAACATCAAAGTTTAAATTTAACACCAACTCTTCCCACCCCCTGTTAGCAAAATAAATGCTCCTTGCTTGCCATGGGATTCGAACCCATGCCTCCCCTCAGATGCTCCACACGCTACTTGCCACTAAGCCACAAGGCTTTTTGTGCCATATTTTATCCCCAATTAATTATAAGGTCTAAAGGCCAAAGTCTAGGTTCCCTTAAAAAAACCAAAATAAATTGCAAGAGCCAAGGCTTGAACCCAAGCTCCCACACAACCTTAATGATGCCACAACCACTAGACTACAAGCTTCCTTGTGTTATTTATTTAACACAATAATTTAAAAGGCCCTCATCCAAGCATCCAGGTTTTTTTTCACTTAATACCAAAATTTTTGCTAAAGCCCAGGTTTGAACCCAAGATTTCTCCAACACTTTTCAGGGCCATTAACCACTAAAGCAGACATTTAATTGTGTCATTTCATTGCACAATTAAATACCTATATATAACCTCCTTACGGACCCACACTCAAGGCTCAATACTTCTAGGCCCAAATTCAGGGTGTTACATGAGTTCTAAATGCTAAGGGATCAAATTGAAGTGATAATTGAAGTAGAGGGCCTTAAATGGTAATTATACCATTATATTTTCATGGACAAAAATGGATATACATAGGTAGAAATAACAAAAAAAAATTAATGAAGGGCATTTTAGTAAACTGTCAAATAAAAGAATTAAAAAGGGAAAAAGATGGCAAAAATGTGCTCATCTTCTTCCTTAGGCCGAATTTCAAAGGTTCTCCATAGCTAGGGTTTGTTTCAAGTTTTCAAGCTTCATTGTAAGTGATTCCAAGCCCCGTTTTTAATGTTCTTTACGTTTTTGGAGTCCCGGTAACTTGATTAAGCTTATTCCAGCAATAATTTAACCTAGGGTTTATAATTGGAAAAATACCTGTGACAGCCCAAAATTGACCCTAGTCGGGAAGTGGTTTCGGGACCGCTAAACCAAGTCACCGAAATGTTTGAACGTAATATTTATTATCTAGAATATGTAATTATGAATGTGTGAAAATTTCAAGCTTCGATTTAGTCGATTGCATGTGAATTCAGTTAGTAGGACTTGTGTGACACTTTTGAAATGTGATAGGCTAATCTATAAGGACCTAATAGTGCATGTAATCAAAAGGGAGGACTTGCATGTCAAATTTCCCCCCCTAAGTGCTAGTGGCCAGCCATGACAAAGAGTTATGGGCAAAAACATGTCATAAAACATGTTGTGACAATGGTGTATGTAAGAAAAAAAATAAAATAATGAGCATGGGAATTGAATAATGAAAGGGAAGGAAAAAAAAGAATGGTGTGAGTGTTCCCCCCCTTGACGTGAGTTGAAGAAAAGAGAAAAAAAAAATTTGCTCATCCTTTTTTTTTCATTCTTTTGGCCGAAACTTAGAGGAAGAAAGGGAGATAGCATTCGGTTGTCTTAAGCTCAAAACAAGGTTAGTAATTCATGTTAGATTTTGGAATTTTAGCTTAATTTAAGTTCTTTAATAGCCTATGTTAAAATTTTGGACTTGGGTGGTGAATGAAGCATTCGGCCATGGTTGTTAGTGAAGAAATTTGATTACCTTCTTCATGTTTTAATGAGTAAATGTGATATGGGTGTTAAGCCGGAATGATGTTTAAGTACGAATGTGTTTGGATGGATGTGCTTATGAGTATGAATTGAGATAAAATGGTGGTAATGTTGTATACACTTGATAAGTATGTTAGATGGTTTGAGATTTGAACTAGTTATCAAGTTCTTTAGGTAGCCCATGCTAGGAATTTTGATTTTGGCATGACTAGGACTTTCGGCCATAGTAGCTATTGAGGGTCTAGGTTTGTGATTGATGTTAAATTGGATGAATCTTGGTGTAAGGGTGTTTGAACTAAACTAATGATCAAATAGGTGCATAGATACAAAATGGAAGGAATCGGCCTAAGTGTTTTAGTCATTGACATATATATATATGTTGCCGAATGTGTGCTTAAGGAATTGGTTAAGTACATTGTTGTTAAATGCTTGTTGCTAAGGAATTTTGAATGGGTTATAAATTGAGTTTAATGTTCGAGGAACATTGGTTTGGACACCTAGTGCCGAATGTGTTCAAACGCAACTTACCAAGTGCATAAATATGATAATGCTATGATGGTAGACTTAATTGGAATTCGGCATTTTAAGTGATGCCTTGGGCTCTTATGATGGTTAGGGACAAAATGTGTGTTGTGAGGAATGAAATGATGTCTATGAATTGAAAATGCAAGGTATTAAGCTAGTCCTATTATTCGGTGGTGCATGAGTAGAGCACATGTATAATGCTTGAGTAACTAGTCAATAAAGCTATTCGCGCCTAATTGTATAATATAAATGTATGTAATCGGATTGTTAAATTGATAAATTATTAATAAGCTCTATTTGTTTGAATTAAGCTCAAGAGCTTAGAGGACCAAAGTTGGATAAGGGAAGGAAAAGTGAGCGAATAGCCGTCGAAATCGCTCGACAACATCCGAGGTAAGTCTTCGAGTAATGACCCTACTTGAATTATATTGAAATGATTTGTCATATTATGGCGGATAGCCGAATGCGCGTAGGGACTATGTTGTAAAGTCAATTGAAATCATGCTCTTTGTGTGTGGCTATTGAGCCGAAATTGGAAAGGTTTGATAAATGTTTTGTGTTTGAGCCTTAGTAACGAAAATGAAATATGGATGTGTCATGATTATTGATATATGTGTACATGAGCATTTGAATGATACCGGGCTAAGTCCCAAGGCATTTATGCTAGTGATTATATCCGGCTAAGACCCAAGGCATTCGTATGAAGTTGTTATATCCGGCTAAGACCAAGGCATTTGTGCAAGTTACCAAATCTGGGTTAAGACCCGAAGGCAATTGTGCTTGTGGTTATATCCAGCTAAATTCCGAAGAAACTCGGTTTGAAGGTGAGCGTTTTGGTGCTGTAATAAATTCAATTAATACGCTCGAAAAACCCATACGATAAGGTATGTTTACATGTGCATCGGAAAAGTCGATTCGTTTGAAATAGTGTTCGTTCAATCGACTAACGAACTTTCGGCTCTTAGATATGTTGATACCTTGTGTGTGTATATGTTGATGAAGTGTGAAGTAAGTATGATTATGAGAATGTGTATTAATAAAGTGATTCATTTAGCTATGTGAACATAATACTTTAGTCAAAGCCGATTTCATTACTTGAAACTTACTAAGCATTAAAATGCTTACCCCGTTGCTTTGGCTCTTTGTTTTCTAGATTTTGTTCGTTAGCTATCGGATTCGGGATCATCGAAGTCGAAGTCATCCACACTATCAAAGCCCTTTGGTACTCTTTTAGTTGAACTCTGGATATGGCATGTATAGGACTACCCTTTGTTGTTTTTCAAGTACTTTTTGTGATGTATGTGTGTACAGCCATGCGAAAATGGCTCATAGAAGTGGAGTATGGCATTAGACCATTTGTGTTTATGTATATGTATATGGTTTCATGATGTGAATATGGACTGGAATGGAAGTGTTGGGCAATGATCAGCCCTTGGAATGGCTAAATATGATCATATGTGGACCTATGTATGACAAAACTCTAGTTGGTCCATGGAAACCACGAAATAGGTAAAGTTTACCTTGAAAACAGATGCTGACAGCAGCAGTGGTGTGGATTTGAAAAATCACTAAAATTTTTAGGAATGTAATTAAATAGTGAATAAATTATGTAATCGAACCTTGATGAATCTATTCTCATATGAAAGTAACGAAACGATCAGATGAACAGTATATTAAGAGATATTAAAGTTCTCGTGAAACTGGGCCAGAACGGTTTCTGGATCCCCTGTTCCGACTTTGAAAATTTACCATAAATTATCCAGAGATAATTAGAAGTCATGCCTTATATTTATAGATTCCCCTTTGAGTCTAGTTTCATTAGAAACTAACGGAATGAGTATTGAAGCTCTGTACAGGGAGATATCCAAGTCGTAATACATGAAGGTCAGAGTAGTCGAACCCAGAATCAGGGGAGACTTTAACTAATAAACTGTACTAATTGGCTTGACAAAATATTCTAGAAAACAATCTGTAGATGGACATATGAGTCTAGTTTCATGAAAAATTTACAAAACTGATTTCCGAGTTTTGAAACTCAAGATATGAATTTTAAGGTGACAGTGATGCAGTAACCAGCTAGTCTGGAAATCTTTAAATGGACTGTGGAAATAATTAAGTTAAGTCTGTTAGCACCTCGTATTCAACTCCGGCCACGGTCTCGGGTACGGGGTGTTACAATACCCATAGGTGAAATGTGTTTATTTTGATGTTTTATGGTAGAATATGAAGCTTGAAATTGTGTTAAACAACTTTTTCTCAGCGATTTACATGAAAACGAGTAAAACGACATAATCGGTAAAAATACCTAATGTTCATAAGTACATGTTAGAGTGAGACTTTGATGTTGCCATAGAAGGGAAAAATGATCAGCATGTCATAAAACATAAGAAAATTGGATGAAGTTTAATTTCTGTGCCTTGGGGCAAAAGCGTAAATATGTAAAAGTTTAGGGGTAAAAGTGTAATTTTGCCAAAGTTTGAGTCAAGGACTGTTTTAATAAATTTGAGTATTAAATAAGCTAAATTTTTTATTATAGATAAAGAAGAACAAAATTCAGAGTTAGACCGGGGAAAGAAAAAGATAGTGGACTAAATCGGTATAGCTAATCGTATTTTGTTTTGAGGTAAGTTTGCAGAAAATAAATGCAATATTCTATTATTTTATGTTAATGTTGTTAATTTCCAGCATGTGTATATTTATTTTATGAAATTATTCAAAGAATAATCAAGCATGAGTTGATAGAGAAGTAATTTCAGAAAGTCCCGGTTGAACCTTAGTAATGTGTAGGATACAAATGTCATGACATTAGGGTTTAAGGATACCATGTAAGACCATGCCAAGGCATGGCAATTGGTAAGGTTTCTAAAGCAAGGATACCATGTAAGACCATGTCAAGACATGGCATTGATAAGTTACTATAAGGCAAATGTCTCATGTAAGACCATGCCAAGGCATGGCATTAGTGAGTTCATAAGGCAAGATATCATGTAAGACCATGTCGAGACATGACAATGGTAAGTTTCAAAAGGATACCATGTAAAACCATGACAAGTCATGGAAATGGTAAGGTACCCGTGTATCCTTAGTATTCCAAGTGGTTCAACGGGAAAATTTAAAGAGAATATCAAGGTAAGGTAAGGTAAGACGAGTTATACTAAAAAGGTAAGACAAGTTCATGCTAGAAGAGCAAAAGTAAGTATATAATGTTCATGTATGCTTGATAAGGAAAAAGGTAAGTAAAATGCATTAATAAATCCACAATGCACACATATTCTTCGGGAGGCTGGATCATTCAAGGAACACTCGTCCAGGCTAGATCCTTTCTACATTTGAGATCAACGGATTACTTGTTCGGGCTAAATCCTTTTCTGCAACACATGCAGGATCTCAAGTCATGCAAGCCATGGTTTAACAATCGAATTTCCCTTTTAATCCTCAACCGGAGCATTTATCATCATATCATTATTATTGACATATTTCATGGATTTTGATGCCATCATTATAACTAAATATCATGCATTCATAACACATGTAATTAGGCATATTAATAGTTTACTTAAAGTTATTCGAACTTACCTGGTATCTGTTTCGGTTTTGCGTCTCAGTTATTCTGAAACCTTTCGTTTTCCTCGATCGACCTTCGAAATTTGTTCGTCAGGGTCTATAACAATAAAAATGAATCATTAATTCTTTTCAAGTCTAAATTTCACTCCAGACAAAATAACCGTTTTGCCCCTAACCTTTCACATTATTTACAATTTAGTTCTTAGGCTTGTATGATGAAATGCATGAATTTTCTACATTACCCAAGCCTAGCCGAATGTTCTTTCCTCTCATGGCAACCCAGATTTCTCCATTATTTCACATTTTCACCACATATTTTACACCTTTTGCAAAAAGGTCCTTTTAGGGGATTTTCATGAAAATCACCTAGAAAAATATGTTTAACACACATCCAGCTTTCATATTCCTCCATAAAACATCAAGAAATAAACATGTCACACATGGTTCATTCTGCAAACATGAACCCTAACTCAAAATATGGGTAGAAATGGAGAGAGTAAGCTACCGGGATTTCAAAAATACGAAGAACATTAAAAACGAGCTTGGGAGCACCTACTATTAAGCTTGAAAATGTTGAAAATCCTAGCTATGGAGGGCTTGAGAAATTCGGCTGGATGAGGGAGAAGAATGGCTGATTTTTGCCTTCATTTTCCCATTTTATTTCATTAATTAGCCAAATAACCAAAATGTCCTTAAGCCCTTGCTTTAAAATTTTATCCATACATGCCCTTTTTTTTCAAATAACTTAGAAATTGGGAAAATTTCTCTTTAAGACCTTATAATTAATAATCTAAAGCAATTTCATACAACTTGCTTCTAGAATCCAAGTTTTACAATTTATTCAATTTGGTCCTTATTTTCTAATTGGACACCTTACTCATAGAATTTCCTCATGAAGCTTTAACACATGCATATTTTCATAATCTAAACCTCATAATAATCATAAAATAAATTTTTCAACGTTGAATTTGTAGTCCCAAAAAACTGTTCCGACTAGGCCCTATTTTGGGATATTATAGTAGTAAACACACGAGCAGAGACACGGTCGTGTGTCTCAACCGTGTGGAGGACACGGCCTATGGCCACGGGCATGTGCCTTGACTGTGTGCCTTAAATTGGATGCTGACGTCAGAAACAGAATGTCAAGGTTTTTAGACAAGGGCTAGGACACGGGCGTGCCATGGCTGTGTGAGGGACACGGGCCATTGACACAGTCGTGTGTCAGGCCGTGTGAAAACCCCTATACGTTTGAATTTAGAGTTTAATTCACTCAAGTCTAGGACACAGGTGTGTCCCTAGATTACTTAGGCCGTATGTGTCACACGGGCCATCAACACGGGCGTGTTGCCCTTCCACACGGGCGTGTGCCCTATTTCAATGGTTATTTTTTTCTAAAGTTGGTTAAGGACCTGAGATGGTCCCGAATGTTTTCCAAGGGACGTTTGAGGGCTTGTGGGCCCATGTTAAAGAGGGTTTAGACATAGTTTGAAAAAAATAGTTTTAAATTTGATCAAGTCATGATAATTCAAAAACGTTGGAATGTATGTGTTTAAGTGTGGTAACGTTTCGTACCCCGTCCCGGCGTAAGACTCGGGTGTAGGGTGTTACATGGTCGAAACAATCTCAATCTCATATCTCATATAAATGCTCACTCTCGAGAGCTACACTCGGTTTGCTCATACAAGCTGAAGGTCAAGACGCAGCTACACGGTGCTGCTCACACAAGCTGATGAGTAACCGCAACACATGCCGAAAAACTCAGCCACCGGTAGAACGTATAGGACTAGCACCCAAAATACAGTAACCCCTAATGACATGTCATTTGTATCCTATCTATTTCTAAGGTTCAACCAGGATTTATACATTGTCAATAACTCAAGTTTGAATCGAGATGAATTTTATAGTTCGAATAATTTGAATAACATATTGGTGTAAATACCATTTTGGCCCTGTCAAGTTTGAAAATAAGAAAATTGGTATCTCTCTCAACAAAAATTACAAAATAATTTTTAAAATTTAAAATATTTATAAAAATTTCAAAAAGATTCTAAAATATATATAAATAAAGTTAAAAAATTAAAAAAATTAACAATAATAATTTTGGGATCTAAATAAATTTATTAGTGATTCAAGTTTATCATACTAAAATATATATATATATTTTTTTTTTTGCTTTGAAAAACTTTTCAAATATATTATATATATGGTTTCAAATTTATGTGCTTTAATATAGAATTAGTTATACTATAACAAAATTTTAATTTGACATGTTTAATTCTTTAATTTCACTCGGCTCGATTCGATAAAATTTCAAATCGAGTTAGAATCATAAAATAGGACTCATCAACTTGATTAATTCAAATTTTTTTCACTCAATTCGACTTGATTCGATCGAATACTCACCCTTACTTATGATATCAATTTATCGAGAGACTTAAATAAAATTATAGATATTATTTGAATTTATTATTATTATTTACGGGATTCATCCCTAACGAAAGGAAAGCAAAGTATCAAGGCGTCCTTTTCCTTCACTACCCTTAACAGCCAATTCATCCACCAACAAAAAGTGAGAAAACCGCATAAATTAACCGTCACCCGCCCATTTCTTTTCATTTCCAAGCAACCCCTTCCTCTTTCTCTCTCTCTCGGTTAATGTTATCTTTCTTGTTTTCTATCAAGTGAAAAATCGTTCTAAAAGATTATCAGGGCAACATTACTATTACCGATATGTAGTATACTATACGGTAAGTTTTCGTTTTCCTCTACGTTCGCTTTTGCTTTTGCTTTTGCTTTGATTTGACCTCTAATGGCTCCTTATCACATCTTTTTCTATATCTTGCTTTGAAGTTGGAAAGATGTAGATTCTGTTTTTCTTTCTTTCCTTTCTTAGTCTAATTATTTATTATTATTAATGTGCCGGCCATGTTTGTTTAGGAAATTCCATGCATCGTTGGTGTTTGAATCTTTGAATCTTTAATCTCTGAGTTCCATTTTCACACCGGTTATGGCTTGGAACAAACTCGGATCGCTTTTCTCTTTTCTCAAATTCCAGGGCATTTTGCAGGTTAGTTTCCTTTTATCAAAATCATCTGAACTTTTTTTTATTTTTACCTCTGCTCAAATATATTTTCAAGTCTTCCTAGAATTATTTTTCATGATTTGCTCTGGTTTTTCTTTCCTTAATATGAGTGTTCCTTTATTTGTTTTGATGATTCCTTTCTTGTTTTGTAGCCATTACCATGAACCACGGCCTTTCCTGTTGTGTACCTTTCTTGTTTTGAGGAACTTTATTTAAGTAAAATTATAAAAATGTAAATGTTAAAATATTTTAGTTAAAAAACTTAAATTTAATTCTTAAATTTCTTCATTTAATAAAAAATTTAAAATTGAATAAATTAATTTTTGACAGAGACTAAAAAAATATTTTTTCAATTTAATCTACCCTTAGCTTCACTTCAGCCTAATACAATAGAAATGTCGGAGAAATAATGATAAATTAAAAGAACAAAAATAAAATTGGAGAAGATAAAAATATGATCAAAACACAGCCAATATGTCCAGACGTGATATATTTTATTTTTTAAACTTTGTAATTTTGTCTCAAATGAGTAATTTGATTTTATTCTTATATGCATGTTAATATGCAACTAAAATTATTAATTCCACATTTTTATTGGTTATTATTGTAGAAAGCTAGTTTTATTACCGTATATATTTTTCATATTATTAATATGTCAAGGTTTTGTAGTGCTCAACTGCTCCATATCTAATATGGATAAAGTTGAAAATCGTCTAATCTTAGAGTTTGAATCTTCAGCGGCTGCGACAGCAGCAGGCGCCACGTCAGTCGGAGAGAGCTAGGGAGGCGGCTAAGCGAGCCGAATACCCTATTAGAACATATGGAGCGAAAGTGGCTTGGAATCATTTACATGATTGGTTTATATTAATGCTCCTGGTCATCATAGAAGTTGGTTTGTTTGTCATCCATCCATTTTATCGATTTGTTGGAAAGGATATGATGGGTGATCTCAGGTATCCAATGAAAGACAACACCATCCCAGTGTGGGCTGTTCCTGTAAGTATTGATTTCTGCTTATTAGAGCATTTGCTGTTTCGTTTTGTATAAAAATATGCTTTTACTAACGGGATTCATTGATTACATGTGTTTGATCAGATTTACTCGGTTTTGTTACCAATCTGTGTGTCCATCTTCTTCTATTATCGTAGGAAAGATGTGCATGATCTTCACCACAGCGTTTTAGGTAATGCCCATTCTGCTTTAAGGAGTAAAACAGAAGAGTCCAGTGTGTGTGTGTGCATATTTATATAACGGGTTTTGATGATGTTGAAGGGCAGGCCTGTTGTTTGCTGTACTAATTACTGCTGTTATCACGGATGCAATCAAAGATGCTGTCGGTCGGCCTCGACCAGATTTTTTCTGGCGTTGCTTTCCCGACGGAAAAGATGTGAGTCTTGGTATTTTTGTAGTCGCAAGGATAAATTTAGCTTTTATTTATTTTGTTATCTCTTTTGGGGTCATTTCAACTTTGAATTTTTAAAATTTAGTTAAATTAGTTGTTTTAGATGAAAATTAATTGAACGATTAACAGTTCAAGTATAATTCATAATAAAATTTAAAAATATATATATTTAAAAATTAACAAATTTCAAAAGTTGATAAAATCTTTTAAAAAATTTGTCCATGTTAATAAAATTAAAAAAATATTTTATTAATATATCAAATTCTAACTTATATTTAATTTACTGAATTTTTTAAAAAATTTATTAGTCTTCAATATTTATATTTAGACAAGAAAAAGCGTGATTCTCTAAAAATCGTCTGCATATAAAATTAAAACAAAAAAATCTTCTGAATGTGTATATTCAATATAAATAGGTATGTATTTGATAGATATGAACATCATTCCTCAGGTTTATGATAAATGGGGTAACGTTGTGTGTCATGGAAACAAAGCGGACATAAAGGAAGGACATAAGAGCTTCCCAAGCGGTCATGCATCCTGTAAGTACTTCTCTCAGAACCATTTTTATGCTTAGGATAGATAATCCATAAAACAATAAAAAGAAGATATATTGCATTGCAGGGTCATTTGCAGGGTTAGGTTATCTGTCACTGTACTTAGCAGGAAAAATCCATACATTTGATCGCCAAGGGCATATCGCCAAACTCTGCATCACTCTTATTCCTCTGCTCGCTGCATCTCTTGTCTCCATTTCTCGTGTTGATGACTATTGGCACCATTGGAACGATGTCTTCGCTGGTGGTTTTCTAGGTATTCTTCTCTACATCTCTTATAGATATACATATCGGAAATGTGGTTACATTGGAATTGTTCGATTTTTACAGGCCTTGTCGTCTCTGCATTTTGCTACCGTCAGTTCTTCCCAAACCCATACGATGATGATGGTAATGCTTTCATTCTCTTCCATCTTTCTTGAACTTAAATAATTTGATTTAATTTCGAGTTTCATGTATTGATATGTGTTTTACAGGATGGGGGCCTTATGCTTATTTTGATGCACTGTTGGAGGAATTGTCGGATAACAATGGAGATGGGGCTGCTCAAACTACAAATCAACTCACTGCACACCAAACCATGGGGGTTCATATTGTAAATCAAACACAAGGATCAAAAGGTGATTCAGATTATGGTCCAAGCTCAAGATTAGATGACATAGAATTAGGAAGAAGGTGAGATCTCATCTTTCCTGTCATAAAATTGGTTGGATTCCACATCTTAGAGATTGTTCAAATTAAGTGAGTTTATATACAAATGTAAACTGTAAATTTCAGAATAGTTAAAAAAGGGGTTGTAAACTTACTAAATCTCAGATCTAAGTCTTGGACTCATCATATGCCATATGGAACTATGTGAATTATACATTGTGTTATTTCAATTTCTGCCATCTCGAAATAATTTGTAAAATTTAATCTAATACGAAAGATTCTTCAAAATTTATCAATTTAGTAGTTTTTCTTCATATTTTAATTAATTAAGGGTAAATTGCACCAATTGCTCTAAACTTTGTTTAAAATTATATTTTGATTATCTAACTTTCAAAAGTTACGTAATAGTCATTAATATTATTAAATTGTTATATTTTTGTCTCTTGATTGTTAACTTCCATTAAAAAGTATAGTACACCTTAATTCAAAAGGTTAATAGTTAATTTGGTCCTTGAGCTATAGTTAAAAAATCATTTTGATATTTTAAAATTTTCTTAATAATATTATAAAAAAGTTTTAAAAAAGTCTTAAAAATACTAAATAAAATTCATATAAGAAGGCAATTGCAACAAGGATAAACCGAGAATTTTGCAGCCAATTTTTCTATAACCAATCTCAAAAAAACCATAGTCTCTGAACTTCATATAAAGAACTTCATAAAAAAATTTAAATACCCATTCACTTTAATTCTACTTGTTTTTTCATTTGCTTTGTTGTTTTACGCTCTCTTTAATTTCATTTTTCATTGTTTTTTTTTTCTTGCAAATATTTGTCAACTCCACTCTTTCCAAATCATTAAATAATATATATGTTTTATTTATAGTTGAAAGTAAAATATTAGCTTTGAATTTGAGAGAAGATATGGTGGGCTTGGAGAAGAAGAAAAACACTTTGTATTATAAATTTAAAAATCCAAAATTTCAAAACTTAAAATACTTGTCATATAATAAATATATATTTTATTTATTGTTAAATGTAGGATACTTTGTATTATAAATTAAAAGAAAAAAATCTTAAATTTTAATACTTGTTATATAAATTTTTTTCACCTTCATCATAAGTATGTCATAATCTTATAATAAATATTATTAAGTATTAATTAACAGTAATTGTAAATAATAATGTAGATTTATAATGATAATAGATAATTAAATCAACAATAATATTATTAATAATAATAACACGAAATTCGAATTAGTCCAAACTCTTTAATTGTTTTATTAGAGCTACAAAATAGGATTATAATAAACAACCTATTTTGGCTGAGGAATTACCTAGAAGTGAAGGTTTTACTTCTATGTGCATGTGGGTGAGAGAGAAGGCGCAAAATTTCAAGCATTTTTATGGTATCTAGCTAGGAAGTAAGTTCTTTTATTGGTGAGCGATTGAAGGTGCAAGATGACCTAATAGTGTGAACTCAGAATCTATTGGTTACTTATAAACAAATCCAACTTCATTGCATGCCAATTCAAGTCTAATGCTCCTGCACAAATGCACTTTAATGAGCCTGAATCAAAGATGAAAAAAGGGTGAGTGAAAAAAAAAAAAAGGTCATATTGCAAATTCCATTCATAAATAGACGTGATTATGGGTTGAGCCTCTCACTTAGGTTAAAAAGTCCGTCCGAAATATGAGAGGATTTAGGTAAAAATATAGGTCCAAAAAATAGGTCTGGACACAAAAATAAAGCCCATTTTCTAAACTGGTCGGGCCTCAGGTAAGATTTTTTGGCCTTGCCCAAATTTGCCTAAATTTTTTCATTGTCGTTTACTGTTTTTTTTATATTGTTTGCTGTCATTTTACTATTATATTGCTACTATTTTGTTGTTATTTTTAGATATTGTATAACTATTGTTTTATTATTAATTTTGCTACTATTTTAGAGGCATTTGTTTACTAAATTGCAACTATCTTAATGTTATTTAAGTATAAAGACTTTTTTAATGTATTTTCAATTTGTTGGGAAACATTTATTTTAATTTTTTTAGTGTATTTGATAAACCGTAAATTATATATATTTTTACCCCATGTTTAATGCATTTTATGGATGATTTCTCATTAGAATTGGTGAATTCGATGCTCCTAATGCTTTAATTTCATGTTTTATATTTAGGAAGCATAGGAGAGCGAAAGGAACGAGAACCGGGCCAAAAACGGAGAAAATGGGCCAAAATATGAAATCAGCACGGCCTGGACCTCCTTACATGGGTAGACCACACGGCCATGTCAATTTGGCAGGCTCGAACACGGCCTAAAGTAATTGAACACGGGCGTGTCCCTGCCTAGCCCAAGTTGAGTCCAATTCGAAAAAGGCCAATTTTGAGGGCTTTTAGGCATTCCAAAGCCTATAAATACACCCTCGAGGAGGAGGAAAATGGAGACGGAGAATAGGGGGTAAGGAATTACTCCAAGGAAGCCGATTGATCCATCTCAGGAGCCAGATTCATCATCAAGACTGAAGATCTCTCCTCAATTTCCCTTCAGGAGTTTTGGGTTTTCTTTATGTTTTGTATTCTTTATTCTTCTGAGATGTTTTCTTGTGACAGCCCAAAATTGACCCTAGTCGGGATGTGGTTTCGGGACCACAAAATCGAGGCATAAAAATAATTTAAAATTTATTTTGATGCCTATGATATGTGTTAAATTTGTGTATGGCATTTTTGATAATTCGATTTAGTGTTATAAAGGTGAATTTCACTAGAAAGGACCTAGTAGTAAACTTTGAAAGTACGATGGGGAAATGTGTGATGACTAGTTGATAATGCATGCAAAATTAAGGGATTTGCATGTCAAATTCCCCAAAGATGGCATAGTGGCCGGCCATGACAAGGAGTTATGGGCAAGGAAAAACATGTTATGACATGTTTTGATAATGCATGATGTGATGAAATGATAAAAAAATTTAGTGGTGGGAAGAGAAACAAAAAAAAAATGTGTGTGAGTGTGGTATTCTCCCCATTGTTGCCGTGAGTGAAAGAAAAGCAAAGAAAAAAATTTTGTTCATCCTTGTTCTCTCCTTTTTGGTCGAAAATACTAAGGAAGAAGATAGGATTTTTGCTCCATTTTTGGTTTAGAAGAGATCTAGAAGGAGATTTGGCTATACTTGCATCAAGATTAAGGTATGTATGAAGTTGTGTCATGAGATTCATGCATGTTTTAGTTGCTAACTTGATGTTCATGTTAGCCATGGTTCTAATCCTTGTTATGCCATGGAAATGGTATTAGGCCAAGGTTGATATTGTGTTAAAGCCATTGCATGCTAAATGTGAAGCTTGATAATGATGCATGCAATGATGGATTGACTACTCTTGAAATTTCTTTGTAGCAATCTTGAGTAAGACATTGAGTTCTTTGTTTAACCATGACCGAAGTTGAAAGGGGTATGAATGTGATGTATTCGGCCATGATGCATTCATGAGCATGATTTATGCTTGTTACTTGATTGGTAAAATTTGTGTTTTAGATGGTTATGAACACCTTGAGGTTCGCCATGCACCTATATGTGTATGTATGTTTGCACATGATGATTTGGTTATGAAGTAAATGATATATATGTTTGTTTAAAGAAGAAATTGTTGAAGAATGTTTGTGAAATTGCAAGTACATTCGCCTAGTACACATATGATGTGAAAATCTTGGAATTTATTGTTGATTTGGTGCAAGTATGACTAAGTATAATCGGCCATGAATGAGTGCCTAAGAGGTTGTGTTGTTCGCCATGAGTAAGCATGTTGAAGGCTTTGTGTGTTAAGTCGATTCATGAATTCGTACTTATGTGACTTTAATGTCTAGTGAATATATGTGGGCTAAGTGCCTTGAGTTCTTCTTTTCGATGCTCAAATGATTGAATCAAATTATTTGTTAAATTAAGCTCAAGAGCAAAGGGGGACCAAATCCGATAAAGGGAAGGAAAAGTAGTCAAATAGCCATCGGAATCGTTCGACAACATCCGAGGTAAGTTTTGAGTATCGAAACTTAGATTTTGATTCGATTGAATGAAGTAATAAGCAATCGAAATTGTGCCTTTGTATGTGGCCATTGAGCCAAAATGATATTTTGTTAAGTGAATTGTGCATAAAAGTTTTGTTGTGAAAATGAAACAAAGATGTGTATGAATGTTCGAGTGATATCGGGCTAAGCCCAAGGCAATTGTGCGAGCTATGATACGGGCTAAGCCCAAGGCAATTGTGCGAGCTATGATACCGGCTAAGCCCGAAGGCAATTTGTGCGAGCTATGATATCGGGCTAAGCCCAAGGCAATTGTGCAAGTTGTGATATCCGGGTTAAGTCCGAAGGCATTTGTGCGGGTTACCATAACCTGCTACGTCCGAAGGTGTTTTGAACGAGTAGCTATATCCGGATAAACTCGAAGGTATGTGATTTGAAATTTATAAGCTGCTGGAAAATTTTCAGTTAATGCACTTGTGAAATTCCCAACAACAAGGTATGTTTTGTGTGTGCTTTGCACACTATGAGTAAGTGCGTATGAATATTCGCCCAATGATAAACGAGCTATCGGCCTTAACTAAGCCGTTGTTTGTGATTGAAAATAAGAGTTGGGATTGTGAAGTAAGCATGTCTTTGAGAAATTTTGCATATGAATTATTGTTTAGCTACTTGAATGCTATGCTTTGGTTGTGTGTAAATTATGGCTCGAAACTTACTAAGCATAAATTGCTTACTCCGTTCCTTTGTTTCTCTGTTTTAGATTTTGCTCGTTAACAATCGGATTCGGGATCATTGAAGTGAAGTTATCCACACTATCAAAGCCCCTTTTTGGTACTCCTTTAGTTGAGTTCGGATATGGCATGTATAGGACTACCCTCGGTTGTCTTTAAGTACTTGTGTTGTATATGTGTACGGCCATGCGAAAATGGTTCGTAATAGTGGAGTATGGAATTAGACCATTTGTGGTTTGTAATTATATATGGTTTCATGATGTGATTATGGATTGGAATGGGAGTGTTGGTCACATGATCAGCCATTGGAATGGCTAAATATGATCATATGTGGACCCATGTATGGCAAGACCATAGTTGGCCCATGGAGACTACAAATTAGGTAAAGCCTACCTTAAAACAGATGATGCCAGCTGCAGTGACGTGGTTTTGAAAAATCACCAAAATTTGTAGGAATGGTATTAAATGGTGAATAAATTATGAAATCGAACCTTGATGAGTCTATTTTCATATGAAAGTAACGAAAAGATCATATGAATAGTATATCGAGAGCTATTAAAATCTCGTGAGACAGGGCCAGAACGGTTTCTGGGTCCCCTGTCGCGACTTTGAAAATTTACCATAAATTATCCAGAATGAATTAGAAGTCATGCGTTATATGTGCAGATTCTTTTTTTAGTCTAGTTTCATTAGAAACAAATGGCATCAGTATTGAAACCCTGTACAGAGAGATATTCAAGTTGTAACGTGCGAAGGTCAGTGTAGTTGACCCCTGTAACATGGGCGATTTTAACTAATAAACTGTACCAATTGGCCTGACCAAAAATTCTAGAAATAAATCCAGGGATGGATATATGAGTCTAAATTCAGGAAAAATTTACGAAATCAGTTTCTGAGTTTTGTAGCTCGAGATATGCTTTTAAGGCAACAGTGACGCAGTTTTCCAGCTTGCACGGGAATGTCAAGTTGGTCGGTGCTATAAGTGGTTTTGGCTTGTTAACCCCTCGTGTCCGACAACGCAACGGTCTCGGGTTCGGGTGTTACAATTTTATTGGTATCGAGCTACGGTTTAGTCGATTCTAGGACTACCGTGATATGTTTGGGGTCTAGCTATACATGCCATTAAGTGATAATTGATAGTGTGGTGATTTCTGACAATTTGAGTTTGTGTTTGTTTATAGCAATGGATCCCGATCCCAACCGAGCAATAGCTGATGATGTGGAGAGTGTGGCGCCTGCTCCCGCGCAAGGGATAGCGCCGGCAGACTCTCAACCTATTGCCAGCAATCCGAATGATGAGGCTAAGCAAGCCTTTTATAGTGTGATGAATGATTGGTTTAACCAATACATTCGAACTAACACGGCTGTTCCACAACCTCCATTCCCGACTAATGCAACCCCCGCACCTACAATACCTCCGGTAACTGACCAAGTAAGGTCAAGTAAGCCCCCAGTCGACAGAATTTGAAAACATGGGGCTACTGAATTTAAAGCTACGGATAGTGACGATGCCGAGCAAGCTGAATTTTGGTTGGACAACACTATCCGGGTGGTCGATGAGTTATCATGTACACCCGATGAATGCTTAAAGTGTACTATCTCCTTGCTACGCGATTCTGCCTACTATTGGTGGAGTACTCTGACTTCTGTGGTGTCTAGAGAGCAAGTAACTTGGGAGTTCTTCCAAACTGAATTCCGAAAGAAGTATATCAGTCAGAGATTTATGGACCAAAAACGAAAGGAATTCCTTGATCTTAAGCAAGGTTCCATGTCGGTTACCGACTACGAACAAAAATTTGCGAGGCTTAGCAGATGCTGCTGAGTGCATTTCTTGAAGTCGTGATGTGTAAATGCTTCAAGATGGATGAACGATGATATAAAGTCAGTATGTTGGCATTTTGGAAATCCGAGAGTTTGTGGCTCTTGTCGAGCGGCGTGCAAAGCCGAGGAGCTCAAGATGGAGAAAAGAAAAGTGAAGTGGGAGCAAGGGAGTTTCAGTAAGAGATCTTCGGGAAGCCCTTCCCACAGTCATCAAAGAAATTTAGAGATGGCTTAGGCGGTCTAGAGACATTTCGGGCTTTTCTAGACGAGACCGCGATCGACCCCCTATGGGCACGCGAGTCACTTCGATCGCCGGTGTTGGCAATGATCGTCGAGACGAACGGAGTGCCAATATTGTGGCAAATGGCATTCAGGAGTTGTAGATTCCGTGACCGCTCTCTGTTACAAGTGCGGATCGGTCGATCATTTCATTAAGGATTGCCCGAGCTTATCCGGACAAAACGTAAATCAAAGTGGGAACCTGTGCTACCACAACTCGAGGTAGGCCGTCTAGAAACACGGCAATGCTAGTGGCGGTCGAGAGGATCTAGAGATGCCACCATCGATCTGAGGCTCGTGCTCTGCTAGGACTTATGCCATACGCGCCAGACGCGAGGATCTTTGCCTCACCGATGTTATTACGGTATCCTCACTCTTTTCGATACTAATGTGATTGCTTTGATTGACCCCGGTTCTACTCATTCTTATATATGCGAAACCTTAGCATCCAAAGAAGACTTTGCCCATTGAGTCTCTCGAGTTTGTAATTCGGTGTCAAACCCTTGGGTCATTACGTGCTCGTCAACAAAGTGTGTAAGAAAAGTCCCTAATATTTTGAGGTTCTTGTTTTCCAATGGACTTGATGCTTTTGCCATTCGACGAATTCGACGTTATTCTTGGTTTGAATTGGTTGACCATGCACGATACGGTTGTAAATTGCAAAAGCAAGACTATTGATCTGAGGTGCACGAATAACGAGATAATTCGGGTTGAGTCTACGGACTTAAAGGGATTGCCACCGTAATATCGCAATGTTGGCTCGTAAATACGTAAGAAAGGGGTGTGAAGCATACCTTGCGTATGTTCTAGATGACAAGGAGTTAGAAAAGAAACCCGAATCTGTGCTGGTTTGTGAATACCCGGATGTTTTCCTCAAGAATTGCGGGTTTACCACTGTTCGGAAATAGAGTTTGGCATCGAATTGGTACTGGTACCATTCCATTTCGATAGCTCCGTATCGTATGGCACCAACGAATTAAAGGAGTTGAAAGCTCGGTTGCAAGAATTGGTGGATAGAGGTTTTGCTCGCTTGAAGTTTTTCGCCTTGGGGTGCGCCGGTGTTGTTTGTGAAAAGAAGGATGGAACCATGAGGTTGTGCATCGACTATCGTCGACTTAATAAAGCGACGATAAAGAACAAATATCCGTTATCACAGATCGATGATTTGTTCGATCAACTGAAGGAGCCTCGGTGTTTTGAAAATAGATCCGAGATCGGGCTATTATCGATTCATGAATTCGAGATTCGGACGTACCAAGATTGCCTTGAGCGAGTTATGGTCACTACGAGTTCCTAGTGATGCCGCTTGGGCTTACTAATGCCCTGCGGTATTTATGGATTTGATGAATCGGATCTTGGACCATATCTGGATCGGTTCGTAGTTGTCTTCATTGATGACATTTTGGTCTATTCGCAAAATGAGACCGAACACGCTGAACACCTGAGGATAGTGTTGCGAATTTTACGGGATAAGCAGTTATATGCTAAGTTCAGCAAGTGTGAGTTTTGGTTGAGGGAGGTTAGCTTCTTGGGTCATGTGATATCTGCATCGGGTATTCGAGTCGACCTGAATAAAATTTCAGCCATACTTAATTGGAAGCCTCCGAGAAATATTACTGAGGTTCGGAGCTTTTTGGGGCTTGTCGGTTATTACCGACGATTTGTAAAAAGGTTTCTCAACGATAGCCACGCCAATGACGAAGCTACTCCAAAAGGATGTTAAGTTCGAATGGATGGAGAAATGTCAGAAAAATTTCGATCAACTGAAAACTTATTTGACTGAAGCCCCAATTCTAGTGCAACCCAAATCTGGCAAAGAGTTTGTCATCTATAGTGACGCCTCCCTACTTGGGTTAGGTTGCGTATTGATGCAAGAAGGTCGAGTTGTGGCCTATGCGTCGAGGCAATTAAAGCCACATGAGAAAAATTATCCGACCCATGGTCTCGAATTGGCTGCCATCGTATTCGCCTTAAAGATATGGCGACATTACTTATTTGGTGAGAAATGCCATGTGTATTCGGATCATAAAAGTCTCAAATATTTGATGATTCAAAGAGACTTAAATCTGCGATAAAGACGTTGGCTCGAGCTGTTAAAGGATTATGAGCTGGTCTTTAACTATCACCCGGGAAAGGCGAATGTGGTTGTGAATGCCTTAAGTTGTAAATCATTATTCGCTTTACGAGCGATGAATGTGCACTTGTCCGTTCGATCCGACATTGTGTTAGTAGCTGAATTGAAAGCCAAACCATTATTGATACGTCAAATTCGTGAAGCTCAGAAAGTCGACGATGAGTTGGTTGCAAAACGAGCTGAGTGTGCTCCGAACAAGGAATCGAAGTTTCAAATCGATGATGACGATTGTTTGAGGTTGAGAAATCGTCTGTGTGTTCCAAAGAATTCAAAACATATTTCGATAATTCTGAAAGAAGCCCATTGTAGCCGAATGGCAATCCACCCGGGGAGTACGAAAATGTACAATGATTTGAAACGTCGGTTTTGGTGGCATGGTATGAAACGAGACATCTCCGACGTCGTTCGAGGTGTTTAATATGTCAACAAGTGAAAGCGGAACATCAAGTGCCTTGAGATTACTTCACCGATCATGATACCCGAGTGGAAATGGGATCGAGTCACAATGGACTTTGTATCCGAACTGCCATTGTCAGCGAGTAAGAAAGATGCGATTTGGGTCGTTGTAGATAGATTGACTAAGTCACTCACTTTGTCCCCGACGCACGGACTTTTCAATGGACAAACTAGCCGAATCTGACGTTTCTCAGTTGTGAGATTACACGGGTGCCTATTTCCATCGTGTCGGATAGAGATCCGAGATTTACCTCGCGATTTTGAAAAGGTTGCAAGAAGCTTTGGGTACCAAGTTGCATTTCAGACCGCCTTTCACCCCCAAACCGATGGTCAATCCGGCGGATAATTCAGATACTTGAGGATATGTTAAGATGTTGCATCCTCGAGTTCAGTGGTTCATGGGAACGGTATTTGCCTTTGATTGAATTCGCTTACAATAATAGTTTTCAATCAAGTATTAAGATGGCACCTTACGAGGCCTTGTACGGGCGTAAATGCCGTACACCATTGTGTTGGACGGAGCTCGGTGAAAGCAAAATTTTCGGGGTGGACTTGATTAAAGATGCCGAACAGAAAGTGATAGTGATCCGTGAAAATCTGAAGATAGCCTCCAATCGTCAGAAGTCGTACGCAGATCTAAAGCGTAAAGACATCGAGCATCAGGTGGGAGATAAAGTGTTTCTCAAGGTTTCGCCTTGGAAAAAGATACTCAGATTCGGCCGTAAGGGCAAGTTGAGCCCGAGGTTCATTGGGCCATAGGAGATATCCGAGCGAGTCGGTCCAGTTGCATATCGTTTGATTTTTGCCCACTGAACTCGAAAAGATTCACGATGTCTTTCATGTTTCGATGCTTCGACGCTATAGATCTGATCCATCGCACGTAATTAGTCCATTAGAGGTTGAAATTCAATCCGATATGAGTTATGAAGAAGAACCGATTCGTATCCTAGCTCGTGAAGTGAAGGAGTTGCGAAACAAAAGGGTTCTGTTAGTAAAAGTGTTATGGCTCAAACACGGGATGGAAGAAGCTACTTGGGAACCCAAGAGCTCTATGAAAGAGCGTTACCCAAACCTATTTATGGTAAGATTTTTGGGACGAAAATTTCTTAAGTGGGGAGAGTTGTGTGACCAAAATTGACCCTAGTCGGGATGTGGTTTCGGGACCACAAAATCGAGGCATAAAAATAATTTAAAATTTATTTTGATGCCTATGATATGTGTTAAATTTGTGTATGGCATTTTTGATAATTCGATTTAGTGTTATAAAGGTGAATTTCACTAGAAAGGACCTAGTAGTAAACTTTGAAAGTACGATGGGGAAATGTGTGATGACTAGTTGATAATGCATGCAAAATTAAGGGATTTGCATGTCAAATTCCCCAAAGATGGCATAGTGGCGGCCATGACAAGGAGTTATGGGCAAGGAAAACATGTTATGACATGTTTTGATAATGCATGATGTGATGAAATGATAAAAAATTTAGTGGTGGGAAGAGAAACAAAAAAAATGTGTGTGAGTGTGGTATTCTCCCCATTGTTGCCGTGAGTGAAAGAAAAGCAAAGAAAAAATTTTGTTCATCCTTGTTCTCTCCTTTTGGTCGAAAATACTAAGGAAGAAGATAGGATTTTTGCTCCATTTTGGTTTAGAAGAGATCTAGAAGGAGATTTGGCTATACTTGCATCAAGATTAAGGTATGTATGAAGTTGTGTCATGAGATTCATGCATGTTTTAGTTGCTAACTTGATGTTCATGTTAGCCATGGTTCTAATCCTTGTTATGCCATGGAAATGGTATTAGGCCAAGGTTGATATTGTGTTAAAGCCATTGCATGCTAAATGTGAAGCTTGATAATGATGCATGCAATGATGGATTGACTACTCTTGAAATTTCTTTGTAGCAATCTTGAGTAAGACATTGAGTTCTTTGTTTAACCATGACCGAAGTTGAAAGGGGTATGAATGTGATGTATTCGCCATGATGCATTCATGAGCATGATTTATGCTTGTTACTTGATTGGTAAAATTTGTGTTTTAGATGGTTATGAACACCTTGAGGTTCGCCATGCACCTATATGTGTATGTATGTTTGCACATGATGATTTGGTTATGAAGTAAATGATATATATGTTTGTTTAAAGAAGAAATTGTTGAAGAATGTTTGTGAAATTGCAAGTACATTCGGCCTAGTACACATATGATGTGAAAATCTTGGAATTTATTGTTGATTTGGTGCAAGTATGACTAAGTATAATCGGCCATGAATGAGTGCCTAAGAGGTTGTGTTGTTCGGCCATGAGTAAGCATGTTGAAGGCTTTGTGTGTTAAGTCGATTCATGAATTCCGTACTTATGTGACTTTAATGTCTAGTGAATATATGTGGGCTAAGTGCCTTGAGTTCTTCTTTTCGATGCTCAAATGATTGAATCAAATTATTTGTTAAATTAAGCTCAAGAGCAAAGGGGGACCAAATCCGATAAAGGGAAGGAAAAGTAGTCAAATAGCCATCGGAATCGTTCGACAACATCCGAGGTAAGTTTTCGAGTATCGAAACTTAGATTTTGATTCGATTGAATGAAGTAATAAGCAATCGAAATTGTGCCTTTGTATGTGGCCATTGAGCCAAAATGATATTTTTGTTAAGTGAATTGTGCATAAAAGTTTTGTTGTGAAAATGAAACAAAGATGTGTATGAATGTTCGAGTGATATCCGGGCTAAGCCCGAAGGCAATTGTGCGAGCTATGATACCCGGGCTAAGCCCGAAGGCAATTGTGCGAGCTATGATACCCGGGCTAAGCCCGAAGGCAATTGTGCGAGCTATGATATCCGGGCTAAGCCCGAAGGCAATTGTGCAAGTTGTGATATCCGGGTTAAGTCCCGAAGGCATTTGTGCGGGTTACCATAACCGGGCTACGTCCCGAAGGTGTTTTGAACGAGTAGCTATATCCGGATAAACTCCGAAGGTATGTGATTTGAAATTTATAAGCTGCTGGAAAATTTTCAGTTAATGCACTTGTGAAATTCCCAACAACAAGGTATGTTTTGTGTGTGCTTTGCACACTATGAGTAAGTGCGTATGAATATTCGCTCCAATGATAAACGAGCTATCGGCCTTAACTAAGCCGTTGTTTGTGATTGAAAATAAGAGTTGGGATTGTGAAGTAAGCATGTCTTTGAGAAATTTTGCATATGAATTATTGTTTAGCTACTTGAATGCTATGCTTTGGTTGTGTGTAAATTATGGCTCGAAACTTACTAAGCATAAATTGCTTACTCCGTTCCTTTGTTTCTCTGTTTTAGATTTTGCTCGTTAACAATCGGATTCGGGATCATTGAAGTGAAGTTATCCACACTATCAAAGCCCCTTTTTGGTACTCCTTTAGTTGAGTTCGGATATGGCATGTATAGGACTACCCTCGGTTGTCTTTAAGTACTTGTGTTGTATATGTGTATGCGGCCATGCGAAAATGGTTCGTAATAGTGGAGTATGGAATTAGACCATTTGTGGTTTGTAATTATATATGGTTTCATGATGTGATTATGGATTGGAATGGGAGTGTTGGTCACATGATCAGCCATTGGAATGGCTAAATATGATCATATGTGGACCCATGTATGGCAAGACCATAGTTGGCCCATGGAGACTACAAATTAGGTAAAGCCTACCTTAAAAACAGATGATGCCAGCTGCAGTGACGTGGTTTTGAAAAATCACCAAAATTTGTAGGAATGGTATTAAATGGTGAATAAATTATGAAATCGAACCTTGATGAGTCTATTTTCATATGAAAGTAACGAAAAGATCATATGAATAGTATATCGAGAGCTATTAAAAATCTCGTGAGACAGGGCCAGAACGGTTTCTGGGTCCCCTGTCGCGACTTTGAAAATTTACCATAAATTATCCAGAATGAATTAGAAGTCATGCGTTATATGTGCAGATTCTTTTTTTAGTCTAGTTTCATTAGAAACAAATGGCATCAGTATTGAAACCCTGTACAGAGAGATATTCAAGTTGTAACGTGCGAAGGTCAGTGTAGTTGACCCCTGTAACATGGGCGATTTTAACTAATAAACTGTACCAATTGGCCTGACCAAAAATTCTAGAAATAAATCCAGGGATGGATATATGAGTCTAAATTCAGGAAAAATTTACGAAATCAGTTTCTGAGTTTTGTAGCTCGAGATATGCTTTTTAAGGCAACAGTGACGCAGTTTTCCAGCTTGCCTGGGAATGTCAAGTTGGTCGGTGCTATAAGTGGTTTTGGCTTGTTAACCCCTCGTGTCCGACACCGGCAACGGTCTCGGGTTCGGGGTGTTACATTTCTTATTTAGTTATGAACTAAAACCCCTAAATACCTAAGGGGAATGAAACCTAAGATGAATCTTGTTATTATTTTTTGAATCGTATGATAACTATTTAACTTGTTTTTAATTATGTGTTCTTAATTCTTGTTTTAATATCCCAGGATACTGATTCAAGACAAGCTCTTATTCAAAGGAGGAATAGACCCTGTCTAAGAGTACATTTGTCATAATTAAGCGGAGTTGATTAACCTCGTGTCCGACACCGCAGCGGTCTCGGGTTCGGGTGTTACATTTCTTATTTAGTTATGAACTAAAACCCTAAATACCTAAGGGAATGCGCCTAGACATAGGGTGAAAAGATTTTGTCGGATTAGGGTGAAACGGATTAGGGTGAAACCTAATAAGGGGATCCATAGATCGAGTTAATGCAACTCTAGAGTGTTAATTAGAGAAAAGTCTCGGTTATTCAATCTAGGGATTAGACGTTATTAGTCTTGAATAGGGATAATAACATAACTTAGGGATCTCTACGGAACAAGTTGAATGAAAAGATCGTCCGATTCGGAGCCAGAATAACAAGTAAAGTCTAGGTGGATTTTTCCTTAGGTATTCCCTTAAGTCAATCGATTTTTCCCAAAAGTAATTCCTCAATTCTTTTCTCTGTGCGTTCTTAGTTTAGATAATTAGTTAATTAAAACAAAACCTCTTTATTCTTAGGCTAGATAATAAAAAGACAGTCATTACTAGTACTTTTAGTTCCTTTGGGTTTGACAATCTGGTCTTGCTAAAACTATACTACTGTTCGATAGGTACACTTGCCTACATCACGATAATAGTTAGTTTAAGAACGAGTAATTATAAATATTTAAAACTATCACGAAATCTCACGATCAAGTTTTTTGCGCTGTTGTCGGGGAACTAAGATATTAGGAATGCTCAATTTTTATTACTTTAGCCATTTATTTTTCTTGCAATTTAATTTTTATTATTATTATTATTTATTAACCTACTCTTTCTTTCTCTTGGCAGGTTTTTATAGTTTATGACTAGAAGAAACCCATTGGGACCATTAATTTTTGACGAAGAAATCGATCGTACAGTTCGTAAAAACCAAAGAGAAATAAGGTGAAGCTTAAGATACATGGAGAACGAGCCAGAAGACGATACTCAACCCCCAACGGAAGAGATGGCTGAAAACCAAGGCAATCAGCTACCTCCTGCAATTGCGGTTAATCAAAATCCTGTTCCACGCACTATGTATGATTATGCTAAACCTTCTTTAATAGGAATTGAATCAAGCATAGTTAGACCTGCTGTAGCTGCAAATACCTTTGAATTAAAACTAACACTATTCAAATGATGCAACAATTTGTTCAGTTTGATGGTTTGCAGGATGAAGATCCCAATACTCATTTAGCCAACTTCTTAAAACAATGCGATACATTTAAAATTAATGGCATTTCTGATGATGCCATACGTCTTCGGTTGTTTCCCTTTTCATTGAGGAACAAAGCTAAACAGTGGTTGAACTTGTTACCACGAAGGTCAATTACTACTTGGGAACAAATGATCGAAAAAATTTTACTAAAATATTTTTTGCCGGCTAAAACGGCTAAATTACGTAATGATATCTCTTCTTTTGTGCAGATGGATTTAGAAACACTCTACGATACATGGGAGAGATACAAGGACCTTTTGAGAAGATGCCCCCACCATGGGTTACCACTTTGGCTCCAAGTACAAACATTTCACAATGGTCTGAATCCTTCGACTCGGCAAATGGTTGACGCAGTGGCGGGCGGAACCATCAACAATAAAACACTGGAAGATGCTTATGAGTTTATAGAGGAGATGTCACTGAATAACTATCATTGGCAAGTCATGAGGATAAAGCCAACAAAAACACCGTACGTTTATAACATCGATTCGATTACCATGCTCTCTAATCAGGTAGAAGTCTTAAATAAAAAGATTGATGGTTTTCTTAGTTCTTCATAGGTTCACCCAGTAATGTAGTGTGAAGCAAGTAGTGGTGGAATAAGCCATTCGGAATATCAACCTTATGGCCGTAACATGGATAACAAGCAATTAAACTACATGGGTAATAATCCTCGACCTCAAAACAATCTATATAGTAACACTTATAATGCAGGTTGGAGGAACTATCCCAATTTTTCGTGGGGAGGCCAAGGAAATCAAAGACCACAACATCTCCGGGTTTTCAGCAACCACCCTACCAACAGGAAAAGAAGCCAAACCTTTAAGAGATGCTCTCAAAGTTTATATCAGTGTCAGAAACCCGTTTTTAGAACACCGAGATAGCACTTAAAAATCAACAAGCGTCGATCCAAGGGCTCAAAACTTAGATAGGCCAGCTTTCTAAACTAATCTCCGAACAACCACAAAGTAGTTTGCCAAGTAATACTGAACCAAACCCAAAGGAACAGCTCAACACGATTAATGTTCAAGATAAAGAAGGATTTGTGGAGCCTGAACCAAAACCGAGGCAAGAAACTGTGGTAAGCAAAGGTCAAGGTGAAGTAGATCAAAATACAAACAAACCAGTGACTGTCGAATATAAACCTCGGGTGCCATACCCCAATACGACAAGGAAAGACCGCTCAGATGAACAATTTGGTAAATTCCTTAAACTCTTAAAAAAAATTACATATTAACTTACTGTTTATTGAAGCTTTATCGCAGATGCCAAATGCAATGAAATTCTTAAAAGAGCTTTTAGAAAATAAGCGGAGGTTGGACAAGGCATTGCATGTGGAGCTAAACGCAGTGTGCTTAGCTATTCTGAAAAATAAGCTACCGAAAAACTAAAAGATCCAGGGAGTTTTACGATTCCTTACTTAATTGGTAGTTTAGATGTTAATAATGCATTAGCTAATTTAGGGGCTAGTATCAACGTCATGCCTTTTAAACTATTCAAGAAACTAGGTCTCGGGAAACCCAAATAGATTAGGATGAGCATTCAATTAGTAAATAAAACTATAAGATTTCCTAGGGGTATTATTGAAGATGTGCTAGTCAAAATCGATAAATTTATATTTCTCATTGACTTCTTTGTTTTAGACATAGAGGAGGATAGCAATACTCCTTTAATCCTAGGAAGGTCCTTTTTAGCAACTGCTAAAACAATTATTGATGTTGGCACAGGTGAACTCACGCTTCGCGTAGGAGACGAAACACTCACCCTGTAATATCCTGATTTTGGGCCTAGTCTGAATAGTGGTTTCGTGACCACAAAATCCGAGATAGAAATAATTATTTTATGATTATTTTAAGGTTTATGATATGATTTCATGATTGTGTGAAAATTTCGTGAAGAAATTTTATGCATAAAGTGCTTAAATTGAAATTAGGGACTAAATCGAATAATTTGTAAAACTTGCATTCTAGAAGTTTCTAGTATGAAATTGTTTTGAAATATTAATTAGGAGGTCTTAAATAGAAATTTTACCAATTTCTAAGTCTATGGAAAAAAATTGGACATGGATGGAATTTTTGGAAAGTTTAGTAGTAAGGGCATTTTGGTCATTTAGGGGCAAAATGAATTAAAATACAAAATTAAAAGCCAATTTGCTCATCTTCAACCCCATGGCCGAATATAGCAAGGAGAAACCATGGCTAGGGTTTTTCAAGCTTCCAAGCTCGATTGTAAGTCCGTTCTAGCCTCGTTTTTAATGATTTTTATGTTTTTAGAGTCTCGGTAGCTCGATTTAGCTTATGCTAGCAATAATTTAACCTAGGGTTTATATTTGGAAAAATACCCATAGGTGAAATTTGTGTATTTTGGTGTTTTATGATAGAATATGAGGTTTTAAATTATGTTAGACAACTTGTGCTACTCGGTTTTAAGCGAAAACTAGCAAAAGGGCTTAATCGGTAAAAATACCTAATAGTCATAAGTACATGTTAGAGTGAGAATTTGATGTTGCCATAGAAGGGGAAAATGATCAGAATGTCATAAAACATAAGAAAATAGGCTGAAGTTTAATTTACGAGCTTTGGGGGAAAAGTGTAAATATGCAAAAGTTTAGGGGCAAAATTGTAATTTTTCAAAGATATGATTTTGGGTCAATTTGAATAATTTGAGTCCTAATTAGACTATATTTTAAATGATAGAGCAAGGAAAACTGAAATTCGGGCTAAAATGGGGGAAAATACCAAGTTGTGGATGAAATGGTAAAAGTAGCCATTTTCGCATACGAGGTAAGTTCATGTGTAAATGTAGTAACATAATTGTTGTTTTAAGGAATTTAATGTTGTTTATATGATATGATGCTTATTATTATCATGAAACGTTATGTTTGTGGTTATTGTTGAATAATATGTAATTATGTGAATTACTTGATGAGTATGAACTATCACCGAGTATCGGTTCCGATATTCCGTGGAAGACGACAAAGATGTGAGATCCAGGAAAAAAGCCCGTTTGAACCTTAGGAATAGATTAGGATACAAGTGACATGTCACTAGGATGGTTGAGCATCCGAACTCGTTGAGTTGAGTCCGAGTTCACTTATGGTTGCGAATGTCCGAACTCGTTGAGTTGAGTCCGAGTTCGTGAAATGTAACTAGGCATCCGAACTCGTTAAGTTGAGTCCGAGTTCACTTATGGATGCGAACGCCTGAGCTCGTTGAGTTGAGTCCGAGTTCGCTTATGGGCGGGTTACATGGTAGCTTAGCTACATATGTGGCACTTATGTGCAAACTTTCCATGTATCCGAATTATATTCCGATGTGTTCAACGGGTAAAGTTCTACTGAAATGGAGGAATACTCAAGATGAAAGGGAAGTATTGGTAAGTTTTGTGAAATGGGTACTTTGAACAGGTATGTACTTAACCCTCGGGTTGAAAAATCGATATAACAACAATATGGTAAGATGATAAATGAAAATGTGATATGAATGTCTTGGTGATGATTATGCAAATGATGTTTTATGTTTGCTTATATGGTTATGTTACTTGCTATTTGAATGTGAACTTATTAAGCATTTATGCTTACTCCCTCCTTTTCATTCCTTGTAGTTTTGATAAGCTAGCTCAGAAATCGGGAACGGTCGGAGGCTCGCTCACACTATCCGTATACCATCTTGGCATAATGGCTTGTATATTTTGAGTATGGCATGTATAGCATTATAATCATTTTGTATATATGGTCTTATGATATGGTTATTGAGTGGTATTGAAATGCTTGGTAATGATTAGCCATTGGAATGGCTAATCATGATCATATTTGGTGTTATGTATGTCAAATTACTAGCTAATCCATGGAAACCATGAAATAGGTAAAATTTACCATAAAATAGATTCAGACAGCAGTAGTGATGTGAATTTGAAATATCACTAAAAATAGTATAAATAGAATTAAATAATGAATAAGTTATGGAATCGAAGCTTGATGAGTCTATTTTCATATGGAAGAAGCGAAATAGGTATATGAGCTATATTTTATGAGATGTTTATATTTTTGTAAAACAGGGCCAGAGCGGTTTCTGGATCCCCTATTCTGACTTTGGAAATTCACCATAAATTTTAAAAAGATAATTAGAAGTCATACTTTATATTTAAAGATCCCTTATTGAGTCTAGTTTTATTAGAGACAAACGGCATAGTCATTGAAGCTCTGTACAGGGAGATATCTGATTTGTAATACACAGAGGTCAGAGTAGTAGAACCCTGAAACAGGGGATACTTTAACTAATAAACTGTACTAATTGGCCTGACCAAAAATTCTAAAAAAAAATTAGTGGATAGATATATGAGTCTAGTTTTAGGAAAAATTTACAGAATTAGATTTTGAGTTTCGAAACTCGAGATATGATTTTTAAAGCGACTATGATGCAGTTATCCAGTTTGTCTAGAAATTTTAAAATGAATTGTATGAGCTGTTTAAGTAATGAATTAAGTCTATTAACACCTCGTGTTCAACTCCGGCGACGGTCTTGGGTATGGGGAATTACACGTCCTTTAAGTTTGCAATTCTGACAACACATCGGAAATTGAAAGTGATCGTCTAAACCATTTTGTTAAAACTAACAATATGGTGCAACCTACTTTGCAAAAAATAAGTTTGAAGGAAGCACACGATTCATTCTCAAGCGCCAGTAGAGGACTTGTTCATGAAGATCGAAGATTACAAATTGAGGAACTCAATGAAAGGTGAGCGCACAAACCAAGAACACCCGACAAATTGAAACTACGCCAAAACGAGCCCGATACCTCTCCAAATCAACTTAAGGTTGGTGATAAGGTCTTATTAGATGCCGCAGATCCCCACATTGTCACTACCACACCGAATGAGGAAATCCCTCTTACGGTACTCAGTATTTTTCCATTCAGTACGGTGGAGGTGAATCATCCCAAGTTCAGAACTTTTAAGGTAAACAACACCCGATTAAAACCCTATTTTGATGAGATTGATAGCAGGAATGAGGAGTATAAACTCCTCAAACCACCATGACCATTCACTGGAGAAGTAAGTCGAGCTTAGACTATAAATAAGCGCTTCTTGGGAGGCAACCCAAGCACTAACAATATTAGTTTCTTTAAATTTTGGTATTTAACTCCTAACTTACTAATAGAAATCTTGAATACAGGTGTTTCTACAGAGACATGGCCAAGCACACGGGCGTGCTTAAGGCCGTGTGAAAATAGGGAAAAAGATTTCCCCAACACAGGCTACGATTAAACACCATGGCCATGCTATATGACCGTGGTCGAGCCTACCAAAACAATATGGGCGTGCCACACACTCGTGTGGAAGAACCGTGGGCGAACCTGTTGAAACAACACAGGCGTGCGACACGCCCGTGGTCGAACCTATTAAATTAACACGGGCGTGGGGCTTGCACACATGGGCGTGGGAGAAGCGAACGAAGCTAGACACAGCCGTGTGAACCCACACGCCCGAGGAACACGGGCGTGTACTAACTGTCAAACGCGCCCAAATTTGAAATTCGCGAATCACACGGGCTGAAATTGGGGGACACGGGTGTGTGCCCTGGCCGTGTGGTCCAAAATTTATAAATACCCTGCACTATTCACTTTCTTTCCCATTCAAAAACCCTAACCCTAGCCGCTGCAACTCCACACGGCCTCCCTGTCACGCCCGTGCACCACCTACAACTCCATTCTCAACGCCCAATCTCTTCCCTTAGCGTTTGTTAACTCCTTTTTCTTTTATTTCATTGATTTATAATGTTATTTACTATATTAATCTATACTTTTCATGTTATTTCCATATTGATAATCACATAAATTTCATTTATCAAAAAAGTTATCATCTTTCTCATGTTTAAAATCTTACTCATTACATGATTCTTACAGTTCATTCAATTAGTTAGAAGTGAATATTCATGGCTAGGATAGTTGAAATAATCACGCATATTTTGTTGACATCTCTTTTCATTCATATAGTATTTTTCATTCCATTCCTTGCCATTTTTACTTATATTACCATGCTCATGCCACAAAGAAATGGGTCATTGAACTTATTGTTTTAATTGAATTTAGTAATCATGGTTGAATATATTTATGCATTTTCCTTTTCGAATTTAGTCGCATTCCTTTTATATATTATAAATTGTCCACTCATCAAAAGACGAATTGATGTTTCCACTTGCAGGTACACAATGTCTTCAAGATGAAAGAAAACCGCCGTACCCGCTTCAAAGAAGAGGAAGGGAGCGTCCTCTTTCGCAAGTCCAACCACGAAAATTCGTCACCCTCTTCTACAGTTCCCTCAAGGGCCCTAGGAAGAACTTTTCCAAATACTTCGGGCCCGACCTTTAATTGCGGGACGTTGCATTGACTGCGCTGCTATAGAACAGGTTCAATTGGCTGATTCGATTCGAGCCCTCCTAACCACTGACCCTTGGGAGCTATTCTTTGGGATTATCGAGCCAACATACCTTGAGCTCACAATGGAACTATGCTGAACGTTCCATCTTCAGACCGTAATGATGAACTACGATGATCCCGGCACGGTTCAATTTCGTCTAGGTGGACTAATCCGCTAGCTAAGCGTCCTAGAGTTTGGTGCTGCACTAGGCTTATATAAGGAGGAGTTCAAGGAGGAGAATGAACTACATACTCTCAGTCGCCACATACATTTCTCTCCCTTGAATTGCTGGCACACTTTGGCCCCTAGAATGGCCTCTTACAATCCTAGCCGCTCCAAGACATCAGTTCTCCCACCATCCCTGAGGTACTTACACGCTATTTTAGCTCACACGATTACAGGGAGGCGAGAGAGCACTAGCGTCGTCAACACCCACGACGTCTACTTCTTATGGTGCATGTTGCAAGGGCACGTCATCGACCTTACCTATTTCATTGCCCTCGTGATTCAGCACCAGACAGAGCGGCATAGGAAGGGGGTCACCTCCATTGGCCCCTACGTGACTCGGCTGGCACGACACTTCGGGCTCCTCAACACCGCAGCTCAAGAATTATCCCTCACCCTCATTGGCTAGATGTCTCCACAAGGCATCTCGAGCATGCTTAGTATGAGGATGATCGAGAGGCGCCGAGGAACCTACCCTCTCTAGTATCGACTTGCCCAATCTATTGAGGAGGAGGCCTACGAGGACATTCCTGATGATGTCCCCCTACAGCACGAGGACCCACAGACTCAGCCACCACCACCCTCTCGTCCAGTTCATGCGGCGGCTTCGTATGCTGACATCTCTGAGTGCCGCACCCGATTCGAGCAACGGTATTTTCAACGATTTGACAACATTGATGCTACTTTATAGTAGATTTTTCGGCACCTTCACATCTCATTGCCAGTCCCACCTCGCGAACCATCCAGCGATGAACATGTTTAAAAAATATTATTTTATTATTTTATGTTTTTAATTTTTATTGAAACTACTTTTTATTTTTATTAGATTTTAGAAATTTTATTTTTAATTATTAATTTTGGTTATTTCTTTTTGAGTAATTATTCTCCCTAATATCCCCTAAAAAGTTCTTGATTTTATCACAGTTATATAGAGCTCTTAAGCTCATCATCACATAGGAACTAAAACTCCACCGGGAAAGGTTTTCCACGACTGCCATGTCCTGATCGACCACGACCATAGCTATCACTAGATATAATATTCTTTTGGCGTAGGACTTATGGACTAATGAACCTCTACGACCGCCGAAGTATCTTCCCCCACTCTCGAACCGATTACTCTTCAAAACTCTAGTTCAAGGAATTCATCATACAGGAAGTTTCACTTCTCTCCTTATCTTATTTTTTATATACACTTTAATATCTATCGTTGTACATTGAGGAAATGTAAATCTTAAGTGTGGGGGAATATTTATTTCATTATCAGAAAAATCCCTGAATAATTGTCTTATTCTCTTGAAAAGCTTTCATATCATATTTAGGATAAATTTTAATTAATTTATGATTTTGATTGATATATCTTGAATTAAAACATAGGGATTTATGCATTGATTGTTTAAACTCTAAGACATTAGAGAATCAAGCATGATAAGTTGATTTTTAAGAATTTAAAATTATAGGTTGTTTCCCCAAGTCGAGGTATTACTTTGAATTGGAAGTCATGAGTCTAAACATCAAAAAGCCATAATTTTTGTGAGATTTTTGAGCCTTTTGAGCATCTATTAATTCTTTCATGCTCACTTTTTATTATTGCTTTGAGTGCGTCAGTATTGAACTGTTATTCTAGAACTTGCTTGATTATGCATGTCAAGACCACTCCATTTGATTTGATATGTCAAAATGATTAAGGCACTTAGGATTAACCCACTCATGCCATGAAAACCCTACCTCCATGATTAACCCCTAGTAAACCCCCTTGAGCCTAACAAGCTATTCCTTGTATTAACCTCAATATTAACCTTTAACCCATTATTGTTGAAATCCCCTAAATTAATCCCTATTTTTGTCGAGATTTGAGTTGAATGGATTGCTTAGCTATGTTTTGTTCTTAATAGTTAGTCTATATTATTTTAACTTGTTCTTAAAAAAAACTATGTATATATATCTGTAATTTCATATTCTGAGAAAAAGTTCGTTGTACGCAAGTGAAGATTAACTCTTTTTCTAGTTAGGTAATTTTTTAATTCAATCTCGATTCTAACCCTTTTTTTTAGCTTGTGACCATACCCCCTAACCAAGCCTTACTACAACCCTCTAAAGACCTTTTGATTGATGTATCATCTTAAATTACAGTAGTGGAGATTTGATTTTTATGCAAGCCTATGGTAATGACTTTTCATTATTCACTATTGAGTGCTTCATTTATTGTCCTTAAACTCCTCGAGTGATTTGAGTGAATCTTTAGTGAAGATGTGAAACTCTGTGATATTCTGAATCAAAGGTAATTACTTAGATGTGGAGAGACACCTATTTTTGCATGATTAAATACTCAACTTGGAATGTTTGAAACTTTTATGTTCTTTTAGTTGAATTCTCAATGTATGATTACCTATGGATTATTCTGAGATATTATCGATAGAAATTATAAGTTGAGAAGAATTTATTTTGATTATGAGTTGAGAATTTTGCTTGAGGACAAGCAAATGCTTAAGTGTGGGGGTATTTGATAAACCGTAAATTATACATATTTTTACCCCATGTTTAATGCATTTTATGGATGATTTCTCATTAGAATTGGTGAATTTGATGCTCCTAATACTTTAATTTTATGTTTTATACTTAGGAAAGCATAAGAGAGCGAAAGGAATGAGAAACGGGCCAAAAATGGAGAAAATGGGCCAAAATACGAAATTAACACGGCCTGGACCTCCTCACACGGGTAGACCACACGGCTGTGTCAATTTGGCAGGCTCGAACATGGCCTGAAGTAATCGAACACAGGCGTGTCCCTACCGAGCCCAAGTTGAGTCTAATTCGAAAAAGGCCAATTTTGAGGGCTTTTAGGCATTCCAAAGCCTATAAATACACCCTAGAGGAGGAGGAAAAGGGAGATGGAGAATAGGGGGTAAGGAATTACTCCAAGGAAGCTGATTGATCCATCTTAGAAGCCGGATTCATCATCAAGACTGAAGATCTCTCCCCAATTTCCCTTCAGGAGTTTTGGGTTTTCTTTATGTTTTGTATTCTTTATTCTTCTAAGATGTTTTCTTATTTAGTTATGAACTAAAACCCCTAAATACCTAAGGGGAATGAAACCTAAGATGAATCTTGTTATTATTTTCTGAATCGTATGATAAATATTTAACTTGTTCTTAATTATGTGTTCTTAATTCTTGTTTTAATATCCCAGGATACTAATTCAAGACAAGCTCTTATTCAGAGGAGGAATAGACCCTATCTAAGAGTACATTTGTCATAATTAAGTGGAGTTGATTGCATGCCTAGACATAGGGTGACAAGATTTTACTGGATTAGGGTGAAACCTAATAAGGGGATCTATAGATCGAGTTAATGCAACCCTAGAGTGTTAATTAGAGAAAATTCTCAGTTATTCAATCTAGGGATTAGACGTTATTAGTCTTGAATAGGGATAATAACATAACTTAGGGATCTCTACAGAACAAGTTGAATGAATAGATCGTCCGATTCGGAGCCAGAATAACAAGTAAAGTCTAGGTGGATTTTTCCTTAGGTATTCTCTTAAGTCAATCGATTTTTCCCAAAAGAAATTCCCCAATTCTTTTCTCTGTGCGTTCTTAGTTTAGATAATTAGTTAATTAAAACAAAACCACTTTATTCTTAGGCTAGATAATAAAAAGACAGTCATTACTAGTACTTTTAGTTCTTTGGGGTTCGGCAATCTGGTCTTGCTAAAACTATACTACTAGTCGATAGGTACACTTGCCTACATCGCAATAATAGTTAGTTTAAGAACGAGTAATTATAAATATTTAAAACCTATCACGAAATCTGGCGATCAGTATTTGATGTATTATATAATTTTTTAAGTTATTTTTATATAAAAATTAATACGGGTCAGGTTCAATTTTAGCCTTTTTTTTATCTAGGTCGAGCATGAGAAAAATTTTAGGCCCATTTTTTAGGTCAGGCAGGACTAGAACCTAGAAAATGGGCCTAAAATTTTACATTGTCTCTGCCCGGCCCATAATCAGGTCTTATTCATAATGCTATCTTCATAATTTTTTATTTGATATATATTAGAAAAAAAAAAGGTAAATTGTACCCAGTGTGGTTCAATTATTAGTAAGTTTATATTTTGATCATCCAATTTCAAAAACTGACAAATTGTTCACTAAACTATTCAGAACTTATCATTTAAGTCAATGCGCCATTAAGTTGTTAATAGATGTTTGATGGATGTTAATTCACTATTCATCATAAGGTAAACTACACTCAAGCTTACTCATCTATTAGTAAGTTTACACTTTGGTCACTTAATTTCAAAAAAGTTACAAGTTGGTCCTAAACTATTTAAAAGTTTTAGTGCTTTAGGGACCTCTTTCTCAATTGTATTCCAATAACCTTGTCGTCATCCTATCTCCTCCTTCGACAAAGAAACACACCAAACCAAAATTTTCCTCCTCTTCTTTCAACTTTATGGTTTAATTTTTCTTGAAATGGTCTGAAAGTCTGCTAATTTAAACTTGAAACGTTAATGGAAAATATAACAGCCCGATTTAGACCCTATCGGAACGGTGATTTCGGGACCACGAATCCGAGTCAGAAAAATATTTAAAATTATTTTTTGTGTTTATTATGTGTGAATTAATATCCATGAAATTTTCGTGTTTTAATTTTGTCGTTTGAGTGTCGATTAAATAAAAAGGGCTTAATTGCGTAAAATGAAAATTTGATGGTTAAATGTAAAAGGGCTGAATTGATGTTGTCTTTATTGCATGAGGTATTTAAGTTGCAATTAGACCATAATTATTTATGATGGACAGTTGTGACCTTATATTATAATGGTTTTATATTTTAGTTTAAAGGTTAAATATGTAAAATATGTAATAATATGTATATAATAAAACATAAAATTAAAATAACATGCATATTATCTTGTTTTTCCCGAAACTTGAGAAAGAAAGAAAGAAAATAAAGCTTAGGGTATTCGGCCATTGTTGAGCTTGATTAAGGTATGTATCTAGCTCGATTTTTTTTTAATTTTTACGTTTTTGAGATCGTTGCAGTGTAATGTACAAAGCCCATGCTCGAATTTTTTATTTTGATGAATATTTTGAGTTACGCCATTGATGAATAATTGAGCTTTGTGATGATAGTTGATGAATTATGAAAGATATGTTTGGATTAATATGTTTTGTATTGGAATTTTTGATGATTTTGAGTAATTAGGGCTAAATTGAAAAAATAATAAATTGAGGGATTAAAATGTGAAATAAATTAAATGTATGGACTTGTATGAATATAAGGAACATTCGGCCTAAGCATAGTGTATTCAAATTTTGGATGTTTTGTGTTTTGCGCAATTTGGACTAAATTGTAAAAAGTGTTAAATGTCAGGGGCAAAATGATAATTTTCTCATTCATGTGTTTTTGGACTAAATTGAATGAAATTATGTTTGAATGAGTTTAATTTGAATATGTTTAGATTAAGAACCAAAGAAATCGGATTTGGATTGGGGAAAAACCAAAGTTGTTGAATAGTCATCTCGTTCCGATAATCGTTGTCCGAGGTAAGTTTATAAGCAAATAGATGTTGTTAATTTTAAATAAATACTAGTTTTATATGCTGAAATGAATTATGTGAAAGTATATATATATGGTAGCCAAATGTGAATATACTTGGGAGCTACACTTACGAATTCGATTCGATCGAGTTACGACGTCCAAAAGCCCCGTACGAACCTTAGGAATAGCTAGGATACATATGTCCTGACATAGGATTTCTGATATATTTCTCGTGTAAGACGATGTTTGGGACGTTGGCATCGATATATGATTACGTATAAGACCCTGTCTGGGACAGTGGCATTGTTATGTGATTACATGTAAGACCACGTCTAGGACATTGGCATTGTATGATATGTGTCATTATCCGAGTATCCTATTCAATTCCGAATGGTTTAACAGGCAATGATAAGTTGTGATCGAATGTGTAAATCGAGCTAAAGTGATCAGGTATGAGATAGTTGATTACTTATTTGAAAATAAGGTAAGTTGGTTATTTGATATGTGATGCAAATTATACATTTTGCTAATGTAAATATATGTGTATTTGTGAAGTATATTTGACCACATGATATGTATAAGTATGAGATATTAAATTTTGATTCAAGAGTATCGCTTATGAATGTGTATATATATATATTTGGTTATATAATGGTACTATGGTTTTGAAATTGAATGTTATTTTGATAATAGATACATGTATATTCGGTCAAGGTAAAATTTATATATGAAAGTATATATTATAAATGAAATTGTGAGTTTGAAATTAAATGTGATTATGATAGCATAAATTGGTTTGGTTAAATTGAGTTGATATTGTCATTGAGTTATTTATTTGCTTATCACTTACTAAGCTATGATAGCTTACTATTTGTGTATGTTTGCCTTTATTTTATAGATTTTGGAGACTAGTTATGAGCTCGGGGATCGTCAGCAAAGTCTATCACACTATCCACTATTTTTTGATACTTTATAAGCTGAATTTCAAACCTAGGGCATGTATAGGCTAGATTATATTTGAATATGTTGGATTTTGGTATGTGTATATATATAAGCCATGCGAAAATGGCTTGTTTATTTTGTTAAAGTTCGGTTTTAAGATTTGATAAATTTATGGTTATGTTTGATTGTAGTTTGGTGATTCGGCTATGGTTTATATACATAGATAAATATATGTGAACTCGTTAATGTACTTTGTTAAGGTGTTATTATGTGATTTGGGTATTAAAGTATATTAGTTTATGGCATATAGGTGAAATTATGGTTGGATATATGGTTGATTAATATGCTTAATGATTGGTTGTAGCTTGATCATTTTCAAAAGTAATGTGTATTTTAATGACATTTGATATGCGTGAGATATGCTTGATATCATGGATGGATGTATTCGGCAATTGAGATTGAAAATGGGGTTATTATGTGAAATGTGAAAATTGGTTTTTAACTTGTCATAGATATGTGACTAACTGAGTAGCTAAACTTGCAAAATGAATTATCGATTATGGAATGGTCATTAAGGTTGGAAATGCAAGTGTTTAAGTTGAATAAATGGTACAATATGATTTGAATATAAATTTTGGCTATATATATATATATATATATATATATATATATATCATATAACCAAATTTGTATGTAATGAATTGTTTCTTGTGTATGACTTTAATACTTTAAGATATTAGACAAGTGTTTGCAATGTTTATATATATACATATTTGTGATGTATATGATGTGAAATGCAAATTATGATAAACATATTGGTTTGGTTATATGAAATGTTATATGCATGTATAGTAATAGAGTATAATGGAAGTAGACATCAAAAAAAAGCATAACTATTTAGCATGTTTAATATTCGGCTAAAGCTTTAGAAATTGACCATATGAATAGTAACTTATGTTTTTAATAAACAAGATGGTTTGATGCAAGTTTAATATGTGGCTTTGTTATTGTGCTTTAATTATTAAGTATATGTTATATGACGTTTTATGTGTATTAATGGAAGAGCAATTAGGTAAGCTTGGTTTAGTCAAAATTTATAATAAGGTTGCATGTATATTTGGTCTTGAATAATGAGGAATAAGTAGTTTAATTTATATGCTTATATATGGCTGGTTGATAATAATTTATGGCTGAATGTTTATTGATTAAAGTGTAACTTGTAGTGTTTTGGTTTGGTTAGTATACGTTTATATGTGATGAATTAAAATGATTAATTTCTATGTGTATCCATGAATGTTCGGAAGTTGTGTCTAGTTCGGTAATACCTCGTAACCCCATTCTGGTGAAGGATATGGGTTAGCGATGTTACAGAAAAGCTTTTTAATCTCTATCCGTCATTGTTGGATGACTACCTCACTCCAATATATTCCTATTTTAGTGAGATTTTCTCCTTGACCTTTTGGATTGATTGACTGAATCTAAAACATTTGAGTCTCCTTTTTTATATTTGATTCTCTTTTCATCGATTTTATTTTGTCCTTTTGCTTCTATAAGTCTTGGTTGGTGCTTGCTAAAATATGAACTATCTTCCTTTTTTATTTGTATTTTTCTTTGCTTTTGATTGTGGTGATATTTGGTTGTTGGTAGGGTAAAAGGTGTGTGAATAACTTGATTGTGGATTTTTTTTGAAGTTATGGTTTTGGGCAAAGATGAAATGGTTAGTAGGTTAAGAATGAAGGATTGGTTAATTGATTAGGTTAAATATGAGGCATGGGGTTCACAATGGCTTTGTTAAGGTTTAGGGCTTAAGTTATTGTTGATACTATTTGGAGTATAGGTTACAAAGTAATGGTGTAAAAATTGAGTGATCAAAGTGTAAACTAGTAACCTTACTAATATTTCAATGACCAACTTGTAACTTTTTGAAATTGAGTGACCAAATCGTTAACTTACTACTAGTTGAGTGATCCAAATAGTTAATTTACCCATCCTCTCATCTGACGTCCATTAGCAACTTAACAAGTCAGTGACCAACTTGTAACTTTTGTACAATTTAGTGATCAATTTGTAACTTTTTGAAATTAAGTGATCAAAATGTAAACATACTAATAACTGAATGACAAAGAAAAGAGGCTGTGGATATGCAAAGGCGAATTTGAGGGCTAGGCAACCGCCTTACCCCTAAAAAAATGAAACATTTCAATTTAGTCCTCTTATAAATAGAGAAACTATAAATTAATATGTAGTGAATTACACTTTGGCCCTTAAAAATAAAAGAATTTCAATTTAATCCTCTTATAAATAAAGAAATTATACATTAATATATAGTAAAATTAAACTTTAGATCTCCTAAAAATGAAAAAATTTGTTTAAGTCCTTCAAAATAATGAAATTATAAATTAATACATAATAAACTTATATTTTGATTTATAAAAATAATATAATTAAAATTAAAAACTTTTGGATTCCCCTTACATGGTTGGATGAAAAGAAAAAGAGGAGATTGAAAATAACTTTAAAAAGTGCATCAATCATTAGGTGGAGTAGTGTTTATAATAATCGTTATTACAATTATTTTAAAATGGATGAAACTAAACTTGTTTATAAATCGATTTTTACCTTCATTTAATTATATGTTATTTTTATTAGAATTTAATCATTTTAGTTTATTTAATTAAAATTACAATTAAATGAAAAACTTCGAATCGTCTCATGTTTTCAAAACTAGTTTAAATCAAGTTATAAGACACATTTCAATGTTTTGCTCTGGATGAAAATTTAAGTTAAAGATTTCCTGAAGTAGAAGTAATTTATTTAAGCATAATAAAAGTATATTATTTGAATAAAATGTAAAAATTAATAAATTATTTATCAAAACTAAGAACATTGGTGATAATATTATGCTTGCTTAGGAAATTGTCACAGACTATCATACAAAAATAATTTTATTATATCGGTTAAGTTTTAACTCGTTAACTCGATTGGCATGGGTATTATTGTCAATGTAGGAGAACGTGAGTTTGAGTGTGCTAAAGTATATTGTCCTTCTATTATGGGTTAGGGAGGGGCTATGTATAATTCTAGGTATTGTGTCAAAAAAAAGAAGGCAGATATAATCCAAACCTATAATGAGATTGTTTCTCAACCCATAAATAGAAGAATAATGCACTTCAGCACACTCGAACTCATGTTCTCCTATATTGACAATAATGCTCATTCTAATCAAGTTAAGACTCAATCAACCATTATGAATTAGTTAAAATGCCCATTTAGATACAATAGTAAAAAATAAATTAATTTAAATTATAATTAAATTTACTAATATTATAATATATGAAATATTAATTTTAAATATATTTAAATAATTAATATAAATTATTTGTAAATTTTAATTTCAATATATATCATATTTTAGAAATTAAATCATATATATAAACATAATTATAAATAATTAATAAAATTTCACATGTTATGAAACAATTGATTTAAATATTTGTTGGTACTTGAAGGATGCTCTTTAATGTAATAAGTTGTTTTAGGTAAAAGTATCGTGAAGGCTTCTATATTAGGAGTTAAATTGCATTTTGTCTTATTTATTAACAAATAAGTAAATAGTCCATGTACGTTAGATCAAAAAGCAAAACGGTACTTTTTATTTAAAATTTTATTCATTTCTATTGTTAAAAATTGATGTGGTAGATAGAACAATCAAACAATTACATGTGACAAGTCACGTGTACCTCATGTTGACGTACAAGGACCAGTTCTTAACATTTTAAATGGATGAGATTTATAACAAAAGAATCAATCTGCTCTTTAATTTAATGTACAGGGATTAATTTGCCCATTTTCTTAGGAAAGAAGGTAAAATGTAATCTGACTCTTAATACAAAAGCCTCTATGATACTTTTATGAAACAATTTATGTTTCTTTTGGAAAAGGTGAGGGCATTACAAATGTCAGTTAGGAAGTAGTATGGTATCATATTGTTTGCTTTCATTCCATTTTAAATGCTGAATTGGTTGGAGGGCTTTTTTACCTGTATAATACATTTTAAAAAATTAAATACTAAAATAGTATGTCAATACTATTATTTATCAAAATGGGGTATTTGAAACAGTCTCAAGGGGTAGAGGGAGGGAGATGAGTGGCATCCAAACTTCTCCTGACACAATCATTAACACATCATTACAAAATGATGTATTTTTTTAAAAAAATATTTCTTTAAGAGTGGAGGGGGAGAGATGGGTACTAGTATAAAAAAATGCAATTATCGTTAATTATATGGTTTGATAAAATAAATTAATAATTTAAAATAATTTAAAAAGTAGCTGTTAAGAAGTAGGTGGCATCAGGACTTAGAGGGTTGTGGAAGGGTCCACATCAGCAACACCATCAAGTGGAGGGCTGGCAGCAGGCAACACTGGTCAAGTGGAGACTAGTAGTAGGCAGCACCATTAGTCTAATGTGACCACTAAGCCACGAGGCCTAACCCAAGTGTTTGTATTTTTCTTTTTCATTTTCCATGCCTATATAGATGGACCACTATGAAGAAAGAAGAAGGAAGAACAAAAAAATTTGGTTTTGCTTGGTTCACCATGAAGGAGGAAGAAGGTTTGTTTGTGAATTTTTTTTTTTGATTTGTTTATTTTATAAATGATTGTGTTAATTTTTTTGCCTTTTTTTATGTTGTAGGAAGGGTGTATTTGAAAAAAAAATCTATTTGTTTTTTATTTTGTAATTTTGTGGAGAGTTTTTTGTAAATGCAAATAACAATAGTTTGTTTTGTTGATAGTTTCTTTTAACATTAATTTTTTTATTTTTGTTATTTACTTAACTAGTATAAAGACGATTATTATGTCCAAGAATGTAATCATTTCAAATTTTTATTTGTAATTATTATATATTTGTTTGTTAGTTTTGTTACCACATAAATACAAAAGAAAAAAATTAAGCGAAATGGTATGCCCGGTGATTATCTATCAAAATGGTGCATTTGGTAGAAATAAATTACTAAAATGGATCGTTTGCTTAAAAAATCGAAATGGGTTATTTGCTTCAAATTTTACGGTGGTCCATTTTGATATTTAATCTTTTTTTGGATTATTGTGGTAAAAGAACTACATTTTACAAATGTTAAAAATATGTTACGTAATAAAATTTAATTAATTTTCTTGGATTATTATGGTAAAAGAACTACATTTTACAAATTTTTAAGATATGTTGTGTAACAAAAAATTTGTTATTGGGATAAAAATGAAAAATAAATAAATGAGATTGTTTTGAAAAAATATATGTAAAATAAATAGTAATTCTTCAAAAAATATTAGTAATTCATCAAATTACATTGTTATTAATTTGTTTATATGTGTAAAAATATTAGTAATTCTTCAAAAAATAAAAAAAACTGTACAAATTTCATTTTCTTTATTTGTTAAGGCGATGATTAATTTTTTGTGTGAAATCTGAGATATTGAAATCGTTTCTTTGATCACAGAAACAGATCGCACATCAAATACGATTGATTTATTGGTAATAAAATTATTATTTGTTATTCAGGAGTCACCTTATTTGTCGGATAATCGTATTATGCCATACTTGGAGGCATCTAGATTCGGATTGGAAGCATTGATTTGCATGTTTGATTTGAAGTACGACCTGGTCGCTACGTTGGTCGAGCGGTGGCCCTTGGAGACCCACACCTTTCATTTGTCGTGTGGGGAGTGCAAAAATCACACTAAAAGATGTTGCACTGCAATTGAGGCTTCCCATCGATGGTTTTGCCGTCACAAGTTTAGTACATTGTTTGATCCGAAGACCCTTTGTGATGACTTATTAGGGTGCTTGCCTAATGTTGGTGATGATAAATTAATGACTTTAAGATTTTCATGGCTGAAGGCGAATTTTATGTAACACCCCTCACTCGTATCCAACACCGGAACAGGGTTTGAGGTGCTACTGAACTTAAACTCAACTAATCTTAGAAAATCAAACCATAAAATCTTCATCAATTTAAAATTTTTCATTTCATAAGCAATTTGTCCCTTAATTGGGCTTACGAGGCCCAAAACATATATTTGAGGTGATTCGGGATCAAACTGAGGGCTCAAGAAAAACTTAGAAAATTTCATGCCTTAAGGCTCCACACACCCGTGTGGGTATAGGGCACACACCCGTGTGATTGGGACACGCCCATGTCCTGCACCCGTGTGGCCAATTTAATTTTTACAATTTTTCATAAAACAAGTACAGACTTCATGCGGCCTGGACATACGCCTGTGTCCTTTGCCCGTGTCCTTTCACACGGCCTCAACACGCCCGTGGCATAGCCCGTGTGTAAAAACCCGAGCATTTTGTTTCTGACATCAGCATCACACGACCATGGTACACGCCCGTGTACTAGGCCGTGCCCTCCACACAACTGAGACACACAGCCGTGTCTCTGCCCGTGTGATCCTTACCATGTATTCTAACTTGAAATTTCTAGGTGCAGGGGACACATGGCCTTCTCACACACCCATGGGGCTGACCGTGTGTCACACACGGCTTAGACACACGTCCATCTGTCTATCCATGTGGACAACATAGGGCTATCTACCAAGCTTCCTTGCCACCCTAGTGTACCTATTTTCATGTCAAAACCAACCAATACCAAAACAAGCATAATAGACATTCATTCAACCATGAAGATGCATCTTTTATAGACTCAAAATGAAAGCCCTCATTCAAGGCTCAATGTAAAGAGTAGAATCTATTCTAGACCAACACATTTGGTCAATTCTCAAGGACACAAATTAATAAGGTCTAGCCCTATACATGCCATAATCAAAAATATAAATCCAACTATACCGAGTATTATGATTGACAGTGTGATCAATATCTCTAACTTCAAGGGATCCTTGAGCTAATTAAGCGGTACTAAAAGAAAAGGGAAAAGAAAGAGAGTAAGCATAAAGCTTGTAAGTTGCATATAAATAAATATACAACAAAAATTTCACCATTAGTCATTGTGCTCATAACTCAAAGATAGGCATAAACTTGAATTACTCATTACCGTCTACTCAAGTCCCATTCTCTAATTTGAGCTCATTACTCATGCATACCAAATAGGTACCTGTACCACTAACATCATTATTATACTTTCCCTATTAAATCACTTTCGTAACTTTTAAAGTTGAACCTTTTGGAATACTACCGAAATTCTATAAGCTTCAAACATGGGATAAGTTGCCGATGTTATGTCCCAGACAGGGTCTTACACTGGCTATCATCATCAAGGCCGATGCCATGTCCTAGACATGGTCTTACACTAGCTCTCGTATATACGTGCTGATATATGTCCCAGACATGTCTTACACTAGCACAACTCTCAGCCGATGCATGTCCCATACACATCTTACACTGGCTATCATCGTCGAGGCCGATTCATGTCCCAGACATGTCTTACACTGGCACTCATCTCTACGTCAATGCCATGTCCCAGACATGGTCTTACACTGGCACTCATCTCTACACCGATGCCATGTCCCAGACATGGTCTTACACTGGCACTCATAATGTGGCCGATGCATGTCCCAGACATGTCTTACACTAGCACATAAGTAATTCAAATGTTATGGCATGAATATCTGGTTTGTTTCCTAGGGTCCCAACTAGATCTTTTTGCTATTTCAATCATTAATATGCATCCTTAGTTCACAATCTAGCAATTCAATAACAATTCGAATACATACATTATTAATGTAGTTGTATCATTTACATACAACTTACCTCGATTTACAAAATGTACTCGACTAGTCGGTTTAGTCGATTTGCTTGGCTTTCCCCCGGTCTAGGTTTGGATTCGGTAAATATTGATCTATAATAGCAAAAATGCACTCATTTAATTACTAATTACAATTAGGAAATCATAAATTCATATTTTTGGTAAAATGACTATTTTGCCCCTAGACTTTGGCAATTGACCATTTTACCCTTATGCACGAAATTCAATTTTTATCGAATTTCCTCTTATCTTAGGCCTAGCCAACCCCTTTTTATTCTTATATCAACCCCAAATTATCACCATTTCACACACTTACCATCCATTTTGCAACTTATGCAAAATAGCCCCTTTAAGTGTTTTCATGCTAACACCTTTCACAAAAGTTGTTTAGAACTCTTCTAAGATTCATTTTCTTCCGTAAAATTTCAAAAAACAACATAAACTCTCTCATGGTAAATCCCTATACTTATCGCCATTTTTCAAAATAGTCCTCTCATTTGAAAGCCCATGACACAAGCATGCCAAAAATATAAAAATCATCAAGAAAATCATCAAGATCACTTACATTATGAGAGGAATAATTTGCTGAAAATTTTCAGCTTTCAAACCTCTATATTTTCTGATATTTTTGGTGGAGAGAAAGGATGGAGAAGAAGAAAAATAATAGCTAGGCTTTTAGGTATTATTTTATCACCAAATCATGACATCACTTACCTAAACCTTGACTATTTGTTTAAAATTCATCTCATGGCCGGCCAACACAATTTAAAAAGGGTATAATTGCCCTTTAAAATCCCTAAATTTTAGTTCTCTAGCTAATTGACACACTTGGGTACTAAAATGCCACTTTTGCCTTTTATGCGATTTAGTCCTTTTTCGCAATCGAGCACACAAACATTAAAATTAACTCCCTAAATTTTTCATGCTCTAATATAATCATACTATAACCTCATAATAATAATAAAAATAATTTTCCCAACTTTGGATTTGTGGTCTTGAGACCACCGTTCTGACTAGGCCCCAATTCGGGCAGTTACATTTCTCCCCCTTTAGGGATTTTTGTCCTCGAAAATCTTACTGGTGAATAAGTTTGGGTACTGCTCTCTCAGAGACTCTTCGGGTTCCTATGTGGCTTCCTCGACCCCATGTCTATGCCACAAAACCTTCACAAGTGGTATATTCTTATTTCTTAACTGTTTGACCTCTAGAGCTAAAATCTTAACCAGCTCCTCACTATAAGTCATATCCGGAAGAATCTCAACTTCAGTTAGCGCAATTACATGCGAAGGGTCTGATCTGTACCGTCATAACATGGAGACATGAAACACATCATGAATCTTTTCTAACTCTGGCTGCAAATTTAAATGGTAGGCAACAGGCCCTACTCTCTCGGTAACCTCATAAGGTCCTATGAAACGAGGACTCAACTTGCCCCTTTTTTCAAACCTGAGGACTTTCCTCCACAGGGAAACTTTCAAAAATACTTTATCATCAACTTCAAACTTTATTTCCTTTCATCTCAAATCCGAGTAGGATTTTTGTCTATCCGAGGCAGTTTTCAGGCAGTCATGAATTACTTTAAATTTCTCCTCAGCCTCTTTGACCAAATCAACCCCGTGAATCTGATTCTCTCTCAACTCAGTCCAGTATAAGGGCGTTCGACACTTTCGCCCATACAAGGCCTCATAAGGCACCATTTTCAGACTCAACTGACAGTTGTTGTTGTAGGCGAATTCAACCAATGGCAAGTATTTTTCCCAACTTCCTTGAAATTCGAGAACACAACATCTCAACATGTCCTCTAAGATCTGTATTACTCTTTCCAACTGTCCATCAGTTTGCGGATGGAATACCGTATTGAAACTCAATTTAGTTCCCAAAGCCTCTTGTAACTTTTTCCAAAACCTCAAGGTAAACCTCGAATCTCTGTCTGACACAATCGACAACAGCACTCCATGAAGCCTTACGATCTTAGAAATATACAAGTCTAATAATTTCTCGAGGGAGTAATCGGTACGCACTGATACGAAGTGTGCCAACTTAGTTAATCTGTCGACAATAACCTATACTGCATCTTTCTTTTTTGGGGTTAGTGGCAAACTGGTCACGAAGTCCATAGAGATACGATCCCATTTCCACTCGGGAACTATAATAGGCTGAAGTAAACCCGAAGGTACTTGATGTTTAGCCTTTACTTGTTGACACACTAGACACTTGGAAATGAACTCTGAAATGTCTCTTTTCATACTCGACCACCAATACATTCTCTTAAGATCGTTGTACATTTTTACACTACCCAGGAGGATGGATAAACACCTACCATGTGCCTCTCTCAAAATCTTTTGAATTAGCTCATCATTCTTGGATACACAAATTCTGTCTTTGAACATTATACAACCATCGGTATTAATACAAAAATCTAATTTCTGACTCACACTGAGTTCTCTTGGTTTGCAATTTCTCATCACCTTTCTGATCTTCACGGATTTCATAAAGAAAAGTCATTCTGGCTCTTATCTCTGCTAGGATCGAATCATCATTAGATATAGTCAACTGAGTGTTTAAGGCTCTCAAGGCAAACAACGACTTCCTACTCAAGGCTCCGCCTACTACATTCGCTTTTCCTAGATGGTAGTCGATAATCAATTCATAATTCTTTAACAGCTCTAACCATCAGCGTTGCCTCAAATTCAACTCTTTTTGAGTCATCAAGTACTTTAAGCTCTTATGGTCGGTGAATACCTGACATTTCTCTCCATACAAATGATGTCTTTAAATCTTCAGAGCGAACACTGTAACACCCCAAACTCGGCCTAGACATTATGGCCGAATCTGACGTGCCACATTGAAGTTAAAAATCCATGTATATATAGTTTTTCTCAGAATATGAAAGAGTTAATCTTCACTTGCGTACAACAGAGCTTTTCTCAGAGTATGAAATTACAGATATTTATATATAGTTTTTTTTTTTTTTAAGAACAAGTTAAATAACATAGACTAACTATTAAGAACAAAACATAGCTAAGCAATCTATTCAACTCAAATCTCGACAAAAATAGGGATTAATTTAGGGATTTCAACAATAATGGGTTAAAGGTTAATATTAAGGGTAATACAAAGAATGGTTTGTTAGGCTCAAGGGAGTTTACTAGGGGTTAATCGTGGAGGTAGGTTTTTCATGGCATGAGTGGGTTAATCCTAAGTGCCTTAATCATTTTGACATATCAAATCAAATGGTGTGGGCTCGACATGCATAATCAAGCAAGTTCTAGAATAACGGTTCAATACTGACGCACTCAAAGCAATAATAAAAGTGAGTATGAAAGAATAAATAGATGCTTAAAAGGCTCAAAAATATCACAAAAATTATGGCTTTTTGATGTTAAAAACTTGTGAATTCCAATTCAAAGTAATACCTAAACTTTGGGGAAACAGCCTAAGATTTTGAATTCTTAAAAATCAACTTATCATGCTTGATTCTCTAATGTCTTAAAGTTTAAACAATCATTGCATAAATCCCTATGTTTTAATTCAAGATATACCAATCAAAATTATAAATCAATTAAAATTTATCTTAAATATGATATGAAAGCTTTTCAAGAGAACAAGGTAGTCATTCAGGGATTTTTCTGATAATGAAATAAATACCCCCCACACTTAAGATGTACATTGCCCTCAATGTACAAAGATAGATATTAGAGTATATAAAATTAAGATAGGGAGAGGCGTGAAACTTCTTGTATGATAAATTCCTCGAACTAGAGTTTTGGAGAGTAATCGGTTCGAGAGTGGAGGAGGATACTCCGGCGGTCGTAGAGGTTCATTAGTCCATAAGTCCTGCGCCAAAAGAATATTATATCTAGTGGTAGCTATGGTCGTGGTTGAGCAGGACATGACAGTCATGGAGAACCTTTCCCAGTGGATTTTTAGTTCCTATGTGATGATGAGCTTAAGAGCTCTATATAACTGTGATAAAATCAGGAACTTTTTAGGGGATATTAGGAAGAATAATTACTCGAAAAGAAATAATCGAAATTAATAATTAAAAATAAAATTCTAAAATCTAACCAAAATAAATAAATAAAAATAAAAAGTAGTTTCAATAAAAAATTAAAAACATAAAATAATAAATAAATATTTCTAAACATCTTCATCGCTGAATGGTTCGCGAGGTGGGACTGGCGATGAGATGTGGAGGTGCTGACAAATCTGCTATAGAGTAGCATCAATGTTGTCAAATCGTTGAAAACACTGATGCTCGAATCGGGTGAAGCACTCAGAGATGTCAGCATATGAAGCCGTCGCATGAACTGGACGAGAGGGTGGTGGTGGCGGCTGAGTCGGTGGGTCCTCGTGCTGTGGGGGGACATCATCAGGAATGTCCTCATAGGCCTCCTCCTCGGTAGATTGGGTGAGGCGATACTGGGGAGGGTAGTTCCTCGGCGCCTCTCGATCATCCTCATGCTAAGCATGCTCGAGATGCCTTATGGAGACATCTGGCCGATGAGGGTGAGGGATGATTCTTGGGCCGCGGTGTTGAGGAGCCCAAAGTGTCACGCCAGCCTAGTCACGTAGGGGCCAATGAAGATGACCCCTTTCTGATGCCGCTCCGTCTGGTGCTGAATCGCAAGGGCGATGAAATAGGCAAGGTCGATGACGTGCCCTTGCGATATGCACCATAAGAAGTAGACGTCGTGGGTGTTGACAACGCCAGTGCTCTCTCACCTCCCTGTAATCGTGTGAGCTAAAATAGCATGTAAGTACCTCAGGGATGGTGGGAGAACTGATGCCTTGGAGCGGCTAGGATTGTACGAGGCCGTGCTAGGGGCCAAAGTATGCCATCACTTCGAGGGAGAGAAATGTATGTGGCGACTGAGAGCATGTAGTTTATTCTTCTACTTGAACTCCTCCGTATATAGGCCTATTGCAGCACCAAACTCTGGGTCGCTTAGCTGGCGGACTAACCCACCTAAGCAAAACTGGACCGTATCGGGATCATCGTACCTTGTCATTATGGTCTGAAGATGGAACGTTGAGCAGAGTTCCATTGTAAGCTCGAGGTATGTCGGCTCGATAATCCCAAAAATAGCTCCCAAGGGTCAGTGGTTAGGAGAGCCCGAATCGTGTCAGCCATCTGAACTTGTTCTATGGCAGCCCAGTCGATGCAGTGGCCCACAATTAAGGGTCGGGCCTGAAGATGATATGGTACCTGCGATCAGAATCATCAAGTCATCTTGATGAAAGGTCAAAGTAGAAGGAATACAATTTTCAATTAAGAAGCCGAATTTCAGCCACAACCAAACATAACTAATATAATAATTTCGTGACTTTATCCTTGTATGTAGTAATGGCATGTGTAAGACAAAAGAATGAAGCTTTCCTAATAACATGAAATGTACGATAAATAATTGAAAAATGTAAATTACATGAGAGATATTGGCATGGAAATGTCATAAGGATGGGCATGGTAAAGTCTTGGGTATGAAGTTTCCCTAATTGTAACAGCCCGATTTAGGGCCAAAACGGAACAGTGGTTTCGAAACCACGAATCTGAGGTTGAAAAAATTTAAAAAAAATTAAAAAATTAAAATTATTTTGATTAAATTTTAGTGTTTATATTATGATTGCATAATCGTGTGAAAATTTCGTTGCGAAATTTTATCGATTGGGTGTTTAATTTGACGTTTAGGACTAAATTGAAATAGGTGAAAAATGTGTGTGTTCTAGTTCATAAAGTACTCGATTGAAATGGGGGTTTTAAGTAGAGGTCCTTAAATGGAAATTAGACCATTATACTTTATATGGACAAAAATTTGGATATGGATGGAATTTTTAGAAAGTTTAGTAGTAAGGGCATTTTGGTCATTTGTATAATAAATGAAATAAAATGGGAAAAATAACACAAAAATGTGTTCATCTTCATTTATCTTGGCTGAAACTTGAATGTTCTCCATAGCTAGGGTTTGTTTCAAGCTTTCAAGCTCAATAGTAAGTGCATTCAAGCCCCGTTTTTAATGTTCTTTACATTTTTGAAATCCTCATAGCTCGGTTTACCTATTTCTACCATTATTTTGAGTTAGGGTTTATGTTTAAAAATTTACCCATGAATGATATGCATGTATTTTGATGTTTGATGGTAGAATATGAATGTTTGAGGTTAGGAGAACGAACTTTTCTAAGCGATTTTTAGCGAAAACAAGCAAAATGGTATAATTGGTAAAAATACCTAATGCTCATAAGTGCATGTTAGAGTGAGAATTTGATGTTGTCATAGAAGAGAAAAATGATCAGTATGTCATAAAACATAAGAATAAGAGATGAAATTAAATTTTCGAGCCTAGGGGAAAAATTGTAATTTTGTAAAAGTTAGGGGGCAAAAATGTAATTTTTCCATAATGTGATTTTTGGATTGAAATAAATAGTATGAGTATTAAATGAGCTAAACGTGTTGTTATAGATCAAGAAAGGCGTGGAATCGACCTCGAACGGGGGAAGGAAAAGGTTTTGGACTAAATTGCAAAATTTCCATATTTTGCACCGAGGTAAGTTTGTATGTAAATAATACATTAAATTCATTTACATTTTTATATTTCAGCCTATTATATATATTTTAGCTGATTTTGAAGCATAAATCGACTATTGGAAGAATGGAAAAAAGTAATAGAGAGAAAAATCCTGGTTGAACATTTGGAAAAATTGAATAACATAGATGGAGCGTAGCTAGGTCATATGTATGGTGCTGAGTGCACATCATGTGTACAAGAGAGCTACGAGATACTATGTAGTAGCTAGGTCACATGTGTGATACGGGATGTATCCCATGTAGAAAAGAGAGCTACGGGAGAGATAAATGTAGCTAGGTCGCATGTGTGATTCCAAGTGAAGGACACCATGTAGACAAGAGAGCTACGAGATAAATTGGCTAGGTCACATAGGTGGTACTAAGTGTTCACCATGTGTACAAGAGAGCCGAATTTTATGAAATATGATGGTGGGGCTGTGTGCTGAAACCATCAAGTATCGAGGATTGATCCGAATTGTTCAACGGGATGGTTTTAAGGTGACACTGTAATCATGGACCTATACTTGTAATGTATGAAATGTGGTGAAAATGAATTGTGATATGCATGTTAAAATGAGGTTAATACAAAGAAAGTGTGAAAGAGTGAATTAGAAATAATACTGTTTCAGACAGTCACAGTGACGTGAATTTGAAAAATCATCAAAAATAGTAGGAATTTAATTAGAGGCTGAATGAGATATGAAATTAAATCTTAATGAGTCTATTCTCATGTAAAAGAAACAGAGCAAGTAAAGGAACTCTATATTTTGAGATATTTATATTTGTGTGTGACTCGCTCAGAATGACTATGTGATCCCCTGTTCTAAATTTGAAAAATCAGTAAAAATTGTACAAAACAAATTAAGAAATATAGTTTATATGTCTAGATTCCTTATTGAGTTTAGTTTTAAATGAAATAGATTTAAAGGCTATTTGAATTGTGTATTGGGAGATATTCAATTCGTAGTGAACAGAGGTCAGATTAGTCAAGCTGTATAACAGGGGAAACTTTAGCTAATAAATTGTACTAATTGGCTGGACAAAAAATTCTAGAAAAATTTTCATAAGAAGTAATATGAGTCTAGTTTCAGGAAAATTTTACAGATTTAAATTTAGAGTTTTTTAACTCGAGTTATGATTTATTTAGTGAATATGACGTAGGAGAGACAGCTTGACCAAAGTGGAGTAAATAGTAAAATTTAAAAGTAGATACACTTGAGTTATTGTGTAAACATATTAAATTATTTATTCATTATTTATATACTTGCTTACTAAGCTATAAGCTTACTTTCTTTTCTCTCTTTTGTCTTATAGTGTCGTCCAGCTTGCACAGGATTTAAGGATCGTTGAAGATCTGCCTACACTATCAATACTTTTGGGTATTTGAACTGAACATTTTGAATTATGGCATGTATAGTTGACTTAGTTATTTTGTTACGTGTCATAATTGTCTAGGTTTAAAATATTAACTATAGTATCTGACCGATTACTTTGAACGAAGCCTTTGAAATTGGCTAGTATTGTTAAAGGCATATGTTATAATGATTCATGATCTAATTGCACGCCATATTTTTGTCTCAGTTTTATTTAATAGTATGTACTATGATTTGTTAATACCTCGTACCCTATTCCAGCGACGGATGCGGGTAAGGGGTGTCACACTAATCACTTGATTTTAACATGCATTGTATAATAACTAACCTAAGAATGCAAACTAAAGGATAAAATAATAAGCAAAATGAAAAATAGTTCAACAACAATGAAGATTTTGCTAATAATAAGTATTAGTAATGAGTAAAATAGAAGTGCAGGGAGTAAACAAACGCTAAGGGAGAGAGATTGAGCGTCAAAAATGAAGTTGGAGGCGGCGCACGGGGGTGGCAGGGGGCCGTGTAGAGTTGCAGCGACTAGGGTTAGGGTTTTTGAATGGGGAAGAAAGTGAATAGTGTAGGGTATTTATAGATTTTGGGCCACACAGCCAGCGAACACGCCCGTGTTCCCCAATTTCAGCCCGTGTGATTCGCAAATTTCAAATTTGGGCACGTCTGACATTTAGTGCATGCCTGTGTTCATCAGGCGTGTGGGTTCACACGGCCATATAGCACGACCGTGTCTAGCTTCATTCGCTTCTCCCACGCCCGTTTGTTCAAGCTCCACGCCCGTGTTAATTGGGCAGGTTCGACCACGGGTGTTAGACATGGGCATGTCTCATGCCCGTGCTGTGTTGACAGGTTCATCCATGGTTCTTCCACACGGGCATGTCGTACGCCCATGTTGTTTCGAGAGTCTTGACCATGTCCATGTCGCACGGCCGTGGCGTTTTATCGTAGCCCGTGTTGGGGAAATCTTTTGCCCTGTTTTCACACGGCCTTAAGCACGCCCATGTGTTTGGCCGTGTCTCTGTGGAAACACCTGTATTCAAGATTTCTATTAGTAGGTTAGGAGTTAATGTAACGCCCCCACGCCCGAGACCATCGCCGGATTCGAGCTTGAGGGGTTACCGAACATAATTTATCAAATTAAGAACTTCAAATCATTTGTTTCTACATTCACAGCTTTCTAGCTACCTGCGTCACAGTTACAAGAAAAATCATATCTCGAGTTACGAAACTCGAAATCAAGATCTGTAAATTTTCCCTGAATCTATATATCTACTTACTAATTTTTTTTTCTAGAATTTTTGGTTGGGCCAATTAGTACAGTTTATTAATAAAATTCTCCCCTATTTCAGGGTTTGACTGCTCTGACCTCTGTGTATTACGATTCATATATCTCTCTATACATAATTTCAATGACTATGAGGTTTATTTCTCTTAAAACTATACTCAATAAGGAATTTTTAAATATAAAGAAAAACTTATAATTATTTTTTAAAATTTATTATGAATTTTAAAGTCGAATAGGGATCCAAAAATCACTCGCCCTGTTTCACAAAAGTTTAAATATCTCATAAAATATAATTTATATGCCTGTTTTGTTCAATCCACATGAAAATAGACTCATTAAGCTTCAATTTCATGACTTACTCATCATTTAGTTCCATTTATACTATTTTTAGTGATTTTTCAAATTCATGTCATTGCTGCAGCAATATTCTGTTTTAAGACAAGTTTCATCTTTCCATGAATTTTTATGAACTAGATAATCAATTAAACTTCCATAATATCAAACATGATCTAAGTTAGCCATCACCATGACTTATCAATATCAAACATTTTCTCAACCAAACATGGCCATATCATAAAATTATTTACACAAAATAGGTATATTGCTATACATGCCATACTTAAGTAGTTGTACAAGCCATTTACCAAGATAAAAGTCCTTTGGATAGTGTGATCGAACTTTCGACTGTCCGATTCTGAGAAGCTTGTTCAAGACTACAATGAATGAAAAGGAAAGAGTAAGCATAAATGCTTAGTAAGTTCATATGCAAATAACAAGTAACATAACAAAACAATCATACCAAACAACCTTAACCTGGTATCACCAAAACATTTATCACATTTCTAAATATCATTCATCATCTTACGATCTTATCGTTGATGTATCTATTTCCAACCCAAGGGTTAAGAACATACCTGTCCAAAGTGTCCATTTCACAACACTTACCCAAAACGTCACTTATATCTTAAGTGCTCTTCCATTAAACTAGAAATTTCACCCGTTGAACACATCGGAATATAACTCGGATACATGGATAATTTGCACATAAGTGCCACATATGTAATCAAGAATTCATGTAACCCGCCCCTAAGTGAACTCAGACTCAACTCAACGAGCTCGAGCGTTCGCATCCATAAATGAACTCAGACACAACTCAACGAGTTTGGATGCCTAGTTACATCTCACGAACTCGGACTCAACTCAACGAGTTCGGACATTTGCATCCATAAGTGAACTCGGACTCAACTCAACGAGTTCGGATGCTCAACCATCCTAGTGACATGTCACTTGTATCCTAATCTATTCCTAAGGTTCAAACGGGCTTTTTCCCTCGGTCTCACATTTGCCGTCTTCCATGGAATATCGAAACCGATACTCGGTAGCAATTCATATTTATCAAGTAGTAAACATAATTTGCATATTACTCAACATTAACCACAAAGCATAATATTTCACGATTAAAAATCAGCATATCATATAATTAACATCAATAACTTAAAAATAACAATTATGCTACATTATTTACACATGAACTTACCTTGGTATCAAAATATAAAGATTTTGCAATTTAGTCCACAATCTTTTCTTTTCCTCGATCGCAACTTGAATCTCGTTTCTCTTGATCTATAATACCAAATTAATCTTATTTAATACATACATTCATCAAAACAGCATTTAATACGAACTTTGATAAAATTACACTTTTGCCCTAAACTTTTGCATAATTACACTTTTGCCCCTAGGCTCGGAGTTAAACTTTATTCCTTATTCTTATGTTTTATAACATGCTGATCACTTTTCCTTCTATGGCAACATCAAATTCTCACTCTAACATATACTTGTGACTATTAGGTATTTTTGCCGATTAAGCCATTTTACTCGTTTTCACTCAAAACCGAGTAGCACAAGTTGTCTAACATAATTTAAAACCACATATTCTATCATAAAACATCAAAATACACAAATTTAACCTATGGGTATTTTTCCAAATATAAACCCTAGGTTGAATTATTGCTAGCATAAGCTTAATGAGCTTCCGGGATTCCAAAAACGTAAAGAACATTAAAAACAGGGCTTGGAATCACTTACTATGGAGCTTGAAAGTTGAAGAAACCCTAGCTATGGAGAGAGGGAGAATTCGGCAGCAACTAAGGAGGATGATGATCAATTTTGTGTTATTTTTCCCATTTTATTTCATTTAATATCCAAATGACCAAAATGCCCCTCCTTACTAAACTTTCAAAATTCCTTCCATGTCCTAATTTTTTCCATGAACTTAAAATTGGTAAAATTGCTATTTAAGACCTCCTAATTAATAATTCAATGCAATTTCATACTAAAAACTTGTAGAATGCAAATTTTGCAACTTATTCGATTTAGTCCCTACTTTCAATTTAAGCACTTTTGGCATAGAATTTCATCACGAAATTTTCACACAATCATGCAATCATATCATAATCATCAAAATAATTATAAAATAATTATTTCTATCTCGGATTTGTGGTCATGAAACCACTATTCTGATTAAGCCCTAATTCAGGATATTACAACTCTCCCCCCCTTTTAAGGATTTTCGTCCTCAAAAATCTTGCCGGTAAACAAGTGTGGGTATTGGTTTCTCATAGTTTCTTCAGGTTCCCATGTAGTCTCTTCTACCCCATGCTTTTGCCACAACACTTTCACAAGTGCAACACTTTTATTTCTTAGTTGTTTGACTTCTCGAGCTAAAATCTTAATCGGTTCTTCTTCATAAGTCATATCCGGTCGTAGTTCAATTTCTGTCGGTGAAATTATATGTGAAGGATCCGAACGATACCAACGTAACATAGATACGTGAAACACATCATGAATCTTCTCTAATTCAGGTGGTAACGCTAGCCGATATGCTACCGGTCCAACTTTTTCAATTATTTCATACGGTCCAATAAAACACGGACTTAACTTGCCCTTTCGTCCAAATCTAAGGACTTTCTTCCATGGAGACACTTTTAAAAATACCTTATCACCAACTTGAAACTCCATTTCTTTTCGTTTTCAAATCTGCATAAGATTTTTGTCTATCTGAAGCAGCTTTCAAACAATCTCGAATCACTTTCACCTTTTCTTCGGTTTCTTTTATTAAATCAACTCCATAAATCTAATTTTCCTTGAGTTCAGTCCAATACAATGGCGTCCGACATTTACGACCATATAATGCTTCATAAGGTGCCATCTTCAAACTTGTCTGATAACTATTATTATAAGCAAATTCTACCAACGGTAAATAATTTTCCCAACTACCTTGAAATTCCGATACACAACATCTGAGCATGTCTTCAAGAATCTGAATTACTCTCTCTGATTGTCCATCAGTTTGTGGATGAAAGGCAGTGCTGAAATTTAACTTTGTACCTAATGCTTCTTGCAACTTTTGCCAAAACCGTGAGGTAAACCTCGGATCTCTATCCTAAATGATTGACAAAGGTCTCCCATGATGTCTAACAATCTCTCGGATATACAATTCGGCCAACTTATTAAGAGAATAATCTGTACGTACCAGAATAAAATGAGCCGATTTAGTCAGTCTGTCAACTATTGCCTAGATGGCATTTTTCTTCCCTGGAGTTAACGGCAACCCTGATATAAAATCCATAGTAATCCGATCCCATTTCCATTCAGGAACCATAATAGGCTGGAGTAATCCCGAAGGTACTTGGTGTTCAGCTTTCACTTGTTGACAAACTAAGCACTTTGATACAAACTCGGAAATATCTCTTTTCATTCCACTCCACCAATACATTTTCTTCAAGTCATTATACATCTTCGTACTGCCCGGATGAACCGCTAAACAACCATTATGTGCTTCATCCAAAATCTTTTGAATCAACTCATCATTTTTTGGTACACAAATCTGATTTTTAAACATCAAACAACCATCAGAACCGATTCTAAAATCTGATCCCGTATTAGCTTCACACTGTTTTCTTTTGGCTAGCAAATCTTGATCATTTTTCTGAGCTTCAGAAATCTCTTATAAAAACATCGGTCTTGCTCTTAACTCTGCTAGAATCGAACCATCATCTGAAATTTTCAACTGAGTGTTCATAACTCTCAAAGCAAACAACAACTTTCTGCTTAAAGCATCGGCAACCACATTCGCTTTTCCCGGATGATAATCAATAACAAGCTCATAATCTTTCAATAACTCCAACCATCTTCGCTGTCTCAAATTCAAGTCTTTTTGTGACATCAAGTATTTAAGACTTTTGTGATCGGTATATACTCGACACTTTTCACCATACAAATAATGTCGCCAAATCTTCAAAGCAAATACCACTGTAGCCAATTCCAAATCGTGAGTAGGATAATTCCTCTCATGAGATTTTAATTGTCTTGAAGCATAAGCCACCACTTTTCCTTCTTGCATGAGGACACACCCCAAACTATTTAGAGAAGCATCACTATACACCACAAATTCTTTACCTGATTCGGGTTGTATCAACACTGGTGCTTCAGTTAATAACTTTTTCAATTCTTCGAAACTCTGTTGACATTCTTCCGTCCATTCAAATTTAACATCCTTTCTGAGTAGTCTAGTCATAGGAGCGACAATTATAGAAAATCCATTTACAAACTTCCGATAATACCCAGCTAGCCCCAAGAAACTTCTAACTTCGATTCACGTTTTTGGTGGTTTCAATCAACAATGGCTGAAATTTTACTAGGATCAACCCGTATACCATCATCTAAAACAATATGACCCAAAAATCCAACTTCCCGGAGCCAAAATTCACTTTTACTAAACTGAGCATACAGTTGCTTATCTCTCAAAGTTTGCAAAACTATCCTCAAATGCTCAAGATGCTCTGTCTCATCTTTTGAATAAATTAAAATATCATCTATAAACACCACAACAAATCTGTCCAAGTATGGCGAAATATGCGATTCATTAAATCCATAAACACAACAGAGCATTTGTCAACCCGAATGGCATAACTAAAAATTCATAATGACCGTACCTTGTTCTAAAAGCGTTTCAGGCACATCGACTCTTTTACTCATGAATCGATAATACCGGATCTTAAGTCAATCTTTGAAAACCATGTCGCTCCTTTTAGTGATCAAACAAATCATCAATTCTCGCAATCGATACTTGTTTTGATTGTTACCTTGTTTAACTATCGATAATCAACACATAATCTCATAGAACCATCCTTCTTTTCACAAATAACACGGAGCACCCAAGGTGAAAAACTTCGGTCTCACAAAGCCTTTATCACCAACTCTTGCAAGCTGCGACTTTAATTCTTTCAACTCTATTGGTGCCATTCTATATGGAGCAATCGAGATCGGAGCTGTTCGGTATCAAATCAATACCAAATTCTACTTGCTCGACCGAGGCAAACCGCAATTCTTCCGAAATACATCCGCAAATTCACATACAAGCGGCATCGATTCAACTTTCTTTTCAACTTCTTTTGTATTAATTACATACGCCAAATAAGCTTCATAACCCTTTCTCAAATATCTCTGAGCCAGCATCGAAGAAATCACACTAGACAATGCCTCTGATTTATCTGATTCAACCCGCAGAGTTTCACCGTTTTCACACTTTAATTCTATAACCTTTTCTTTGCAATTTACTATAGCATCATGCAATGTCAACCAATCCATACCCAAAATAACATCAAATTCATCAAACGGTAACAACATCAAGTCGGCCGGAAAGTAATGACCTCGAATCATTAAAGGGCATTTCTTGCTTACTTTATCAACTATCACGCATTTGCCTAGCGGGTTCGACACTCTAATCATAAATTCTGTGTTCTCAACAGGTATATTCATACTAGACACCAGTTTCATGCATACATATGAATGAGTAGAACAAGGATCAATCAAAGCAATAACATTAATATCATAAAGAGAAAATGTACCTGTAATCACATCGGGTGAGGAAGCATCTTCACGCGCTTTAATAGCATAAGTTCTAGCCGGAGCTCTTCCTTCAGATCTAACTGCTGCATCTGTGGCTACATTCTTACTGCTTGTTTCACTTCCAACTTTTCTCGGATACTTTCCCCTCGAGTTTGCACCACTAGCTTTTACACTCTGAAATTTTTCTTTCTCAGCTCTCTCTAGGCAGTCTCTAATAAAATGATCCGGAGAACCACATCGAAAACATTCATTTGCTCTGCACGGACCAAAATGATTTCTACCATACCGCTGGCACTCAGGTTTAACAAATCTCGAGTTCCCTACACTGGCTGCAGAAGTATTCTGAGATTTAGGACCCACATTCTGCTTCTTAAAATTTCTACATGATTGCCCAGCTAAAACTTGGGAACGAGGATTCATATTTCTTAACTTTCCAGGTTGCTGTGAAGGTGCCTTACTCATTGGCCTTTTCTTCCAATTTCGTGTCTCAGCCTCTACCTTTCTCTTCTCTTTAAGTATTTCTTCAGCCTTGCAAGCTCGATCAACCAGTACTACCATTTCTTTCAGTTCAAGGATCCTGACAAATACCTTAATGTCTTCGTTGAGCCCGTCTTCAAATCGTCGGCACATCTTGGCTTCTGTAGGAACATATTCCCTGGCATACTTACTCAATTGAACAAACTCTCTTTCATATTCTGAGACTGTCATATTACCTTGCTTAAGCTCAAGAAACTCTTTACATTTCTGATCAATAAATCTTTCACTAAAATATTTCTTCTGAAACTCTTCTTGAAAGAATTCCCAGGTTACCCTCTCTTTTGGTACCACCGAAATCAAAGTCTTCCACCAATTATAGGCTGAATCTCTTAACAAAAATGTAGCACATTTCAAACATTCTTCAGGTGTACAAGATAATTCATCAAATACCGGATAGAATTTTCAAGCGAACTCGCTTTCTACATCATCATCAATATTTGCTCTAAATTCTTGACCCCTTGTTTACTTAATTCTATCAACGGGGTTCTGTGAAATTTTATTCCACTCCTTGAGGCATCGGAGGTATAGGTTGAGGTATTGGGGGAGGTGGGGGAGGTCGTACATTTGGGTTCGTACGAACGAACTCAGTGTACCATGCACTCATCATTTGGAGAAAGGCTTCGATCCCTTTCTCCTCCTCCCCGACCAACAAGAGGAGGTGAGTTTTCGATCGGCCTGCTGCCCTTTAGCCGAGTGGCGCATTACTCTCTACTTCATCATCACAATTGGATCGGGATCCATTTACTATATAAAAATCATTTAAAAGGTCGAAATCGTCACACTATCACAATTCATACATATGGCATGTATAGCAAAATCCGTACATACAACACGTAGTCCGAGAACCGACTAAACCTGCTCGATACCACTAAATGTAACGCCCACGCCCGAGACCATCACCGAGTCGAGCTTGAGGGTTACCGAACGTAATTTATCAAATTAAGAACTTCAAATCATTTGTTTCTACATTCACGACTTTCTAGCTACCCGTCACGATTATAAGAAAAATCATATCTCGAGTTACGAAACTCGAAATCAAGATCCGTAAATTTTCCCTGAATTTAAACTCATATGTCTATTTACTAATTTTTTTTTCTAGAATTTTTGGTTGGGCCAATTAGTACAGTTTATTAATAAAATTCTCCCTGTTTGAGGTTCATTTGCTCGACCTCTGTATTACGATTCATATATCTCTCTACAGAATTTCAATGACTATGAGGTTTATTTCTCTTAAAACTAGACTCAATAAGGAATCTATACATCTAAAGAAAAACTTATAATTATTTTTTTTAAATTTATTATGAATTTTTAAAGTCAGAACAGGGGATCCAGAAATCACTCTAGCCCTGTTTCACAAAAGTTTAAATATCTCATAAAATATAATTTATATGCCTGTTTTGTTCAATCCACATGAAAATAGACTCATTAAGCTTCAATTTCATGACTTACTAATCATTTAGTTCCATTTATACTATTTTTAGTGTTCAAATTCATGTCATTGCTGCAGTAATATTCATTTTTAAGGCAAGTTTCATCTTTCCATGAATTTTTATGAACTAGATAATCTATTAAACTTCCATAATATCAAACATGATCTAAATTAGCCATCACCATGACTTATCAATATCAAACATTTTCTCAACCAAACATGGCCATATCATAAAATTATTTACACAAAATAGGTATATTGCTATACATGCCATACTTAAGTAGTTGTACAAGCCATTTACCAAGATAAAAGTCCTTTGGATAGTGTGATCGAACTTTCGACTGTCCGATTCCGAAATGGCTTGTTTAAGACTACAATGAATGAAAAGGAAAGAGTAAGCATAAATGCTTAGTAAGTTCATATGAAAATAACAAGTAACATAACAATACAATCATACCAAACAACCTTAACCTGGTATCACCAAAACATTTATCACATTTCTAAATATCATTCATCATCTTACGATCTTATCGTTGATGTATCTATTTCCAACCCGAGGGTTAAGAACATACCTGTCCAAAGTGTCCATTTCACAACACTTGCCTAAAACGTCACTTATATCTTAAGTGCTCTTCCATTAAACTAGAAATTTCACCCATTGAACACATCGGAATATAACTCGGATACATGGATAATTTGCACATAAGTGCCACATATGTAATCAAGAATTCATGTAACCCGCCCCTAAGTGAACTCAGACTCAAATCTGCGAGCTCGGGCGTTCGCATCCATAAATGAACTCGGACTCAACTCAACGAGTTCGGATGCTCAACCATCCTAGTGACATGTCACTTGTATCCTAATCTATTCCTAAGGTTCAAACGGGCTTTTTCCTCGATCTCACATTTTTAGTCTTCCATGGAATATCGAAACCGATACTCGGTAGCAATTCATATTTATCAAGTAGTAAACATAATTTGCATATTACTCAACATTAACCACAAAGCATAATATTTCACGATTAAAAATCAGCATATCATATAATTAACATCAATAACTTAAAAATAACAATTATGCTACATTATTTACACATGAACTTACCTTGGTATCAAAATATAAAGATTTTGCAATTTAGTCCACAATCTTTTCTTTTCCTCGATCGCGACTTGAATCTCGTTTCTCTTGATCTATAATACCAAATTAATCTTATTTAATACATACATTCATCAAAACAGCATTTAATACGAACTTTGATAAAATTACACTTTTGCCCCTAAACTTTTGCATAATTACACTTTTGCCCTTAGGCTCGGGAGTTAAACTTTATTCCTTATTCTTATGTTTTATAACATGCTGATCACTTTTCCCTTCTATGGCAACATCAAATTCTCACTCTAACATATACTTGTGACTATTAGGTATTTTTGCCGATTAAGCCATTTTACTCGTTTTCACTCAAAACCGAGTAGCACAAGTTGTCTAACATAATTTAAAACCACATATTCTATCATAAAACATCAAAATACACAAATTTAACCTATGGGTATTTTTCCAAATATAAACCCTAGGTTGAATTATTGCTAGCATAAGCTTAATGAGCTTCCGGGATTCCAAAAACGTAAAGAACATTAAAAACAGGGCTTGGAATCACTTACTATGGAGCTTGAAAGTTGAAAAAACCTAGCTATGGAGAGAGGGAGAATTCGGCAGCAACTAAGGAGGATGATGATCAATTTTGTGTTATTTTTCCCATTTTATTTCATTTAATATCCAAATGACCAAAATGCCCCTCCTTACTAAACTTTCAAAATTCCTTCCATATCCCAATTTTGTCCATGAACTTAAAATTGGTCAAATTGCTATTTAAGACCTCCTAATTAATAATTCAATGCAATTTCATACTAAAAACTTGTAGAATGAAAATTTTGCAACTTATTCGATTTAGTCCCTACTTTCAATTTAAGCACTTTAGGCATAGAATTTCATCACGAAATTTTCACACAATCATGCAATCATATCATAATCATCAAAATAATTATAAAATAATTATTTCTATCTCGGATTTGTGGTCACGAAACTACTATTCTGATTAAGCCCTAATTCAGGATATTACAGTTAAATTCCAAAATTTAAAGAAATTAATAATGTTAGTGCTCAGGTTGCCTCCCGAGAAACGTTTATTTATAGTCTAAGCTCGACTTACCTCTTCAGTGAATGGAAATGGTGGTTTGAGGAGGTTATACTCCTCATTCTTGCTATCAATCTTATCAAAATAAGGTTTTAATCGGGTGTTGTTTACCTTAAAAGTGCCAAACTTGGGATGACTCACCTCCACTGTATCGAAGGGAAAAATACTGCGTACCGTAAGAGGGATTTCCTCATTCGATGTGGGAGTGACAATATAGGGATCTGCAGCATCTATTAAGACCTTATCACCAACCTTAAGTTGATTTGGAGAGGTATCGACCTCGTTTTGGCGTACTTTCGGTTTGTCGGGTGTTCTTAGTTTGTGTGTTTACCATTCATCGAGTTCCTCGATTTGTAGTCTTTGATCTTCATGAATGTGTCCTCTATCATTTCTGGAACATGGCTCGGGAACTTTTTTGAAACTCAATTTCTGCAAAGTAGGTTGTGTCATATTGTCAGTTTTAGTAGACTGGTGTGGACCATTACCTTCAATGTTCGATGTGATACCAGAATTACGAGCTTGAAGGGTGATCATTTCGTCTCCCACACGAAGTGTAAGCTCACCTGTGCCAACATCAATAATTGTTTTAGCAGTTGCTAAAAAGGGCCTCCCTAAAATCAAAGGGGTGTTATTATCCTCCTCTATGTCTAGAACAACGAAATCAACAGGAAATATGAACTTATCTACTTTCACTAGTACATATTCAACAATACCCGTAGGAAATCTTATAGTTTTATCTGCCAATTGAATGCTCATCCTAGTTTGTTTAGGTTTCCCAAGACCTAGTTGCTTAAATCAGCTAATGCATGATTTATAGTTTTTGTAAGGCATGACGTTAATACTAACCCCTAAATCAGCTAATGCATGATTTATATCTAAGCTACTAATTAAGCAAGGAATTGTAAAACTCCCTGGATCTTTCAATTTGTGGGGTAGCTTATTCTGTAAAATCACTGAGCAGACTACGTTTAGCTCCACATGCGACGCTTCGTCCAACTTCCGCTTATTTACTAAAAGCTCTTTTAAAAATTTCATTGCATTCAAAGATCTGCATGATGAGCTTCAATAAACGGTAAGTTAATATGTAATTTTTTTAAAAGTTTAAGGAATTTACCGAATTGTTTGTCTGAGCGGTCTTTCCTTGTCGCGTTAGGGTATGGGACACGAGGTTTATATTCTTCATTCACCGTTTTGTTATGACTTACCTCACTTTTACCTTTTCTCACCACAGTTTCTTGCATCAATTCTGGCTCAGGTGTAATGAATCCTTCCTTATCTTGAGTATTAATTGCGTTAAGGTGTTCCCTTGGGTTAGGCTCAGTATTACTTGGTAAGCTACCTTGTGGTCGTTCGGAGTTTAGTTTGGATAGCTGGCCTATCTGAGTTTCGAGTCCTTAGATCGATGCTTGTTAATTTTTAAGTTCTGTCTCGGTATTTTGGAAACGAGTTTTTGACACCGAGATGAATTTAGAGAGCATCTCCTCAAGGTTCGATTTCTTCTCTTGTTGATAAGGTGGCTGTTGAAAACCCTGAGGATTTTGTGGCTTTTGATTCCCTTGACCACCCCAAGAGAAATTTGGGTGGTTCCTCCAACCTACAAGTTCCAAATATGAAAATTCTCATAAAAGAAAATAATAAATCTAAATGGTTATATAGTGAAGGAGAGTGCTTTAGAAGAGACCCAAGGCATAACTAATAAGTAAAACTCCAGAAGAGATTCAAGTACCTAAAACTAAAAATTAAATAGTGAAAATAAATAAATCTCAATAAGTTATGTCAATTCGAGAAAATGTTGAACCGATAATAAAAGTGGTCGATAATGGTTTTGCATGCAGTATTTTTGTTGAAATAATGAAATAAAAGGAGGCTTTTGAATAAATCTATTGAGAAATATAGATATGGAATAAATTAGTCAAAATAGAAAGATGTAACTCAAGTGCAATTAAATACGTGGAGTTTTTGGACCAGTAGTCCAAATATCTAAAAGTATAAAGCCAATGAGGATACAAATGAAGTAGTTTTGCAAAAACGGAATAAAATATGAAGTTTTTGCTAAGTCCTAGCATTGATTATGAAAAGAGATAATGTTATTTTATGATGTACGCAATAAATTTTAGATATATTATTAAACTGACAGTTCATAAAAGATTTAACTTGCATCTAATGGTTGTTATTACAACCTCTTATGAATCACTATATAGTAAAATTTATATTAAAATGCTTGAAGGATTCAAAATGTCAGAAGCATATTGAAATTATTGGGAAATTGTTCATTTATATGAATTGAAATAATTGAACATATGTGGTAATTTTGACTTAGTCAATAGCAGTTGATTATAAAATGATTAAAGTTTGTTATGATTATTGTTGAAACTCCTGAAAATATCAAAATATATTTCTTTCAAACTTTCCCTCACTCATGACTTTCAAAAGAATGGTGATATAAATGCTTAGCAAATACATTCAAAAGCTCATTTGAAAAGCTAGTATTCAAGATTGAATATGTAGAATATAAGATATTATGTGATGTTTTCATGAGAGGCAGTAAATATGTGTTGTACTCTTTTTCCCTTAACCAAAGTTTTGTCCCATTGGGTTTTTCTAGTAAGGTTTTTAAGGAGGTAGCATATTATGTGTACTCTTTTCCTTCATTAGGAATTTTTTTCCTACAAGGTTTTTATCTTAGTAAGGTTTTAACAAGACATATTATCTACAAATGAACATCCAATGAGGAGTGTTATGAATATTTTATTAAGTGGATGTTCCATTAATATCTAGATAAGTTTTGATGTACTTTAAATTCTAATAGTCATTAGAAGATGTAAATATTCTGATTGATCAATAAAATACGCTCTCTCATTCTCTTTGTTCTTTACTCTCTATCTTTTATTTTATAACAATTTTTTTTATACTGGAGTCGCCCGTCTCTCCCACTCCACACTTAAAAAATTATTGTTTTTAAAATATATCATTTTTAATGATGTATTAATGATTGTGTCAGGAAAAATTTGGTTGTGGCTCATCTCTCTCCCTCCACCCTTTGGAATTGTTTCAAACACTCTATTTTGATATATAATAATATTTGCATATCATTTCAATATTTAATTTTTTAAAATGTGTAGGTAAAAAAGCTTGGTTGGAGTCCTTACAATCTTGTTTTACGTGGTAATTTTGAGACAATCTATCCTTTTATCTTCTACTTTTTCATTTTAGGTTTGTAATAAAGTATTGCAACAATCATCAATTAACAGCCAGGCAGCCTACCTATTGGAATCATCAACTTTAATTCAATGTTTCTATTCAACATATTACTCCAATTGAATTGTCCATTTTTTTAATATTTATTGTTAAATAAAAATTTTAGTTGAATTAATGTAACGAGGATAAGAATTTAGTTGAGAAAAGATTATTTTTTAATAATAATTAATATTATTAGGAAAAATAATTGATACATTATTAGTGTAGTTTTAAATTCTATAAATAAGATTAAGGGTTGACAAGTGTTCAGTAAAAGTATAATAAAATATTTAGAAAAATACATAAAAAATTTTAAAATTATTTTAGAATAAAAAATATACTACCAATACATCAAAAACTAACCTATATTATTATTTTTATAATTTTATAATTTTATATTTTTATATAATTTTAAATAAAACCAAAAATCAAATATTTAAAATTGACATGTATTTAATAAAAGATATATAAATGCTTTTTAACATTCCATTTAAAATCATTGTTAAGTAAATTTTAAAATAAAATATTTTTTACATACTAATGTATAACATAATCTAATAATTCTTTCAAAATTAAATCTCAAGTTAAACTATAAATTAAAATTCAAAATCATATTTAGATGCAATAAAATTTTCTTAAATAAATTGACAAAATCAAAGGTTTTTTTTTTTTTTTTTTGTATTTGGATTGAACCTCGTCAAAATAGATGACACGCTCGATAAAACCTTGTGGCTAATAGCTTAGAGTATTGGTAACGCGCTGCGTGCGATTGGGCTACACCTTTGTTTTTTGGTTCGCCTACACTTTAGGATCTATTTTCTGAAATTAGATTCGGGTTTTAGGCTTAATTTTATTATATATGAGCCCAATATTCTATTTATTAGCTCCTTATTATTTTATTATTATTTTATTCCAAATTTTTATAATTATTAAGTATTTTAGGTTATTTAGGAGTTTTATGTTAACAAGAAAGTTTAGTTTAAAACTACTTCTTGTTTAGATTAAATTAGAGTTCTAGTATACTTAAAATTTTTATTTAGATTTATTTAGCTAGCCTATATATAAGGCATTTACATTGTACACAAATCATTCAATTCATTATTATTCAACTTCTTTTTGAGTTATTAAATTATCTTTGAGTTTTCTTTTCAAGAATTTCTCTTGAGTTTCTTTTAGAAGAGTTTTAACAATCTTTTCAGATTGTGGGGATCATTTTTGAACTTTTTCTTGCCAAGATTTCTTTCTTGGAGGGGAAATTAGAGCTACTTGAATACGGTTGGGGATTCTTCGTGTTTCCAAGGCTTTTTAGGACTTCTACATACTGCATTCTATATTTCCATCTATCTTCTTTAATTTCTTCCTTATTGTTCTAATTGTAGATTAATTATTCTATTTTAATTATCTTAGTTATTTTTTTTAATTATTTTATCTAACTTGGATTTGGTTGCATTTCAGGTTGTGTCAAAAATCTAAGTTTCTTTTCGAACGTGTAGAGCCCTAAGTCAAATTCGCGACTTTGTCGAACTTTACGACCTGCTTCCGCATTCATCCGTCCTATTCTTTATCAATTACTCAAGTGTGGAATAAAGAGAATATTAATGAAAATATCGAATTCTTGTGCAATTGACTTTACAAACTAGTTTCTTGTCGTCAATGTGTAGTTGTTGACTTGTATTTATACCTTTTAACAACCTTCGTGCCGTTTGGAGATGTTGGGAGTCAATTAGAGCCGTTGCTGCAATTAATTCGTGTATTAATTGCAGACTGTAGACCACTTGTATTGATACAAGTGGAATTGTGTCGATAAAAGTCTGAGGGTTTCAAAGGTTTAGACTTGTGCCAATAGTTGTATAGGTAAAAGGTGCAAGGGACACAAAAAAATTGCTCGCTAACTTATTGTATTGATAGAAGTCCCCCTAAGTATCGGTTGAAGTTTGATGCTTAGCTTGAAATGCTATCTGACTTACTTCTACTAGTAGAACTCATCCCAAGTATCGATAGAAGTCTGGAAGAATTCTTGGAGTGCTCACTGACTTGGTTCTATCAATACTTCTATGCACTTGTATGGGTAGAAGTCTCCCAAAATTATAAAATTTGTTTTGAATCAATGTTTTTAAAAGCATTTTGTAATTTTAAGTTTCTAAACACTTTTAAAATAATATTAAGAGCTTTATATCAATTAATTATGAATTTAAAAAGAATTTATAATTTAACTTTATTATATCAAAGCTTTTAAGAAATTAGGGATAACATTATATATCCAACTTTATCAACTATGCTCAATTGAAAAAAGTTACAAATAATGCTAATAGATTGTGACATGTTTTAAATATTTTCAGCTTTTTAAATATAATTCTACAAATATGTATAAATTTTTTTATGAATCCTCAATTAGTTAATATCATCATGAAGTTTAAAATAATTTTCTTTTGCCAAAGAGTTTAAAATAAATTTAAAAGATTATATATTTTATTATATTATATAATTTGTAATCTATGAATATTGGGATGTTCATATTTATATTATATTCAAATTATTTATTGTATTATCTTTACTATATTTAAACATTAATTAGGTTAGTATTGCTATTAACTGTATTTTTAATTCGGATGTAAAATAACTTTTATAAAATAAATTATTTTATTATGATGATGTTATTATTTTATATTTTATATTAAATCATTAAAACCTACATGTACTAAAGTTTGAATTTGAGCTCATAATCCTTCATTTATTTTTTATAAACTTTTAATAAATATATTCAGTATAAATATATTTTATAATATATTATATTTATAAATGATTAAAACTATCCATTTTAATTGAAAAATTAATTTTTCAAATATAACTAAAATCATAAGTAGAAATTATGCACCAATAGTTATTATTTTGATTGACAACTTTATGATTTAGTCTTTAAACCTTTATTTCAAATTAAAAGAGATTTGTTTGTTGTTTTGAATCGTTTCTTTCAAATACTATCTTAAAATAAATGTTATGATCTGTATGTATAGTAAAGTTGGGAATTTATGAATGTTTCGTATGATGCATGTTAAATGAAGTATTTACCCCTAATGTAATTTTGATTAGAGTAGTGCTGCGGAAGCATGATTTAGAGTTTACATGTTTACCCTGAATTATAAGATTGATGTTTATGCATGTATGTTGCATGACTATTGTGTGGTGCGAACAGTAATTTTATGGTGTGTTTAAATGACCGGTAAGAAAAATTACGTAAGTAGCCAATGTAACGTTTTGGATTTGAATCGGATCATTCCAACTAAACTTGGGCACCACATTGTACAAATCTTTCATTTTAGTATTTTATAAAATCTATTTGTATTTTTGTTATATTTATAAATAGTTAAATTTTAATATCATGAGTATAACTAAAACCACAAGTACAAATTATGCACAAACAGTTATCATTAAAGTATTTGAAAATGACCCAAAACCTAGTTTTTATAAGATAGAGCTTAAATATCCAAATTCAAAATTTAGCATACGCAATTATATACATGGGTATTCAAATTAGCCTAATTCATTTGTTGTTGTAATTATTTAATTCTACTATCGTATTATAATAATTTGAGTATATTTATGTTGTAGTTAATATATTAAAAAATCTCACTAGTTCGATATTAATCAAATTATCAATACAACAATAATTGTTAATTTTAATATTATTCAAGTTTGTATCAATTATCATTTCATCTGTCACTTAAAAACAATAAATACATAGACATAGTTTATTTTTATTTTTCACTTTTTATTTAATAATATTTTTGGGCATTTGATCCAAAAAGGCTCTTTAAAAAATATAATCATAGAAATAGGTCGTTTATTGGATTATTTACCGGATTAGGCCGTTTTCCATGAAAACGCATCCATGTCAACGCGCTTTAGTGTCCACGTCAACAAAACGCTTCCCTAGAGGAGCGTTTTGTCCATGCAGCAAAAAACGCGTCCTTGGTGCGCTTTTTGCTGACATGAACAAAACGCTCCCCCAAGAAAGCGTTTTAGCCCGAGTATAAATTTTCAAAAAGGTCATTTTTTAAACATTATAAAAATAGACCAATTTTTTTGAAAATTTACAAGCATAAACCTCAAAAAAGACTCAAAGTGATAACACCACTTTTTTTTAAGTGTTACCAATTAATATGAAAACAAAACTTAAAAAGTAAATCTTTATATAAACTCAAAGTCTCATTTCCCTTATTTTCTTAAGTAACGTGGGATATGAGATATGTGTATATATAGACTTATGAATAGGTTTGCAGCTTGTTCCTAAACAATATGGGATTCCTTCCTCTTTTAACTAACAACATGAGAATAAAAGTTACACTATATTTTATATTTTTTACTTAGAGTTTAAATTTTTTACAAAAGTTAACATTTATTACATTATAAATAAAAATTTAAACTCTATAAGTAAAAAATTATCAAATATAAAATGATTATGGTAAAATATTAAAAATAAATATTTAAGAAATTACTAATAGTTGAGTGATCATTTTGTAAGTTTTATAATTCGATAGCTAAAAATCATAGTTAAGTGACTACTAATGTATTTAATCTAGATATAAAAATATGAAAATAATTATTATATTTTATGTATATTATATATTTCTATAAAAAACTTATTTAACATAATTATGTACTATGTTTAAATAAATTATCTATCTAGTCAAAATACATCTAAAATAAATTTATTAGCATTCATTAGGTGATAAAAATTAAATTAAAATTAGAATTAAAAATTTAATTAGTATAGTAAAATATTAAAAATAAATAAATATTTAAAATATATATATCAATTTTTAAATTACAAAAAATACTATTTGAGTGCCAAATACTTACCATTTATTTATTAGTCAAACATTCATAATATAAAATAAAAATAAAGTTAAAAAATTAAAAGTATAACTTTTAAATTTAAATAATGGAAAATTATTTTAAAAATTAGAATTGCATTGGTATTAACTTCAAACATTTAAAGTTGAATAGAATATTATTGCATGTACAAGTTTCATATGTGCAATTTGTTCTCTTTTTTAATAGTTATTTTGTATATGTTAACAATTCTAAAATGCAACAAGATTAAATAGCTCAAAAGATAATTTTATAATATAAGAAAATGTTAACAAAATATAAAAAATAGAAATTGTTTTATAAAAAAATTATAAAATATAGTGTAGCATTTAGTCTTATGTTGTTAGTTAAAAGATGAAAGAATCTCACATTGTTTAGAAACAAGCTGCAAACTTATTCATGAGTCTATATATACACATATCTAATATCCCACATTGCTATAAGGGAAATGAGACTTTGAATCTATATAAAGATTTGTTTTGTAAGTTTCATTTCCATGTTAATTGGTAAAACCTAGTATTGTCAGGTTAAGCCTTTTATAAGGTTTATTCTTATAAATTTTTAAAAAATTGATCTATTTTTATAATATTTAAAAATAATTTTTAAGAAATGTTTTGTTGACATATTCCTTAAAATCGTGTTGACGTGGACGCGTTTTCGTAGAAAATGACCTGATCCAATGGCCTATTTTCGGCTTTGATTTGATTTTTCGTGTTGTAATTTTGTCACTGTCTGTCGGTTCACCAACTTCAATATTTATAAAACAAATTAAAAAAGTGCCGCTCCATCCCCATCGGTTCCTCCTCGAATTTGACGCGATTTTCTTTTCAGAAAAGGAAAATCCTTTTTTCGCATGCCATAAATATTCAACGCGATTCAAATTTTAATGCTTCGAGAAAACAGAGGAAAAAAGAGAATATAACGCGCTTTTTAGTTCGCTGTTGACTGAAAAACTCCGTTCATTTCTTCGATCCGATCATTATTCTCAGACGAAGTTCAAATTTTCTGACGGTTAGTTCATACTCTCCCACACTTTTAGTTCATACTCTCCCACACTTTCTGATCGATCAACTTACTTTTACTTCAGTTTTCCTCTTCTTTTTAGTAAGTTTTTTTTTCTGCTAAATCGAGGTAAATAAAGGGAAAGACGAAGGTAAAAAAAAAAAAAACGGGTTTTGCTTGTTTTACTTCTCTGGATTGAAGACAGTTCAGTGCGAGAAGGTGTTAGTTTTTTTTTTTTTTCTTGTTTTGGATTTTCTTTCCAAATCTTTTGGTTCGGAAAAATAAGAAAAAAGAGCATATACGATAGAACTGCTTGAACAAGATTCCGCTTGATGTTCTTTTTTTTTCCCTTGGTATTTGTTGATGTTCGTTCTGGAATTGAATCCGCAACTTTTATTAAAATTTTACGAACCTTTCGAAACAGGCTTCATTTGGCTAACTGATTTCAATTTTTATTGATAAGGAAGGGGTTTAGATGAAGTCAGAAGCTTTGATTTTATATTTTCAACAGCTGATGAAGATATGCCTGTTGTTGTATAGTCTACTTTGCAGGATAATGATGTTTTCTCCAATTAGCACAGCTTTGGATTTGTGAAGGTTTTTTTTATGAGGAACACCGATTTGTAGAAATGTCTGAAGCGGAGTGCCCTTTGTTAAACCAAAGTAACCAACATTGAACTCTGCTGAAACACCCTTTGTTGAACTCGTTGCGGAGGCTACTTTTACGTTTAGATAAATGTTGCATTTGCAACTTTAGCATTTAGATAAACATTGCCTGTGCATCTTTCTATGTTACTTGGATTCTGGTGTCGTTGGTTATGGGTATTTGTTCAACTTGGCTATCTTCAAAAAATTTTGAAGTTTATCCTCATACCTATGTACAGATATGCGTTGGATATGATTGTCGGACACAGCACTTTAAAAAAAAAGAAGAGTTGGAGCAATATGAATATTTTGTCAGTCTGCATGATTTAGTTCTATTAGTACCGAGACAAGAATGAATTTCGTGGAGTTGCACTTGATTTCTCATCTGCACTGCAATTCTCATGTGGTTTGAGGTCCTTGACCCATCTGTGCGAAAGCAAAGCTGTAGTGATTTGTTAGCTGTCTAGGTTGGGCCCCTGATGATTAGTTTTGTCCCCATAGTGAATTATGTTTTCTGTGAAACTGTCTGTCCTTCACTTATTCATCATCTTATGGAGATACTATACATCCACTGGAAAAATTTGCTTTGTCCACCCTAGAAAATTTCTTGTTACAGTTAGTGAGTGCACCAGGAGCATTGGAAGAAGGAAAACAAAGGGTTTATTTTTTTCTCTTCTTTTTCCTTTGATTCTAATTTTTCCTGATATACTATAAATTATGAATTTTGCTTCTTTACCAGGTTACAATGCATCTATTACATATTATAAGATTCTATGGTTTATTTTATGAAACAATCCCTCCTTTAGTTCTTCATGATCTTCTACGGATATCATATCCCTCCTTTTGTTCGTCATGATCTTCTACGGATATCATACTTCCACTCAACAAGATTGCTTTGTGCACCCTAGAAAATTCATGTTACAACTAGTGAGTGGAGGCATAGGGAAAACAAAGGCCTTTCCCCCCTTTGTTCTCCTTTGATTTAAATAAGTTTGTTTTGCTTTAATTTGATTTATATACCCTCTTTGTACTTTAAATTATGAATTTTGCTTCTTTACCATGTCCCAACTCATCTATTACTATTATAAGATTCTATGACATACTTTTACATTATTTGACCTTTACTTCCTGCAAAATTAGCATTTTATTTCGTTGTTGTAGCTAGTTTTTAGTGTGCGGTTATCCTATTATTGTGACTCATGCTCATGATCCCTTTTTTCTTGTTTGCTGTCTTGGTAATTGTAGTCTTAACTGTATTTCAGTATCATCCTCTCTCTTTTTCATCGCACATCAGTTTATTTTTGTTTTCATTTATTAACCTTTTCTATATGTTCTAAAATCAGTGAGGATGCCAGAGATTCAGTTGGGTGCTCATACTGTAAGGTCTCATGGGGTTAAAGTTGCAAGGACTCACATGCATGACTGGATCATTCTTTTGCTTCTCATTGTGATAGAGGTCATTTTAAATGTTATAGAACCATTTCACCGCTTTGTCGGAGAGGATATGATGACTGATCTGAAATACCCAATGAAAGACAATACCGTTCCCTTTTGGGCCGTTCCTGTATGTTCTAGCTTTGAGATATACTGTCATACTAGAATTACTTTCTGGCAGGAGAATTTGTTCTGATTCAATCAATGATGATGACACTAAGTATAATGTTTGTGTTCTTCCTGGTAACAGATGCTTGCGATAATGCTTCCACTTTTTGTCATTCTTGTATACTATTTCATCAGAAAGGATGTTTATGATCTACACCACGCCATACTGGGTAACACTACATTTCCCCTTGGGATTCTGAAAGTTCATCATCTTTTGCCTGAATGTGATAGCATTTAGAAACTGTTGCTACTTGATTGTATATTCAGGCCTTCTGTTTTCTGTGCTTATCACTGGTGTTATAACTGATGCTATTAAAGATGCCGTTGGTCGGCCTCGTCCAGACTTCTTTTGGCGTTGTTTCCCTGATGGAAAAGGGGTTAGCCTCCTATTTTCCGATTTTCTTTTTAAGTCTCGGTCAGTCCTGTAGTTTGCCAACAGGCATTCGTTGCATCAATCATGCAGGTTTTTGACCCTGTGACAAAGGACGTTATGTGTACTGGAATAAAGAGTGTCATCAAGGAAGGACACAAAAGTTTTCCCAGTGGTCATACTTCATGTAAGCAGTCTAATTATTTCCAGCTTCATGGCCTTTTCATCATGGTTACACTTTGTATAAGCACTACCCGGGTTTCCCCTTAAATCTTTGTCCGCCATTTCATTATCATTTAGTGTGGCAGCCTGCATGAATGGACTCATTTTTAATCATTTCTTGTAGACCCACACATCCATTACAGCATTCTCATTAACATAGATTTATTAGAAGGGAAAGAATTCTGATTGCCTGTAAATAGTGTCTGGATGTGCCTTTATCTGATTGAAAACGTAATGTTATATATGCATATATAATTATCATAAATGATGATGAATATTATTTGTATAATATATTTTACAAAAGAGAGAATAAAAGATGCAGGTATGCATGTCTGTGATGATCACAACTTAGCTATATTGGATTGTATTGGATAGCGATTATAGCTAAGTCCCTAGAATGCCGAAGTTTCTGTGGAGCAAGTTAGTGTCACTATCCCACCTTAGTCATACTCGGGTGTGTGTCAGATCTGGGTATGTGTCTAGAATGGGTCTTTCTTGGACACAAGTGTGAAGCAAGGTATTTCAAGAAAAATAATGAGTTGAAGTAGCATTGGAGTTTTCCACTTGTTTTTGGAATGAACATAATGTGAGGTTTTCAGTGCTATTACATGACAACTTTCGTTCTTATTTTAATCTCTATTATTATTGCTGTTGTTATTAATATTATGTACTACTTTATCATTGGGAGTGCATACAAGCATGTTGGTTTAAATATGAGCTCCGCTGTTTTTTTTATGCATTTATTTTACCTCTAGTTTATCTAAAAGTGGCTTTTTGATCAACTTTGTTTTTCAACATGCAGGGTCGTTTGCAGGTCTTGGATTTCTTGCACTATACTTGTCTGGAAAAATCCGGGTATTTGATCGCCAGGGCCATGTGGCAAAGCTATGCATCGTCTTCTTACCATTACTTATTGCTGCTTTAGTGGGAATTTCTCGAGTTGATGACTATTGGCATCACTGGCAAGATGTTTTTGCTGGGGGTCTTCTAGGTTTGTCTTTTGGGCACTTCATTTTTCCTATTAATTTCCTCTTTATAATCTTTACGTTTTGTGATAAGCCCTTTTCCCTTTGTTTTTTTACGTCTTTTTTACAGGGCTAACAGTTTCATCATTTTGTTACTTGCAATTCTTTCCGGCACCATATGAAGTAGATGGTATGTTCCTTCCCTATGTTCTTTAGGCTGTAACTATGTTACTTGGTTGGATTTGGCATCTGATATGGGTATCTATCCAACTTAAATTTGTTAATTTATTATTATATGTAATAGGAGGGTTATTGGAAGGTTATATCCTCATACACGTTAGGATTCGTGTTTGACATAGGTATTTCAGAAGAAAAAAAAGGAACCGAAGCAATATAGTGCTATACACGTCTTGTTGGACATGGGTATGAAGTATGGTTCTCCAAATAAATAAAACAACTTAGGGCACTTTTTGCCATACCCTGACGTTTTGGTACCTCTAGCTATGTTACTTTGATTTGGATGTGATATACGACATGGCAACTAAACACGAGGGTTGCGCTCGTTGCGGGACTTAACCCAACACCTTACGGCACGAGCTGACGACAGCCATGACTTGCATGTTCATTTTTTTTCCTGTTATGTTCTTTTATGTATTTTGAAAGTCTTGAAACGTCATATCTTCGTACCTATGTTGGGGCATGCATCAAACAGGGATACTTAAAAAAAATAAGAACCAAAACAACATAGTTATAAACATCCTGTTGAACATAAGTATGAAGAGTGGTCATCCAAATATATGAAGAAAACTTGGGAAAAAAATTGAATATTAGGTGTTGGGTACATACTCGTATTCGACTCTTGTTTAACTTCATATTCTAAATCTAGTTAACCTTAATTGTTTCTTCGTAACGGACCATACAGGGTGGGGGCCTCATGCATATTTCCAGATGTTAGCAGAGTCTCGAAATGTGAATCCATCCAACGGCTCAAATGTACAACAAGCAGAACTCGAGAGTGTATATGTGGATTCACAGCATTGCAGGGAGTTATCGAGAGTGAATACACATGACTCGAGCCCTATTCTTGAAGGAACGAACGGTAGGATGGGATATTGAGAGTATTGAATGTTAAGAGTGTACATACAATCATCAGATGTCCATAGCGTTTGAGATTAAGTACAACTATTTTGGGGTTACACATGGTTTTACTTAGATATTGAAATATGGATCTGAGATTATATTAGAATTTGATATTTCTTAATTCATTTTCATGATTATGTTGATCTCAGAAATCTTGTGATATTTGTTAATTCATTTTCATGATAGCGTTGGGATTTTGCTTGTATTTATAGTCTTGCATCCTTGGAAGATCATAATTTTTTACTTACCAGAGATGGGTACAGGTTTTCTATGTTTATATATAGGGATGAGCGTTCAATTTTTTTCAAATTAAAAAAATTTCGAATTAATCGAGTTGATAAATTATATTTTATCATTCTAATTTGATTTGAAATTTTTTAAATCGAGTTGAATGAGATAAAATTTAAATCGAATTAAATTGAATATATTTGTTCAAGTTAAATTTTAAAAATAATTTTGGATCTTTGTAATTACTGTCACTCATCGTAATAAAATTTGTCCATCTTAATCAAAATTTTATTAACTTTTATTACATTCTAATTTATTTATTAATCTTTTATATACGGGTTATTTTTTGCTTGCTTAGTTGTTTTAATTATCTTGATTATTGTCACTATGTATAGAATTAAAAATATATTAAATACAAAATGTGATTTTTAATAAAATTATTTTAAAGATAAAATGTAAAATTGATACTAATATAAAATTTTAACATAAATATTAAATGACATAATTAATAATTCAATTTTAATATAAATATTTAATATGACTAACAATTTAATAATATAAATAATATAAAATGTGAAATTTAATTAATAATATAAATAGTAGATATAAATAAAATCATTACTATTTATGTTTAGTGATTTTTTTGGATAATTTTGATTTTTATTTGAGAATAAAGGCTAGAAGTAAAATTTAAGGGGGAAATAAAAAGTTTTGGAGGATAAAAGTTTGAGGGAAAGTAAATAGGGGGAGTAAAATTTTAGAAGGAAAATATTAAAAAAAATTGGGGTGGTGGATTTGGGGTAGATGGGAGGTAGGATTGGAAGGAAGTAAAAATTTTAAGGGGAAAGTGGGAGGGAGTAAAAATTATGGGGGAAAATAAAAAGTTTTGAGGGTTTTTGAGAGTAAAATTTTGAGAAAAAGTAAATGGGAGAGTAAAATTTTAGTGAGAAATGGATTTTGGGTAGATTTGGGGGTTGGGATGGAAGGGGAGTAAAAATTTTGGGGAGAAAGTGGGAAGGAGTAAAAGTTTTAAGGGAAAAGTAAAAAGGTTTAGGAGTTTGGGGTAAAAATGTAAAATATTATAGTTTGATATTCGAATTATTCGAGTTATTTGAATTCGAAAACTCAACTCGATTTGAACTCGAAATTCGAAAAAAATTCGAGTTGACTCGAATAACTTGAATAACTCGAATAACTCAATTCGTTTAACTTGAAATTTGAATTTTTTTAAATTTTTTTGAGTAGAATCTAATTTTACTCGCCCCTATTTATATATAAATTTCAATGCGTTAATGTATTATTTAGATTTTGATATATTCGTTTTGATATGTTAGATAATTGTTTGTTAAGGTGTTACATTTATATAAGTTTTTTTATATATATATAACATTGTATTTATACAAGTTTTATCATTTCAGTGATCTGTTGTATAAATTATGATACCTATCCGGCTTTGTGTGCAATACTATAATGTTATATTCTGTATTTTTATTTTAAGAATTTATTTTTGTTTTTCAGATCTAGTTTTATTAAATTATTTGTTGTGATATTTTAAAATTAAAAATACTTATTATTCCGTAGTAATGTGATAAAAATGTAAAAAATGATAGAGAAAATATTTGGTATATTGTAGATTTTAGAAGCGGAGAGTTGGCAATTGTTTTAAAAATAAATATTTAAAAAAAAAAGAGATGTGTGTTAATTTTTAAAGCTGTATGTGAAATAAAAGAAAGTAGATTGTGTATACCAAAATATTAGAACATATTAAATCAAAATGATATGCAATAAGTCTAAATTTAATAAACAATTTTAATGATGTTAAATTTGATGCCAACATTTTATTGGGATAAAGCATTTAGGCTAATTAATAATATTATAAAAGTTGAGGTATGAAACTATATCAAGAGTTAAAAGTATAAAGATTAAATTTTAAATTTGAGTACAATATAGATATCAAAATTAAAATTTAACCATTATCTTACAATGTTATTGACATGTGTATTGTGTAAGAAAGGTCTTACATTATAAAAGTTGAGGTATCAAATTATATTAAAAAATAAAGTACATAAATTAAAATTTGAGCATAATATAGAGGTCAAAATTGAGATAATTAAAGATAATAATGTATGAACTAATTGATATGATTGTAAAAATAGATCTACAAATTATGTTTGATTAAAATATAATAATTAAATCTTAAATTTTAAATGTTATGAGAGAAATAAAAGTGAAAATTTATTATCATTTTATCATGATAAAAGAAAAGGATAATGTAAAAATACACATGTAAGAAGGCCCAAATGCCTTCCTTATATATATAATTTATAGATTTGCCAAATATTTCGAAGTCAACAGCATGGCCATACCATTTTCCCTTCATTTCAAGGATTTGTATTTAATATAATAGGTATACAATTGTTATTCAAAAATATTTTGAGTTATTATCTATCATATCCTCCCTATGCCATAATAATTTTATATATTATTGTTACACATCACGGCATGAAATACCTTCAAACGACCAAAGAAGTCTCTCCTCCTAGTTTTTCATCTTCTTTAATCGAAGAACTTCCATTTTTGAGGATTTTACGAACACCAAAGATAATTAATCTATTTAGAAATGCTAAAGCTTCTTCCCTTCTTTTTCATTCTAGGGTGCGTTTGTTTGCCTGTATTTGATTTTCTGAAAAATATTTTTCTCATTTTACGCTGTTTGGTTGCTTGAAAATATTTTACGGTAAAACATTTTCGAAACACGGTAAAATGGGATGCTTTTGGGGAAAATGACTTCTGATTTTTTTTCCGTAAGACATTTTCCAAAAGCTCCCCCTTGGTCGCTCTTCATACGTCCTGCATATTCCTTCTTCTTCATCTGTCCAGGTACTTTCTCCTCCTAGTTCTTATGTCTTATTCTTTAATAAATATTTCATTTTTTTCCTTAGCTTTTCCATATCTTCTCTTCTTAGGGCTGCTTTTTTCATTCCCCCTTTGTGCCGTTCTTCATCTTCTTGCTTCTTCTTCGTCAAGGTATTTAACATCTTCATTCTTCCTGCTTCTTATTATATGCTTACTGTTTGATTCAACTATTTCTTAACGAAAATATTTGTGGAAAATCAATTGATTTTCAACCCATTCCTAGAAATTTTCTAGATCTTATCAGATTTAGGAACAGAGAGAAATTATTAGCATGTTTTAACAGAAAATTTACACCTGATTTTAATCCACTCAAGAGGTAACAACGTTAGTACTAAATTGCTGCTCAGCTAAGGGATTGCATTATTCTTTCATGCTTTCAAGGATAAATCCCTCTTTTTCCCGTTTCTTTCTCTTTTCCCGATTAACACCTCTAAATCCCTTCTCTAGCCCAACACCCACCGACCACCACCATCATCGTTAACAACTCCGGTCACCACTGACCCATCATCGTTCACCAATCACCATTGTTGCTTCTTGACTGCCAACCCGAAGGTAACACCACCAATGGTGGATTTTCTTTCTTTCAACTGTTTGTTTTTAAAGCTCTGCCTTTGAAAAAAAATGGGTTTTTGAAGCAATGAGATTGGTTGAAAATGCATTTGAAAATGTAGGTTTCCATTTATCTCTTAAATCTGAAGAATTTAACTGATTTAGTTAACTGATCCTACATTTTAATCATTTATCCATTTATAAATCAACTATAATACTGCATTTTACCTTTTGCTTTTGTTTTATAGTAGTTTCCGTTTCATATAGTAGTAGTATCAACCAAATGGAATCTAAATGTTTATATGAAAGGAATCAATTAGATGAGTAAAGAATGTTATAGTGAGAAATTATGTCAAAACAACATACTAGTTAAGTCATGTTCTTTAGAGTTGCACTTTAATTTATATGTCTCCACTGTTTTGAAAAATCTTCCTTATTTGATGTCTTGAATTTCTTACTCTCTTGATCTGATGGTGGAGATGAATTCACTCTTTTTTCCATATAGATGTTACTATGCTAGTATATCTTAGAGAGATCTAATATGTAAGATAAATCTATCCCTGAATTCTTGCATGCTCCTCGCTTAGTAGTCTACCACTAGCCTTTTCTCCTTTTCTTTAATATTTGCTTTTATTCACTGAAGCTCGTGAGTTTATCGCTATGAGAGCTCAAAATAATATGGTCTATGTTTACCTCAAGTGACCTAGGTCTGCAACAAGAAATTTGTCTCTTAAATTGAAAATGTAGGTTTTCTAGAATTAAAGAAAGAGTGCTCTTACCATTGCATCATAACTACGATATAGCGCTCTTACAATTGAATGTACAGGTTATTTACAACATGTCACCCTCAAAAAATTAAAAGAAATTGTGATGTCTTAGAGTTGTTGGCTTTTGGGAGTTGGGATAATTAAACAGCAGATGGAAGATATTTAACATTTATATTTTCCTCTCTCCAAAAACAGCAAATTTATGAATTTAAAGCTCATCTCTTGTTATTTATTAGATTGCCTCAATCATTTATTGCATGAAAATGAAACATTCAATCAAAGAAAGGAAGAGGCGGAACTAGTCATAGATTTTGATATCAATGGAGATCAACTACAAAGCCAAATCAGTCAGTAAGTAGTAATAATTTTATATCAGGTGAATAGTAAATCTAAGATCAGCAAGCTAATAATATTATTACAGCATGCACATGATGATATTAGACATGTCTTAACTACAAGGACCTTATAATTAGTTGCTTAATGTATTATCTATATGTACTTTGGATGTTAAAGTTATGCTTAATGTATTACTTCGGATATTGTTAAAGTCATGTTCCTAAAATAAAGTCAATATTGTATTGTCTTTTTCATTTCAAATATCAAAACCATTAAATCAACCGTAAGGTTTAGCAATGGGCATTTTGCATTTTGCTTCACCAGTTTATTAACTAAAAAACTAGTACAATAGTGAGGATAATAAAAGCTCAAGAATTGGCTTGCTGCACTTGATGGACATTCACTGGTTAATTGGTTTTGAGGATATTTTGTATAAATATAATGATAGCACCAATACTACTGATTGATGATTCTTTGAAGATTTTTTTTAAAGTTGGTTGCTCATGTAGATGAGCCTTTTTACGAAAGACATTTGAAGTTTATGTTTCGATTTGATTTAAAGTTTGTCTTAAAAGAATTAGCTATTTAGGATTGGTAAAGTTCAAACTTATGCCTTGATTAAGAAGCTTTAAACATTTGCTCTAAAACTGATGGATTGATTAAATTGGTATTAATACTGATTATATAATTTAGCTTTGAATATAATTGGACCTAATTTGCTCTAAAACTATTGGTAGCTTATAATTGTCCCATTATATTGATCTTTAGTAATATATGTGATCTTATGAAAAGTTTACGTATTTTTTTGTAGTAATCAAATGTTTGTGTGGTATTATTTTGTGTAGATGGATCGTAATCGAGATCAAAATGCAATTGTTGCAGCCGTGGCTTCAGTTTTAGCTTTTGGGGTTCTCTGGATTAAAATATTAAAAACTAGGAAGGAAATTACTTCTCACCCTCGTGTGAATCGAGATTATGAAAGAGAAAATTATATTAATAGTATTTTATATAGTGGTGACCAACATTGTATTGATGTGATAAGGATGAGACCAATTGCATTTTTTAATTTGTGTGATATTCTCAGTAGAAATAATTTGTTACAATCAACTAAATCGGTGAATATTAGGGAGCAAGTAGTTATATTTTTACATATAATTGGTCATAATGTAAGGTTTCGAGTGATAGGATCTAGATATTATAGATCAATTGAGACAGTTCACCATTACTTTAGGGTTGTATTGAGAGCTGTTTTAAAGTTGTATAAGCTAGTTATTAAATTACCTGATGAGTCAACTCCTAGTGAAATTAGAAACAATCCAAGGTTTTATCCTTATTTTAAAGATTGTATTGGAGCATTAGATGGAACTCATGTTCGTGCATCTGTTCCACTTAGTATTCAAGGAAGATTTCGTAGCCGTAAAGGGGGGACGACACAAAATGTTTTGGCTGCCATTACTTTTGATTTGAAATTTTCCTATGTTCTAGCTGGTTGGGAAGGTAGTGCACATGATTCTCGTATTTTAAGTGATGCACTTTCACGCCCAAGAGGATTAAGAATTCCAGAAGGTAAGAATTAACATTAAATACCAACTAGTTCTAGTAAGCTCATAATTTATTAGTAATATTATATTTTGTAAAATTGTAGGTAAATATTATCTTGCTGATGCTGGATACGGCATCCGAAATGGATATATTACCCCCTATCGTGGTGTCCAATATCATTTAAAAGAGTTTAGTGATCAGGGGCCTGAAAATGCAAAGGAACTCTTTAATCTTCGTCATTCATCATTGCGAATCACCATTGAACGTGTTTTGGGATTTTGAAGAAAGCGGTTTCGTGTATTAGATCTTTGAACCATTTTGGAATTTTCAAACTCAAGTAGATATAGTTTTGGCTTGTTGTATTATTCATAATCATATAATGGGAGTTGATCCTAGTGATTTACTTAATCAAGGATTATTTGAGGAGCTGACTCGATTTGATAATACCAACTCTTACGAGCGAGAAGAAAGAGAAGAAGCAAGAGAATGGTCGCTAAAAGAGACGAAATTGCACAAACTTTGTGGGTTGATTATATGACTAGAAATATTAGGTAGTTTTAGGGTTTTGGGGTTATTTTTCTATGTTATGTATGTTTTAGTATTAAAATTATTTTTTTGTTAATGTTGGTTGGATAATGATATTGAAATTTTAGTTTGTTGGATTTTGAAATTATTATGTCTTGAATTTGTTAGATATTGAATTTATTATGTTTTAAGCTTGTTGAATTTATTATGTTAGATATTGAATTTATTTAGTTGGATAATGATATTGAAATGATTGACAATGAAAATTCTTAATGTAGAATGGGTAAGGGCAACAAAGAAGGACCTCCAAGCAATTCAGTGGACAAAACCGATGGAACATCTTTTCTTGAAATTCTAGCGAAGAGGCTCGAAAGGAAATAAGCCTTCTAATTCTTTCAAAGCAGTTTCTATTAATCGAGTTGCCAAAGCTATTTCTGAAAGATTTCAAGTCCATTGCGATGCGAAGCATGTGGAAAATCATTTGAGGACTGTAAAAAACCAGTGGCAGATTATATGCACAATTCGGGGTGAAAGTGGTTTTGGATGGGATGATAACTTGAAAATGATCACATGTGATAGAGCGACATATGATGCAACAGTGATGGTAATATATGTATATATATATTAAGTATATTTCAATTGTTTTTTACTTGTTATTCTAATTGTGTTTATCCAACAGGCACACAAGAAGTATGAACCATTTTTGAATAAAAGCATTGATCATTATGATGAAATGGCTTTGGTTGTTGGCAAAGATATGGCAACAGGGAGTTTTGCTAGAACATTTCTTGATATAGATTTGGATGATGATAATCAAGATTCAAAGTGCTGTAGATTGCGAAAATGAAGAGGTTGAAGAGGTAAGAACAAAAGTATCTTCATCGCACATCTAAACGTAAAAGAAAAAATACTCAAGAAAGTGACGTTGATGAACAAATTAAATTTATGGGTGAACAACTTGGCAAAATTGCTAATGCTTTGGAACAATTTCTGCGGATAAGACACCACGACTTTACGAAGAATTGATGTCGATGGAGGAGGAAGGATTTGATGATGACTTTCGTGTTCGTGTTTGACTATCTAGTGAGTCATGAATCCGAGGCCAAAGCTTTTTAGTTAAAAGTAAGAAGCATAGAAAATTTAGCTTCAAAAATTTTCGCAAGGTTGAAGATATTGATACTTTTAATGTGGTGTAATATTATAGATATGCACTTGGACAATGTTGTTATTATGTGGTGTACTACTAATTATGCATTTGGATAATATTATAATTTCTACTATTAATTGTGGTTTGGAAGCTAATTTATAATTATTTAACTCTGGTGGTCTCAATTTACTCTCGATTAATATTCTAGCTTATAAATCTTTTGGTTGTAATTAAATTTAATTTGATATAGATAAATTATATTCAATTTATTTATAGTTTTATTTGATCATTATTAATGGAAATAATTATCATTATACCTCTTAAAAATATAAAATGGACGAAAATATTTGTTTCACTTCATATTATTTTACAAATAAAGTCTGTAGAAATTTAACCAAAAATGATGATAATAAATTATTAATAATTGAGTATTATTATATATTTAATTTAGCTAATTTATTTATAAATAAATCATTGCAATATATGTAAAAACAATTTAAAATATAAATTTATTAATATATATATATATATAAATTTATTAATATATGTAAAACAGTTTTCGGAAAATATTTTCAAGAAATCGCCAAACAATGAAAAATATTTTACAGATTCATCCAAACACCGAAAAGTAAATCATTTTCAGAATCATTTTCAGAAATCATTTTCCGTAAATCATTTTCCGGAAAACATTTTACCTGCAAACAAACAGAGCCCTAGTTTCAATTGGTTTCACAACTTTTTGTCATTCAAAAGTAAACCCAAAGCTTGTATCAGTAATTATCATTGTATAAATAATATATCTATTTTTTTTATAATGATAATTTAAATTTAAGCTATTTTTTAAATAAACGAACATCCGAATAATAGACACACAACTTAGGTTAATATATTCATCACTTTATTAGTGCACAAAATTAGAAGTTGAATACATTAAAATTAAATAATGTAAATGTTAAATTTATATTTAGTTATTTAGGAGTAAGAACTAGACCTGATCATGAGCTGAGTTACCCAATTATGTTGGAAGGTCCACTCGAAAAAAGAGAGGATTTAGAAAAATATATAGGCCTGAAAAATGGACTTGTACAAAAAAACAAAGCCCATTATTTAAACAGCTGGGCCTCAGGTAAGCTTTTTCAGCTCGGGCTTGACTCAAATACAATGCTACCCTTTCTTTTCTTTTCTTTTCCTCTTGACTCCCCAATTTCTGAATTGTAATCCCTAACACTATCACCCCTTTCCCATAGTTGACTGTCACCCCTTTTCGCACAACTAATTTCTTTTCTTTTCTAAATCCCTTAATCAAGTCAATTTACCAAATTGTCCTTAATACTACTCACCTCCACACTTAGCTCTTTAAGCAAAAATATGTTCAAACAAGCAAGTTTGAGCTTTGATTTAATTTGCACGTTCCTCCTCTGAATGTGGAGCTTTAATAGAGACAAAGTATGCATTACAAACTAACAACGGTAACAAGAAACACGAAATTTGATAAAGTATACGAATATAAATCATTGCTCTAAACTACCTTACCGATGTTGCACAGCTAAGCCGAAATATGGAATTCTTCAACTGAACTCAACTCCCTTTTCAGCACCTCAAACCACTTCTAATCTTCATTCCTAGTCCAATCACATGTATTCTAAGTTTTAATTTCATCATTTAATCCGCTTCATTATTTTCCAGAAAAATCATACATGTTCTTGATCAAATTCGAATTTCTCAAAATTGATCCATAAAACGTGTTTGATCTTTTGGTTTAAGATTAAAAACCTCTTATTCTATTTTGATCTTAGACATCCATTAATATTTGGATTCCAACTCAAAATTAAAGATCCACCATTGTTGATCCTCAAGTTCAAGAAAGAATAAATTAAAGTTGAAAATTCATTATAATCACTATTAACAAATAATGATTGAAATCAACTTAAAAACAAGTTTAGAGATGAGGATTACCTTCAATTGAACTCAAATAATTGATTCAGAGAGAGAGAGAGAGAGAGCTCAATTCGGGTGAAAAATGAGTGAAAAGTGAAGTAGTTGCAGAGTTTTTTAAATTAAAAACCCCCACCTGATTTTTAAAATTTGGAAAATTTGCCATCAAGCCACTCCCTCATTTCCCTTGTTTTATAATTTGCTCCTTTTCCTCCAAAATTCTGAAAGTATGGTTTATTTACTATAAAACCTCTTACACATTTCCCTTATTTTTTAAATTAGTCCCATTTAATTAATATTTTAAACCACCCAATTAAACCCCTATTTTCAATTATTTTTAAATTCCAATTTAACCCAAAATATTTATTTTTACCCAAAAATTATTTAAAACCATAAAATTTATTTTTCTAAAAATATTTTTATTTTCGGAATATTATTTACTGATTTTTAGATGAAATTAACCTAACTAATTAAGAATATAAATTGCTAATTAACCCGATTAATTCCCAATTTTCACTCGGAACTCGGTAAACTTATCTGAAACTACTAGACCTATTTTCGGGACCTTACATATAAATCAGGATTTTCTTGAAAGTTTTGTAAGAAGAGGGCAAAGAACATAACAACAATATAGCCTAATCATCGTCACTGATATCTGCTTTGAGATTCTTTAGTTCATTTAGAAGGGTAACGAACTCACTGATGAGTCCATCGGCCATTCTGAACGTGTATTAATGTTGTTTTAAAGCTAACCTGTTGGGCAAAGATTTTTCATATATAAGGCTTCTAGTTTCTTCCATAGTGTAGATGTTGTTTTCTCTATCAGAACCTCTTGTAACACATTATTTGTGATGCATAGTTGAATTGTAGATAGAGCTTTTTCATCAAGCTTTTTCCATTCTAATTGATCCATATTCGTGGGCTTTTTCCCTCTAACAACCTTTTTTAGACTATTCTGAACTAGTATTGCCGTCATCCGAACTTGCCACAGATTGAAGTTTGCAAATTTATTGAACTTCTCAATATTGAATCTTATCACTGGCATCTCTGAATGGGTTAAATGCGAAAATCAAACTAAGCTCTAATACTAGTTTGTTGGAGATAACTCACATATGCAACGAACAAGAATAATAACAAAGAAACTGAAAAGATCAAACACACAAATTTATGTGGAAAAACTCCTCAAAAGAGGATAAAAAAATCACTGGTAAAAAGAGATTTCACTAATATAAAATAAATACAAAGATGGAGATAATAAAAAAAAAGAAAGAAAAACTCAAAACCTCAAAAGAAAAACCCTTCAAACTCGAAAAACACAAAATTCTCCCAATTTGTATATTTTATGTTGTTCTATAAACCTAGGGTAACTATGGCCTATTTATAAGCTGAAATTCGTAGCCTTTATGACTAGAATATCCGTAGGTTAATCAGAGTTTAAGTAGAAAACTAAAACAAAGCTTAACTAAGAGAAGAAAACTAAGAAACTTAAGGAACATGTTGTCATGTCGTGACGAGGCTTTTGCATCATCAGGACGAAGAACGATCATGTCGTCAGAACGACCATTCTCTTCTCGTCGTAACATCAGTTGCTCATCGCAACATCAAGCTTTTATCTCGTCGGGATGTCACCCACTATTGTGGTCAAAATGTGAGGCAAACTTTCGCAAAGGGTAAATTATACAAATTAAAAATTTTATCACACGCGTATGTGATTTATAATATAGAAATTTGTTTAAAAATAACATATAATAAATAATGAAATGTATGGTTTGAAACTAATTAATAATAATAACACATGTAGAAAAATTAGATTAAATTGTGAGTAAAATAAAATTTAAACATGTCCATACATTAGATTAAGAATACTAAATGCATTACAATTGTTTATTATGATGTTGTCATTAATCTTAAGCTGATGTCAAGTTAACTTGTGATACTGACTCAACCAATAGCATTGTCAATATATACAATTGATGAAGGTAATAAAATATGCGTAATAAAATTAAAATGTACAATACATTTCAAGATAAAGCATTGGTTAATGGTAAAATCAAAATTTTATCAACGCAAATGTCATGGATTAAAATCCTACCATATGCAATATTAATTGTATTTTTAAGAAAAGACTAAAGTTCCTTTATTTTAATTATGGAAAGATATTTTTCTAATTTTCCTAATCAAGTTGGTGTCAGGTTGACTCATGATACCAACTCAATCAAATGTTTAAATAATAATATAGGTATACAACCGATGGAGATAATAAATTGAGCATATTAAAATAAAAATATATAATATGAAGTTTTGGTTGAGTGATAAATATATCTAATTGGTAAGGGTTCAAATCCTATTTTATTAAAATAAAAGACAAAAATACCCTCAAATAATATAATGTATTTTAATTATAAAAGATATTTTCATAATTTCCTTAATCGAGTTAGTAACGATTGACATGTGACACCAACTCAATTGAAGTTTAAATAATAGAATAAATAATAACTCAAGTATTAGTTGTCTCTACTTTTGTCACTCAAGTTTAAAATTTTTATTTTAGTCATTAATGTTATTGAAATTTAATATTTTGTCCACTCCTCCCTTAAGTCATTAACAAAAGCTTTTTAATTGGCATAATAAAAAATTAGCCCTCCAATATTTATATGTTCTATCAATTTAATCCTAATTCTAAAAAATTAACAAATTTAGCTCTCAACCTTACACATTTTGTTAATTTATTCTTAATTATTAAAAATTAAAAGTTAAAAACTTTAAAATTTTAAAAATAAAATAAAAATTTTAAAATTTATTTTTCATAAAATAAATACTAAATTATAAAAATATTTATAAACAATTGGAACGTACAATTAAATTCATTGAGAATTGGAAGATTTTGCCCTGATGATTTTTGTACAAGTGTTTAGAAGATTATGCTAGCATCCCGACAAGGCAAATGCACGACATCTCAAGAGCATAAAGGTGGTCCTATCTCGGGCGCCAAGAACAAATTTCCGATTTCCCATGAGCGATTTTGAAAGCGAAAGGAATATTGGTTTGTAACTTTTTTTTTTTTAGAATATTTCTTTCTTGCATTGCGGAGTGGCATAGACATCCATCTTACTTACATTGTAATTCTTTTTCTTTTTTTTTAAAACCGATTTCATATTTTAAAGAAATGCAACTGCTATTTTCTAAAAACACTCTTTTTTTTCTTTTTAATATTAGACTTCTTCAATTGTTAAATACATTTTATAAAATAACAAATATAAACATATTAAAATTTTTATTATTTAATAATTACATATACCGTTGGTTCTCAACCCACACTTTATATTCGGTTAATTATTTTTGATTAAATAGTTAAAATTATTTAATCTTCATTTTTTAAGAATTTAGTCTCTATTTTTGAATTTCAACATTCAAGTCTAACTGTCAATCTGTTCAAATTCTCATGTTAAATTTGTTAGTGTGACATTCTATTTTTTTAAAAGTACTCACTTAATAATCATGTCACAATAAAAAAGGCATTATAGTGGACTTGGAATTAATAAAAAATTAACAATGTCAACAATCCTTTAAATTTACATTTACATTTTAATTAGAAGAAAATATTTAGACTCACTAATGATATTATAAACGTTGAGATATTAAATTATATTAAAAATTAATTATAAAGATCAAATCTCAAATTTTAACATAGTATAGGGACTAGAATTGAAAGATGACTATTTTTATATAATTAAAAGTAGAGAGACTCAAATTGAAAATTAACCATTATTATTAAGAATGTAAAAGATATATATATAACAAGCCTTCGTTTCATATATAGTAGTATAGATAAAAATAGTGGGATCAAAATTTAAAATTAACCATTAGCGTTGGGAATATAAAAGAAAAAGCAAGTTTAGTGTCAAAGAAGGAGGGTTGTTCATGTATATTATTCAATTATTTTTAATCAGTAATATGTTGAAAAATTCGGCATACTACAAGCAAATAAATTCACATAGATAAAAATATGTTTATATTTTGATATACAAATAAGGATTGAAAATATTATAACTTCACTTCGTTTACAAATTATTATTTAAATGTTTTGATAAAAAATAAGTAAATTATTTTAATTAATGAAAAATAGAGAATTCGTTAAAGGAATTAATATAAATTTTAAACCCAAAATATTTTTTAAAAAAATCATGAGAGGACATGAAGTTTAAAAATACTTACTTATTGTGATTTAATGCAAATCAACTTCTGCAATAAAACACTAATTTTTAAATTTAAAATTATTTGGGTTTTATTTTTCAACTAATAAAAATTTAAATAAATCTAATGCCACATATAGCGAAGTACGTCACTTATGCTAAAACGTTGCTATATATATGTATTTTATGGTTTACTATAATTACCATAAGTTGAAAATTTGTTAAATTCGTCTCAAATAATTTCTTTTTTTATAAGTATATTAATAAAATTAAATTATATAAACATAAATAGTATAGTGCATATTAATATTGAGAAAAAAGAAGTCAAAATCCGATTTACTCATACTAAAGTTAAAGTAAAGATATTAAGCAATTTATATTGAAATAAATCATTATAATTATTGTTAATTGTTATATTATTCAATTTTAAGTAAAATTAATTCATTAGGAGACATTAATTAATAAATTATATTATATTTACAATGATAATATTTTGATTAATAAAATTAAATTTACTTGATAGTAATATAAATGTTAAAGCATATGATATAATAAAATGTTTAAGTAAATAAAATTATAATTAAAGTACTATATTAGATTTAAATTAATATTTAGAAATTATTTGCATAAATTTAATTATAATTTTTATAATATATGTAATTAAAAATATTACTACTTTTATTATTTTAAAAATTGATATTTATGATTATTTTATTTAAAGAAAAAGGTTCCATATAGCAAGGATGTTGAATGGTAAACTTTCTTTCTTATGTTATGTTGGCTGTTATGGAAAAGTTGGAATAATTTTGTTTTCTCCATAAGTCATATGTGTGTACAGGAGATTATGATTTTAGGTGTTGCGTGGGCAAGGAGCTTTATGAGTTGGAATACCACTCCTTTGCATTCCATTCTAACGGTAATTGGTAGGTGTTGGTTATTATCGGATAGAGAATGGATTAAACTTAATATGAATCGGGCAGCTGCTAGTAGTAGAATAATGGAACTATAACTTATCCATCTTATACTAACTTGGAATTAGAAAGTCCGTTTTCGTTATATTCTAATATCACAAAACGAAGTTATAGATTAATTGACAAAATATGGGCTTAATGGTGGCATGAAATTGATCTCTTTTGAAGAACTCCTAATTCTATGCATAACTTGTTATTGATAGATAAAATTAATTCTATATGAGTTTACTACGTACTTATTAATATAATCGCTTAAGGTTGTTAAAAAATTCATATTAAACCATGTAGATTTGGTATAATAATAATTATCTCAATTAATAAAATTTTTATATTTGCAACAAAACCTTGTTATAAAATATATATCTATATATAATGTATATAGATATATATACATGATGTATCGAAAGAAATACACATATATAATAAGCACAAAACTAATCCAATAAAAAAATATAAATTCCGAATAAAAAGCTCAAATTTAATATAAAATTACAAATTAATAAGTAATAATTATTTTAATAATAATTAAGATCTAAATTATATAAATAAATTTAACTTATACTAAATTTCCCTTAAAATTTGAAATTCTCAATCCTCTCTTACCTCTCTTCGCTAAATTGAAATTTCAGTGCCTGACCCAAAGCCAGTCCTCTCTCGTCTTCAGGTTTCTGACAGACCATGAAATTAAATCAGGTAACCTTTTAAACCCTAAACTTATCTCCCGCATTTCTTTCTTCTCCACTCATCAGATTTTGAGTTATCTCCGTCTCTGCATCACGCTGCTATGTTTCAATCCTACTGCTTTTACTGTCTCTCTGTTTACTTTGTTGGAAGGAGAATGGCGGACCGTTATTGCCGCTATTGAGATCTTTAGTGGTGGCGGACGGCGCCGGTACTGCGAAATAGCGGCCGCGTCACTGCTACGCCACCTGTATTTGAAACCCTTTTCTTATTATTTGTTTGTTTTCATGGAAAAAAAACGATTTGTTTTTGCAGGCCGATTCCACTACGGATGATCTTGAGCCTTTGTTCGATTACCGCCGTGTTCAGCCCCTGAACATTGTTTGCTTAGACGGTAAAAAGAACTTTCAAGTCCGGTTTAGTTTTTATTAATCTTGATTAAATACATTTTGTTATGTCTCTTATACTGTTTTCGAGTTTAATTAACGTGTGGTTTCTTGTTTTTGTACCGTGTTAATGAATTTCGATAATAGCAAACAATATGTATTTAGTTTCTGACTTTTAAAATTTAACTCGCTGGTAATTAATTTTATCATGTTGAGTTTATTATACCCTGCTCATGTTTGGCAAACATTTCAGTCATGTTTGGTAAAAATTATTGTGCTGTGTTCTCTTTTCATATAGCAATCCTAAATTTCATAATTAGGTGTACACTGTTTTGTTCATTATACTGTTTCCATGCTTGATAAACATGCGCCATTTCAAGTTTTTATATGGTGTTCATGAATTTCAGTAATGTCATATATAATTCACATTTAGGTTTTGAAATTTAGCTCAATTGTTCTTAAAACGTATTCTGTTGTGCTTATTATACTGTTTTTGTGTTTAATAAACATGCATTTTGACTTGTGTCCATGCGGTGTTCATGAATTTCAGAAATGGCACATACACTTTGCATTTAGATTTAGAAATTTAGCTCAATTAGACGTTTTCTGTTGTATTTATTATACCACTTTCGTGTTTAATAGACATGTTGTTCATGAAATTCAATAATAGCACATACAATTCGCATTTAGGTTTCAAAATTTAACTCAATTGTAATTAAACGTATTCTGTTGTGTTTATTATACTGTTTTCATGTTTGATAAACACGCATGATGTCTTGTTTTCACATGGTGATCATGAATTTCAATAATAGCATGCAGTTCACATTTAGGCTTTGCAATATAGCTCAACCGTAATTTTAGTACACAAGTTGTTATAGTTATCGTTTTGAGTTCCATTGTAGATGACTGTTCAGATACTTCACCAGTTCCGTCACCAAAACGGAGGAAATTTGCTAATCCCAAAGTAAGATTTTTGCCTCTCTTCATTATGACATATGAAAGTAAATTTCTTTAATAAGTTATTATTATTTTTAATTTTATGGAATTGGAAATGGATTAGGTTGCGGAAGTAGATTTGGATAAAGATGTTGAAGTGATAAAAGTGGTGAATGTTGAAGAGGAGGATTGGTTGGCTCCCCCTCCTGCGGTTTCAACTAAAGCTTATAGCAAGATTGGTGAGGATTCAACCATAAAGGAGTTAAGGTATTATACTTGGCAGTTTGGAGGTTTTTTTTATGTTCGTTTAAGGAGCTAAAATCTACACTGACTTGGCAGACTTTTGCAAGTGTTTATGTAGACATTGCTTATAATTATCTGATATGAAATATTTTATACCCATTTCTAATGTTTCAATTGTGTTTAAATTGTCTGACTATTAGACATGAACAGGTAGTTTATGATTCAACACTGTTGTTTTCTGCAAGAGAATTGTTGGTTTTGCCTGTTAACCATAATTGTAATATTTACATTATTAAGACTCATTTTTCTTGAAATATTCAGTGTCCAATGTATACCTGGATATAGGTATGGGGAGATGACTTCCCAAGAATCTTCCAAATAAATGAGAGAATTTTATAAAAAAACCTGAATATACTTATGTTTATCGTATATTAGTATCCAACTTTAAACTTGAGTACGAGTGATATAGTGTAAAATATTTTATTTCTAGTCTCAGGATTTAAGAGCTATGAAAGAAATTAAGGGTTAAAGGATTTTGGGATGTTGTGGGATGTTTAGTGCTTTAATATAAATACTTTTTCTGAACTTGTTTTACTTATTTTAATGTCGAATTATTCATGCAGGCGAAGGAAACAGGAATTGCTTTTGTTTGCACAATCTGCAAAAAGCATGTTGCAAGAAGTGGAGGAATCTGCAAAGCAAGAACCGAGTGGTTCCTCGAAACCTTCTTTAGATGCTGTAGCCGAACAACCAAAAAATCCTGCTCCCGAAAGGGCCAAAATAGTTATTTCAATCCAGAACAAGGATGAAATCAAGCAATTTCGTATATACATGGTATAGTTTTCTGCTGCACTTTTTGCATACAGTCAGGGTATGAAATAGGTGGTAAATGAAAACATTTAACCCCTCTGTTTTGCACTTGCCAGTTTCCAGATATGGGAATAGAAATAGCTCTGGCTGAGATCCTGTTCTTTCCTATGTTACTTAGGTGTAGGTGTTGAACATGGATTTGTGTTTGACATGGGTTTGTTTGATTTTATTCTAGGATTTCCATGTAGTTTTGGAGGGTATTTGGAGAATCATAATCCTCTACCCATGTCTGGATATGCTTTGGATATGAGTACTTAAAAAAAATAAAGAATCAAAGCATGGTAATTCTGTCATAGTGTTGACATGTATATAAATCCCTAGGTACAAGCAGTGGAGGAAATAAGATAAATGCATGGCGCATAAACATGGTGAAGATGCAATCACCAAACTTAAAATTTCACTTTAAAGTGAATTCTGCTCTAGTTTCATCTCTTATTTATGCTGGAAAAATAAAGATTAACAAGTGGTAGAACTTAATTTGATATCTTGCCATTTATGCATGGTTCATGCCCATATTTGTGTTATTTTCAATGGTTCTTCTAAGGACTTCTCTTTTCTTGATTGCTGAATCTTTAGATTGACCCATTCCTTCCTTTCTTTGCATAGAATAAGAAAACTTGCTAGAATCTTTCACACTCTATGGAGTGCACAAAACCCCTGTTCATAGGTCGGCAGCTGCCAACGCTGTATCTTTTTTTTTTTTTTAAATATGGAGAGTTAATGTAATCAACAGGTTTAAATCCAATCACATCTTAAGTATCTCATGTTTGTTTTGTGTTAGCTTGAACTCATTTCTTAAACTCCATTTTTTAGATTTGTTTTGCTTGATTTTGATGTATGATTGAAAGATTTTTTTGTTATATATTGGTCTCCCCCCCCAATTTCTTTTGGAATATATTAAGCTTACGTGACATCTCATTTTTTTTTAATAGGATGACAAGTTTGAGAAGCTCTTCAGCTTGTATGCCAATAAAGCTAAGCTTGACCTGCAAAGCTTAGTATTTTCTTTTGACGGCGATAAAATTAATCTGGCTGCAACCCCTGCAAGTCTAGGAATGGAGGATGATGACATTATCGAGGTGCATGAGAAGAAGAGCTGATCAAGGTATGTTTCTGCTTTATTATACAAAAGCATGTAAACATTAGAAGTTTGTCCGAGCCTCATGTTTGTTTTCTGTTATAAAAGGTTATTTATTTATTTCTTTTCTTTTTGGTTGCAGACATTATGTTTGAATCTCGATATGTTGACTATGAAATGATTTTAGGATGTTAAGAGTCCGAAAGGTTTCAAGACATTGATTAATACATTGAAGCAGCGCGTTCTTCTGTATCATCCTATCAATGATAGTTTATGTTTTCACATTTCACAATTGTACAGTGGGATGGTGAAAATGTTTTGGAAAAGTATCACAAACTTTCTTTATCAAAGCTTTTCCCATAGTCTTGATGTGGGGAAATGACCCATAGTTTCACAAAATGTAACTCATTGGCTGTGCTCTGATAAACTCGCTTTTGTGAAACCATGAAACGTGATGTTATTTTCATTCTTCATATCTGGTATTCTGATTTAGATATGGAGTTATGACCTTCCATCTACATGGATGGGATATATACTTGTATGATCTGATAGTCACATGAGTTTGAGTAAACATAGCCTAGACTGCTTTGATGAACTTGCTTTTGTGAAGTGAAGCCATGAATGCCTAAATGCTATGTTATTTTAACTAAATAAGAGAGTATGAACACTTGATTTTAGTGGCATGACACACTGCAGCTACAACTTGCGCTGGCGGCCGGAGCTCCATATGATAATAGCAGGTATTATAGACAGTAATTAATTGTTTCATGTAGATTTAGATGTATTATTAGTGGCTTAGTTGACTTATACTACAAAATTTTAAAATCAATAAAATAAATAAAGTTTTATTTGATCCGGTTTGAATGATTTTGATTTTGATTTTATGAATTAAAAATCGAAACACAATATTGAATTATTATTTAAACTGAAAGCGAATCAAATTTAATAAAATTGAATGTAAATGGAATAAAAACTAATCTTTAATTTTGTGTTAATATATATATTTTTCCTTCAACTTGTTCATTTATACTTAATTGGTACTTAATTTTTTGGATTTAGTTGGTACTTGAAATTGTATTCTGTCACATCTTTGCACTAATATTGTTAATTTGTGTTGATGGGGAGTTGATAATCAATATGGTGGTAATTGAATTATGTTACATCTTCGTACTAATATTGTTAGTTTATAGTGATGGGGAACTAATAATTAATATGGTGGTGTCACGTGATAATTTGTTACTATGTCATGTGACAAACATAGATTAAAAATTAAAAATCTTTAAAAGATATAAATTAATAAAAAAGTATAATTCTCTTTACATCAAGAATGAATATTGTTGTCTAAATACATCCAAATTTAGACACCTATTTTCTAAATTCAAATAAGACTTAATCAAGTTAATGTATTTTTAATTTTTTATTAAATATTAAGTTATTTATGTTATTATTTTTTAAAATTAAAAATACATATATTGAATTTAAATTTTAAAAATATATCCCTTCTAAAAAAGTTTTTAAAATATATAAATTAATAAAAAAACATAAAATTTAACATCAAGAGTGAACTTAGACAAATGGTTGTTCAAAATTGTTGTTTTTAATCTTACTACTATAGTAATTAATCTCACCACCACCGTTATTTTAATCTCATGCAAATACACTATTAGTGCGTTTAGCTTTAATGAGATTATAAATAGTGGTGTCAATAAGATTAGTTATTGTAGAAGTGAGATTAAAACTAGCGAGAAGATATGTGTTTGGATTCGAATGTAGCGTTAACGGTGAAATGATAATAATAAAAATTACTAAAAAATTAACTTAAAATATATATAATAAAATATCAATATAATTTACAATTTATATTTAGATCAAATAATAAATTATAAATTATAAATATAAATTATATATATGCTAAATTATAAATAAAATTTATATAAAATGATGATATATTAAAATTATGTTCTGAGTATTAAATAAAATAAATAATAAAGGAAGAATTGGAAGGGTAAAATATTTACCCTTATTTTTGGACTTTCAAAGCAGTCCACCCAATATTTTGAATTTCAGTGAGATGAAAAAACGGTTTTTATGTGTTGAGATTTAAATATAACTGAGCGGGAGAAAAAAAATATTATTATAAATAATAAAATAGAAATGTATATAATAAAGATTTTGAAATTCATTTACTTTTATGAAATTATTAAAAATGTAAAAGCCAGATTTTGGGGCTAGTCGGAACAGTGGTTTCAGGACCACAAATCCGACATAGAAAAAATTATTTTTATTATATTTTTATGGCCTACAATTTCACGGAATGATTTCGTGAAAAATTCGTTCAAAAATTTTGACATTTGGGTACTCAATTTAGTAAAAAGGACTAAATTATAAAAAGTGCAAAAGTTGAGTTTTGCATGCTAGAGGTGTCCAATTGCTATGAGATTTTAAATTGAAGGTCCTTAGATGATAATTAGACCATTTTACTTTGAGTTGGACAAAAATAGACATGGGGTAAGAGAATTTTTTGTTTTGAGAAAAGGGCATTTTAGTCATTTGGTTAATAAAAGAATAAAAAAGAGAAAATAAAGCCAAAATTGTGTCCATCTTCTTCTACCTTAGCTGAAATTCTCAAGACACCATAGCTAGGGTTTTCTTCAACTTTCAAGCTTGATTGTAAGTACATCCTAGCCCCCTTTTTTAATGCTCTTTACGTTTTTATATTCGTTATCACCCGATCTTTCTATTTCTACCATTGTTTTGAAGTAGGGTTGATACGAACTCGTTTCGGTGATGATTTGAGTCGTAATGTTGCCCAATCGTGGATTTGAGTAGAATGTTTCATTTTGAAATGAACTAGGTTTAAAACAAAGAAAAGACTGATGAATGAAAGAAATGGGTTTAAAATAGGGTAACAAAATGGTTAAACAAAGACAATGGATAAATAGATTAAGGCTGAAAATGAACCAACAATATTGGATTGTTGACTCGAATCTCAAATGGCTCTTAGGTATTTTACGGTTTAAGGAAAACAACAAAGGATAAACCTTGACCTACTATCAATTAGTGATAGGAACCACAGGTATACGAACGCCACACTCGAAAGTGATAAGTTCAGTTAACAATGGAAATGATAGACGCCACAAGCAATGCTTGATAAGTCAGATCAGCTCCAAAAGAACAAAGAGAATTGGATAACTCACAAAACTCAAGTTTAACATAAATTCAGCAAAAAAAGTTCTCTTACAATATGTTGATTACAACTATTTATAGTGTTAAAAGAGGCTACCCGAATGGTCACATGTGATCATCTTAATGAGTTAATAATGAGCTGAAATAAAGCTCAAAAACTCTTGAAATTTTGAACCTAAGTAACTCCAATCTTCAATACGCTTTAATTCAGCTGAATCAATGAACTTGAATGCTTAGGAAAATCTTTTGAAGTCTCATTTGGCCAACCAAATAGACACCAGCAACTTGGATGGAAATTAAGCTCATGAAGTGATCATTTAATAAACAATCGCTTATGGAAGATGGAAAAGGCTCCTGCCGAATTTAAGGATGTGTAATGCTCCATTTAATTGATGATAACAACTCTTTTTAATGAAGAATAATGTTCCCCCTTGTATATAATCAAAATTCACTTGAAAAGTCACATTAATCAATTTGTAACAGCCCTTGAATGTAACGGTTTCTAGCTGAAAAGACACCTGCAATTAAACACATTAAAACAAACATATTAAACACATTTAAACACTTATTAAACACAAAACACATTAAACACTTAACTTAAATAAATGAACTAAAACACATGCATCAATAAATTATTCCAGCAACTAAATTATTTAAGATAAGCATTTATTCTAACAGCTCAATTAACTAAGATGCTTAAATGCATGGTTTAAAATGCAAACTAAATAAAAAAATGAGTTATTTAATGCAATACTTAATTTAATGATGTAGACTTAAGCTAACATGAGAGTTACATAATAAAAGTCATTATTTATGATGCATACTTAACTAACATGAAAGTTACATAATGCATTACTTTATTAAATGCAGAACACACAAAGTGCAAGTTAAAATTAAAATATGCAAACTTATTAATTTAAAAAAAACTTAATTAAATTAAAAAGTCCTTAAAAACATTGGCCCAATAATCAATCATGCCTATGAGATGTTCATCTTGCACTTGGGCCCCTCAAGTTTAGGCCAATCTCAATGGCGCCGAGTTGCGTCATAACATGCCCGATTGTTAAAATGGAGAAGTATCGTTCTTAAACAGAGTATTGGTTGAATTCGGCTAAGTAACGCTTTAAACAAAGGGGTATGTGATAGTTTGAGATAATTAAGGGATATGGTTCTGTTTAACAAGGAACTCTGGTGGTTTGAAAAATGGTAATGTGGATGGTTCGAATGGCTTTAAGATCAAGAAAGAACTAGTACTAAAATAGAGTACTAACCCAAATCTTATAGAACACTTAAAGGTGGATAGAAGGACATCAAGGGTTCATGTTTAAAAATTTACCCTTATGTGACATGCATGTGTTTTGATGTTTAATGGTAGAAAATGAAAGTTTGATGTGTAATAAACAACTTTTACTAAGTGATTTTTCATAAAAATACCTAAAAAGGTCCTATTTGTAAAAAAGATATAAAATGGGTAGTAAAAATCTGATTTGATGAAAAATGTGGGCTGATATGAGCATGTATATGGTTTGGCTAGGCTTGGTAACAAAGAAATTGAATACATTTCATTTTACGAGCCTAGGGACCAATTTGTAAAAATGTGAAACTTTAAGGGTAAAAAGGTAATTTTTCCATAATATGATGTTTGGATTGATTTGAGTAATGTGAATATTAAATAAGTTAAATTTGCTATTATAGATCAAGAAAAACGAAGTTCGGACCTTGATCGGGGAAAGAATAAGGTGTTTGACTCTTAGATTCTTTTTTACTATTTTGTACCGAGGTAAGTTCGTATGTAAATAATGCATCGTTATTTAAGCTTTAATTGCTTTAATATTGTATGAATTGTAATTTACTCTTTGAATCTAATTGACAGAGTTTGACAAGCGAGAAAATCCTGGTTGAATCTTAGGAATAGTTAGGTTACAAATGTCATGACATTAAGGTTAGTTGAGATTACGTATAAGACCATATCTGGGATATGACATCGATATGAGACTTCGTGTAAAACCAAAGATGGGCTATTGGCATCGATATGAGATCCCATGTAAGACCATATCTGGGATATGGCATTGGTATGGTACTATGTGTGTGAGATATCCCGAGTATCCTTTAGTATTCCAAGTGGTTCAACGGGAAACTTAACGACAATGTTTTAGTTGTGAAAGACTATGGTGTGTTGTGAAAGATTATGTCAAGTTGCAAGTTGGTACATGTATGTACATAAAACCCATGCTTAATGAGCTTGATATGTGATGAACCCTCGGTGTGGTATGATTGAGTAAGTTATGATGTTAAGGTTTTAATAACATCTATGTTAAGTTTGATTATGAAATTTTACAATGATATTTATGTTAATTTACTTCATGTTAAATTTATGCTAAAGTGTGTATGATGCCTATTATTTGCATAGGAACTTACTAAGCCTTAAAGCTTACTCCCTTTTCTTTTTCCCTTGTCTTATAGTATCACCAAGCTAACTCGGGGATCGAAGACTGTTGGAGATCCATTCACGCTATCAACTTAACATTTTGGGTACCAATGACTTTAATATCTTGTGTTATGGCATGTATAGGGATTTGGTCATTTTGTTATGTGTCATAATTGATTTGGCCAAATGTGTTGGCTTCAATGATTGATTATTCATTTTGTAAATGGCCATTTGATATTGGCTAAAATTTGGTTAATTATATAAACATATGATAATGTCTTTCATGGATATGGATTTTGCATAGTTTGAGATGATAAGTATGAGATGTTGTATGTGATAGAAAATAGCATGTAATTGATGTGTGGATGACTTGGTTGTGGTTGAATTGGTTGTGTGTATATGCTTGGATTGGTGTTGCTTGTTGTTGTGTAGGTTGGTGCAAATAAATGTGGCAAAATGGCTTGGTAAATAGCCTTATTTTTGTCTACACGGGTAAACACACAGGCGTGTGTCTAGGCCGTGTGTGACACACGGCTAGCCCTATGGGTGTGTGATCCGGCCGTGTATCCCCTGCATCTCGAATTTTAGCTTCGAATTGGCCACACAGGCAGAGACACGGCTGTGTGAGGGACACGGCCCAGGGACATGGGCGTGAGCCCAGGGCGTGTGAACTCTGCACCTATTTTATGAAAATTTATGAAAATTAAATCGCCCACATGGCCTAAGCACACGGACGTGTGACTTTTAACTGTTGATGATGTCATAAACAGAGAGTTACACGGGTTAGGGACACGGGCATGTGTGACCACATGACTTGCCAACACGGGCGTGTGACCCCTGTTTTGATGAAATTTTTTTTAAGTGTTTTAAAAATTTTCAAAAGTTCTCGATTTAGTCCCGAACCACTTTCAATGTATGTTTTGGGCCTCGTAGGCCCATATTAGGGACGATATGAATGTATGCGAAAAGTTTTAAATTTGGGTGAAAATTCATGTCTCGATTTTGAATGTTTGTTTGTGTTTAAGTAAGGTAATATCTCGTGCCCTATTCCGGCGTCGAATACGGGTAAGGGTGTTACAAAAAATCTAAATTTATATTTTATTTAATAAAATATTAATGTGTACCACAATATTTTTATAAAGATTTTAAATTAATTATTATATTAAATTATAAATATTTTTAATTACGAGGAGTATTATTTTCACTAATAAAAAACTATACTTGGATTTTTTAGTACAAATACTTTGATCAAATTTTATAATATATACCTTCATATTATTTAATACATGAATCTATTGAAATTAAAACCTAACAAAATTTCTTTATATATTTTTATGCATTTTATAATATTTCAAAATTTAAAATTGTATTCACTCAATAATATTATCATATTTATATTAAACTAATCATATATATAAGTACAATATTCATTTAATTATTAGCTCCTTTATATAATTATATAATTAAGCATTCAAATCTCAGATTATTTATCATTTTTAAAAATAATTTAAAAATCAAAATCATAAAAGAAATAATAAAAATAAAAGGAAAGGACAAAAAAAGGTAATAAGCTGCAAAACGCAGCATGAGTGTTTTGGCTGGTGGGAAAAGTTGCGCGTGGCAGTCTTATCCAAATAATTCTCTATACTGCAGTTGCACCTAAGCGCATTCAAATGGAATTTTATTGTAGATGAATTTTAAATTTTTATATGTTTATACATTTTATAAATTTATAAATATATTAGGTTTTTAAAATATTAAGGATTTTTATATATTTTATATGCTTAAAATTTATATTTCATATATTTTTCAAAATAATAATATCCTAAAATTAATATTTTATAAATATATATAATTATTAAAATATATTAGAATGAATCTATATTTGAATAATTATTTGTCTAAATTCATTCTTGATGTAAAAATAATTTTATATTTATATATGCCATCGACATATTGAGAGGTTGCCATATTAATTATCGTATCACGTCAGATAAAGTGATCGATTACAAACATAAATTTCTATAAATTTATTAACATAAAACATATATTTTCTGTAGATAGTTTACACTCATAATTTTTTTATAAACAAATAAATAAATCTTAAAAACAAAACAAAACCAAAATTAAAAAGTTATCAAATTAAACTAAAAATGTTTAATTTGGTTATTTTGTTTTTGGTAATATATTCAATTTGTTTCGGTCAATTTTATGGTTTAATCAATTTATTTGATTACCTGTATATAAAAATTGAATAATTGAATGATAGATAAAGAGAATTTTTTAGTCTAATATATTCTTTTGTACGTAAGCAATTTAAAAAATAATCGAATGTGTAACTATAAAATTGTGTCAAGTGAAACTTGTAATTTAATGCCACATCAATATATTTTTTAGAAAAATAAATTAAATGAATAATATTTTTATTTAAAATAAATAATAATTTAATAAATTAAAAGATGTAAAAAACATTTTAAATAAATTAGATTAGATGGAGAATATTTTTATTTACCTTAACAAAATCAATAAATTTAAAATTAACATAATAAAATTACTTTTTCTCCTTTTAGAGTGAAATAGTGAGAACTTTTATAAAGAGAATCATAACAACCCAAACATTATCAACCCTTGGATCAAAATGAATTTTTTAGATCATAGACTTATTACTTATCTATCTCATTAAAATAAAATGTATAACACCCAATTTTTTTCATTTTCATTTTATTGTTTAAATAAGGATATAAAATATTGCAGAATTCTAATTTTCAGTAATTTTTTATTTTTATTTTTCATTTACAATCAAAATTTTGGACAAAATTAAATGTACGAAAAAAAACCTATCTTCCAAAGTTAAAGCTTCTTTAAAAATAAATAAAGCAAAGCAGCCAATGTTTGTGTAACTTAATCGATTAGAACATTAATTTTTTTTCAATTGATTGTTCTAATTTGATTAAATAAATTATTAAAATTACAAAAATAAAAAGATATTAAAATAGAAAATCTTTTTTCAACCATTTCATACTTGGTTCATAAATCAATCAATTTAACATATTTCTTTGGGTCGATGTATTGATTGATTCTCATCCAATAGATCCAACCGACTAGTTTAATCTCGTTCTAATAAACTTGAAACACAAATTATATTCATTCAAAAAGTAGCAAAAAATTTAAAAATAACTAATCAATAAAAATAAGAAATAACTGAAGAGTAAAACAATCACCTATGAGTTTTTTTTTCAAATTTTTAATCAATTTGAATTTATAGTTCAACAAAATTTTTATATCCTTATATAAATAAACAATAAAAGAAAAGGAAAATAAATTGAGTGTTTGGCATTTTATTTTAATGAGATATGATAAGTGATAAATTTATGGTTTAAAAATATTTATTTTGATCTAATTGTTGATAATATTTTGGTTCTCTTTATAGTTGTTATTATCATTTCAAAAAGAATGTTTATGTTATGAGATAAAAATTAGGAATCGACTTACGTAATAGAGCCGATCCCCCAAGTTATTGAGCAGTGGTGTAGCATCAGATCCCAAAGACAGTAAGTCTTTTTTACGAGGAAGAAGTTTTTTTTTCAAGGATTCTATATAAATTTCTATATGATATGAAACCAAGATAGTTATCTTTTAGAAAAATCTAACGAATGACCGCCCCGAAATGCCTATGCTTTATTTTTCTGAAGATGGGAGAAAAGATAAAACTTATTATTAATTTAATTCAAATTAGTGTTTGAAACTCAAGTAATTAACCCTTTTAGGTTAACTCGAGAAAAATCGATAGATTTATGAGAAATCTCATTCAATTGGATATATGGTAGGGTAAAAAATGGAACACCAAAAGAATTGATTGCCGAGTCGTGTGAGGTAGGAAACTCTCAAGTATGATTCTAATGGAAGGACTTGAACTGCCTATTTCGACCGGTGAGAACAGGCCATTCGACAAGGGGATTCTGAAATAGCAAAGGCTTGGTTCGATCAAGTCGCTGAGTATTGAAAATAGGCTATAGCACTTACTCTTGGTAATTATATTGAAGCGCAAAATTGGTTAGAGATCACGCGGCGTTTTGAATAAGAACAAAAGCTCTCTGTTTATTTATTTATTTATTATTATTATTATTATTATTATTATTATTATTATTATTTTAATTTTAAGATTCAAGTTCAATTAAAAATTAGAAAATTCTATTATTATTAAATTCTATTCTTATTGTATTTAATTTCTATCAAATCCATTTATTTAATATTTAATTAAATAAATTATGGTACCATTAAATTATTAAATTTAATTTTCTGGTCAATTTGAATATTTAAATAGTAAAATATATTAATTTAATTGAAATTGTTAATTGTGAAATAGCGGAGTAGTACAAGATCAACGTCATATTTGCCTAGGATAATATTTTCATTTAAAATAAATAGTTATTTAGATAAATTAAATTAAAATGGGAACAATGAGAATAAAATGACTTTCTAAGCCTTAGTATTACAATAAAACCAACAACACCCAATCTTTTCCTTTTTTTCTTCTTTTCACCATGTAATTGGAGTATTAGGGTGAAATTTTTTTGGATAATCTTTACTTTTAGATTTAATTTTTTTTGAGAAAAAAATAGAATGGAAAGAAAAAGATTAGGGTTATTATGGTTAATCAATTTGAGTATTAGGTATTTGTTTTTCTTGATTGAAAAAAATAGTCGATCATTTCATTCTAAAAACATGGATTTCTTTTGGGTTGATTTTAGATACTCACTTTTTACTCAATTAAGGAAAAAGTTCTAATTTTTATAGAATGAGATTGTCTACCGATCTTTTCAATTAAGAAAAACAAATACCTAATACACAAATTGATTAATCTTAATAATCCTAATATCTTGCTTTCCATTTTAATTTTTCTAATTTGAAAGTAATAATTATCCAATTTTTTCACCCTAATATTTTAATTATATAGTGAAAAAAGAAGAAGAGAATGATTGGGTGTTTTTGGTTTTATTTTAATAAAGTAAGATAAATACAAAATCTAAGGCTTAGAACCATTTATTTTGATTTAATAGCTAAGATACTTTTATTTATCATAATTCTCATTTTAAAAGTTCTTACTATAGTTGCCACCTAATTTAATATTATAAAAAATGTATTTTAAGTAAATTAGATTAGATTGACTATAACCTCCTCAACCCAACCCAGATATTATGGCGAATTGTGAAAATTACATTAACCAATTGAATGACCCAGAAAAAACATTTACATTCAATATAATGATTTTAAATGGTCAAATCTCAAACTTATTTAGAAGAAAAATACATATATTTAATATTCATCACTTTATAAAACTAATGAAGATCACCTTGTAGAAAAAAACAATTTTGCTTGGTTTCCAAAAGTCACATTTATAATTTTTACTATATTTTAAGAAATGCTAGTTTATTTAATTATCTCATTCATTTTGATTTTAGTTTCAAAGTTGAAAGAAAAATAATATTGTAACACCCCTTATCCATAATCAATGCTGAAACAGGATACGAGGCATTACCGGACTCACATCACAAGCTAACATATAACTCCGAGTCATAAATTTGCATCCAAATTAAAATCATTTGCATTCAATCATAAAGTCCCTAATATGAGCCTATGAGACCCAAAACATGCTTTGGTAGTGGTTTAGGACTAAACCGATAACTTAGGAATTTTTTACGAAACTTAGAAAAATTTTGCTAAAAACAGGGGTCACATGCCCGTGTGGTTTGGGACATGCCCATGTGGGCAGGCCGTGTGGTCACACACGCCCGTGTCCCTAACTCGTGTAACTCTCTGTTTTTCAAAGCACGAACAAATTAAGGTCACACGGCCAAGTCACACGCCCGTGTGCTAGGCTGTGTGGTTAATTTAATTTTTCATAAAAATAGGTGCAGACTTCACATGGTCGGGACACACGCCCGTGTCTGAGGCCGTGTCCCTTACACATCTGAGACGCACACCCATGTCTATACCTGTGTGCTCAATTTTGAGCATTCTGTTTCTCCAAATTAGGGTGCAGGGGGGACATGGCCGGAACACATGCCCATGGGGCAGACCGTGTGTCACACACAGCCTAGACACATGCTCGTGTGGACGAAATAAAGGTTATTTACCAAGCCATTTGCCACCCTCAATTACACCTACGCTTACACCAATCCAATGGCACAATTCATAGCATACTTAGACAACCAAAACATTCACAATCGTAGCTAGAAAATGTTAATGTAATACCATCATCTATAATGTTCATGACTTTTCATTACGCCAAATCAAACATACCAATTTCACATTCAAAAGCATCCACGCACATACTTTCATCATGCATAATATTTTACCTAGATCTTTTAGAATACCAATGAACTATACTTAACCGGTCATCAACAACCCATTAAGCCACACTCAACCATTTGCCAAGTATAAATAAACTACATCACCAACAAGGCATTGGCCCATGCATGCATATAGATATAATATATAAGCTTACAACCAAAATGAGCCAAGTTGCATGGCCAAAGGCCACATCAAACCTTTGACAATTACAAGCCATTACATTTGACCAAATTCATAATAACACGTATAACAAAATGACCAAGTCCCTATACATGCCATATATTCAAAATGCTAAATTTCATCAATACCCAAAATGATAGTTTTGATAGTGTGAGGCGAATCTCCGAAGATCCCCAATTCGAGCTAGCTTGGCGGCACTATAAGACATGAAAAATAAATGGAGTAAGCTATATAGCTTAGTAAGCTCATATGAAAGAAATAAGCAACTTACTATACATTAATCATGCAAATAACATTACATAAGATAATGTAATTTACCAAATTCTCATGATCATAATCCATTCCATCACCAACTTACCTTGTAATCGTCATTTCACAAATTAATAATCATAAGCTTAAAGTACATACATGTACCATCTCGAAATGAACTTACACATATTCTCATCTTTGACATACCCGTGAACCACTTGGAATAATAATGTCGAATACTTGAGAATTTTGCATACCAAGTGCCACATATGTAGCCAATGCTACCTAAGTCTCATATCTCATAATTGCTTGCTCTCAAGCTGTAACACTCCTTACCCGTATCCAAGGTCAGGACAGGATACGAGGCATTATCGAACACGTACACAATCATTCATGCAAAAAGTCAGGCTATAAATTTTTTTCTTTAAAACAACTTCATTCATTCATACACAAATTGTCCCTAATATGGGCCTATGAGGCCCAAAACAACCATTGGAAAAGGATCGGGACTAAATTGGAAACTTTTAGAAAGTTTGGGAAATTTCCCTAATACAGAGCCACACGCTTGTGTAAGACAGGGGGCACACCCGTGTGCTCTCTACACGCTCGTGTCCTCTGGCCGTGTAACTCTTTGACTATGACATCAGCATCAATCTAGTGTCACATGACTGTATCACACGGCCGGGTGGCCAGACCGTGTGGTCAATTAAAATTAAGTGAATTTTTCATAAAAAGGTGCAGACTTCATACGGCCAGAGTACACGCCCATATGGGTAGGCTGTGCCCTTACAGGGCCAAGACACATACCCGTGTCTTAGCCCACATGTTTACTATTGAGCATACTAACTTGCAAAAGTTAGGGTGCAGGGACACACGACCATTCAACACGCCCGTGGGGCAGATATGTGTCACACACGGTCCAGACACATGGCCGTGTGTCTACCCTTTGTAGATCGTTTGGAGGCTATTTTCTTAGCCATTGGTTACCCTTTTACATGCATACACACACTCATATACTTTAAGGACACTTAACATGCTGTATAATTACACTTAAACATCCTTGACATGATTCATACATGTAAACCTTATTACACTTGTTCAAGTTACACTTATTGTATTAGGGTTATCGTTAGCACATTCCACATTTTATACTTAGGCCATGATATAACCACATACCATTTTATGCCATAACCATTCTTAAGTTATTGGGCCTTATTTTACACATCCATTCATGCTAAAATATACAATCGCATCACAAGAAACACTTAAACTTGAACATGTATATTTAGTAGGGTTACCACCCATATCAATATGAGCCACATCTTATGGCCGTATGCAAATGAATTAGCATATCTTCCTAAGCCATTTCTTTGGCTGACCAAATAACACATATAAAAAAATGATAAAAAATCCTATACATGCCATTATATCAAAATGAATGTTTCTTTATACCAAAACGAAACTTGTTGATAGTGTGATTAAGGGTCCCACCGTCTTCCAAGCTCTACGAGTCCACGAGCTCTATAAAATAGGGAAAAATGAAATTGGGTAAGCATTGACATACTTAGTAAGTCCATATAACAGGAAAGTAAACAATTAAATAGGCAATCCATCAAGTATAGAGTATTTTCCCTAATACATGTACTCAATCATCAAGTTAGAGATAGAGTAATATATGATAGTAAACAATTAGTAGATGAGCTCATCATAACAAAAATCTCAATTCCACTTCTCATACTAATCCAGTTGAATTTCTAAGAATCTTGATGGATATTCTTTAGTACACTTATGGCATACTAAATCATTTATCATCAATTCATATTAGTGACCTTTTCAACGAGCGCACTCCCTCGAACCTCATTCTTTTACGTCGGGATTACCAGTCCAGGCTAAATCCCCTGTAGTATAAACTCATAGAGTAATGTTGGGATTACCAGTCCAGGCTAAATCCCCTGCAACGACAAATACTCTAATAAGCTTGAATTTGAATTACCAGTCCAGGCTAAATTGATATCCTAATTTGGATTACCCGTCTAGGCTAAATCCATTTAAAACACATATTCTTCGGGAGGCCAGATCATATAAGGAACACCTGTCTGGGCTAGTTCCATTTTACCGTCAATTCATTTTCAAGAATTCCATCTGATACCCTTTTTATTCAACCGAGATATTTAAATCTTTTCTAAATCAATACAATCATGCTTTATGAATTATTATACATTGAGAATCACAATTTATATCATATTCAAGAATATACATTTAAGTATTTTAAAAGTATTACTTTGAGTTACATGAACTTACTTGGAAGATGTTTCGGATTTGGATTTCGGTTATTTTGAAACCTTTTATTTTCCACGGTCAACCTCCAAAATTATTCTCTCGGGGTCTATATAAACAAAATAAATTATTATTCTATCTTATTATTCAAATTCAGCCCAAAATTTCACTCTTGGGCAAAATGACCACTTTACCCCAACCTTTCACATTTTTACAATTTGGTCCTAACACTCGTAAGATGAAATGAATGTATTTTATTGGTTACCCAAGCCTACCCAAATCTATTCTAAGCTCATAGCAGCCCACATTTTCCTCTATTTCACATTTCTACCACCCATTTTGCACCTTTTACAAATAGGTCCCTTTTTAGTGTTTTCATGAAAAATCATCTAGTAAAAGATGTTTATCTAACATCTAACTTTCATAATCCTCCATAAATCATCAAATAAAAATCATCTCAGGCATGAGTCAAATTTCTAACATGAATCCTAGCTTGAAATATTGGTAGAAATGGATAGAGCATGTTACGAGTATCTCAAAAATGTAAAGAACGTTAAAAACGGTGCTAGGAGTCACTTACTATCAAGCTTGAAAATGTCAAAACCCTAGTTTATAAAACCCTTGTAAATTTTGGCAGCCACAAGGGAGAAGATGAGTGAATTTTATTTCATTTATTACTAAATGACCAAAACGCCATTCCTTACTAAACTTTCAAATTTTTCCATCCATTCCCATTTTTGTCCAAAAACTTAGAATTTGGGAAAATTGCTATTTAAAACCTCCAAATTAATAATTCAAAGAAATTTCATACAAATTGCTTCTAGAACACAAGTTTTAAAATTTATTCGATTTGGTCCCTAATTTTAAATTGGACACCTTACACCTAGATTTTCTTTATGAAACTTTCACACATGCATGCTTTCATGTCCTAGACCTCAAGAAAATCATAAAACAAATATTTTTATGTCAAGTTTGTGGTCCCAAAACTACTATTCCACTAGGCCCTAATTTGGGATGTTACAATTCTCCCCCCTTAGGGACTTTCGTCCTCGAAAGTCTTAGGGGAAAATAATTCAGATATTGGCTTCTTATGGCATCTTCGGGCTCCTATGTAGCCTCTTCAACTCCATGCCTATGCCATAACACTTTTACCAAAGCAATATTCTTGTTCCTTAACTGTTTAACTTCTCAAGCCAAAATCCTAACAGGTTCTTCACCATACATCATATCCGATCTAATATCAACTTCCACTGGTGAAATCACGTGGGAGAGGTCTGACCTACATCTTCGCAGCATGGATACATGGAATACATCATGAATCTTTTCCAGTTTGGATGGTAAGGCTAATCGATAGGCTAATGGTCCAACTCTCTCGGTAATCTCATATGACCCAATAAACCGTGGACTCAATTTGCCTTTCCGTCCAAATCTCAAAACCTTTTTCCATGGAGACACTTTTAAGAATACTTTATCTCCAACTTGAAATTCAATCTATTTTCTTCTCAAATTAGCATACGACTTTTGCCTATCCGATGCCGCTTTCAAGCAATCACGTATCACTTTAACCTTTTCTTTAGTGCTCTTTGAGTTCTATCCAATACAATGGAGTTCGGCACTTCCAGCCATACAATGCCTCATAAGGTTCCATTCTCAAACTCGTCTGGAAACTATTGTTGTAGGCAAACTTTACCAATGGTAAGTATTTTTCCCAACTACCCTGAAACTTAAGAACGTAACACCGTAACATGTCTTCAAGAATTTGAATCATCTGCTCAGACTGACCATCAGTCTGCAGGTGGAAAGTCGTGCTAAAACTCAACCTTGTACCCAAAGCTTCTTGTAGTTTCTTCTAGAATCTCAAAATGAATCCCGGGTCCCTATCTGAGATGATCGATAACGGTACCCCATGTAATCTCACAATCTCAGAAATGTATAAGTCAGCCAATTTATCAAGTGAGTAGTTAGTTCATACTGAAATAAAGTGAAACGACTGCGCCAGCCAATCAACCACAACCCAAAGTGTCTTTCTTTTTCAGGGTCAAAGGCAACCTTGTCACGAAATCCATAAAAATCCTTTCTCACTTCCATTCGGGGACCATCACAGGTCGTAACAAGCCCCAAGGTACTTGGTGTTTAGCCTTGACCTGTTGACATATCAAGCATTTCGATACAAATTCAGAGATATCTCTTTTCATGCCATTCCACTAGTACGTTTTCTTTAAGTCATTGTTCATCTTGGTACTTCTTGGGTGAATAGACAAAAGACTATCATGTACCTCTTGCAAAATTTTCTGAATAAGTTCATTATCTTTGGGTACACAGACCCTATCTCGAAACATCAAACAACCATTGGAACCAATCCAAAAATTTGATTCAATGCCCATCTCACATTGTGCTCTCTTGACTTGCAAGTCACTATCATTAATCTGAGTTGTGCAAATTTCTTGGAGAAATGTCAGTCTGGCTCTTAACTCTACCAAAATTGAACCATCATCAGACAACGCCAATCGTGTGCTCATAGCCCTCAAAGTAAACAAGGACTTCCTACTCAAGGCATCGGCGACCACGTTTGCCTTTCTCAGGTGATAATCAGTTATCAACTCATAATCTTTCATCAATTCTAACCATCTCCATTGTCTCAAATTCAATTCCTTTTGAGTCATCAAGTACTTCAAACTTTAGTGATCGGTGAATACACGACAAGTTTCACCATACAAATGGTGTCTCCAAATCTTCAAGGCAAAAAAAATGGCGGCTAGCTCCAAGTCATGTGTTGGATAATTTTTCTCGTGCGGCTTTAATTGTCTCGAAGCATAGGCTATCACTTTTCCCTCTTTCTTAAGCGCGCAACCCAGTCGATTCAAGGATGCATCACTATAGACCACGAATTCTTTTCCCAGCTCGGGTTGCACTAAAACTGGAGCTTCTGTCAGCAATGTCTTTAATTTCTCAAAACTCCATTGACATTTTTTCGACCACTCAAACTTAACATCTTTTTGCAGCAACCTTGTTAAGGGAGTTCCAATCATGGAAAATCCCTTTAGAAAGTGTCGGTAGTAACCGATTAAGCCTAAGAAGCTTCTAACCTTAGTTACATTCTTTGGCAGCTTCTATTCAACAATAGCAGAAATCTTATTTGGATCAACTCAGATGCCATCACCTGACACAATGTGACCCAAGAATCTGGCCTCTCGAAGCCAAAATTCACTTTTGCTAAACTTAACATATAATTGCTTATCTCGTAAAGTCTGCAAAATAGTCTTCAAATGTTTGGCATGTTTAGACTCATTATGGGAATAAATCAGAATATCGTCAATGAATACCACAACAAACTTGTTCAAGTATGGTTAAAAAACACGATTCATTAAATCCATAAATGCAGCTGGGGCATTTGTTAAACCAAAAGGCATAACAAGGAACTCGTAGTGACCATACCTCGTCCTGAAGGCAGTCTTAAGCATGTTTGACTCTTTAACTCATAACTGGTAGTAGTCTAATCTCAGATCTATCTTTGAAAACACAGTGGCTCCCCTTAGTTGATCAAACAGGTCGTCAATCCTTGGCAAATGATACTTGTTCTTGATAGTTACCTTGTTGAGTTGTCGGTAGTCTATACATAACCTCATAGATCCATCTTTCTTTTTCACGAATAATACGGAGCACCCCAAGGTGAAAATCTCGGTTTTGTGAAACCTTTGTCATTAAATTCTTACAACTGTGATTTTAAATCCTTCAACTCAGTCGGGGTCATCTTGTACGGGGCAATAGAAATAGGCATTATTCCTGACACTAGCTCAATACCAAACTCCACTTCTCTAATAGGAGGTAACCCGGGTAACTCTTCTGGGAATACGTTTAGATATTCACAAACTATCGGTACCGACTCAATCTTCGACTCGAATTCTTTAGTATTTGTCACAAAAGCAAGGTAAGCTTCGTACCCTTTTCTCATATATACCTTTGAGCCAATATTGAGGTAATCACAACTGGCGGTGCATTCAACTCATTTGAATCAACCCGAAGAATCTCACCATCTGAGCATTTCAATTTAATATTCTTGCTACCACAATTTACAATCACCTGATGAACAGCCAACCAATCCATGCCAAGTATTATATCGAACTCGTCGAATGGAAAAAGCATAAGGTTAGCCGAAAAATAATGACCTTGAATCATCAAAGGACAATTTTTACGAATTTTATTGACTAGCATTGACTTGCCTAGAGGGTTCGACACCTTAATCATAAATTTCGTAGGTTCCACAGACATGTTCATGATAGACACCAATTTCATGCAAATATATGAATGGGTTGATCCCGTGTCAATCAAGGCAATAACATGAACATTATGAAGAGAAAACGTACTCGTAATAACATCAGGAGTTGAGGCTTCCTCTCTAGAGCGTATAGTATAAGTTCTCGCCGGGGCTCGAGCCTCTGATTTTGCAGTAGAATCCTTTGCAATAATTCGACTACCGTTAGGACTTCCAGGATGTTGTGGAGTTCTACCTCAGGAGATAGGAGCACTCGATTTTGGGGCTGGCGAAACCTCTCTATCAACTTATTCCTGGCAGTCATTAAGAAAGTGGTTAAGAGAGTCACACACAGCATGCTCCGCTCCTCGTTTGACACTCTTTGAAGTGGAATTTAGTGCAACTGTTACACCTCAACTTTTGATCTCTCACACTTCCCACACTTGCTGACATGGAAGAAGAAGACTTCGGATTGTGATGCTTAAAGCCTCTTGCTCTAGCAGAATATCCCACCACTGCAGTGGAGCGTTCCTGATAACTTATCGATTTCTTTGTAGGGAACGAGTGCATCTTACTGTTGGATCTCTTACTCAAAACTCGAGCTTCTCTCTTTTCTTACTTTCTTTCATTATTTAGTTCTTTGGCTTTCTTGGCTTGATCTGCTAATGCAACCAATTCTCTTATCTCAAGGATCCCAATTAACAGATTAATTTCCTCATTCAGACCTTCTTCGAAGCGCTTGCACATTTCTGCCTCCGTCTGGACCCACTCTTTTGCGTACTGACTTAGTCTTACAAATTCTCTTTCGTATTCTGACACAGTTCTATTTCCTTGTTTAAGTTCCAGGAACTCCTTTTGCTTCTGATCTAAAAATCTTTGACTGATATACTTCTTCTTAAATTTCTCTTGAAAGAATTCCCATGTAATACACTCCATCGGTGTCACAGAAGATATATTCTTCCACCAGTGATATGAGGTGTCCTTTAATAAAGATACCGCGCACTTTAGGCATTCTGCGGGGGTACAAGACAACATGTCGAGAACTCGTATGGAATTTTCAAGCCAGAACTAAGCACGTTCTTGAATGTCATCAATCGTGGCCTTAAACTCTTCAGCCCCGTATTTCCTATTTTATCCACTAGGACCTTACCAATTCTCACGAGTGCCATACCTTGTGGCATTTCTTCTTCGAATTGAGCAGGGGGCGGAAGAGGTCGTGGTATATTGGGGCAGTTTCTCAGGTAATCATCAAACCACTCATCCATCATCTCAAAAAAGGCGACTCTCACCTCTTCCCGGTCCTCAGACATGGGCCTTCTTCCACTACTAGAGGTAACTTGCTGTAAGGAAGTTAGAGCATGGCTCTCAGCTCCCTCGAACTCATCTCGAGCTTGATTGGAAGACATTGCTATATACAAATACAAATGAAATGGTTAGGAGATGTCACACTATTATAACTTGAATAATGGCATGTATAGCTAGACTCGATACATGCTATATTAGTCCAAAAATTGACTAAACCGTAGCTCTAATACCACTAAATCTAACACCCCTTACCCGTACCCAAGGCTGGGATAGAATACGACGCATTACCGAACACGTACACAGTCATTCATGCAAAAAGTCAGGCTACAATTTTTTTTTCTTTAAAACAACTTCATTCATTCATACACAAATTGTCCCTCATATGGGCCTACGAGGCCCAAAACAGCCATCAAAAAAGGATCGAGACTAAATCGGGAACTTTTAGAAATGTTTGGGAAATTTCCCTAATACAGGGCCACATGCCCGTGTGAGAAAGGTGACTCACCCGTGTGCTCTCTACACGCCCGTGTCCTCCGACTGTGTAACTCTTTGACTATAATGTTAGTATCTATTTAGTGTCACACAGCCGTGTGACCGTGTGGTCAATTAAAATTAAGTGAATTTTTCATAAAATGGTACAAACTTCACATAGCCAGAGTACACTCTCATGTGCGTAGGCCGTGTTCCTCACATGGCCAAGACACATGCCCGTGTCTTAGCCCGTGTGTTTACTACTGAGCATACTGACTTGCAAAAATTAGGGAACAGGGGATAGCCGGCCATTCAACACGCCAGTGGGGTAGACTGTGTGGCACACACGATCCAGACATATGGTCGTATGTCTACCCGTGTAGACCGTTTGAAGGCTATTTTCCTAGCCATTGGTCACCCTTTTACATTTATATACACACTCATATACTTCAAGGACACTTAACATGGTGTATAATTACACTTAAACATCCTTGACATGATTCATACATGTAAACCTTATTACACTTGTTCAAGTTACACTATTGTATTAGGGTTATCGTTAGCACATTCCACATTTTATACTTAGGCCATGATATAACCACATACCATTTTATGCCCTAACCATTCTTAAGTTATTGGGCCTTATTTTACATATCCATTCATGCTAGACTATACAATCACATCATAAGAAACATTTAAACTTGAGCATGTATATTTAGTAGGGTTACCACCCATATCAATTTGAGCCACATCTCATGGCCGTATACAAAATTAATTAGCATATCTTCATAAGCCATTTCTTTGGCTGACCAAATGACACATATAACAAAATGATCAAAAATCCTATCCATGCCATTATATAAAAATGAATGTTTCTTTATACCAAAATGAGACTTGTTGATAGTGTGATCAAGGGTCCTACCGTCTTTCGAGCTCCATGAGTCCACGAGCTCTATAAAATAGGGAAAAATGAAATGGGGTAAGCATTGGGCTTAGTAAGTCCATATAATAGGAAAGTAAACTTACCGGTTATTTTAACATACAACCACATTAAATAGGCAATCCATCAAGTATAGAATATTTTCCCTAATACATGTACTCAATCATCAACTTATCGTCAATTCATTTTCAAGAATTCCATCGGATACCCTTTTCATTCAACCGGGATATTTAAATCCTTTTTAAATCAATACAATCATATTTTATGAATTATTATACATTGAGTATCGCAATTTATATCACATTCAAGAATATACATTTAAGTATTTTAAAAGTATTACTTCGAGTTACATGAACTTACTTGGAAGATGTTTTGGTTTTTGATTTCGGTTATTCCGAAATCTTTTGTTTTCCACGGTTAACCTTCGGAATTGGTCTCTCAGAGTGTATATAAACAAAATAAATTATTATTCTATCTCATTATTCAAATTCAGCCCAAAATTTCACTCTTGGGCAAAATGACCACTTTACCCCTAACCTTTCACATTTTTACGATTTGGTCCTAACGCTCGTAAAATGAAATGCATGTATTTTCTTGGTTACCCAAGCCTACTCGAATCTATTCTAAGCTCATACAGTCCACATTTTCCTCTATTTCACATTTCTATCACCCATTTTTCTCCTTTTACAAATAGGTCCCTTTTTAGTGTTTTCATATAAAATCATCTTGTGAAAGATGTTTATCTAACATCTAACTTTCATAATCCTCTGTAAATCATCAAAGAACAATAATCTCATGCATGGGTAAAATTTCTAACATGAGCCCTAGCTTGAAATATGGGTAGAAATAGATAGAGCATGTTACGAGGATCTAAAAAATGTAAAGAATGTTAAAAACGGAGCTTGGCGTCATTTACTATCAAGCTTGCAAATGTCAAAACCCTAGCTTATGAAACCCTTGCAAATTTTGGTAGCCACAAGGAAGAAGATGAGTGAATTTTGCTTTGATTTATCCTTTTTCTTTTATTTATTACTAAATGACCAAAGTGCCCTTCCTTACTAAACTTTCAAATTTCTCCATCCATGCCCATTTTTGTCCAAAAACTTAGAATTTGAGAAAATTGCTATTTAAAACATCCTAATTAATAATTCAAAGAAATTTCATACAAATTTCTTCTAGAACACAAGTTTTATAATTTATTCGATTTGGTCCCTAATTTTAAATTGGACACCTTACACCTAGATTTTCTTTATGAAACTTTCACACATGCATGCTTTCATGTCCTAGACCTCAAAACAATCATAAAACAAATATTTTTATGTCAAGTTTGTGGTCCCAAAACCACTATTCAGACTAGGCCCTAATTTGGGATGTTACATGAGCTATCAGCGGCCCTGCTCACACAAGCTGTCAATCCAGATGTAGCTATACGGTGCTGCTCACACAAGCTGTCAACAACAATGCTGGTATACTCAGCCATCGGTAAGATGTACAGGACCCACACCCGGATCACATAATCACATAACACATGGTAACCCTAGTGACATGTCACGTGTATCCTAATCTATTCCTAAGGTTCAAACGAGATTTCTTACTTGTCGAATCATCGTCGAACTCGTTCATAAAATTAAACTCTTCCACATAGTCAATCATACAGTTCATTTAATATTAAAGAATTTAAATACAATTATTTTAAAGCTTAATTAACATAGAAACTTACCTCGGTTACAAAAACGGCTATTAGTTCGATTTAGTCCACAACTTGTTCTTTTCCCAGTCTAAGCTCGAACTTGTTTTTCTTGATCTATAATATCAAATTTAACCTATTTAATCATCAAATTAATCAATTTAGCCCAAAAATACACTATGGCAAAAAAAATTATATTTTTGCCCTTAAACTTTTGACATTTTATATTTTAGTCCTTAGGCTCGTGAAATGGTTTTCATCCAATTTCTTCATTGCCCAAGCCTAGCCGAACCTTTTTCATGATCATGACAGCCCACATTTTCCATTTATTCACATTTTACCTGTAACACCCCTAACCCGTATCCATTGCCGAAATAGGGTTACGAGGTATTACCAAACTATCACATCATAACATATACATATCTCATACATTTAAACATTTAAATAGATATATAATTCATATATAATCATATTGTCCCCTATAAGACTCTATGAGATCTTAAAACAAGCTTGGAAAAGGTTCGAGACTAAACCGTAAACATTTGAAAACTTTGGGAAACTTAGAAAATTTTCTTGAATACAAAGGTCACACGCCCGTGTGCCTAGGCCGTGTGCCTCACATGGCCACCAAACACGCTTGTGTCATAGGCTGTATGGAAACAGGGCGTACATACTGACTTGGGTCACATGGCCGACCACACGCCCATGTGTCAGCCCTTGTGCCACACACAGTCAATAGACACGCTCGTGTGTCTAGGCCGTGTAACTCACTGACTTATTTTAACTAAGCTTTAGTAGACACACGGTCGAGTCACATGCCCGTGTGCTCAACTGTGTGGATGAGAAATAGGCTTGTTTTAAGCCACTTTTTCTCACCCAAACTTCAATCACCTAAGCTCACATATAACACCATACCTTCATTCAATTTGGCAATCAAAACAACCATTTCAAATACACATTATATGCCATTACAAAACCAAATATTTATATACTCAAATCAATATGATTTTTTAGCCAATATACGCATATAACCTATTCAATAATTCAACCTTAAACATCCAAGTACCAACTATCATTCAAACAGTTTCAATTCATATTTCCATCATATATCCATACTATTTGCATATCCTCATTCCATCAACTACTTACCAAAACATGCCATATTTAACACACATAAACATAACCCAATATTTAACCAAGTTAAGCCAAATCACATGGCTTAAACACATCAAAACATATAAGCTTCAATAGCTAAAATAACTTATACATCTCATATAATCAACTAGCCTATACATGCCATATTACCACATTTCAAAGAGTTCAAAAATACCAAATCGACTCCTAGATAGTGTGATGATATCTTCGATGACTTTTAACCCGAGCGAGCTTTCAAATCACTGTAAAATACTAAAAATAAACAGAGTAAGCTAATAAGCTTAGTAAGCTCATATGGCTAGTATGTACTATATACAATTTAACAATTAATTCAGAATTAGAGAAACATGAGGACATATAAATCAGCTTCCTCAAAATCAACGCGTAATACAATAACAACCTAGTAATTCCTGTATGTATTCTTCGATTTTCACTTACATATCATATGAAATTATTAAATACCACTTACTTATTGAGCGTGTCACTTATATCTGAACTGATTCATATCATCATTTCAATCCTTGTACCGTTATAATCTCTGTTGAACAATGGAAATAACATCAAATATTTTGTATCTTGCACACTAATAGGCATATATGTGGTTAAACCACCTATATCTCGATTCACATATAACATTTGTTTGTACATCATTATAACCTATATTACCACTTCAATACAATCCAACCAAATTTTCCCAATGCATATGCATATAAAATCATCAATAAATTAGTATCATTATATCGATGTAAACATCAAGTCATCATAGGTGAAAATAATAAATATTCAATCTCAAGTACTTATAACTTCATTCAATATTTAATTCATCAAATAACATCAATACCATGTAATTCACATAATATTAGGGCAATTCATTTTTTCAGATAAACTATATAATTCATTCATATAACCAGAGTTCATCCGTATAACCAAGAATTTATTAGTAATAATAGTAATTTATCTATATCAACAGTAATTCATTCATTTCATTAGTAATTTATTCATTTTAACATAGCTTATTCATATGATCGGCAAGAGTAATTATGCCCGTTGAACTACGTAGAATTTGGATCGATACTCGGGTGATACGTACTAAGTGTATTTATCGGTAATCTGTCAATTCATTATCCTTTTCACTCTTTATAGCCATGATCGGTAAGCTCCTCCTAAGCTGATAAATAGTAAGCTCTTTTGAGCTGAAATGGTAAGCTCTATCAAGCTGAACAGTAAGCTCATACGAGCTGAATCGGTAAGCTCCAATGAGCTGAAAACAGTAAGCTCTTACGAGCTGATATATCGGTAAGCTCATACGAGCTGTGGTGAGTCCGCAACAAATGTAGGAGCTCGACCAAAACGGTAACCCTAGTGACATGTCACTCGTATCTAACAAATTCCAACAGTTCAAACCAGGCTTGGTAATTATTCCATTTCATCATTTAAGCATTCAGTGATCAATAATTCAATTACTCAAATAATATATATTCGATTCAATTAAGTACATACATTTAAATACTCAATTCACATACCTAATGCATATTATCATACTGAATCCATGTAACATAAATAACAATTGTAGCATTTCTCTTTCATTCATGTAAACAGTAATTTAATCATATATTAGTAATTTGAATTTCAATTGAGTTATTCATTCAACTTATACACATTCATTTTAAACAATTACAAGTATTAATTGTTCGATTCTAGCTATATGAACTTACCTCAAGTTGCTCGAGTAAAACTATTGGCTATTCGTCTACTTTTCGTTTTCCCCGATCTAGTTCCGGTAATTGCTTATCTTGATCTAAATATAGTATCAAATTCAGTATATTAACTTCCAAATTATTCAATTTAAAATATAATACACATTTTGGCAAAATTATGCTTTTTCCCCTATTATTACACATTTTTTGCAATTTAGTTCTTATCATTTAAAATCACAATTTCATCCAATTTCATCCTACCCATGCTTAGCTGGATTCTTCTTATTGCCTTAGCAGCCCACATTTTCCAAATAATCACATTTTTAACCACATAATTTCATTATTTCACAATTTAATCCAAAATTGACATTTTTACCAGAATTCACTTTACAAAACTTGTACATCTAACAACAATGATTTATTTTCCATCATCAATTAACAAAATACTCATGCATTTAACAATGGCAACATTCAAATACTTTAACAGTTTTAAAATTGGAGATACGAGCTAGCCAGATTAAGCTGCAACGATATCAAAAACGTAGAAATTATTAAAAACAAGACAAAAATGGGACTTACATGCACAAGAGAAAGATGGCCGCATGTTGAAGCTCTCCCAAGGCTTCTTTCCCTTTTCATTTTCGGTTGAAAACCATATTAAAGATGATAACTTTGCCATTTTGTTTTATTTGTTTTGTCATTATTAACCAATTTACATAAATAACCATTATAAACTTTAATAACTTCTCCAAATGCCATGCCACTAACTTACACTATCTTATAAATGAGTTAATAATGACATAATGACCTTAACTTTAATGTTCTATAGCTATTTGGTACTTTTATATAATAGAACATAAGTTTTATGCTTTACGCGATTTAGTCCTTTTTTACCGAATTAAACACTTAAACGATAAAATTTCTTTACGAAAATTTCACACAACTCTAATATCATGCTTTAAATATTAAAATAATAATAAAATAATTTTTTTGATGTCAGATTTGTGGTCCCAAAACCACTGTTCCGATTTAGCTAAAAACGGTCTGTTACAACTCTCCCCCCTTAGGGATTTTCGTCCCCAAAAATCTTATCAGAAAATAGATTAAAGATTTTCTTTCACATAACCTTATAAATTTCTCACATAGCCTCAAATTTCTAAACTCTTTAATCTCAGGAGCTAAGATTCTGATTTGTCTTTCGCTATACATCATATTAAGCTGAATTTCAACTTCTAAAAGAGATATTATAGACAAAGGATCCTGTCTGTATCATCACATCATCTATATAGAAACACATTACAGATATTCTCAAGTTCTGATGATAATCTCAAACAGCCCGATAAATTACGAACTCAACTTCTCTTTATAGCTAAATCTAGAAATTCTATTTCCACTGCAATACTTTCACAAATATTTAGTTTTCTAACTAAAATTCAATGCTTTTACGTATTAAATTCGTATATGTTTACTGCCAATCTGAAACTACTTTTAGATTGTCGCGAATTACTTTCACTTTCTCTTCAGCCTTTCTAATCACATCGACCCCGTAATTCCTTTTATCATAATTCGATCCAGTACAACGGAGTTCAGTACTTCCAACCATACCATACTCATACAATGCTATCTTAATATTTATCTCATAGCTATTATTATACACAAATTTAACCAACAGTAAATATCTTTCTCAGTTTCTATCAAGTTCTTAAACATAGTAGCAAAATATATTTTTGAAAATCTGAATCACTTATCATATTAATCCTTCAGTTTGATGATGAAAAAAGGTATTGGAACTCAACCTCGTACCCAAAATTTATTGTAGTTTTCTGCGAAATCACAATATAAACCTCGGGTTCCCAAAATAATGGAGACTGACATGCTGTATAATCTAAAAATCTCTAAAATGTACAACTCAACAAGTCTATCAAAAGGGAAAATCTGTACATATAGAAATAAATATGCAGACTTTTTAAACATTTGACAGTAACCCAAATAATATCTTTCTTTTTTGGTGATAAGAAAAATCCCAATAAAGAATCCATCATAATATTATCCCTTATTTCACTTAGATATCATCTCAGACTGTAACAGTCTCGAAGGTACATAACAATCAGTTTAACTTGTTGATACTTTTAACTTCTAAGCGTAGAGTAAAAAGTGTCTCATTTCATACCTGTCTATTGATGCAACAATTTCAGATCATTAATCGTCTTGTTTTTCTTGGAAAAATAGGCAAACTACTGTGAGCTTTGTGTATCAATCGTCGTAAAATCTCTGGATTTCTCGGTACTCAAACTCTGTTTCAGAACAACAAGTAATCATCGATTCTAATCTAAAACTCTGAATCAGAAGACGTCTCCCATTGTACTCTTTTAACTTGCAGTTCACTGCATTATTTCCAAGTTCCACAGACTTGCTGAATAAACATCGATTTAGCTTTTTAACTTAACTAATATCGAACCACCTTTCGATAAAGTAACTATACTCAATACCCGTAAAGCAAACAAAGATTTTCTGCTCCCAATATCTATGACTACAATCACTTTCCCTAGATGATAATCAATCGCTAATCTAAAATCCTTCCATAGTTAATAACTTTATTAACAAGTATCAAGCTATTCCAAGTTCACAAATGCAATAACTTTCTCCATCAGAATAACTTTAATTTACAATATCATTTCTAAATTAGATCTGATCCGATATTTATAATTCTACACCATGTCTTCTAGAATATGAACTCTTCATTCAGACTACCCGTCTGTTCACCTGTGAGCGTACAAGATTTATTTTTTGAACCTACGGATAAAATCAAGTACGCAAAATTCAATTACCTTTCAAGTGAATAAGTCAATCAAATTAAACAAATGAGTCGATCTCTACATCAACAATGCAGTTTGAAACAAAAGTGAAAATCAAATATAGTTCCAATAACAACCAATGTAGAATCACAACTTCTATAAATCTGAGATTTGTATAGCAACGTTACTATGATCAAACCAAAAATTATAATCAAGGTAAATATAATTATATCCATTCAATAAATATATTTCATAGATAACTATAGAGAATCATAAGAAAATCGAGATACTATAATCCCAAATATAATACTATACTGAACTTTTTGAGAAAGCACCCATATTAGATGGTAAATATCTCGATGATGTCTCAGAGGAAATCTAGAAGTAAATAACCAGAAGCAATATAATCTTCATGTATATTCAATAGAAAAATAACCAGTAGAAATAGAATACTAACATCATACATATTTTACCGTCAACCTCTTATTGACACAATGTAATAGAATACTAGCGAAAGATAGAATAATGCCGATCATAACCCGAACAGCCCAATAATGCTTTAGTATATCAGTATATTTAGATAACGTTCTCATATGATAAGAGTTTCATCTGAAAATATACAGTTACACATACTTCTGAGGATAGATGAACACATAGTATACCTAGAAGAAATCATCGCAATTTACTTCAACTATAATCGCTGCACTCAGCTACCAATAAATTCAAACATTATTTCACTGTCTAATACTATCATCACTAATCCCATTTATCTCATCCATTAATGAAGATTAATTCAGAAGAAATTTTGATAATACATTATTTGATTATCATACCTGAATAATTCAGTTAACTGAAGTAAATTTCTTCTTTAACAGTGACATTGCGTAATCCGAATGATCTTCTGAGCAATCTGTCATCTCTTCTAGAACAGTCTTTACTAGCTAACCCATTCTCGTATCTGACCATGTTATAAATCATTCTATCCTTGAACTCTTTGATTTCACACTTGTGAACTTATTCAATTTAAATCTGGTAAATTTTATTATAACTCTATACTGGTAAGGGGGTGAAGGTCGTAAAGCCTCATAATTTAACTTTCACATATACTCGCCTATGACATAACATTTATTAATAACATAGTGTTATAAACTATCATTCGTACCTTATGAGTTTTGACTCATCACAAACATATTTTACTCAAGTATTTAAGTATCACATTTAGTACTATCAGAATTAGCTCGGTTGGAAAGCACATCTGTCTAATTAAAACAATTCTCATCAGATTCAGGAGATATCATACATCATAGGTTAAATATGGCATGTATAGCTAGACTCACATATGCTACATTAGTTTTAGAATCGACTAAATCGTAGCTCCGATACCAACAAATGTAACACCCCTAACCCGTATCCGTTGCCTGAATAGGGTTACAAGGTATTGCTGAACTATCACATCATAACATATACATATCTCATTCATTTAAACATTTAAATACATACATAATTCATATACAATAATATTGTACCTTATAAGACTATGAGATCTTAAAACATGCTTGGAAGAGGTTCGGGACTAAACCATTAACATTTGAAAACTTTGGGAAACTTAGAAAGTTTTCTTGAATACAAAGGTCACACACCCATGTGCTCAGGCCGTGTGCCTTACACTGCCACCAAACACACCTTTGTCATAGGCCATGTGGAAACAGGGTATACATACTGACTTGGGTCACACAGTTGACCACATGCCCATATGTCATCCCGTGAGCCACACATTGTCAATAGACACACCTGTGTGTCTAGGCCGTGTAACTCACCGACTTATTTTATCTAAGCTTTAGCAGACACACGGTTGAGTCAAATTCAACTGTGTGGACGAGAAATAGGCTTGTTTTAAGCCACTGTTTCTCGCCAAAACTTCAATCTCCTAAGCTCACATATAACACCATACTTTCATTCAATTTGGCAATCAAAACAACCCTTTCAAATACACATTATATGCCATTACAAAACCAAATATTTATATACTCAAATCAATATGATTTTTTAGCCAATATACACATATAACCTATTCAATAATTCAACCTTAAACATCCAAGTACCAACTATCATTCAAATAGTTTCAATTCATATTTCCATCATATATCCATACCATTTGCATATTCTCATTCCATCAACTACTTACTAAAACATGGCATATTTAGTATACATAAACATAACCCAATATTTAACCAAGTTAAACCAAATCACATGGCTTAAAAACATCAATACATATAAGCTTCAATAGCTAAAATAACTTATACATCTCATATAATCAACTAGCCTATACATGTAGCATCCTGAATTAGGGCCTAGTCAGAATAGTGGTTTCGAGACCACATATCTAAAATAGAAATAATTGTTTTATGATTCTCATGAGGCCGATGATATGAATTCATGCTTGTGTGAAAGTTTCATGAAGAATTTCTATGCATAAAATGTCCAATTGAATTTTAGGGACCAAATTGAATAAGATGCAAAACTTGCATTCTAGAAGCTTTAAGCGTGAAATTGCTTTAGGTTTTGAATTAGAGGGTCCTATTTAGAAATTTGACTAATTTTTATAATTTTGGACAACAATGGACATGCATAGGAAAAATTTGAAAGAAAGACCTTAAGGGCATTTTAGTCTTTTGGTAATTAAAAGAATAAAATGGGAAAATCAAAGAAAAAATGTATCCATCTTCTCCAAGTGCTAGCCGAATTTCTCAATAACCATAGCTAGGGTTTTGTTCAACATGTCCAAGCTTGATTGTAAGTGCTCCCTAGCCCCGTTTTTAATGTTCTTTGCATTTTTGAAGCCTTTGAAGCATGATCTACCCATTTCTAGCTATATTTTAAGCTAGGGTTCACGTATGAAATTTGACCATGCATGTATTTTGTTGATTAATAGAGGAATATGAATATTTGATGCATGATAAATTTTTGTGAAAATACCTAAAAAGGGGACTAGTTTGTAAAAGTGTAAAAGTGGTAGTAAAAATGTGAAATAAAGGAAAATTTAGGCAGAAATGAGCACGGCATAGGTTTGGCTAGGCTTGGGTAACAAAGAAAATGCATGTATTTCATTTTTACGAGCCTAAGGACTAAATTGTAAATAAGAAAAAAGTTAGGGGTAAAAAGGTAATTTTATCAAAGCATGAATTATGGATTGATTTGAATAATGAGATTAATAAACAAGTTAAATTTGGCATTATAGATCAAGAAAAATGTGATACGGGTTTTGATCGAGGGAAGAATAAAGTATACGACAATTAGGCTTGATTACCATCATTTTGTACCGAGGTAAGTTCATGTGTGACAACCCTAATTTAGCCCTCGTCGGAAAGTGGTTTCGGGATCACAAAACCGAGTCACAAAAATAATTAGATGTTATATTTTATGTTTATTTCATGTGAAAGTGCATGTGTGAAAATTTCATGCTTTGATTTTGCCATTTGTGAGTGAAATTATGAAATAGGACTCATGTGAAAATTTTTGAAAATGCTATAGGCTAATTTGTAGTGGCCAAATAACTTATAGTATGAAATAGGTGGATTTGCATGTCAAATTTCCCACCTTAAAACATAGTGGCCGGCCATGATGGGCATGATAAGCATTTGTGCAATTTTTTTTTATTGAAATTATGGCATAAGTATGGCACAAATAATATATGTTATTTTGTGTAACACCCCAAACCCGGCCCAGACGTTATGGCCGAATCTGACGTGCCACATTGGAGTTGAAAACCCATGTTCCGTTTTAGTGTTTTAAAAACCATATATCTTGTTGAGTTAACAAAGTGAATGGAAGCTGGGCACCAGGTAGTTATCCGAGACAGAGGAGGTGAGCCACGAAGGCTGCTTAAGAACCAAACTCTTCAGTTGGATCCAATCTTAGACATGCCCACAACCATTGCCATACTTTTTTATATCGAGTTTAAATTTGTTTAAGTGGACCTCTTTGATAAATCGAATAATCATGGTGTTGTGATATTTTGAAATCAAGTATCGTTTGGAAAACACGTCCTAAGTCTAGCCCATTTGCATAATTTATCAACCAGTTGTAAAGTTATTGAAAATAAAATAATCCCAAAAAAAAATAAAAGAAAAGTTAAAATGGCCTTATTACAACCCAAGAATAAATAATAATTAAAGGAAATTTAAAGAAAACCAATGCTTAATTAAAAGCCCAAAGGCGATCACCGTGGCCACTCTGAATCCCCTCCGACTCCAAGTCCCCACATCAAGGCTCACTTGCAAGGTTAAGGAAAGGGGGTGAGTTCGGAAACTTAGTGTGCAACAAGCCCCTTTCAGAGCCCAAATCAATATCAGCCTGCTCGGCCTTAGCCCAAGTCCAATCTCAATATGTATATACTGGGCCGTAGCCTTTTCATAAATCATATAATTGGGCCGAAGCCTTTTACTGTAAACGGTATAGCCCATAGGCCCATTTCAATATCACATGTATCGTCAATGAAAAAAAACAAATGAATGCAAGCCCATTTGGGGAGACTACTCGACCCACCATCCGCTACTCTCCACCCGTACCAACCAACACACCATGTGGGGAATAACTCAACCTACCCAACCATAACTCTCCACTGGCAGCATAGCTGCTTTATCATATAACTGAAGGCCTAACCTCTTTTAATAACTGGGGCAAAAGCCCTTTTAATAATTGGGGCATAAGCCCTTTTGATAACTGGGGCATAAGCCCTTTTAGTAACTGGGGCATAAGCCCTTTTTATAACTGGGGCATAAGACCTTTTTATAACTGGGGCATAAGACCTTTTGATAACTGAGGCATAAGCCCTTTTTATAACTAGGGCATAAGCCCTTTTGATAACTGGGGCATAAGCCCTTTTGATTTATAACTAGTAAAATGTGTTGGCTTATAGAAATATTTGATTTATTTTGGATATGGCCATGTGACATGGTCCATGTTGATCATTTGGGTTGTAACCGTAATCAATTATACACGCATGCAATGTTTTTATGTTTGATGTGTTTGTTTGTGGATGAGATGTGTGATGAATGGCACATGTGCTAAGTGAATAAATCATGGTTAATAAGTATGCCCAATTTAGGATATAATTAGGTAAATTAAAAGTAGGTTTTGCATAATGAATGAATATGAAATTGGTGCGGAATGCCATATAAAAGTATGATGTTTTGGATAAGCGACATGTTGTCATTATAAAGGCATGGCATAATCACATTTGTGAGTCTTTAAGTGGCTAAATGTACTAGGTTGCACGCCATCTTAGATGAATGAGTAAATGAGCATTTAAGGGTAGCAAATGGCTTGGAAAATAGCCTCATATTTGTCCACACGGGTAGACATAGGGCGTGTGTCTAGGACGTGTGTGACACACGGTTTGCCCTAGGGGCGTGTGGTTAGACCGTGTGTCCCCTGCACCCTAATTATTACAAATAGAATGCCCAGTAGTCAACACATAGGTAGAGAGACGACCATGTGTCTCAGCCATGTGATAGGCACAACCTTAGGACATAGGCGTGTGCCCAGGCCGTGTGAAGTCTGTACTTAATTTCGAGAATTTAATTCACCACAAGGCCTAAGCACATGGCTGTGTGACTTGGCCATGTGACCCTAATTGTATGATGACGTCATAGTTAGAGAGTTACATGGGCTAAGGACATGGGCGTGTCCCAAGCCATAGGGCTTGTGTAATCACACGACCTACACACAAGGGCATGTGACTCTCAAAGTAGGAAAATTTTTCTAAGTTGCCCTAAAGTTTTCTAAAGTCTTCGGTTAATATCGAATCACCTTCAATGTATGTTTTGGGCCTCGTAGGCCCTTATAAGGGACAATTTGCATGAAATTGAAAAGTTTTAAATTTGAACGAAATTTTATGGCCAGTTTTGTGAGAATGTTAATGTTTTAGCCCGGTATGCCTTGATCCCTGTCCCAGTGTCGAATATGGGTAAAGGGTGTTATATTTAGTGGTATCAAAGCTACAGTTTAGTCAATTCTTGGACTAACGTAGCATGTGTACGAGTCTAGGTATACATACCATACATATATTATGATAGTGTGATGACTCCTGATGATTTTAATATGTGTTTTCATATAGTCAATAGATCCCGATAGAGCAGTGACGGATGATCTAGAAAACAACGCGCCTACTCTCGCTAAAGTAGCAGTGCCAGTTGAGAGTAACCCGAAACTGTTAGTAGAGGAGAAAGAGGTAGAGAAGCCTTTCTCCACATGATGGATGCTTGGTATACGGAGTTTGTTCAAACAAACCCAAACGCTCAACCCTTTCCACCCTCACCTATTCCTCAACCTATGCCTATAATACCTTAAGGTATGGTCTTTGTGAGACTGAATAGACCTCCAGTGGATAAGATTCAGAAATAAGAAGCCGAAGAATTTTGGGCTAGTAAAGATGATGACCCTGAAAGGGCAGAGTTTTGGCCGAGAATACCCTTAGGGTGTTTGATGAGTTATCATGCACTCTTGAGAAATGCATGAAGTGTGTTGTGTCCCTCCTGAGGGCCTCGACCTACCAGTGGTGAAACACCCTTGTGTCGGTAGTACTAAGGGAAATAGTTAATTGGGAGTTCTTCCAAGAAGAATTTCGTAAGAAGTACATTAGCTAAAGATTTATTAATCAGAAAAGGAAGGAATTCCTTGAGTTAAAGTAGGGCCGAATGACGGTAACGAAATATGAGCAAGAATTCATGAGACTAAGCAAATACGCTCGAGAATGTGTATTGACTGAGGCTATCATGTGCAAAAGATTTGAAGATGGATTAAATGAAGACATCCACTTGTTAGTGGGTGTACTTGAACTGACAGAAGTTGTTGTGCTCGTGGAAAGAGCTTATAAAGCCGAAGAATTGGCTAAAGAGAAGAGAAAAGCAAAATTAGAGTTTTGAGATTCAAAGAAGAGATAGATGGGTTAATCATTTCAGTCCTCAACTAAGAAACTGAAAGAGTTTAATACTCGATCAAGTGTTTCAACTGGGTTTTCAACTAGGAACCATGGGAAACAGTATTCGGGTCATAAGGCTCAAACTACTTGGATAGCAAGTGTGGGTAATGCTCGACCTAATAGTCCTGAGTGCCAACATTGTGGCAGGTTTTAAGTGCATGTTTTAAGTGCGGTTTACATGATCATTTTATCAAGGATTGTCCTAAGATGATCGACAAGGAAAAATTTCAGAGTGCAAGATCAGGCAATGCTACTTCTAGAGGAAGACTGCAGAAGAATCTGGGAAATGAAGAGAGTAGCAAGGGTGCACCTAGAGAATCGACTGGGAGACCTGAGGGTAGAGCACTTGTGAGGACTTATGCAATTCGCGCTCTCGAAGAGGCTTCATCCTCTGATGTGATTAAGGGTACTTTTTCTCTCTATGGTACTTCTGTTGTTGCTTTGATTGATCTGGGATCTACCATTCATATGTATGTGTGAAACTGGTGTCTAGTATGAATATGCCCGTCGATTCTACAAAATTCATGATAAAAGTGTAAAACCCTTTAGGCAAGCATGTGATAGTTGACCAAGTATGTAAGAATTGCCTTTTAATGATTAGAGGTCATTATTTTTCGGCTAATCTCATGCTTTTGCAATTTGATGAATTTGATATAATACTTGGTATGAATTGGTTGACCATGCATGATGTAGTGGTAGACTGTGGAAAGAAAATCATTAAATTGAAATGTGAAAGTAGTGATATCCTTCGGGTTGAATCAGATGAATCGGTTAGCTTACCTATAGTAATTTCTTCTATGACTGCTCAGAGATATATGAGAAAAGGTTATGAAGCATATCTTGCCTTTGTGTTGAATACGAAGGAGTTTGAGTTGAAAATTGAGTCAGTGCCAGTAGTATGTGAATATCCAGATGTGTTCCCAGAAGAGTTGCCCGGATTGCCTCCAATTAGGGAAGTTGAGTTTGGCATCAAATTAGTTCCAGGCACTGCACCTATTTTGATTACTCCATATAGGATGGCTTCGATAGAGTTAAAGGATTTGAAATTCCAATTGCAAGAGTTGACAGACAAAGGTTTCGCGAGACCTAGTCATTCTCTGTGGGGCGCACCAGTGCTATTTGTGAAAAAGAAAGATGGTTCGATGAGATTGTGCATTGACTACAAACAACTCAACAAGGTAACGATAAAGAACAAGTACCCCTTACCAAGAATTGATGACTTGTTTGACCAATTGAAGGGGGCCATAGTATTTTCAAAGGTAGACTTAAGGTCCGGTTACTACCAATTGAGAGTCAAAGATTCAGACGTATCGAAGACATCATTTCGGACAAGGTATGGTCACTACGAATTTTTGGTTATGCCTTTTGGTTTAACGAATGCGCCCGCTGTATTTATGGATTTAATGAATCGTATTTTTCGACTATACTTGGATAAATTTGTGGTTGTTTTTATTGATGATATCTTGATTTATTCTCGTGATTAGACTGAGCATGCCGAACATTTGAGAATGGTTCTGCAAACCTTGAGAGGCAAACAATTGTATGATAAGTTTAGTAAGAGTGAGTTTTGGCTTTAAGAAGTCGGTTTCTTAGGACACATTGTCTCAGGTGATTGCATCTGAGTTGATCCGAGTAAGGTTTTGGCTATTGTTGAATGGAAACCACCGCGGAATGTGTCAGAGGTTAGAAGCTTTCTAGGCTTAGCTGATTATTATAGTTTTTTTGTTAAAGGATTTTCCATGATTGCCACTCCGATGACGGGACTGTTACAGAAGGATATTAAGTTTGAATGGATAGAAAAATGCCAACAGAGTTTTGAGAAGCTAAAGGCATTGTTTACTAAGGCCCCGGTTTTAGTACAACCTGAGCCGGGAAAAGCATTTGTGGTTTATAGTGATTCATCCTTGAATGGATTGGGTTGTGTGCTTATGCAAGAAGGTAAGGTAATAACTTATGCCTCGAGGCAGCTGAAACCGCATAAGAAGAATTATCCAACACAAGATTTGGAGTTGGTTGCCATTGTGTTCGCGTTGAAGATTTGAAGACATCATTTGTATAGTGAGAAATATCAGGTGTATACTGACCATAAAATTCTGAAGTATTTGATGACTCAAAAGGACTTGAACCTAAAATAACGAAGATGGCTAGAGTTGATAAAGGACTATGAGCTAGTGACTGATTATCACCAGGGAAAGGCGAATGTGGTCGCCGATGCCTTGATTAGGAAATCCTTGTTCGTGTTGAGGGCTATGAACACTTAGTTGGCCTTAGCAGATTATGGTTCAATTCTAGCCAATTTGAGAGCTAGACCAATGTTTATTCTAGAGATTTATGAAGCGCAACAAAGTGACGGTGAATTGCAAGCTAAAAGAGTCCAATGTGAATCGCATATAGAATTAGATTTTTGGATTAGTTTCGATGGGTGCTTAATGTTCTAAGATATGATGTGTATTCCTAAGAATAATGAGTTGATTCAGAAGATTTTGCTTGAGGCCCATAGTGGTCGTTTGTCTATGCATCCGGGTAGTACGAAAATGTACAATGGTTTGAAAATTTTTTATTGGTGGCCAAGTATGAAAAGAGATATTTTCGAGTTTTTTTCGAGATGCCTGATTTGCTAGAAAGTGAAAGTTGAACACCAAGTACCTTTAGGCTTACTTCATACTGTGATGGTTCCCGAGTGGAAATGGGATTGTATTAATATGGATTTCATGACGGGTTTTCCTTTGACACCAAGAAAGAAAGATGTCGTATGGCTTGTGTTTGATAGATTGACCAAATCGGCTCATTTTATACCGGTACAAGTTGATTATTTGTGACAGCCCTAAATTGACCCTAGTCGGGAAGTGGTTCGGGACCGCTAAACTGAGTCATCGAAGTATTTGAATGTGATATTTATTGTCTAGAATATGTGAATATGAATGTGTGAAAGTTTTAAGCTTCGATTTAGTCGATTGCATGTGAATTTAGTTAATAGGACTTATGTGAGAAAATTTAGAAATGTGCTAGGCAAATGTAAGTGGCCTATTAATGCATGTTATAAGAATGAAGGGTTTGCATGTCAAATATCCATTTATTTTGAGTAGTGGCCGGCCATGTATGGGTCTTAGATGATAATATGAATTTCCTATTAGCATTATGGGTTTAGAAAATAAAATAGTGAATTAAGAATGATAAAAAAATGAGGTGAGTGGGAGGAGAAACCAAAGTTGTCCCCCCCTTACTCCCCATTGCCGTGACTAGACAAAGAAAAAGAAAAAAAATGTTCATCCTTGGCCGAAAATTCTAAGGAGGAAGGAAGAAGAAAGGTTGAAGAGGTTCGGCCATGCATGTAACTAGGCTAAGGTATGTTTGATGTTGCTCCATGAGATTCATATATATTTTTAGTTGTTAGCTTGAGTTCTACCTAGCCCATGGTTTAAATCTTTGCTATGTGAGGGAGATGATACTCGGCCATGGGTGTTGTCTTCTTGGTTGGTGTGATGTTGTGTTGATGAGGTATGAAGATGATAGAGTTTGAGTGCTCAACAAAAAGGATTGGATGTGAGTGTGTGTGGGAAATTGAAAAAGGTAGGCCTTAGCAACTTCATGAAGCATTCGGCCATGTAGGAAGTGGAAGAGAAATATAGTTGTTGTCCATGTTAGATGAAGTAGTGAAGTTGTGTGCTAAGGCCAAATGTGACTTTGAATATTATTGAGTAATGTATGTGTTTTGAATTGATAGAATGGAGAGGATGCTCTAATTTTGTTATGAACAATTATATGTTAAATTAAGGGTTGCTAAGTTAGCTATTATGGTGAAGTGCAAATGTTAGTATTTGATTAGTAGTGTATATAGGTGTTTTAGCCGAGCTTTGAACTTGAAACAAAATGGTAATTAGTCAATACAAGTGACCATATTTGTAGAATGTATTAAGCATATAATCGGCCTCAACATAGCCATGCATATTTGGCCACATGAGGTAGATTGGGGTTGCATGTATTCGGTTAGAGGCAAGCATAATGATACTTTTATCTTGGCTTAGATAATCGACTAAAAGAGAGTGTGGGCTAATATGTTGAGTTGATTCATGATTTCATATATATGTGACTCTAATGTCTAATGTATATATGGGTTAAGTACCTTGAGTTTCTCTTTTTGATGTTCAAATGATTAAATCAATTTATTTGTTAAATTAAGCTCAAGAGCAAAGGGGAAATAAATCCGATAAAGGGAAGGAAAAAGTGATCGAATAGCCGTCGAAATCGTTCGACAACATCCGAGGTAAGTTTTCGAGTAATGAAACTTAGTTTACGATTTGATTAAGTCATGACGTATAATCATAACAAATATACGGTGATATAATGATTCTACTTGAATTGTATGTTGAGTTAATTAGTCTATACGTATGATGAGTAGCCGTATGTGCATAGAAATCATGTCATGAAACAAACCGAATCATGCTGTTCGTATGTGGCTATTGAGCCGAAAATGGGAATGCTTAATAATTGATTTGTGTTTGAATTCTAGTTATGAAAATGAAATAAAGATGTGACATGATTTACTGATATGTGCATGAATATTTTGATGTTAACGGGGTTAAGTCCCGAAGACATTTGTGCTAGTGATTAATTTCGGGCTAAGTCTCGAAGGCATTTGTGCGAGTTACTAATTCCGGGCTAAGTCCCGAAGGCATTTGTGCGAGTTACTAATTCTGGGCTAAGTCCCGAAGGCATTTGTGCGAGTTACTATATCCGGGCTAAGTCCCGAAGGCATTTGTGCTAGTGACCATATCCGGGCTAAGACCCGACGGCCTTGTGCGAGTGGTTATATCCGCTAAATCTCAAGATAATTGGGTTTGGGAATGAGTGATCTTGCTGTAATAATTTCAATTAATACGCTCGTAAAATCCCAGCGATGAGGTATGTTTCGTATGTGTATTGAGATAATTGATTCCTTCTAAATAGTATTTGCTCAATCGATTAACAAGCCTCCGGCTTTTAGTCAAGTTGATTTCTTATGTATGAATATAAGGGTTGGAAATGTGAAGTAGGTATGATTGTGAGAATATGTGTATATGAAGTTATTCGTTTCATCGTATGAATGCTATACTTCAGTTGTGCATGATTTTCATTGCTCAAAACTTACTAAGCATTAAATGCTTACTCCGTTTCTTTGATTCTCTGTTTTATAGATTTTGGTTCGTCAGCTATCGGACTCGGGATTGTCGAAGTCGAAGTCGTCCACACTATCAAATCCCTCTTGGTACACTTTTGGTTGAACTCTGAAAATGGCATGTATAGGACTACCCTTTTTGTTGTTGGTCATGTACCCTTGGTTTTGTGTAAATTTGGATAGCCATGAGAAAATGGCTTAAATATACTTTGATCATAGCATTATAATCGTTTGTATGTTGTTCGTTGAGAGGTATGGAAATGTTGGTAACGATTAGCCATTGGAATGGTTATTCATGATCATTTTGGTGCTATGTATGACAAACTCTAGTTGATCCATGGAGGATCATGAAATAGGTAAAGTTTACCTTAAAAATAGATGCTGACAGCAGCAGTGATGTGGATGTGAAAAATCACTAAAAATAGTAGGAATGGAATTAAATAGTGAATGAATTATGTAATCGAACCTTGATGAATCTATTTTCATAGGAAAGTAACGAAACGATTATATGAACAGTATATTATGAGATATTAAAGTTTTCGTGATACAGGGCCAGGACGGTTTCTGAATTCCCTGTTCCGATTTTTGGAAATTCATTATAAATTAACCAGAGATAATTAGAAGTCATGCCATATATGTATAGATTCCTTTTTGAGTCTAGTTTCTATAGAAACAAATGGCATAAGTATTGAAGCCCTGTACAGGGAAATATCCAAGTCGTAATGCATGAAGGTCGGAGTAGTCGAACCCTGAAACAGGGGAGACTTTAACTAATAAACTGTACTAATTGACCAGACCAAAAATTATATAAAAAAATTTGTAGATGGAAATATGAGTATAGTTTCAGGAAAAATTTACGGAATTGGTTTTTGAGTTTTGGAACTCGAGATATGATTTTTAAGGTGACAGTGATGCAGTTAGCCACTGTCTGCGAAATTTAAAATGGATCGTGCAAATAAGTGAATTAAGTCTGTTAACCCTCGTGTCCGACTCAAACAACGGTCTCGTGCATGGGTGCTACATTATTCACTTGAGAAGTTAGCTGAATTGTATATTTCTGGGATTGTGAGACTTCATGGAGTACCTTTATCGATTATTTCGGATAGAGATCCGAGGTTTACTTCGCTATTTTGGAAGAAGTTACAAAAAGCTTTGAGTACAAAACTGAATGTTAGTACAGCTTTTCACTACTGACTAATGGACAATCTGAGAGAGTAATTCAGACACTTGAAGATATGCTTAAGTGTTGTGTTCTTGAGTTTCAAGGTAGTTGGGAAAAGTACTTACCTTTGGTTGAATTTGCTTCCAACAATAGTTATCAGTCGAGCATGAAGATGGCACCTTATGAAGATTGCATGGACGTAAATGTCGTACACCATTGTATTGGACTGAGCTTAAGGAGAATAAGATTCATGGAATCAATTTAGGTAAGGAAACTGAAGAAAAGGTGAAGTAATTCGTGATTGTTTAAAAGTAGCATCGAATAGACAAAAGTCGTACGCGGATTTGAAAAGAAAGGAAATTAAGTATCAGGTCGGTGATAAAGTATTCTTGAAAGTGTCTCCATGGAAAAAGGTTTTGAGATTCGGTAGAAAAGGCAAGTTGAGTTCTCATTATATAGGACCGTATGAGATTACCAAAAGAATAGGGCCTGTTGCTGATCGATTGGCTTTGCCGCCTGAGTTTGAAAAGATTCACGATGTATTTCATGTATCGATGTTTGATAAACCATAATTTATACATATTTTTTACCCCCATGCTTAATGCATTTTATGGATGATTTCCTATTAGAATTGGTGAATTCGATGCTCCTAAGCTTTAATTTCATATTTTATACTTAGGAGAGCATAGGAGAGCGAAAGGAACGAGAAACGGGCAAAAAACGGAGAAAATGGGACAAAGTACAAAATCAACACAGCTTGAACCTCCTCACACGGGTAGACCCACAAAGCTGTGTCAATTTGGCAGGCTCGAGCACGGCCTGAAGTAATCGCACAAGGGCGCCCGCAGAACCCAAGTTGAGTCCAATTCGGAAAAGGCTAATTTTGAGGGCTCTTAGGCATTCCAAAGCCTATAAATACACCCTAGAGGATGAAGAAAATGGGGACACAGAATAGGGAGTAAGGAATTAGTCCAGGGAAGCCGATTGATCCATCTCAGAAGCCTGATTCGCCATCAAGACTGAAGATCTCTCCTCAATCTCCCCAACAGGAGCTTTGGGTTTTCTTTATGTTTTGTATTCTTTATTATTCTGAGATGTTTTCTTATTTAGTTATGAACTAAAACCCCTAAATACCTAAGGGGAATGAAACCTAAGACGAATCTTGTTATTATTTTCTGAATTGTATGATAAATATTTAACTTGTTCTTAATTATGTGTACTTAATTCTTGTTTTGATATCCCAGGATACTGATTCAAGATAAGCTCTTATTCAGAGGAGGAATAATCCCTGTCTAAGAGTACATTTGTCATAATTAAGCGGAGTTGTTTGCGCGCCTAGACATAGGGTGACAAGATTTTGCCAGATTAGGGTGAAACCTAATAAGGGGATCCATAGATAGAGTTAATGCAACCCTAGGGTGTTGATTAGAGAAAGGTCTCAATTATTCAATCAAAGGATTAGACGTTATTAGTCTTGAATAGGGATAATAACATAACTTAGGGATCTCTACGAAACGAGTTAAATGAATAAATCATCCTATTTGGAGCCAGAATAACAAGTACAGTCTAGGTGGATTTTTTTCCTTAGGTATTGTCTTAATCCAATCGATTTTCCCAAAAGCAATTCCCCAATTCTATTCTCTGTGAATTCTTAGTTTAGATAATTAGTTAGTTAAAAGAAAAACCTCTTTATTCTTAGGCTAGATAATAAAAAGACAGTCATTACTAGTACTTTTAGTTCCTTTGGGTTCGACAATCCGGCCTTGCTAAAACTATACTACTGTTTGATAGGTACACTTGCCTACATTGCGATAATGGTTAGTTTCAAGAACAATTAATTATAAATATTTAAAACCTATCACGAAATTACGCGATCAATGTTGCGCTGATATAGATCTGATCCTTCTCATGTGATTGCACCGACAGAGGTTGAGATATGACATATGGTGAGAAACCGGTTAAGATTTTGGCTCCGAAAGTCAAGCAATTGAGAAATAAAAGTGTTGCTCAGGTGAAAGTTTTATGGAAAAGACATGGGGATTAAAAGGCTACATGGGAGCCCAAGGAGGCTATGAGGAAACAGTATTTGAATCTTTTCACCGGTAAGATTTTCGGGGATGAAAATCCCTAAGGGGGAGAATTGTAACATCCCGAATTAAGGCCTAGTTGGAATAGTGGTTTCGAGACCACAAATCCCAAATAGAAATAACTATTTTATAATTCTCATGAGATCTATGATATGATTGCATGCTTGTGTGAAAGTTTTATGAAGAAATTCGATGCATAAAATGTCCAATTAAATTTTTGGGACTAAATTAAATAAGATGCAAAACTTGCATTCTAGAAGATTTAAACATGAAATTACTTTAGATTATGAATTAGAGGGTCCTAATTAGCAATTTGACCAATTTCTATAATTTTGGACAAAAATGGACATTCATAGGAAAAATTTGAAAGAAAGACCCTAAGGGCATTTTTGTCATTTGGTAATTAAAAGAATAAAAAGGGAAAATCAAAGCAAAAATGTGTCCATCTTCTCCAAGTGCTAGCCGAATTTCTCAATTCCCATAGCTAGGGTTTTGTTCAACATTTCCAAGCTTGATTGTAAGTGCTCCCTAGCCCCATTTTTAATGTTCTTTGTATTTTTGAAGCCTTTGAAGCATGATCTACCCATTTCTAGCTATATTTTGAGCTAGGATTCATGTATGAAATTTGACCCATGTGTAACATGCATGTATTTTGTTGATTAATGGAGGAATATGAATGTTTGATGCATGATAAACATCTTTTACTAGGTGTTTTTTTGTGAAAACACCTAAAAAGGGGACTAGTTTGTAAAAGTGTAAACGTGGGTAGTAAAAATGTGAAATGAAGGAAAATGTGGGCTGAAATGAGCATGGTATAGGTTCGGTTAGGCTTGGGTGACAAAGAAAATGAAGCATTTCATTTTTACAAGCCTAGGGACTAAATTGTAAATAGAAAAAAAGTTAGGGGTAAAAAGGTAATTTTACCAAAGCATGAATTATGGATTGATTTGAATAACGAGATTAATAAACAAGTTAAATTTGATATTATAGATCAAGAAAAATGTGATACGGGTTTTGATCGAGGGAAGAATAAAGTATACGACGATTAGGCTCGATTACCATCATTTTGTACCGAGGTAAGTTCATGTGTAAGTGTTGCAATGATATATCATGTTTTTAATATTTTGTTAATGTGTGAGTTTATATGATTACTTATTATGTCGAGTGTGTGAATGATGCTGTAATCTATGAGCACGAGATTGTGAATGAATTCGACAAACATGAGATATCAGACAATCTTGTTTAAACCTTAGGAATAGTTTAGGATACAATGTGACATATCACTCGAAACTATATGGATATGAGCTCATGGATATATGTGTAAAAGTGATATGTGAATCCGGGTGCTGGTCTTGTACGTCCTACGGTGGATCGGGTAGCGACATGTGTTGCAGTGTACTGTCGACTTGTGTGAGCAGTTTCGAGTAGTTACGTCTGTTGTCGACTGTGTAAGTAGGCCCGTGATTAGCTCGTGAGCGACGAATATGTGATTGTGATATGAGGTAGCATGAGGCTACGTTTGAAGCACTATGTGCAAATCTTCCGTGTATCCAATAATTTTCTGAGTGTTCAACGAGTAAACTTATGAGTCAATAGACAAGTAAATCAATGAAGAGGGAATATGACATTGTGATTTGAGTTGGTACAGTCATGTACGGTAAACTCACATGTATGAGTTCAATATGTGCTGAATTTTTGGTAAGATTGAAAATGTGTAAGTTATGTTTACAAATTTGAGTTATATCTATGAGTTCAGAATAACACATAAGTAAATCTATGCTATGTTACTAATGTTTATATATATATATACATATCTATGATTATTGTTGCTATTTATTTGCATGTGAACTTACTAAGCTTCATAGTTACTCCCCTCTCTTTTCCCATTTTCTTATAGTATCGCCAAGCCAACTTGGGGATCGAAGAAAGTATGAGGCTCGATCACACTATCAATTGGACATTTGGGGTATAGTTAGTCTTAGAATTTTGAGTATGGCATGTATAGGGACTTGGTCTTTTTGTTATATGTCATATTGGTCTAGTCAAATGTGTTGACTTATAGAAATATTTGATTTATTTTGTATATGGCCATGTGATATTGTAACACCCCATAGCCGTAACCTACATTGAAACAAAATACGAGGCATTACCTAGCTTGATCTCATGCACACAAACGTTCCTCAAGTCACCAGGATTTGATCCAATTTTAAACTTTTCCATTTCTACTATAAACTTCCTATTATGGGCCTATGAGCCTCTAAATTGACCATCGAAAACTATCCGGGATCAGTCTGGGTCCTTAAACCATTTATAAAAAATTTGAGTCTGAAACAGGGCACACGCCCGTATAGAAGGGTGACACGCCCGTATGACCATTTCAATATGGTCGTGTCGATGGCTCGTGTGACTCGCATGGCCTAAGAAATACAATGACATGCTCGTATCCTCCACCTATGTGGAATTAATTCTAAATGCACACCTACAGGGGTTTTCGGCCCGTGTCCTTCACATGGCCATGACACGCCCGTGTCCCTAGCCCGTGTCCTTCACATGGCCATGACACGTCCGTGTCCTAACCCGTGTGCAAAAACATGGACATTCTATTTCTGACATCAGCATCCCCAAAATGTCACATAGCTAAGGCACACGCCCGTGTGCTAAGCTGTGTCCCTCACACGGCTGAGACACACGGCCGTGTCTCTGCCCGTGTTGTAATACCCTAAATATGTTTACAGTAAGATATTATCCTTGATATTGTAAAATAAGGAAATAAAGTGACAAAAAGGGAAATTTTGAGTTATGTCAATATTGAGAAGTATATTATGATATATTAATTCAAGAAAGGACTAAATTGTAAAAGTGAAAAAAGTTTTGTTGCACAAGAGTAAATACTCAAAATTTGAGGGGTTAAAGTGTAAATATGAAAAATTTGAACGACCAATAGTGTAAATATTTTAAGAGTGGAATGATCTAGAAACTAAGAAAAATGAATGAATTAGGACCAAATTGAATATGAGAAGAACTATGAGGGACTAAATTGTAATTTTACCAAATTAAATAATGACTCAAGGATGAAATTTTAAAAGATAATGAAGGACAAAATGGTCAAATTGGAAGAGAGAGAAATCTAGAAAGTAATGATGATGTTGATGATATTTTATGATTATTTAATTAGATATATATTATTTTAATGAGATATTTTATTATTTTATTATTATTTCATTATTATTTTTATTATTTTATTATTATTTTATTATTATTTCATTATTAATTATTTAGTATAAAAGGAAGGAAAGATGAAGAATTTTCATCATCTTTCGATGCATGCAACCAACGTTAGAAGAGAAGGAAAAGAAATAAATTTTATTTTTTTTACAATTTGGTCTTTCCACAAAAAATTCACCATTTTCACCTAGAAATCAAAAGAATTTCCATAGCTATTAAGAGAGAAAAATGTTAAGAAGACCATGGGGAGTTAGAATATCAAGTTGGATTCAAGAAATAGAAGCTGAAGGAGAGAGAAAATCAAGTTAAAGATTAGTATCAATAGAACAAAGTAAGTACATCAAGATTTCAATATGTTTTTAAGTTTGTTATTATTGACAAAGCATGGAAATAATGTTATAGCAGAGTTTTCTTACATAAGGTCCTATGATCTGGATATGTTAGTGAAGAGAAAATAAGAGAAAGTGATGAGAAATTGTGTACAAAAAAAAATAAGGGTGTTATAACATGGTAATTAATATCTTGCACTAAAACAGTTTTAGACAGCAGCAGTAGTCTAACTTTGAAAAATTATAAACAATTGTAGAAATATAATTATAGGATGAATAAAATATGAAATTAAATATTATTAAGTCTAGTTTCTTATGGAAGAAATTATGTAAGCAATGGAATCGTAAATCATGAGACATGATGAATTTTGTGAGACAAGTTCAGAATGATTTCGGGTTCCCATGTTATGACTTTGTAAAATAAAAAAAAAATGGATAAAAATAATTAGGGACTTAAATTTATATGTTTAGAATCCTGAATTAGTATATTTTCAAGAGAAACAAATGGGAACATCATTCGAATTCTGTACGAGGAGATAATTAATTTTTAGTGAAGTAGGGTTGGAACTGTTAGATAGTAGAATAGGGGAAACTTCAATGAATAAACTGTATTAATTGACCCAACTAAAAATTATGAAATTTTTATGGTAAGAATAAATATGAGTCTAGTTTCTGGGAAAATTTATGGATCTTAATTTGGAGTTATATAGCTCCAAATATAAATAATTTAGTGACTATGACACAGATGGATAACTTGAATATTCATAAAAGTAAATAATAAAGATTATAGATAATGTTACTTACAAGTGTGTTATATACATTAAGGATGTGGAATGGAGAGGAGGAGGAGGAAAATATATATAAATATTCATTTAGCATGTCTAATTTGCATGTTTAAGCTCAAGGACTAAATTGAATAAAAGAAACACTTTATTGGGCAATTTTATAAAAATGTCAGAAATGACCAAATTGCATGAAATGAGTTATTTTATTATTTAAATTACAAAATTTAATGAAATTATTAATTTAGTTTAAGATCGGGGGAAAACATGTTTTAGGGATCAAATTGAAAAGTGTTGAAATTATGGAAAAATTCTGATATTTTATAGAATTCATGGACTGTTATCGATATGTATGATAATAATAGCTGGAAATAAGTATTAAATTGCACGAATTTTATTTTCATGACCCTAAGGATGAAATCGTCATTAATTAAAAGTTTAGGGGCAAAATGGTAATTTTGCCTAGAGCATTAATTAAATGCATTAGAATATGAAATGAATGAAAATGGTGATCAAATTTATTTAAAAAGATCCGGACGACACAAATACGAGACTTGATCATGAAAAGAAAAGATATCGGATTAATGAAATTATAAACACAAACAATCAATGAGGTAAGTTTGTGTAACTTGAATTGGATTTTTAAACACTTGAAATATGTGGTTATGTGATGAAAATATGATTTGAATGTTCAATTCATGATAATTGATGAAATATTGATAATACCCGATATAAATTGAAAATAAATCCTGGTTGAATGGAATGAAATTCATGATTATACTTGTGAATTGTATTTTTGTCATGCATATGAAATTGATATGTATATATTTGATAATGCCCGATAAAATGATAAATCCTATTGAACAAAGGAAAATCGATGGATGTAAGTTTCCCGAATTGGTTGTAGTTCTGCATATGTTGCAGACACACCATAGCTCGAAAGAGTGTCCCGATATTAGCCCTCTCGAGCTTCCCGTTATATTGTTCTTGCGAGCTTCCCGTTATAGCTCTTCGGAGCGTCCCGATAGATTGTGATCCACATGTGTTGTGGACACACTGTAGCCCTTAAGAACTTCTCGATATATAGCTATTCGGAGCTTCCTGATAGGTTTTTTGTGAGCTTCCCGATAGTGCTCGCTTGAACTTCCCGATATATGGCTATCCGGAGCTTCCCGATAGGCTTTTCGTGAGCTTCCCGATATGGTTCTTTGTGAACTACCTGATTTCGGCTCTATTGAGCTTCCCGTTATAGCCCGGATTAGCTTCCCGATATTACTCTTTATGAGCTTCCTGTTAAATAGCTCGAGATGGTAAAAAGGATCTAGCCCGGACGGGTGATCCTATCCTGATATAGCCCTCCCGAAGAATATGTGGAAAATAGATTTAGCCCGGACGGGTAAATCCGAATTAGGGTCTGAATTTAGCCTGGACTGGTAATTCAGATCCACGCTCATTAGAGTAATTGTCGTTGTAGGGATTTAGCCTGGACTGGTAATCCCAACAATACTCTATGAGTTTATATTACAGGGGATTTAGCCTAGACTAGTAATCCCGCTGTAAGGATGAGGTTCGCGGAAGTGTGCTCTCTGAAAAAAAAAGGTATATCCATATGTGTACGAATTGACGGACCCGAAATTGTACACTAAAAGTGTACCTCTGAAAATCCATCAAAATTTTGAGAATTCAACGGGATAAATATGAGAAATGGAAGAACATGAAAATTATGGAATTAATGAGCTCATCAATCATTTATCTTTGTATTGAATTTATATTATGATTTGTACATGTTATATGGATGCATGGTGTGGAAAGTATATGGTACATGAAATGTTTATATAATGAAATGAATGATATATGTTATTAAAGAAACGGTAAGAGAATGATATGTATCATGACATCTACATATGAGATTATTCTTTTATATGTTAATATAAGGAAAATATATAAGTTAAGACAGTATTAAATTCAAATATGACATATTGAGAAAATAAGAATTTATATGAAATATGTGTAAGTACACTAACAAGTGTTGTATTGATGCTTAGGCAAGTGCCAAGCCATTGATTGAATGGTAATATATTTATTGATGCATTGAATCGGTAAGTATTTAAGTGAAATTTTTTAAGTGATCTATAAATGGTAGTAATGCTCCGAAACCCTGTTTTGGCAGCGAATACGGGTTAGGGGTGTTACATGTGTGTTTACTATCATTCATACTGACTTGAAATTTTTACGTACAGGGGACACACGGTTGGACCACATGCTCATAGGGAAAACCGTGTGTCACACACGGCCTAGACACACGCCTGTGTGTCTACTCGTGTGGACCATATAAGGCTATTTACCAAGCCTACTTGCCACCCTTACACAACCTGCACAATAGCATCCACAATTAAGATAAGACTATCCCATGCAACCAATTCAACCACAATAAACAACATTCCATTTGTGTATTTTACTCATCCAAGAAAATAACATATCTGCATATAAATTAAAATGATTGTTAGCCATCATTCGAGGCTTAATACAAGATGGAGGGTTTTCGATTTAAGCCAACACGTTTGTCTAGCTCTCAATGACATAAAACACAAGTCTAGTTCCTTATACATGCCATTTTCAAAAATATAAATCAAACTATACCGAAAGCTTCGATTAATAGTGTGATCGGTATCTCTGACTTCCATTGACCCTTGAGCTAGATATGCGGCACTATAAGAAAATGGAAAAAGAGAGGGAGTAAGTATAAAGCTTAGTAGGTTGCACATAAATAAATATACAACATAACTTTACCATTCATCAACAAGTATCATAATACACAACTGGCATAAGAAAAAGTTACTCATCAATATTCAATACACCTCATATAACATATATCGAGCTTACATTTCATACATTCCATATAGGTACCTGTGCCACTCACAACACTGTTAAACTTACCTTGTTAACTTGAAGTCTTACTTTCACTGTTGAACCATTTGGAACATTATCGAATATTCGTTTAGCCTTAAACATGGGGTTAGGTATCGATGCCATGTCTCAGAAATGGTCTTACCCTAGACATGGTCTTACACTGACACATCTCGTAGCCGATTCATGTCTCAGACATGTCTTACACTGGCTTACGTCTCGAGGCTGAAGCATGTCCCAGACATGCCTTACACTAGCACTCGTCTCAATGCCGATGCCATGTCCCAGACATGGTCTTACACTAGCTCTCATAATGTGGGCGATGCATGTCCCAAACATGTCTTACACTAGCTTATACAAATGACCCAAATGTCATAGCATGAATATCCGATTTATTTCCTGAGGTTCATTCGGAAATTCTTCTATCTCTATTCTCATCACATTATCTCATTTCCACCATCAAGCAGTTCATGCTATAATAATTTCAATATAATTCAATCACATATATTATCAATGTAGTTGTATTATTTACATACAACTTACCTCGGATTATAAAATTTGGCGACTAGTTGATTTGCTTGGCTTTCCCCCGATCTAGGTTCAGATTCAGTATTTCTTGATCTATAATAGTAAAATGCACTTATTTAGACACTTTATCAATCTAGGCACTCTACAATTCATAATCGGGCAAAATGACCAATTTGCCCCTAGACTTTTGCAAAATGACCATTTTACCCCTATGCCCGAAAAAAATATTTTTATCAAATTTCTTTACATATTAGGCCTATTCAAATCCTTTATACTCTTATAGAAACTCAAAATTCTCATTATTTCACACACTTATAATCTATTTTACAACTTATGCAAAATAGTCCTTTTAGGTGTTTTCATACTAACACCTTTCACAAAAGTTGTCTACAAGACACCTAAGATTCATTTTTTCTATAAAAACTCAGAAAACATTACAAATCTCTTCATGGCAAAACCCTACACACTTAATCCTTTTGCAAAATAGTACCCTTATTTGAAAGCTCATGCTTCAAGGGTCTCAAAAGTACAAAAATATTCAAGAAAAACCATTAAAATCACTTACTTGAGAAGGCTTAAAGTTGTTAAAATTTTTGAAGCTCAAAACCCCCAAAAATGGCTGAAAAATTTGTGGAGAAGAAATGGGGAAATAGGATGATATCATCTTTCTTTTATTTTATTTCTTTTTGGTCAAAATAAGTCACCAACTTCACCTACTATTTGACTATTTTGATTTTCCTTGTCTCATGGCCGGGCATCACCTATTAAATGGCCTAATTTCTCTTTAAAGACCCCCAATTTATGATACATGGAAAATTTGACACCCTTAGCTATCAATTTAAGACTTTTACACTTTATGCGATTTAGTCCTTTTTCACAATTAGGCTCACAAACGTCAAAATTAACTCACCAAAATTTTCATACACTGAAACATGAAATGACTCCAGAATAATAATAAAGTAATTTATTCAACTCTGAATTTGTGGTCCCAAGACCACTATTCTGACTAGGCCTTAAATCGGGCTGTTACAGATATGGTCCATGTTAATCATTTGGGTTGTAACCCTAATCAATTATACATGCATGCAATATTTTTATGTTCGATGTGTTTGTTTGTGGATGAGATGTGTGATGAATGGCACATGTGCTAAGTGAATACATCATGGTTAATAAGTATGCCTAATCTATGATATAATTAGGTAAATTAAAAGTAGGTTTTGCATAATGAATGAATATGAAATTCGTGCGGAATGCCTTATGAAAGTATGATGTTTTGGATAAGCGACATGTTGTCATTACAAAGGCATGGCAAAATCACATTTGTGAGTCTTTAAGTGATTAAATGTACTAGGTTGCATGTCATCTTGATGAACGAGTAAATGAGCATTTAAGGGTGACGAATGGCTTGAAAAATGGCCTCAAATTTGTCCTCATGGGTAGACACACGGCCATTGTCTAGGCCGTGTGTGACACACAGTCTGCCCTAGGGGCGTGTGGCTAGACTGTGTGTCCCTTGCACCTTAATTATTGTAAACAGAATGCCCAGTAGTAAACACACAGGTAGAGACAGGACCGTGTGTCTCAGCCGTGTGACAGGCACAACCTTAGGACATGGGTGTGTGCCCAGGCCATGTGAAGTCTGCACTTAATTTCAAGAATTTAATTCGCCACATGGCTTAAGCACACGGGTGTGTGACATGGCCGTGTGACCCTAATTGTACGGTGACATCATAGTTAGAGAGTTACATGGGCAGAGGACACAGGTGTGTCCCAAGCCACACGGGCTTGTGTAATCATATGGCCTACCCACACGGGCGTGTGACTCCCAAAGTAGGAAAATTTTTCTATGTTGCCCTAAAATTTTCTAAAGTCCTTGGTTAATATTGAATCACCTTCAATGTATGTTTTGGGCCTCGTAGGCCCTTATAAGGGACAATTTGCATGAAATTGAAAAGTTTTAAATTTGAATGAAATTTTATGGCAGGTTTTGTGAGAATGTTAATGTTTTAGCCCGGTAATGCCTTGAATCCTGTCTTGGCATCGGATATGGGTAAAGGGTGTTACAATACATGCCATATTACCACATTTCAAAGAGTTCAAAAATACCAAATCGACTCCTAGATAGTGTGTTGGTATCTTTGATGACTTCCAACCCGAACGAGCTTTCAAATCACTATAAAATGCCGAAAATAAACAGAGTAAGCTAATAAGCGTAGTAAGCTTGTATGACTAGTATGTACTATATACAATTTAACAATTAATTCAGAATTAGAGAAATGTGAGGACATATAAATCATCTCTTTATAGCCATGATCGATAAGCTCCTCCTAACCTGATAAACAGTAAGCTCTATTGAGCTGAAATGGTAAGCTTTATTGAGCTGAATAGTAAGCTCATATGAGCTGAATCAGTAAGCTCCAATGAGCTGAAAATAGTAAGCTCTTACGAGTTGATATTTCAGTAAGCTCATACGAGCTATGGTGAGTCCGCAACAAATGCAGAAGCTCGACTAAAACGGTAACCCTAGTGACATGTCACTCCTATCTAACAAATTCCAACGGTTCAAACGGGGCTTAATAATTATTCCACTTCATCATGTAAGCATTCAATGATCAATAATTTAATTTCTCAAATCATATATATATATTCGATTCAATTAAGTACATACATTTAAATACTCAATTTGCATACCTAATGCATATTATCATACCGAATCCATGTAACATATATAGCAATTGTAGCATTTCACTTTTATTCATGTAAATAGTAATTTAATCATATAATCAGTAATTTGAATTTCAATTGAGTTATTCATTCAACTTATACACATTTATTTTAAACAATTACAAGTATTAATAGTTCGATTCTAGCTATACGAACTTACCTCAAGTTGCTCGAATAAAACTATTGGCTATTCGACCACTTTTCATTTTCCCTGATATAGTTCCTGTAATTGCTTATCTTGATCTAAATATAGTATCAATTTTAGTATATTAACTTCCAAATTATTCAATTTAACATATAATACAAATTTTGGCAAAACTATGCTTTTGCCTCTATTATTACACATTTTTGCAATTTAGTTCTAATCACTTAAAGTCAGAATTTTATGTAATTTCATCCTACCCATACTTAGTAGCCAACATAATTTGTTGCACATTCTTTTTATTGCCTTAGCAGCCCACATTTTCCAAATAATTACACTTTTAACCATATAATTTCATTATTTCACAATTTAATAAAAAATTGACATTTTTACCAAAATTCACTTTACAAAACTTGTACATCTAAAAACAATGATTTATTTTCCATCATCAAAATTAACAAAATACTCATCCATTCAACAATGGAAACATTCAAATACTTTAACAGTTTTAAAATCAGAGATACGAGCTAGCTAGATTAAGTTGCAACGATTTCAAAAATGTTGAAATAATTTAAAACGGGACAAAAATGGAACTTACATGCACAAGAGAAAGATTGCTGAATGTTGAAGCTCTCCCATGGCTTCTTTCCCTTTTCATTTTCAGTTGAAAACCATATTAAAGATGATAACTTTGCCATTTTGTTTTATTTGTTTTGTCATTATTAACCAATTTACATAAATAACCTTTATAAACTTTAATAACTACTCCAAATGCCATGCCACTAACTTCCACTATCTTATAAATGGGTTAATAATCACATAAGGACCTTAACTTTAATGTTTTATATCTATTTGACACTTTTAGCTAATAGAACATAAGTTTTACGCTTTACACGATTTAGTCCTTTTTACCGAATTAAACACTTAAACGATAAAATTTCTTTACGAAAATTTCACACAACTCTAATATCATGCTGTAAATATTAAAATAATAATAAAATAATTTTTTTGATGTTAGATTTGTGGTCCCAAAACCACTGTTCCTATTTAGCTAAAAACGAGCTGTTACATTACCACACATTTTACAACCTTTTACGATTAGGTCCCTTTTTGACATTTTCATCAAAAATCACTTTGTAAATGTTGTTTAACTAACAAAAAACATGCATTTTATAACATTAAACATCAAAATACAAGCTTATTCAACATGGGTAAAATTCTAGACTTTGATTTTCTTTCAAATTAGTCCTTAGAATAGCTAGATTAGGTTGAGAAAACTTCAAAAACATAAAAATCATGAAAAATGTGGCAAGAACGGACTTACAATCGAGCTTGAAAGTGGCCAAAACCCTAACTATGGACTCCCTTGAAATTTCAGCATAGGAGGATGAAGATGAATAAAAATTTTGACTTAGTTTTAGCTTATTAAATCATTTAATTACTAGTTTACCAAAATACCTTTAATGCAAAACTTTGGAATTTTATCTAACCATGTCCATTTTTGTCCACTCTAAAGTATAATGGTCTAATTACCATTTAAAGACCTCTAATTTAGAATTTCATAACAATTAGACTGGTTGCATGATATTCCTAACAGGTTTTAAATATTTATAAATGAATCGTTCTTAAGACTAACTTTTTATCACGATTAAGGCAAGTGTACCTATCGAACAGTAGTACCGAATTGTTGAACCCAAAGGAACTACGAGTACTAGTATTTACTTCCTTTTTATTATCTAGCCTAAAAATTAAGAGTTTTGGTTATCTAAACTAATTACTAACTAAGAATGCACAGAGAGAAAAATTGGGAAAATACTTTTGGGAAAATTTGATTGATTAAGACAATACCTAAGGAAAAATCCACCTAGACTTCACTTGTTATTTAACTCTAAATCAGACAATTTATTCATTTGACTTGATCCGTAGAAATCCCTAAGTTATATTATTATCTCTCTCGAGACTAATAACGTCTAACCCTAGGTTGAATAATTGAAATCTCTTTCTAATTAACACCCTAGAATTGTATTAACTCGATTTATGGATTCCCTTATTAGGTTTCACCCTAATCCAGCAAAATCTTATCACCCTATCTTTAGGCGTGCAATCAACTCCGCTTAATTATGACAAATTTACTCTTAGACAGGGTCTATTCCTCCTCTGAATAAGAGCTTAACTTGAATCAATGTCCTGGAATATCAAAACAAGAATTAAGAACACATAATTAAGAACAAGTCAAATATTTATCATACAATTCAGATAATAATAACAAGATCCGTCTTAGGTTTCATTCCCCTTAGGTATTTAAGGGGGTTTAGTTCATGCTTATGAAAGAAAACATCTCAAAAGCATAAAGATAACAAAACATAAGAAAACCCAAAACTCCTGAAGAAACTTGAAGGGAGATCTTCAGTCTTGATGATAAATCTGGCTTCTAAGATGGATCAATCGGTTTTGCTTGAGTAATTCCTTGCTTCTTAACCTGTGTCCCCCCTCTAAGTGCCTCATCAGGTGTTTAAATAGGCTTTGGAATGCCTAACAGCCCTCAAAATTGGCTTTTTACGAGTTGGACTAAACTTGGGCTTGGCAAGGACACGCTCGTGTGTGATTACTTAAGGCCGTGGTCAAGGCTGTTAAATGGGCACGGACGTGTGATCTACCCGTGTAAATTGTGCTTCGACCTTGCCAAAGGGACACGGCCGTGTAGTCAAACCGTATGAAGAGGTTCAGGCTGTGCTAGAGTCTGTTAAACCTACACGGGCATGTGGCTTACCTGTGTGATGAACTCTAGGCCGTGCTGATTTCCCACTATTGGCTCGTTTTCTCTGTTTTTGGCCCATTTCTCTGTCCTTTTACTCTCCTATGCTCACCTAAGTATAAAACATGCAATTAAAGCATTAGGAGCATCGAATTCACTAAATCTAAGGAGAAATCATCCATAAAATGTGTTAAGCATGGGGAAAAAATATGTATAAATTACAGTTTATCAAATATCCCCACACTTAAGCATTTGCTTGTCCTCAAGCAAAACCCTTAACTCAAAATCAAAATAAATTCTTCTTAACTTATAATTCCTATTAATAATATCTCAAAATAATCCATAAGTAATCATACATTGAGAATTTGACTGAAAGAACATCAAAGTTTCAAACATTCCAAGTTGAGTATTTTATCATGAAAGCATAGGTGTTTCCCTTCATCTAAGTAATTACCTTCGACTCAAAATATCACAGAGTTTCACATCCTCACTAAAGATTCACTCAAATCACTCGAGGTGTTTAAGGACAATACATGAAGCACTCAATAGTCAATAATGAAAAGTCATTACCATAGGCTTGCATGAAAATCAAATCTCCACCACTATATATTGAGATGAACATCAATCAAAAGGTCTTTAAAGGGTTGTAACGTGGCTTTGGTTAGGGGGTGTGGTCACAAGCTAAAAGAAAAGGTTAGAATCAAGATTGAATTGAAAAATTGCCTAACTAGAAAAAGTAATTAAACATCAATTGAGTACAAGCGAGCTTCTTCTCAGAAGATGGAATTTAGATACTGCGGCTCAACAATAACGAATTACTACAATATGTAAGTATAGATGTTATTTTTTAAGAACAAGTCAAAATAAAAAATAGAATAAAACATAGCTAAGTAACTATTCCAACTCATATCTCGATAAAAATAGGGATCAAATTAATTTAGGGGATTTCAACAATAATAAGTTATGGCTTAATATTAGGGGTAAATTAATGAATGGTTTGTTAGTCTCAAGGGGGTTCACTAAGGGTTAATTGTGAAAGTAGGCTTTTATGGAGTGAGTAGGTTAAACCTAAGTGCCTTTATCATCTTGACATATCAAATCAAATGGTGTGGTCTTGAGATGCATAATCAAGCAAGTTCTAGAATAACAAATTAAGATTGACGCACTCAAAGCAATAATAAAAGTGAGCATGAAAGAAATAATAGATGCTCTAAAGGCTCAAAATCTCACAAAAATTACGGCTTTTCGATGTTTAAATTTGTGAATTTCAACTCAAGATAATACATAAAATTGGGCGAAACAACCTATAAAATTTTAAAATCAAAAGTTAACTTATCATGCTTGATTCTCTAATATCTTAAAGTTAAACAATCAATGCATGAATGCCTAAGTTTTAATTCAAGACATATTAATAAAAATCATAAATTAATCAAAATTCATTCTAATCATGGCATGAGAAGATCACATGAGAATAAGACAAAATTCAGGGATTTCTAATGATGAAATGAAAGGCCTCCCACACTTAAGATGTACATTGCCCTCTATGTACAAAGAGAGATATATTGACAAAGATAGATAAATAATCATAAGATAGGGAGAGAAGTGAAACTTCCTGAATGATGCATGGATTCCTTGAATTGGAGTCATGGAGAATAAACGACGAAAGCAATAATGAGGGTGGAAGAGGATACTCCGGTGGTGGTAGAGGTTGGGTTCCACAAATGCTGCGCCAAAAGAATATTATATCTCAAGTTGGCTATGCTCATGGTCGAGCAGGGCATGGCAGTCGTGGAGAACCTTTCCTAGTGGAGTTTCAAGTTCCTGAGTAATAGTGAGCTTTGGATTTATAACTATGATAGAATCAAGAACTTTTTTAGGTAATATAGAAGGAAGAATAATTACTCGTAATGAAATAGCCGAAATTAAAAATTGTAAAATAAAAATTATAAAACCTAATAAAAAAAGCTTAAAGAAAAATAAAAAGTAGTCTTAAATTAAAATAAAAGGAACAACATAAAATAATAAATAAAAGTTTTTAAACATCTTTATCGCTAGATGGTTCGCGAGGTGGGGGTGGTGATGAGATGTGGAAGTGTTGACAAATCTGCTGTAAAGTAGCACCAATGTTATCAAAGCGCCGAAAACACTACTGCTTGAATCGAGTAAGGCACTCAGAGATGTTAGCGTATGATGCCACCACATGAACTGGATGATGAGGAGGTGGTGGCTGAGACGGTGGGTCCTCGTGACGTGGAGAGACATCATCAATAATGTCCTCAGGGTCTTTCTCCTCGGCTGATTGGGCGAGGCAATATTAAGGAGGGTGGGTTCCTCGGCGCTTCTCGATCATCCTCATATGTAACATGTTTGAGATGCCTTGTGGGGACATCTGGCTGATGAGAGTGAGGGAGGATGATTGGGCCGCAGTGTTGAGGAGCCCGAAGTGTCGAGCCAACTAAGTTACGTAGGGGCAGTTGGAGATGACCCCCCTCTGATGCCGCTCCGTCTGGTGGTGAATAGTAAGGGCAATGCAACAGGCGAGGTCGAAGACATGCCCATTCACCATACTCTATAGAAAGTAGGCGTCGTGAGTGTTGACGACGCCGGTGCTCTCTCGTTGGCCTGCCAAAATGTGTGCCAAGATGGCGTGTAGGTACCTCAAGGAGGGAGAGAGAGCCGATGCCTTACAGTGACTTGGATCATAGGAAGCCGAGAAGGAGTCCAAAACCCTCCAACACTTTGAAAGGGAGTAGTGGATGTGGCGATGGAGTGTGTTGGGCTTGTTGTCTTCCGTGAACTCCTCCGTATAAAGGCCCAAAGCGATACCGAACTCGGGCACACTCAACTGGCGGACTAAACCGTCGAGACAGAACTGGACCGTTCCAGGGTCATCGAAGTTGGTCATGACATCTTGAACATGGAAGGTCGAGCAAAGTTCAAGTGTAAGCTCAAGGTACGTCGGCTCGATGATCACAGAGAAGAGTTCCCATGGATCGGTTGTCAGGAGGGTTCGAACATCGTCAGCCAACTGAACTTGTTCAAGTGCGGTCCAGTCAATGCAACGGCCCACACCTAAAGGTCGGGCCCGAAGTATCTGAAAAAGTTCCTCTTGATTTCCTGGTGGAAACTGGAGGAATGGGTGTCAGTTTTCTGAGATGGGACCCGAGGATGATGCTGCTCCTTTCCTCTTTTTGTAGGCGGGGATAGCGATTTTCTTTCCATGTGAAGATGACATGGTATATCTGCAGTGAAACAAAAATCGAAGTTCAACTAACACGTCTCAAGAATAGTAAGGAAAATCAAAACTAAATATGAATAGATAAAACTTAAAACAATTAAAGCAAATATATCAAGTTATGAAAATAGATTTATGAAAATAATGTTTCGGGAATATCTAATGAATGGATGCATGTGTGTAAGCATAAATTTCATGGAAAAGAGTGTAGCATAATGTGGTAACTAAAATGACAAAATTCTTAAAAAGAGGAAAAGTATTCTATTATTCTAACTATGAATATTCATTTAAAATAGGCAAATAGAGCAGAGAAATCATGAAATAAACAAAATATTTAAAGGAAATAGAGATAAAAGAGTAAACAAACACAAAAGTGAGGAGCTTGGGTCGTCAGAAACGATGTTGTAGGTGGTGCACTGGCGTGGGGGCTAGGGCGTGTGAAGTTGCAGTGGCTAGGGTTAGGGATTTTTAGGGAGGGAGATGATGAAAAGTGAGGAGTTTATATAGATTTTGGGGCACATGGCCGTGGGGCACGCCTGTGTGCCCTAATTTTTTCCCCGTGTGTTTCGCATTTTTTTAAATTTGGGCGCGTCTGACATTCAGCCCACGCCCGTGTTCCTTGGTTGTGTGGGTGCACACGGCCGTGTCGCATGGCTGTGTGTCGCTTCGTTCGCTTCTCTCACGCCCTTGTTAATTTGATAGGTTCGCCCACGAGTGCTGGGCACGGCCGTGCTAATTTGACAGGTTCGCCCACGGTTTCGAGGCACGGGCATGTTGCACGCCTGTGTTGTTTTGGCAGGTTCGCCCATGGCCATGTCGCACGGCCGTGGCGACTTATTGCTTTCTGTGTTGGGAAAATTTTGCCCTGTTTTCACACGGTCTAAGGTACGCCTGTGGGCATGGCCATGTGGGCTTTAGAAACCCTGCATTCCATGATTTGGTTAGTACCTTAGATGGTAAAAACTAAAATTTAAAGAAATTAATACTGTTAGTGCTCGGGTTGCTTCCCAAGAAGTGCTTATTTATAGTCTAAGCTCGACTTACCTCTCTGGTGTGTGATCATAGTGGATCGAGGAGTTTACACTCCTCATCCCTGCTATCAATTTTATCAACATAAGGTTTAAGACAAGTTTTATTTACCTTGAACGTGTCGAATTTGGGGTTATTTACCTTGACCATACCGTATGGAAAAATGCTAATTACCGTAAGAGGGGTTTCTTCATTCGGTTCAGAAGTGGCGATTCGAGGATCTACTGCATCTAGTAGTACTTTGTCTCCAACTTTAAGTTGATTCTGGGAGGAATTAAGCTCATCATGGTGTGGTTTTGGTTTATCGTATTTTCTCGGTTTATGTGTCCGCCATCCTAATCCCAATCCTAATGCAACTGTATGACATGTATTTTCTCGGTTTATCGTATTTTCTCAGTTTATGTGTCCGCCATCAGTAATCAATAATGATAACAATATGATCATGTGATTATCATGCAAACAATAATAATCATAGTTTTAATAGTAGCAGTAAATATTTATTAGTAGTAATTTTAGATTTAATACATAAATTAAACATATCACTGATTTCAGAACAATTATGGTAACAAGGTCTCAATTGAGCCTATGAAAACTCCAAAACAAGTTGGGGATTGTATGGGGACTAAATTGAATCATTTCACAAAAATCAATGCAAAATTATAAAATAGTGGTCACATAGTCATGTCGCCAGGCCATGGGAGAAGGCTGAAGCCATGTGGTACTGAGGTACTGTAACGACTTAAAAGTTAGTGGTGTCAAAAATTGTAATTTTGGACCTCGTTTTCATGAATAGGGTCTATAAATATCATCATTAAATATATATAGAGATGCCTTAGAAGGGAATTAGTAAAATATTTTTGATGTATTATGTGTTAATTAAAGTAAAAGGGACTAAATCAAATAAGGGATAAAAGTAGGCATTAATACTAAATTTAAGATGGAACTAGCTTAAGGGACTTATTAAGTAAATAAGCCATAATTTATTTTATTAGTATATGATGGTGGACGGTTTTAATCTATTTTATTAGTATTTTACATATGTATTATGTTAGAAAATTAATTAAGTTAAAGAAAAAAAATAGATGTGAGATATAGTTAGCGGGGAGAAGAAAATTAATTGATTAGTCTTTTATTTTTCGAAACCTTAAGGAGAGGGGAGAAAGATTGTTCGACCATGGAGCTTTAATGCATGCTTAAAATTGTAAATGAGATTTGATTATTTTAGCATGAAATTTATGTTTTTGATGTTTGAATGTTATGAGTTAGTTTGCCCATATTGAAATTTTTGGAATGAATGAAAATGATTGAAGTTACCTTGGATGAGAAATTCAAAGATTTTGTGTTATTTTGTTGAATATTAAATGTCTTTGAGGTGATGATTAAAGTATAAGTTTTATGGGCTAATGTGGTCAAATTGTGTGGTGATATTTGTCGATAATAATTTTTAGGGACTTAAATGTTGTAAATTCAAAATAACATGGTTAAAATTGTTAATTTTGTAAAGTCTAGGGATTGTTTTGACGGATTGTTATTTGGCTGGACATTATTAGTTAGCTAGAGAAATTTAATGAAAATTTAATAAAGATGTGATTAAGTTAAATATTGATGTTAATGATTGAATGTGGTCAAATTCTATGTTTGGTGTTGGTGATTAGATTGTGCAAGTATAAATGTATTTATTAAAGCGATGGAATAGTATTAATTGAATGAAATTGTGACATAGATCAAGGAACAAATCGATCGGACGTGAACTGTCGAAAAACTAAAGTAATGAAGTAGTTATCGACCTTACTATTACGACTGTTTTGTTAAGGTAAGTTCATAGACTTGAACTTAACTTTTCTATTTAATATTTAATTCATCAATGTTAAATTAGTACTTAATATACAATTATACGTGTTTTTTAATATAAAATTATACGTGTTTTATCAAATTCAGATGTAAGGAAATGAATGAGGAAATTGTTGAAGTAAATAATTACACAATTGCCGGTTTAACCGACTAGCACTGGGCGCAAACATCGTTGGTTTATCCAACTAGAGCTGGGCTCACTATGAATCTTGTTGATATATTCGACTACCGTTGGATGCAACTTTTTTTAGCTTGTCTAACTAGTACTGGGTACACAATCATCGGTATAACTGACTAGTGCTGGGCACAAACATAATTGGTTTATCCAACTAGAGCTGGGCTCACACTCAATATCGTCAGTATAGCCGACTAGCACTAGGCCCAAACACCGTTGGTTTATCTAACTAGAGCTGGGCTCACATTCAATATCACCGAGTAATCCGACTAGGGCTGGATGCAAACTCCTTTGCTGTTTATCTGCTAGACAGTGAGTGCCATATAGATAATAGACCACACAGCAAGGTTACATGAATTATCCAAAGAGTTGGTTATAGGTATCATTAAAGAAGAATTGAAATTTTTATTTGGTTGAGATATAAACTCATATTATTTAGTTATTGTTGTGGTTAGTTATATAAATGAAATCTATTAAATGTAAATTGGTTTCTATGTTTGCAGGTTAGATAAATAGTAGACTTGGACTTGGCATCCTACAAGAGTCCCGTACTCAACGTTTGTGATGTTTTCTTTTGTGATTTTGGCATGTACCTAGGGTGTGAATAGGTATTAGAAGTTAAATCTTTTGAATATGTGATTATAGGTTTGTATATATATAGATATATGTTCATGTAGCATGTTTTGGTGATGGTTGGTTTTGCTTGTATTTATATATGTTTCATGTGACAAGTTCAATGCAATTAGTTATTTTGAGAATGAGTAGTATAGTAACATCCCATTTTTAGTCAAATCAGAACAGTGGTTTCAGAACCACAAATTTAAAGTCAAAATAATTATTTTATTATTATTTTAATGTCTACAGCATGAATATATGATTGTGTGAAATTTTCATTAAGAAATTTTATCGTTTAAATTCTTAATTTGACAAAAAAGACTAAATTACGTAAAGCATAAAACTTGTGTTCTATTAGCTAAAAATATTTAATAGCTATAGAAATTTAAAGTAGAGGTCCTTATTTGGTAATTTACGCATTTATGAGATAGTGGATGATAGTGGCATGGAATTTGGTGTAATTATTAAGTATTTTTAAGGTTAATTTTGGTAATTTGTAAAAAATGTTAAATTAAATAAAACAAAACCAAATTTTTATCCCATTATCATCTCTTTCAACCAAACATAGGGCAAAAGAAGCTATTTTTCATCTCCTTCATCCGGCCATGCTATTCTTGCTAAATTAGGTATGGTTTTTGTCCCATTTTAATGATTTCTATGTTTTTGAGATCGTTGTAGCTTACTCTAGCTAGCCCAGGGACTATTTTGCAAAACTGTTAAAGATTTAGGATGTTTCTATTGATGAATAAGCATGTATTTTAATGATTTGTGATAGGTTATGTGTAACGCCCCGTACCTGAGACCGTTGCCGGAGTCGAACACGAGGTGTTAACGGACTTAATTCATTTACTTACACAGTTCATTTTAAAATTTCCAGACAAGCTCGCTAACTGCATCACAGTTACTTTAAAAATCATATCTCGAGTTCCAAAACTCAAAAATTGATTCCGTAAATTTTTCCTAAAACTAGACTCATATGTTCATCTAAAAATTTTTTTCTAGAATTTTTTTGGTCGAGCCAGTTAGTACAGTTTATTAGTTAAAGTCTCCCCTGTTTCAGGGTTTGACTACTCTAACCTTCATGCATTAAGACTTATATATCTCCCAGTACAGAGCTTCAATACTTATTCCGTTTGTTTCTAATGAAACTAGACTCAAAAAGGAATCTATAAATATAAAGAATGACTTCTAATTGTCTCTGGTTAATTTATGGTAAATTTTCAAAATCAGAATAAATCCAAAAAACGCTCTGGCCCTATTTCACGAAAACTTAAACATCTCATAAAATACGGCTCATATGGTCGTTTTGTTTCTTTCATATGAAAATAGAGTCATCAAGATTTGATTACATAATTTATTCACTATTTAATTCCATTCCTACAATTTTTAGTGATTTTTCCAACTTACGCCACTCTTCTTTGTCAAGATCTATTTTAAGGTAAATTTTACCTATTTCATAATTTTCCATGAATCAAATAGCAAACTGACATACATTATTATCAAGGGTAATTGTGACAGCCCTAAATTGACCCTAGTCAGAAAGTGGTTTCGGGACCACTAAACCGAGTCATAAAAATAATTAACCGTCATAGTTGATGCTCATTATATGTACATATGCATGTGTGAAAATTTCATGTTTGGATTTTGTTAATTGTAAGTGAATTTTATCAAATAGGACTTATGTGAGAAAATTTAGAAATGTGCTAGGCAAATGTAAGGTGGCCTATAAATGCATGTTGTGAAAATGCTGGGTTTGCATGTCAATTTACCCAAAATTTAAGCATAGTGGCCGGCCATGCTATGAATGGAAACATGTTGCAAACATGTTTAGTTAGTGGTTATGTTAGAAAGAATAAATAATGAAAAAGGAATATGATGAAAACAAAGAAAAGAAAAAAAAAGTGTCCATCCTTTCACATTTTGTTGGCTTGGCCGAATGTTCTAAGAAGAAGGGGGGGGGGAAGAGCTTGAGAAATTCAGCCATGGGAGGTTGCTAGACTAAGGTATGTTTGATGTTGTCCATGAGATTCATGCATGTTTTTAGTTGTTAGTTTGAGTTCTACCTAGCCCATGGATTAAATCTTTGCTATGAGATGGGGATGATATTCAGCCATGGGTGTTGTCTTCTTGGTTGATGTTTGATGTTTGATGTTGTGGTGATGAGGCATGAAGATGAGTTAAGTTTCGGCTAAGGTGGATTTGTGTTGATTTCATTTGCATGCTAAGTGTGAAGCTTTGTAATGATACATGTGTATGGTGCTTTTGATGTTGTGAATGGAAGTAGAGGAAAAGTAAAAGAAAATTTATGTAGAAATGTGATATATGTGGATTTATAGGATGTTACAAATATATGTAAAGCCATGCTAGATTAGGAAAAATTCAGTCAAGTGTTCATGAGATGAAATTTTGTGTTTAGGTGAATTAAAGATGATAGTATAGTTGATATTATATATATATATATATGTATGCATATTCAGCCATCAAATTAAGAGCATAGGCGATGATGAGTCTAAGCTCTGTACATTCGGCCATATATATATATATATATATATATGCATGTGTGATTGGATTATTGATAGTAGGGCGATAGCATATGGTTATTAGCCGAATAGCTAAGAGCATAAGGTAGCAAGATAAAAATTTTACCATGCCGTTCTGTATGTCATAAAATCATTAAAATGTGAATACCAATATATGTAGCAAAGCGGTTGAATGAGTTATATACTCATTCGGTGTTTGCTTGTCACCTATTTTAGGTTTCTTGGATTCGACTTTTTGCGTATTCGGGACCGTCATCGAAGTCATCACACTAGCTTCCAACTTTTTGGTATCTTCTTCTTAGTTGGTCTAAGAGAACATTTCGGCATGTATAGGCTATTATGTTTGTTTGAACTTTGGTATGTAAAACTTTGGATAGCCATGCGAAAATGGCTTATATACGTTTTTAGCATAGTACTATAATCGTTTGTATGTTGATCACTAAGAGGTATGGAAATGTTTGGAAACGATTAGCCATTGGAATGGTTAATCATTATTATACTTTGTGCTATGTATGCAAAAAGGGCTAATTGAATCATGGAAACTATGAAATAGGTAAAGTCTACCTTAAAGGCGATCTTGACAAAGAAGATGATGTGGATGTGAAAATCACTAAAATAGTAGGAATGGAATTAAATATTGAATAAATTATGTAAATGAGCCTTGATAAATCTACTTTCATATAGAAGAGACGAAATGGTCATATGAGTTGTATGTTAAGAGATATTTAGGTTTTCGTGAACAGGGCAGAATGGTTTCGGATTCCTGCTCCAACTTTGGAAATTCATTATAAATTAACCCGAGACATTTAGAAGTCATGCCATATATGTATAGATTCCCTTTTGAGTCTAGTTTCTATAGAAACAAACGACATCAGTATTGAAGCCTTGTACAAATTCTAGAAAAAAATTTGTAGATGGATATATGAGTCTAGTTTCAGGGAAAAATCATTTAAACCGATTTTGAGTTGTATAACTCAAGATATGATTTTTAAGGTGGCGGTGACACGATCACCAATTGTCTGGAAATTTTTTGTATGAACGGTGAAATTAAGTGAACGAAGTTTGTTAACCTCGTGTCCCGAGCCGACGACGGTCTCTGCACGGGTGTTACAATTTTATTGGTATTAAAGCTATGGTTTAGTCGGTTCTAGGACTACCATAGCGCGTATGAGTCTAGCTATACATGCCTTAATGTTAGTGCTTAATAATGTGATGACTTTTGATGGTTAAAAATTTTGTTTTGATTAGCAAATGGAACCCGGGTAGAGAGACCCTTAGCGGATGATGTTGAAAGTGTAGCGGTTGCTCCTGCAAGACGGGACACCGCTGTTGAACCTCGGTCATCCGCAAATAATCGGGATGAGGGGCAAAACAAGCCTTCTTCACCATGATGAATGAGTGGGTCGCATAATATGCCCGAACCATTCCTACTGTCCAACCATTCCGAATTTGAATAATCCACCCCAAGAGCCCGTAATGCCATGCCATCGATCCCGTGAGGTGAGTAAACCACCAGTAGACTTGATTAGGAAGCGCGAGCCGAGGAGTTCAAGGCCATAGTTAATTCTTGATGATGCCGAAAGGGTGAGTTCGCTTGATAACACCATTCGGTGTTCGATGAACTCTCATGCACACGATGAATGTCTAAAGTGTGCTATATCCTTGTTGCGAGACTCACCTACTATTGGTGGAGGACCTTGATTTCCATAGTCCCAAACGAACGAGTTACTTGGGATTTCTTCCAAGCGAATTTCGAAAGAAATATATTAGTCAACGGTTCATCGATCAAAAGCGTAAGGAATTCTTGGAACTCAAACAAGGCAGTATGATGATCTCGAATCTGAACATGAGTTCGTAAGACTCGATCGGTATGCCGGAAGTGTGTGGTGATGAGGTTGCTATGTGCAAGAGATTTGAAGAAGGATTGAATGAAGATTTAAAGCTACTAGTGGGTATTTTGGAGATAAAAGAATTCGTAAAACTAGTTGAACGAGCCTGCAAGGCGGAAGAACTTGGAAAGGAGAAGAAGAAGGCTGAATTTGAAGCTAGAGACTATCGTAAAAGATCGATGGGTAAAGCTCCATTCTCGGCTGTAAAGAAGTTTAGGGAGGACACTATTAAATCGAGGACGACTACGGGAATTTCCATTAGAGCACGACCATCGACGGACTCTCGAGCTTCTTCGGTAGCTAGTGTGGGCAATAATCGCCAAGAGAAACCTGAATGCCCCCAATGTGGAAGACGACACATAGGTGAATGTTGGGGTAAGTCTACTAACAGGTCCTGTTACGGATGCGGTTCGAAGGACCATTTCATTAGAGATTGCACGGAGCTTGATGAGAAGAATAGGATGCAAGGTGCATGACCTAGTGGGATGACAGCTAGAGGTAGACCACCGAGAATTTCAGGAGGTAGGGGTGGTAGTCAGAGAGGGGCCTCTGATACGGCTGTTCGATCTAAGACCCGTACTCCTGCTAGGGCATATGCCATCCGTGCACGAGAGGAAGCATCCTCCCCTGATGTTATCACCGGTACTTTCACTCTTTTGACACTAATGTAATTGCATTAATCGACCTCGGCTCTACTCATTCTTATGTATGTGAGACTTTAGCATCCAAGAAGACTCGCCTATTGAGTCTCTTGAGTTCGTAATTCAGTGTCAAATCCTTTGGGTCAATATGCGCTTGTTGACAAAGTGTGTAAGAGATGCCTCTAATGATCCGAGAATCTGTTTTCCGGCCGATTTGATGCTTTTACCATTTGATGAATTTGATGTTATTCTTGGTATGGGTGGTTGACCGTATATGACGCAGATGGTGAGTTGCAAAAGAAAAACCATTGATTTAAGGTGCGCAAATAACAAGATAATCCGAGTTGAGTCTACGGACTTAAAGGGTTGCCATTGTAATATCATCAATGTTGGCTCGAAATATGTAAGGAAGGGTGCGAAGCATACCTTGCGTATGTACTTGATGACAAAGAGTTAGAAAAGAAACCCGAATCTGTGCGGTGGTTTGTGAATACCGGACATTTTCCCGAAGAATTACCGGGTTTACCACTGTTCGGGAGGTAGAGTTTGGTATTGAGCTTGTACAGGACTACTCCGATTTTGATAGCTCAGATCGTATGACACCAACCGAGTTAAAAGAGTTGAAAGCTCGGTTGCAAGAATTGACGGATAGAGGTTTCGCTCGACCAAGTTTCTCACCTTGGGGTGCACCAAGATTGTTTGTGAAAAAGAAAGACGGAACCATGAGGTTGTGCATCGACTATCGTCGGTGAACAAAGTGACAATAAAGAATAAATATCCGTTACGTGTATTGATGATTTGTTTGATCAACTAAAGGAGCCTCGGTGTTTTCAAAGATAGATTTGAGATCGGGTTATTATCGATTCTTGGATTCGAGATTCAGATATACCCAAAAGCGCTTTAAGCGAGATATGGCCTCACGAATTCTTAGTGATGCCGTTTGGGCTCACTAATGCCCTCATGTATTTATGGATTTGATGAATCGGATCTTGAGACGAAGATTTGGACCGGTTCGTAGTTGTGTTCATTGACGACATCTTGGTCTATTCAAGAGATGAGACCGAGCATCTTTGAGCACCGAGATTAGTGTTGCAAATTTTACGGGATAAGCGGTTATATGCTAAGTTCGATGAAGTGTGAGTTCGGTTAAGAGAGGTTAGCTTCTTGGGCCATGTGGTATCTCGCATCGGTATTCGAGTTGACCGAGCAAAATTTCAGCCATACTTAGCGGAAGCCTCAGAAATATTACCGAGGTTCGAGCTTTTTGGGACTCACGGTTACTACCGACGGTTTGTAAAAGGTTTCTCGATGATAGCCACACCCATGACGGCTACTTCAAAAGATATTAAGTTCGAATGGACGGAAAAAATGTCGAAAAGTTTTGATCAATGAAAACTTATTTGGTGAAGCCCCAATTTTAGTGCTGCCGAATCAGGCAAAGAGTTTGTCATATATAGTGACGCCTCCCTACTTGGGTTAGGTTGCGTGTTGATGCAAGAAGGTCGAGTTGTGGCCTATGCGTCGAGACAATTAATGCCACATGAGAAAAATTATCCGACCCATGATCTCGAATTAGCTGCCATCGTATTCGCCGTGAAAATATGGCGACATTACTTATTTGGTGAGAAGTGCCATGTATTTTGGATCACAAAAGTCTCAAATATTTGATGACTCAAAGAGACTTAAATCTGCGACAAAGACGTTGGCTTGAGTTGTTGAAAGATTATGAGCTGGTCATTGATTATCACCGGGGAAGGCTAATGTGGTTGCGGACGCCTTAAGCCGGAAATCACTGTTTGCTTTACGAGCAATGAATGTACACTTATGCATTCTACGACAATGTGTTAGTAGCCAATTAAAGGCCAAACCATTATTGATTCATCAAATTCGTGAAGCTCAGAAAGTCGACGATGAGTTGGTTGCAAGACGGGCTGAATGTGTTCCGAATATGGAATCGGAGTTTCAAATTGATAATGACGATTGTTTGAGGTTCAGAAGTCGTTTGTGTGTTCCAAGAAATTCAGAACTCATTTCGATGATTCTGAACGAGGCTTATTGTAGCCGAATGTCGATTCACCCGGGGAGTACGAAAATGTACAACGATCTGAGACGTCAGTTTTGGTGGCATGGTATGAAACGAGACATTTTCGATTTTGTTTCGAAGTGTTTAATATGCAAGCAAGTAAAGGCGGAACATCAAGTGCCTACGGGTTTACTTCAGCCGATCATGATACCTGAATGGAAATGGGATCGAGTCACGATGGATTTTGTGTCTGGGTTGCCATTGTCGACAAGTAAGAAAGATGCGATTTGGGTTGTTGTTGATAGATTGACTAAGTCAGCTCATTTTATCCCCGTACGTACGGATTTTTCATTGGATAAACTAGCTGAATTGTATGTTTCTCAGATTGTGAGATTACACGGGGTACCGATTTCTATTGTGTTGGATAGAGATCCGAGATTCACCTCACGATTTTGGAAGAAATTTCAAGAAGCCTTGGGTACCAAGTTGCATTTTAGCACCGCTTTTCACCCCCAAACCGATGGTCAATCTGAGCGGATAGTTCAGATACTTGAGGATATGTTGAGATGTTGCATCCTCGAGTTTAGTGGTTCATGGGAACGGTATTTACCTTTGATTGAATTTGCTTACAATAATAGTTTTCAGTCAAGTATTAAGATGGCACCTTACGAGGCTTTATGCGGTCGAAAATGCCGACGCCATTGTTTTGGACCGAGCTCGGTGAAAGTAAAATTTTGAGTGGATTTGATTAAAGATGCTGAATGAAAGTAAGTATAATTCGTGAGAGTCCGAAGGCGACATCGGATCGTCGAGAAGTCGTCGCGGATTTAAAACGAAGAGATATTGAGTATCGGTGGGAGACAAAGTGTTTCTCAAGGTATCACCTTGGAAAAGATACTCGATTTGGCCGTAAGGGCAAATTGAGTCCGAGATTCATTGGGCGTATGAGATCTCCGAACGAGTTGGCCCGATTGCATATAGGTTGCTTTTACCCCGAACTCGAAAGGATCCACAACGTTTTCATGTTTCGATGCTTGACGTTACCGATCAGATCCTTCGCATGTAATAAACCCCTCCGAGATTGAAATTCAAGCCGATATGAGTTATGAAGAAGAACCGATCCGTATCCTAGCTCGTGAAGTGAAAGAGTTGCGAAAAGAAAGGGTTCCGTTAGTGAAAGTGTTATGGCTCAAACACGGAATGGAAGAAGCTACTTGGGAACCTGAGAACTCTATGAAAGAACGATACCCAAACATATTTACCTGTAAGATTTTCGGGGACGAAAATTTCTTAAGTGGGGGAGAGTTGTGACAACCCTAAATTGACCCTAGTCGGAAAGTGGTTTCGGGACCACTAAACCGAGTCATAAAAATAATTAACCGTCATAGTTGATGCTCATTATATGTACATATGCATGTGTGAAAATTTCATGTTTGGATTTTGTTAATTGTAAGTGAATTTTATCAAATAGGACTTATGTGAGAAAATTTAGAAATGTGCTAGGCAAATGTAAGGTGGCCTATAAATGCATGTTGTGAAAATGCTGGGTTTGCATGTCAATTTACCCAAAATTTAAGCATAGTGGCCGGCCATGCTATGAATGGAAACATGTTGCAAACATGTTTAGTTAGTGGTTATGTTAGAAAGAATAAATAATGAAAAAGGAATATGATGAAAACAAAGAAAAGAAAAAAAAGTGTCCATCCTTTCACATTTTGTTGGCTTGGCGAATGTTCTAAGAAGAAGGGGGAAGAGCTTGAGAAAATCAGCCATGGGAGGTTGCTAGACTAAGGTATGTTTGATGTTGTCCATGAGATTCATGCATGTTTTAGTTGTTAGTTTGAGTTCTACCTAGCCCATGGTTTAAATCTTTGCTATGAGATGGGGATGATATTCGGCCATGGGTGTTGTCTTCTTGGTTGATGTTTGATGTTTGATGTTGTGGTGATGAGGCATGAAGATGAGTTAAGTTTCGGCTAAGGTGGATTTGTGTTGATGTCATTTGCATGCTAAGTGTGAAGCTTTGTAATGATACATGTGTATGGTGCTTTTGATGTTGTGAATGGAAGTAGAGGAAAAGTAAAAGAAAATTTATGTAGAAATGTGATATATGTGGATTTATAGGATGTTACAAATATATGTAAAGCCATGCTAGATTAGGAAAAATTCAGTCAAGTGTTCATGAGATGAAATTTTGTGTTTAGGTGAATTAAAGATGATAGTATAGTTGATATTATATATATATATATGTATGCATATTCGGCCATCAAATTAAGAGCATAGGTGATGATGAGTCTAAGCTTTGTACATTCGGCTATATATATATATATATATATATGCATGTGTGATTGGATTATTGATAGTAGGGAGATAGCATATGGTTATTAGCCGAATAGCTAAGAGCATAAGGTAGCAAGATAAAAATTTTACCATGCCGTTCCGTATGTCATAAAATCATTAAAATGTGAATACCAATATATGTAGCAAAGCGGTTGAATGAGTTATATACTCATTCGGTGTTTGCTTGTTACCCATTTTAGGTTTCTTGGATTCGACTTTTTGCGTATTCGGGACCGTCATCGAAGTCATCACACCAGCTTGCAACTTTTTGGTATCTTCTTCTTAGTTGGTCTAAGAGAACATTTCGGCATGTATAGGCTATTATGTTTGTTTGAACTTTGGTATGTAAAACTTTGGATAGCCATGAGAAAATGGCTTATATACGTTTTTAGCATAGTACTATAATCGTTTGTATGTTGATCACTAAGAGGTATGGAAATGTTTGGAAACGATTAGCCATTGGAATGGTTAATCATGATTATACTTTGTGCTATGTATGCAAAAAGGGCTAATTGAATCATGGAAACTATGAAATAGGTAAAGTCTACCTTAAAGGCAGATGCTGACAGCAGCAGCGATGTGGATGTGAAAAATCACTAAAAATAGTAGGAATGAAATTAAATAGTGAATAAATTATGTAAATGAGATTTGATGAATCTGCTTTCATATGGAAGAAACGAAACGGTCATATGAGTTGTATGTTAAGAGATATTTAGGATTTCGTGAAACAGGGCCAGAATGGTTTCTGGATTCCCTGTTCTGACTTTGGAAATTCATTATAAATTAACCTGAGACATTTAGAAGTCATGCCATATATGTATAGATTCCCTTTTGAGTCTAGTTTCTATAGAAACAAGCGGCATCAGTATTGAAGCCCTGTACAGGGAGATATCCAGGTCGTAATACATGAAGGTCAGTGTAGTCGCACCCTGTAACAGGGGAGACTTTAACTAATAAAATGTACTAATTGGCCTGACCAAAAATTCTAGAAAAAAATTTGTAGATGGATATATGAGTATAGTTTTAGGGAAAAATCACGAAACTGATTTTCGAGTTTTAGAACTCAAGATATGATTTTTAAGGTGGCAGTGACACAGTCAGCCAGCTGTCTGGAAATTTTTTTTTTATGAACGGTGAAATTAAGTGAACGAAGTCTTTTAATCCCTCGTGTCCGACCCCGACGACGGTCTCAGGTACGGGGTGTTACAGTAATCCCGATTTGCCATGACGTACGTAGCACCAATAGTGTAACACCCCTTACCCGTTACTGTCGCCGGAACAGGATACAAGGTATTACCAGAACATAACATATACCAAGATAGAAATATGTCATCCCATTTGATAATGCATCGTATAACATATATCTTGAACAATATTAGCCAACTTTTATGGCTTGTACAAAGTAACTGGTCGAAATCTTGTAACTAATATTTTAAACCTAGACAAATATGACACATAACAAAATAATTTTTGCCTACTATACATGCCATAATTCAAAACATTTAGTTCAAATACCCCAAAGTATGATAGTGCGGGTAGATCTTCACGATCCTTGACTCCTGAGCAAGCTGGAGAACACTATAAGACAAAAGAGAGAAAACGAAGTAAGCTTATAGCCTAGTAAGTAGTATGTAAATACTAATTTAAGAATCTAACATGTTTACACAACAATTCAAGTATGTCTACTTTAACTTCACTACTTATTCCACTTCGATTAAGCTGTCTCTGCTGTGTCATATTCACTAAATAAATCATAACTCGAGTTACAAAACTCGAAATTCATATCCGTAAAATTTCCTGAATCTAGACTCATAAAGCTTCTTGCTAAATTTTTTTATAATTTTGGTTCAGCAGATTAGTACAGTTTATTAGTTAAAGTTTCCCTGTTACACAGCTCGACTGGCCTGACCTCTGTCCACTACGAATTGAATTTCTCTCAGTACATAACTCAAACAACCCTGAAGTCTGTTGTATTTAAAACTAGTCTCAATAAGGAATTTAGGCATGTAAACTATATTTCTTAGTTTGCTTTGTACAATTTTTAATGATTTTTCAAAGTGGAAACAGGGATCACGTATTCATCCTGAGCAAGTCAGTTACAATTGTAAATATCTCAAAATATAGAATTCCTTTGCTTGCCCTGCTTCTTTTATATGAAAGTAGACTCATTAAGCTTTAATTTCACATCTCATTCAACCTCTAATTATATTCCTCCTATTTTTGGTGATTTTTCAAAATCACCAAACTGCTGCCATCTAAAAACAGTTTTAATACTAATTTCACTCTTTCACACATTCTTTATGCTAACCTCATTTTATCGTATATATGTATATGCCACAATTCATTTTCACCACATTTCATTCACTATAAGTGTAGGTCCAAACCACAATGTCACCACAAAACCATCCCGTTGAACAATTCGGATCAATCCTCGATATTTAACGGTTTCAAAGACACACCCCACCATCATACTTCATTTAGTTCGGCTCTCTTGTACACATGGGGAACACTTAGTACCACTCATGCGACCTAGCCGATTTGTCTCGTAGCTCTCTTGTCTACATGGTGTCCTTCACTTGGAATCACGCATGCGACCTAGCTACATTTATCTTTCACGTAGCTCTCTTGTCTACATGGTGTCCTTCACTTGGAATCACGCATGCGACCTAGCTACATTTATCTTTCACGTAGCTCTCTTGTCTACATGGGATACATCTCGTATCACGCATGTGACCTAGCTACTACAGGGTGTCTCGTAGCTTTCTTGTACACATGATGTGCACTCAGCATCATACATGTGACCTAGCTACGCTCCTCTATTTCATTCGATCTCTCCAGAATGTTCAACCGGATCTCTCTCTGTATTTATTTCCATTCTTCCCATAGTCAATTTATATTTTAACATCAGCTAGTATATTTATATAATAGGCTGAAATATAAGAATGTACATGAAATTATTGTAATATTTACATACAACTTACCTTGGTGCAAAATATGGAAATTTTGCAATTTAGTCCAAAACTTTTCTTTCCCCGTTCGAGGTCGGTTGCGCCTTTCTTGATCTATAATAACACATTTAGCTCATTTAATACTCATACTATTTATTTCAATCCAAAAATCACATTGTAGAAAAATTACTTTTTGCCCCTAACTTTTACAAAATTACAATTTTGCCCCTAGGCTCGGAATTTAATTTCAGCCCTTATTCTTATGTTTTATGATATGCTGAACATTTTCTCTTCTACAACAACATCAAATTCCCACTCTATCATATAGTTATGAACATTAGGTATTTTTACCGATTATGCTGCTTTTACTCGTTTTCACTTAAAACCGAGTAGCACAAATTATTTAACACAATTTAAAACCTCATATTCTATCATAAAACATCAAAATACACAAATTTCACCTATGGGTATTTTTCCAAATATGAACCCTAGGTTAAATTATTACTAGCATAAGCTTAATCGAGCTTCCGGATTCCAAAAACGTAAAGAACATTAAAAGCGGGCTTAGAATCACTTACTATGGAGCTTGAAAGTTGAAGAATCCTAGCTATGGAGAGAGTGAAGTTTCGCAGCAACTAAATAGGGAAGATGACTATTTTGTGTTATTTTTCCCATTTTATTTCATTTAATATCAAAATGACTAAAATACCCTTACTACTAAACTTTCCAAAATTCCTTCCATGTCCTAAATTTGTCCATGAACTTAAAATTGGTAGAATTTCTATTTAAGACCTCCTAATAAATATTTCAAAACAATTTCATACTAAAAATTTCTAGTATGCAAATTTTGCAACTTATTCGATTTAGTCCCTACTTTCAATTTAAACACTTTAGGCATAGAATTTCATCACAAAATTTTCACACAATCATGCAATCATATCATAAACCCCAAAATATTTATAAAACAATTATTTCTATCTCGGATTTGTGGTCACAAAACCACTATTCCGATTAGGCCCTAATTCGGGTTGTCACAATTCTCCCCCCCTTTAGAGATTTTCGTCCCGAAAATCTTACCGATAGAAAGAGGTTTGGGTCTGTTTCCTCATAGCTTCCTCGGGTTCCCACGTAGCCTCTTCTATCCCATGTCTGTGCCACAATACTTTCACTAAGGCTATACTTTTGTTTCTTAACTGTTTAACTTCTCGAGCCAAAATCTTTATTGGTTCCTCCTCATAGGTCATATCCGATCGAATCTCAATTTCATTGGGAAATCACATGTGAAGGATCGAACGATAACGTCGCAACATTGATACATGAAACACGTTATGAATCTTTTCTAACTCTGCGGTAAGGCCAACCGATATGCCATTGGTCCAATTCTCTCAATAATCTCAGACGGCCCAATAAAACGCGGACTCAACTTGCCTTTTCGACTAAATCTCGAATCTTTTTCCATGGTGACACCTTCAAGAACACTTTATCACCCACTTGAAATTCAATCTCTTTTCTTTTTAAATCGCATATGACTTTTGTCGATCTGAAGCGACTTTCAAGCAATCCGAATTACTTTTATTTTCTCTTGGTTTCTTTAACTAGATCAACTCCGTGAATCTGTTTCTCACTAAGCTCGGTCCAATATAAAGGAGTCCGACACTTACGACCATATAAGGCTTCAGACGGTGCCATTTGTATACTTGATTGATAAGCTGTTATTGTAGGCAAACTCAATCAAAGATAGATATTTCTCCCAACTACCTCCAAATTCTAAAACACAAGATCTAAGCATATCTTGAGTACCGGATTACTCTTTCCGTTTGACCATCTGTTTGTGGATGAAATGCGGTACTAAAGTTCAATTTTGTACCCAAAGCTTCTTGTAACTTTTTCCAAAATCTCGAGGTAAATCTTGGATCTCTATCTGATATTATAGACATAGGTACTCCGTGCAACTTCACAATTTCAGCAATATATAATTCGGCTAATTTATCAAGTGAGTAATCGATGCGTCTTGGTATAAAGTGGGCTGACTTTGTTAATCTATCAACCACTACCCAAACAGCATCCTTCTTTTTAGGAGTTAAAGGCAAACCGGTTACAAAATCCATGGTAATCTTGTCCCATTTCCACTCAGGCACCATTACCGGTTGAAGTAATCCTGAAGGTACTTGATGTTCAGCTTTTACTTGTTGACAGATCAAACACTTAGTTACAAATTCAGAAATGTCCCTTTTCATACCTGGCCACCAATACAGCTTCTTTAAATCATTATACATTTTTGTGCTACCAGGGTGAACTGATAAACAGCCATTGTGCGCCTCATGTAATATTTTCTGAATCAATTTATCATTTTTCGCACACATATTACGTCTCGAAACATCAAGCATCATCTGGTCCAACTCGAAAATCGAGTCATAACTCGATTCGCATTGAGTTCTCTTGATCCGCAACTCACTATCATTCTTTTGAGCATCACAAATCAACTGGAGAAATAACGGTTTAGCTCTCATCTCGCTAAAATTGACCCGTCATCGACAATGCTAACCCGTGTTCATGGCTCTCAAAGTGAAAAGAAATTTTCTACTCAAGGCGTCAAGAACTACATTTGCTTTTCCGGATGATAATCAATCACTAGATCATAATCCTTTAATAATTCAAGCCATCTTCGATTGTCGCAAATTTAGGTCCTTTTGATTCATCAAGTACTTCAAACTTTTGTGATCGGTAAAAATTCGCATTTTCACCGTATAAATAATGTCGCCAAATCTTCAAGGCAAAAACAACAATGCCGGTTCCAAATCATGTGTAGGATAGTTCTTCTCATGCGGTTTTAAGCGCCTCGAAGCATAAGCTACTACTTTGCCCTCTTGCATCAACACACATCCAAGGCACATCAATGATGCATCACTATAAATTACGAACTCCTTTCGACTCAATTTGTACTAAAATTGGTGCTTGATCAATCGTGCTTTCAACTTTTCAAAACTCGTTGACATTTATCAGTCCATTCAAACTTAACATTCTTCGCAACAATTTAGTCATAGGAGAGGCAATTATCGAAAATCCTTCAACAAAACGCCTATAATACCCGGCCAAGCCTAAAAGCTTCTAACCTCAGATACATTCTTGGCGGTTTCAATCAACGATCGCGAAATCTTGCTTGGATCCACCGAATACCATCACCGAGACTATATGCCCCAAAAATCCGACTTCACGAAGCCGAACTCACTTTTACTAAACTTGGCAAACAGTTTCTTTTCTCTCAAGATCTGCAATATAGTTCTCAAGTGTTCGGCATGTTCAAACTCATCTCGAGAATAAATTAAAATGTCATCTATAAACACTACTACAAACTTATCCAAATATGGCCGGAAAATCCGATTCATTAAGTCCATAAATATGGCTGGAGCATTTGTTAAGCCAAAAGGCATCACCAGAAACTCATAATGTCCATACCTTGTCCTAAAGGCGGTTTTCGCACATCGACTCCTTAACTCTCGGTGATAGTAACCAGACCTCAAATCAATCTTTGAAAACACTGTGGCCCCCTTTAACTGATCGAATAAATCATCAATCCTCGGCAATGGGTACTTGTTCTTTATAGTCACCTTATTAAGCTGACGGTAATCAATGCAAAGTCTCATTGAACCATCCTTCTTCTTTACGAATAATACAGGAGCACCCCAGGGAGAGAAACTCGGTCTCACAAATCCCTTGTCTGTTAACTCCTGCAACTGAGCCTTCAATTCTTTTAATTCAGTCGGAGCCATTCTATATGGAGCAATCGAGATCGGTGCAGTACCCGGCAACAAATCAATGGCAAAATCTATCTCTCTGTTTGGAGGTAACCCAGGCAATTCCTCTGGAAATACATCTGGAAACTCACAGACTATAGGTACTGATTCAAATTTCAGTTGAGACATCTCAACATTCATTACATAAGCCAGATAAGCTTCACACCCTTTTCTCATGTATTTCTGTGCAGACATGTGCGAAATCACCATAGGCAATTTATTTGATTCGTCTGTTTCAACCCACAGAATTTCTCCATTTTCACATTTTAACTCTAGTGTCTTTTGTTTACAATCTACCTTAGCATCATACAATGTTAACCAGTCCATTCCCAAGATAACGTCAAACTCACCAAATGGTAACAGCATTAAGTTGGCCGGAAAACAGTGACCTTGAATCATTAATGGGCAATTCTTGCAAACCTTGTCAACTAGCACATATTGGCCTAAGGGGTTCGACACTTTAATCGTAAACTTAGTAAATTCAACAGGCAACTTTTTATTGGATACTAAATTCATGCAAATATAGGAATGGGTGGACCCGGGATCAATCAATGCAATAACAATAGTATCATAAAGAGAAAATGTACCAGTAATGACATCGGGAGATGATGCATCTTCTCGAGCACGTATAGCATAAGCTCTAGCAGGTGCTCTAGCTTCTGATCTTGCCGTTAAATCTTTCATCACAGTTCTACTACTAGTCCCACCTCCAGTATTTCTCGGTGGTCTACCTCTACTAGCGGTGGTATTCATCTAACACTCAAATCTTTCTTCTTTAACCTTCTCCGGACAGTCTCTAATAAAATGCTCGCGAGAACCACTTTTGAAACAAGCTCGCTCGGTCCCCAACACTCACCATAATGTTGCTCGCCACATTGTCGACACTCGGGCTTTCTAGGTCGCACATTACCCACACTTGCCACCAAGTAGCTTGAGCTTTAGACCCGAATATGCTCTACCACGATCTCGTGTAAATCCCCAATTGAAACTGTCATTCGAGGGTTTGTCTCTTTGGACCTCTTTGGTTGAGATTGAAATGGCTTACTTATCTGTCTTTTTTTCGACATCTCGAGCCTCAATAGCGACTTTTCTTCTTTCTTTGTTCAATTCTTGACTTTAAGAGCTCGATCAACCAATACTACAAATTCTTTCAACTCCAAAATCCTACAAACACTTTAATGTCCTCATTCAGCCCATCTTCAAATCTTCTACACATAATGGCCTCGGTGGACACACATTCTCAGGCATACTTTTGAGTCTTACAAATTCGCGTTCATACTCTGCGAGACATTTTCCTTGCTTCAATTCAAGGAACTCCTTCCGTTTTGATCAATAAATCGCTGACTTATGTATTTCTTTCTAAATTCTTCTGGAAGAAATCCCAAGTAACTTTTCTTTTGGCACCACTGCAACCAAAGTCTTCCACCGGTGGTAGGTCGAATCTCTCAAAAGTGATACAAGACACTTTAAGCATTCCTCGGTGTACATGAGAGCTCATCAAATACACGGGTAGAATTTTCAAGCCGAATTCCGCTTTCTCGGGATCATCATCAACCTTTGCTCTAAACTCTTGCCCCTTGTTTTGAATCTTGTCAACCGGAGGCTTGTTCATTCTTACCAAATTTATACCTTGAGCAGCTCTACAGAATCGTCCGAGGTATAGGAGGGGTGGAGGAGGTTGAGCATTTGGATTTGCTCGAATAAATTCAGTATACCAATTGTTCATCATTTGGAGAAAGGCCCGAGCCTCATCTCCTTGTCCCAATGTCTCAGTCTACTTTCCACAAAGCGGTCCCTTGTGCAGAGCCGGCGCATTACTAAAGATCATCATCGCAGTTCCTTCAGGATCCATTACTATATTAAAACAAAACACAGTTTAGAATAATCAGGAGTCACCACACTATCACAATATTTTTATGGCATGTATAGCTAGACTTTTACACACACTTTATTAGTCCGAGAACCGACTAAACCATAGCTCTGATACCACTAAATGTAACACCCCTTACCCGTTACCGTCGTCGGAACAGGATACAAGGTATTACCAGAACATAACATATACCAAGATAGAAATATGTCATCCCATTTGATAATGCATCGTATAACATATATCTTGAACAATATTAGCCAACTTTTATGGCTTGTACAAAGTAACTGGTCGAAATCTTGTAACTAATATTTTAAACCTAGACAAATATGACACATAACAAAATAATTTTTGCCTACTATACATGCCATAATTCAAAACATTTAGTTCAAATACCCCAAAGTATGATAGTGCGGGTAGATCTTCACGATCCTTGACTCCTGAGCAAGCTGGAGAACACTATAAGACAAAAGAGAGAAAACGAAGTAAGCTTATAGCCTAGTAAGTAGTATGTAAATACTAATTTAAGAATCTAACATGTTTACACAACAATTCAAGTATGTCTACTTTAACTTCACTACTTATTCCACTTCGATTAAGCTGTCTCTGCTGTGTCATATTCACTAAATAAATCATAACTCGAGTTACAAAACTCGAAATTCATATCCGTAAAATTTCCCTGAATCTAGACTCATAAAGCTTCTTGCTAAATTTTTTTATAATTTTGGTTCAGCAGATTAGTACAGTTTATTAGTTAAAGTTTCCCTGTTACACAGCTCGACTGGCCTGACCTCTGTCCACTACGAATTGAATTTCTCTCAGTACATAACTCAAACAACCCTGAAGTCTGTTGTATTTAAAACTAGTCTCAATAAGGAATTTAGGCATGTAAACTATATTTCTTAGTTTGCTTTGTACAATTTTTAATGATTTTTCAAAGTGGAAACAGGGGATCACGTATTCATCCTGAGCAAGTCAGTTACAATTGTAAATATCTCAAAATATAGAATTCCTTTGCTTGCCCTGCTTCTTTTATATGAAAGTAGACTCATTAAGCTTTAATTTCACATCTCATTCAACCTCTAATTATATTCCTCCTATTTTTGGTGATTTTTCAAAATCACCAAACTGCTGCCATCTAAAAACAGTTTTAATACTAATTTCACTCTTTCACACATTCTTTATGCTAACCTCATTTTATCGTATATATGTATATGCCACAATTCATTTTCACCACATTTCATTCACTATAAGTGTAGGTCCAAACCACAATGTCACCACAAAACCATCCCGTTGAACAATTCGGATCAATCCTCGATATTTAACGGTTTCAAACACACCCCACCATCATACTTCATTTAGTTCGGCTCTCTTGTACACATGGGGAACACTTAGTACCACTCATGCGACCTAGCCGATTTGTCTCGTAGCTCTCTTGTCTACATGGTGTCCTTCACTTGGAATCACGCATGCGACCTAGCTACATTTATCTTTCACGTAGCTCTCTTGTCTACATGGTGTCCTTCACTTGGAATCACGCATGCGACCTAGCTACATTTATCTTTCACGTAGCTCTCTTGTCTACATGGGATACATCTCGTATCACGCATGTGACCTAGCTACTACAGGTGTCTCGTAGCTTTCTTGTACACATGATGTGCACTCAGCATCATACATGTGACCTAGCTACGCCCTCTATTTCATTCGATCTCTCCGAATGTTCAACCGGATCTCTCTCTCTGTATTTATTTCCATTCTTCCCATAGTCAATTTATATTTTAACATCAGCTAGTATATTTATATAATAGGCTGAAATATAAGAATGTACATGAAATTATTGTAATATTTACATACAACTTACCTTGGTGCAAAATATGGAAATTTTGCAATTTAGTCCAAAACTTTTTCTTTCCCCGTTCGAGGTCGGGTTCAGCGCCTTTCTTGATCTATAATAACACATTTAGCTCATTTAATACTCATACTATTTATTTCAATCCAAAAATCACATTGTAGAAAAATTACTTTTTGCCCCTAACTTTTACAAAATTACAATTTTGCCCCTAGGCTCGGAATTTAATTTCAGCCCTTATTCTTATGTTTTATGATATGCTGAACATTTTCTCTTCTACAACAACATCAAATTCCCACTCTATCATATAGTTATGAACATTAGGTATTTTTACCGATTATCTTGCTTTTACTCGTTTTCACTTAAAACCGAGTAGCACAAATTATTTAACACAATTTAAAACCTCATATTCTATCATAAAACATCAAAATACACAAATTTCACCTATGGGTATTTTTCCAAATATGAACCCTAGGTTAAATTATTACTAGCATAAGCTTAATCGAGCTTCCGGATTCCAAAAGCGTAAAGAACATTAAAAGCGGGCTTAGAATCACTTACTATGGAGCTTGAAAGTTGAAGAATCCTAGCTATGGAGAGAGTGAAGTTTGGCAGCAACTAAATAGGAAGATGACTATTTTGTGTTATTTTTCCCATTTTATTTCATTTAATATCAAAATGACTAAAATACCCTTACTACTAAACTTTCCAAAAATTCCTTCCATGTCCTAAATTTGTCCATGAACTTAAAATTGGTAGAATTTCTATTTAAGACCTCCTAATAAATATTTCAAAACAATTTCATACTAAAATTTCTAGTATGCAAATTTTGCAACTTATTCGATTTAGTCCCTACTTTCAATTTAAACACTTTAGGCATAGAATTTCATCACAAAATTTTCACACAATCATGCAATCATATCATAAACCCCAAAATATTTATAAAACAATTATTTCTATCTCGGATTTGTGGTCACAAAACCACTATTCCGATTAGGCCCTAATTCGGGTTGTCACAAATAGGACCATGATTGGCCATTCCAATGGCTAGTCATTACCAAACATTTCCACACCACTTAATAACCATATCACAAGACCATAATGTTATACTTCAAAATGTACGAGCCATTTTCGCATGGCTATACGAATACACATTACCAAAGGGTACTTAATTAACAACAAGGGTCAGCCCTATACATGCCATTTTCAAAATTGAACTAAAAGAGTACCAAAAAGTGGCTTAGATAGTGTGGATGACTTCGACTTTGACACTCCCGAGTCCGATAGCTGACGAACAAAATCTATAAAACAGAGAATCAAAGTAACAGAGTAAGCATTTTAATGCTTAGTAAGTTCAAGTAATGAAATTACTTACGACTAAAGTACAGCGTTCATATGACTAAATGAATAGTTGCATATACGCATATTCCCAAAATCACACTTACTTCACACCTCAACCAGTATATTCATACACAGGGGATCAAACCTAACTAAAGGCCGGAAGTTGTTAATCAATAGAGCGCATACTATCTAAAAAGGAATTAACTTTTCCGATGCATATACGAAACATACCTTATCGTTTGGATTTTATGAGCGTATTAATTGAAATTATTACAGCAAGATCGCTCATTTCCAAACCCAAGTACCTTCGGGATTTAGCCGGATATAGCAACTTGCACAAATACCTTCGGGTCTTAGCCCGGATATAGTCAATAGCACAAAAGCCTTCGGGACTTAGCCCGAATATAGTCACTAGCACAAATGCCTTCGGGACTTAGCCCGGATATAGTCAATAGCACAAATGCCTTTGGGACTTAGCCCGGATATAGTCACTAGCACAAATGCCTTCGGGACTTAGCCCGGATATCATTCGAATAATCATGCACATATATCAATAAATCATGACACATCCATATTTCATTTTCATTACTAAAGCTCAAACACAAGACACTTATCAAACCTTACCAATTTCGGCTCAATAGCCACATACAAAGAGCATGATTTTGATTGGCTTTATAACATGATCTCTATGCACATTCGGTTACCCGTCATAGGTATAAACTAATCACCTCAATATATAATTCAAGTAGAATCATTATATCACCATTTATTTGTTATGCTTATATGTCATGACTTAATCAAATCATAAACTAAGTTTCATTACTCGAAGACTTACCTCGGATAGTTGGTACAGTTGCGGAGTGGCTACTCGGTTACTTTCTCTTTTCCCTTATCTGAAATTGCCCCCCTATGCTCTTGAGCTTAAGTTCAACAAATTTTAACTAGTCATTAATTGACTATTCAAGTATTTCTTTCAGAATATAATACATATGGATTCGACTTTCACACATATAGATTATAGTAAGCTTTATAAAAAATCAATAAATAATTCATTAGCAAATTTTCATTAATGTTTACAATATATTTACAATTTCCTATAAGTGACTTCCGAGCAACAGTCACTAAAGTTTTTATAACTGGAGCTACGAAACTCCAAATCAATTGCCGTAAATTTTTCTTGACAGAAGACTCATTTATCTATTATCCATAAAATTTTCAAGATTTTTAGTTTAGCCCAACAATACCATATTTTTCTTAAAGTTCACCTTGTTTCACTGTTTGACTAAACTGACTACTCTTCACTACGAATCAAATTTCCCATTGTACAGAATTAAAAATATGTTATCGTTTATTTCATTTGAAACTAGACTCATTAAGGAGTCTAAGAATATAAATTTTATCTTAGGGCCATTTTTTTACAATTTATACTGATTTTATAAAAACAGAACAGGGAATCTAGTAGTCATTTTGACTCAGCCCCACAATACTTCAAATATCTCAAGATCGGTAACTCTTTTGTTTTTATAGTTTCTTTTGTAAGAAACTAGACTCTTCAAGCTTTAATGACATAATTTATTCAGCTTCTAACTCAACTCCTACAAATTATGGCGATTTTCCAAAGTCACCTTACTGCTGCTGTCCCCGAGCAAATTATTACCAAATCACTCTCTCACACATTCTTTGTATACATTTTATTTAAGCATGTATATCAACAATCGAATTCATCATATAAATATCTATAAATTCACTCAAACAATCTCAATACAACACATGGTGCTCAAACCATTATTCAAGTTCAAAACTCAGCTAATACACATATATACACTAGCAATCAAATACTAACATTTGCATTTCACCTTAATAGCTAGCTTAGCAAACCTTAATTTAACATATAATTGTTCATAACACAATTAAAGCATCCTCTCCACTCCATCAATTCAAAACACATACATTACCCAATAATATCCAAAATCATTTTCGGCCTTAGTACACAACTTGTTAGCCGATTTTTCTCCATTTAGCAACTAATGCACATATGTGCTCATTTGTTAGACTCTACTTCACCTAACTACCATTTTTTTCATCCAAATAACATGAACAACAACCATTTCTTGCACATTTTCTCTTAACCGATTACTCATGTTACCAACAAGATTCAAAATTTGGACATGGGCTAACTAAGGGTGTGACAGCCCTAAAGTGACCCTAGTCGGAAAGCTGTTTCGGGACCGCTAAACCGAGTCACCAAATTATTTGGATGTGATATTTATGGTCTTAAATATGTGAATATGAATGTGCAAAAAAATTTTTTAAGCTTCGATTTAGTTAATTGCATGTGAATGGAGTACATAGGACTTATGTGAGAAAATTTAGAAATGTGCTAGGCAAATGTAAAATGGCCTATCAATACATGTGGGAAAGTGTTTGTCCTTGCATGTCAAATTAGCCAAATTGAAGCATAGTGGCCGGCCATGCTATGGGTGGAAACATGTCACAAACATGTTGGGTTAGTGATGTATGTAAGGAAGAATTAAATAATGAAAGGGAGGAGTGATGAAAAAAATGGTCTCATCCATGCCCCCCTTTTGCCGTGAATGGAAGAAAGAAAACAAAGAAAAAATGTTTTGTTCATCCTTGAACATCCTTGGCCAAATAGAGGAAAGAAAGGAAGGGGAGGAGCTTGAGAAAATCGGCTATGGTGATTTGCTAGACAAAGGTATGTGTGATGTTGTCCATGAGATGCATGCATGTTTTAGTTGGTAGCTTGAGTTCTACCTAGCCCATGGTCTAAATCTTGCTAGGTGATGGAAATGACACTCGGCCATGGATGCATCATTCTTGCTTGGTGTTGATGTCATTTACATGCTAAAAATGAAGCTTTGTAATGATGCATGTGATGGTGGATTGATGTTTTAAGGTTTAATAGAGTTTAAGCTAGTAAAAACTTAATTTTTGATATTTATATGAGAAAGAGATGAACTTGAAATTTTTGAATTTACATGAATAAATCTTTTGGTTTGTCTTAGTATTAAATTGAAGGGAATGCCATAGGTGCTTGAATGTACTAACTAGATATTGTTGTATATACATCTCTCAATAGGTTCGGCTTTGTGCATGAATTTGGGGGATTAAACCTTGAATGATGTTATGTATAAGTTTCGACTATGAATCTTTGTGTTTAATTTCTTTATGTGTTGATGCTCAAATTGAAAAAGGGATGTTAGTTATGTTATAACATTTGTTTAATAATGAAAGGACATGAGCTTAAAGCTTGAGTAGCATTCGGTATTAGAGTAAGTTAAAATTTGTTAGAAAATAACTCCCAAGTTAGTGAATCACGAGTTAAGAAAGGGATTTGGGTTGAATATATATATATATATGTATTCGACAATGGGATAAAATGTGATTGTTAAGTGAATAATATTAGTTAAGTACTTAAGCAAATCTATTGTTTTACTTAAGCTTAAGAGCAAAGAGGATCGAAGTCGGATGGGGGAAAAGAGAAAGTAAACGAATAGCCGTGGACATCTAATCGTCGACCACATCCGAGGTAAGTTTTAAGCGATTAATCGTTGAGTAAATTCAATCATAATAGGACATAATGAGTTGATTTGATAAGATATGATGTGGCTATGATATGTCTTAAGCCCAAATGGTAAGTTCATAAGTGTTTGGACTTGGAAAGTTAAGAGCAAATTGTAATAAATTGCTTGGACAGCAGCAGTAATGTGATTTTAGAAAATCACTATAAATTGTTGGTGTGGAATTATAGGCTGAATAAAACATCTAATCAAAGCTTAGTTGGTCTAGTTTCTTATAAAAGAGACCGTGGAAGCAAAGAAAATTCCTATGAAGAGATATCTAAAGTTGTGCGGGACAGTGTCGGAATGACTCGAAATCCCTGTTCTGTTTTTGGAAAATCATTATAATTTGTAAAAAATGGTTATGAGATAAGATTTATATGCTTAAACTCCTTAATGAGTCTAGTTTCAAATGAAATCAATTAGAACATACTTTGAATTCTGTACAATGAGAATTTTGATTTGTAGTGAAGACTGGTCAGGTTCGTCAAACAGTGAAACAGGGGAAACTTTAAGAAAAATCTGGTATTGATTGGCCAAACCAAAAATTCTGAAAATTTCATGGATGGAAGATATGTGAGTCTATATTCTGATAAAATTAACAGCAAGTGACTTGGAGTCTTGTAGCTCCAGGTATAAATAATTTAGTGACCATTGCTCAGGAAAACAGCTCGTAGCGAATATGTGATTTTGTTGTGATTTTGTTTTAGTTGCTCATAAGCTATTGATTGATCCCATATTGAATTCTAAAGTGTGATATTGTAAAATGATACATGAGTGTTAGATGGATCTCTGATATCAAGATTCGTGAAAATGTATATATGTGATGAGGCCTAATGGCCGATGTGATGAATGTGAAAATGTATGCATATGTGATAAGGCCTAATGGCCGATGTGATGAATGTGGAAATGTATATATATGTGATGAGGCCTAATGGCCGATGCGATGAATGCGAAAATGTAGGTATATGTGATAAGGCCTAATGGCCGATGGGATGAATGTGAAAGTATATGTATATGTGATAAGGCCTAATGGCCGATGTGGTGAATGTGAAAGTATATATATATGTGATAAGGCCTAATGGCCGATGTGGTGAATGTGAAAGTGTATGTATATGTGATAAGGCCTAATGGCCGATGTGATGAATGTGAAAGTGTATATATATATGTGGTAAAGCCGAATGGCTAATGTGAATGTTGTAACATGTGATTAAGTGTACATGAAACTTGAAATATGTTCCGGTGAGACCCGATGACTACGTGTGGAGATTATGTTCGATGCGACCCGATGACTACGTGTGGAGATTATGTCCGGTAAGACTTCGTAATAAGAATTGCTTATAAATATACGCAATGCGAAAGGTTAAACAGGTATGTACTCCAAGTTTACATGTGAGCTTGATTTAAACTAAACCATAAGGTAGTTATGTGATGTATCTGAGAGAAATCTATGAGGCTACTCCCATGATTATGATGAGATGTGCATATTCGGAAAAGGGATGGTATGCCCGAAGGAAGAGTGAAATAAAATACGAAAAACTATGTTATAATTTGATTGTTATCTGTTGACACTGCTTAAAACTTACTAAGCATTGTAATGCTTACTCCGTTTACTCTGTTTCCTCGCCTTATAGGTCTCATTGCATGAAGCTACTGTGCTCGGGATCGTCAAGAACTAGTCACACTATCGCTATCCACTGCTTGGTACTGCTACGTTTTGGAATATCTTATGGCATGTATAGAATAGACTAGTAGTGAGAGGATATCATGGTTAATGTATAGGACTACCCTTTGCTGTTTTTCAAGCACGTTTTGTGATGTATGTATGTACGACCATGCGAAAATGGCTCGTAAAAGTGGAGTATGGCATTAGACCATTTGTGTTTATGTATATATGTATGGTTTCATGATGTGACTACGGACTGAATGGAAGTGTTGGGCAAATGATTAGCCATTGGAATGGCTAAATATGATTATATGTCTATGTATGACAAAACTCTAGTTGGTCCATGGAAACTAAGAGATAGGTAAAGTTTACCTTGAAAACAGATGCTGGCAGCAGCAGTGGTGTGGATTTGAAAAATCATTAAAATTTGCAGGAATGGAATTAAATAGTGAATAAATTATGTAAATGAACCTTGACGAATCTACTTTCATATGGAAGAAACGAACGGTCATATGAGTTGTATGTTAAGAGATATTAAAGTTCTCGTGAAACAGGGCCAGAACGGTTTCTGGATCCCCTGTTCCGACTTTGGAAATTAATTGTAAATTAACCAGAGATAATTAGGAGTCATTCCATACATTTATAGATTCCTCTCTGAGTCTAGTTTCTATAGAAACAAACGGCATCAGTATTGAAGCCCTGTACAGGGAGATATCCAATTCGTAACGCATGAAGGTCAGTGTAGTCGATCCCTGCAACAGGGGAGACTTTAACTAATAAAATGTACTAATTGGCTCGACCAAAAATTATAGAAAAAAATCTGTAGATGGACATATGAGTCTAGTTTCAGGGAAAAATTACGAATCTGATTTTTGAGTTGTGGAACTCAAGTTATGATTTTTAAGGTGACAGTGACGCAGTTAGCCAGTCGTCTGGAAAAATTTTTAATTGGACTGCGAGAGTAAATGAATTAGTCGGTTAGCACCTCGTGTTCGACTCCGGTAACGGTCTCGGGTACGGGGTGTTACAAAGGGACTTAGTAACTAGCTTAATACATTCAACAATTTCAAAAGCTACTATGAATTACATACCTTATTCAAGACTAGAAGGAGTGGCCGAATGTTTGTTTCCCCTTCCCCTTTCTTCTTAGAATTTTCGGCCAAAGATGTTAAAAGATGAATACTTATTTCCTTTCTTTGTTTTATTCACTTAATTAGTTTAACACCCTTTTTTTTTCATAAATTATGCCATTAATACATTATTTTATTATTATTACCCATCACATATTGCTTATCCTCATTGTCATGGCCGGCCACTACTATCAAAGTGGGGAAATTGACATGCAAGTCCACCCTTTTGATTACATGCATTATTGAACCACTTCTAGGATTACCTATCCCATTTCACATTTGTCTCACATAAGTCCTATTAAAAAGATTCACATTCAAATGAATAAATTAAAGATTGAAATTTTCACACATGCATGTTCATGCACAATAAACATAGAAAATAACGGTTCTTTATTTTTATAACTCGGTTTTGTGGTCCCGAAACCACTTTTCGACTAGGGTCAATTTAGGGCTGTCACATTATGAATGTTCGATGATAGTTATACAAGTTTTGTTAAGTGATTTTTAATGAAAATGCAAATTAGGGATTAAATTGAGAAATTTAAAAAAATTGTGGGTGAATTGTGCAATAAATGAAAAATATGGGTTGATATGTGTACTAGGAAAATTTGGCTAGTATGGGTTGGTATTAAATTGCATGAATTTGTGATTTTATGAAATAAGGACTAAATTGTAAAAGTTGTGAAATACTTGGGTCAAAAGTGTATATGTGCTTTAATGAGTGTTTTGGACTAAATTGAATAGAAAGATTATTAAATAAGCTAAATTTGATTACATATAGATCAAGAAAAGTGAAATTCAAATCTAGATCGGGGGAAAAATAAAGTACTCGACTAATCGACCTATTTTATCGTTTTTGTGAACCGATGTAAGTTTGTATGATTAATAAGCTTAATGTTATGTGTTTATATGCTTAAACATTATAATTGTGATATTACGACACTGCGGAATCTATTGACAAAGCATTGACATAGTGAGAATCCCAGTTGAACCTTAGGAATAGATAGGATACTAGTGACATGTCAGTAGGGGTTATTGTGATTATGTGATTCGGGTGCTGGTCTTGTACGCCTTATCAGTGGCTAAGTATGAGGCTACTTGATAGCTTGTGTAAGCAGCACCGTGTAACTACATCTTGACTGATAGCTTGTGTGAGCAGGCCTATTGATAGCTCGAGAGTGAGCATATATGTGATATGAGATTGAGATAACATTGGCTATGTATGTGGCACTTTGGTGCGAGATTCCCGAGTATCCGATATTATTCCGAATGGTTCAAGGAGAAAAGATGATGGCACAAGGATGTAAACAATGATACGGATCAGTTCAGGTACTCGTGATAAGTTTGGCAAGTAAGTGATAATTGATAAGTTTATATGAAAAGTAAGTAAAAGTTGATGAATTTGTACATGATACCAATAATTATGGCAATGTGCAAATTGTTGATTTGAATGTATTACTGATGTTCTTTAAATTATGAATGAGTTGGTAATTATACTTATTAATCATATGAGCTTACTTAGCTATAAAGCTTACTCTGTTTATTCTTCCGTGTTTTATAGTGAGTTCAAAGCTAGCTCGGATTTGGGGTTCGTTGGAGATTGCTTCACACTATCCAACTATCACTTTGGTACTTTTGAGCTTATGTTTTGGTTATATGGCATGTATAGGATTATGGTCATTTTGATATATGGTTTGGTAATGAATGTAGTCATTTGTAATGGCTTGTAAATGTTAAATGTTTTAGTTTGCATATATATAGCCATGAGAATTGGCCTATTTTGGTCGAGGTGGTTATGTATATATCAATGTGCATATGACTTAGTTATCTGTTTGATGATAGATACATGATGATGGTTGATAATAGATATTGTGGATGTCAAATGGTTGATGATTTGAGAATTTGTATGCTTGTGAGTTTAGGCAAATTGATGCTTGTTTTGAAAGTGTCCATTTAGTTGAATTTTGAATATGAATTTGGTATATATTGAATAAACATATTGTGGTACAAGTATACCTTGTCATTGTTGGTATTGAATTGGTATGATTCATGCTTGATTAAGGTTATGAGAATGCCTATTTTTATGCCTTGTATTGTATCAAATGGATTGGTTTAGGTATGTGCAAATTGGGTGGCAACATGGCTTGGTAATAGCTTATTTTTGTCCACACGAGCAGAGATACGGGTATGTGTCTCATCCGTGTGTGATACATGGTCAGGCTACTGTGTGTGATACACGGGTCCCCTGGTGTTGAATTAAAAACCAAGTCAGTATGCTCCACACAGCCCAACACAGGGGAGTGTGACTTGGCCGTGTGGCGTAAGTCAGTATACCCTATAGGTTTGATAGGACCTAGCACACAGCCAGGCACACGGGTGTGTGTGGCCATTTTTAAGGCACACGGGCTAGCCACACGGGCATGTGCTTTGGCCGTGTGATGCAAGTCAGAAAGTTACACGAGGTCGTATATGGCCTGGGACACATCCATGTGATCTCATTTCAAATGTCCACATGGCCTGTGACACAGAGTGTCTTTGGCTGTGTGAGACACACGGGCGTATGCCTCCTGTTTTTGGAAAAATTTCTAAGTGTTCTAAAAGTTTTCAAAATTATAGGTTTAGTCCAGAACCACCTCGAATGCATGTTTTAGGCCTCGTAGGCTCGTATTAGGGATGATATGAATGTTATTGATTGATGATTATATGAAATTTGAAAATGTACTTGAAATGTATGTGTAATTGTATAATATGTTTAGTAATGCTTTGTAACCCTATTCCATCGTTGAATACGGGCGAGGGGTGTTACAAATATAGTTTATGCATTTACCATATTCAATTATTTGATTGCTTGAATTTTATTTAAGGTACCTATGAATGGCATATTGGTTGTGGATGGATGATTTAAATGTGGTGTTAATGGTAGCACATTGGATAGGTATTAAGATGTTTATTTAGGTATGTTTTAAGGCTAGATTGTATGTACAAATGGCTTGTAGGTGTGTGCTTTAGCTGGGTGAAAGAAAGGGCTTGAAATAGACCTATTTCATGGCCAAATGGCCTGAGACACGGGCATGTGTCTCAGCCGTGTGTCCCCTGTAGGTTCCTTTGCATGTAAGTCAGGCGATTACATGGCCTAGCACATGGCTTGGCACACGGGTGTGTGGCTTGATCGTGTGACCCTACTTAGAGAGTTACACGGGCAAAGACACAGGTTGCGACATGGTTGTGTGTCCCCAGTTTGAAGGTTACATCGCCTGGGATGTAACACCCCAAACCCAACCTAGAAGTTATGGCTGAATCTGTGATGTGACATTGGAGTGTTTTTCCAAAACACAAATCGACAAAAAATCCGTTTTTCATTAAAACTACTTTAGACTCTAAATAAAAGGTTAAGATGACTAGTTCCTTGTGAAAACTCAAATTTTTTAAGAAAAAATATTAATTATACTAGTTTCTCAAATTTTAAAACAATGATTGCTGCAGTAGCTTTTAAAACGTATGGCGTTAAGCGTGTTGATTTTAGAAAAACATTGGTTTGTGCTTTCTTAAAAATACGGGTCCTATTATTAATAGGTAAAATTAAAGTAATTAAATCCTGAAATGAAAATAAACTTTAAAAGGCCTTATTACATAACGAAAACCCAATATCAAATAAAATCTAACTCATAATATTTTAAATCAATTAACTACATCGAGTGGCCACCTTTGAGTCCTCCGTCACCTCGATCCGTCTAAGCCTGGGGATTTCCTGCACAGATAACAGATGGGCGAGTTTACAAAAACTCAGTGTGTGAAATCCCAAAGTAACAAACAATCAGAGTAAACGCAATCTGGGCCTAGGCTCGTTAGTTCCAGTTAGGGCCTTAACCCCTTTTTCAGAATCAGTATTAGTCTGGGCCTAAGCCCATTTTAGTACCAGAGGCAGTCTAGGCCTTAGCCCATTTCAGTATAGTATGCAAACAAAGAGTCCTACACAATCTATCTGCTAGACAACATCTCCGTACCAGCCCTACACACCATGTGGGGACAAAATCGACCCACCCAAACCAACACACCAAATCGTACCGATCTCGATACTAAAAACAGTATTTGCAGCAGAGCTACCAGTAATAGGCTTATAGCCTTTCAGTACACTTCCTCCAAAATCATATATCCCACCCCATGTAATGCAACATAATAACATACGTTTATGTAGAAATACCATGCTCAGAAACATACATAATATAGGGGTATTTTAGTCGATTTACCTCACAGGTGTATATTGGTCATTTCATCAGTATAGGGTCTAAGTATACTTACCGACCCAACAGTAGGTCCATAGTCATGTTAGGCAACCCGTGCAACCTTAATGTCATCCACAGGTAATGGGCCTACAGCCCATCTTGCGGGCACACGTGGGCTCACATGCTCATATGGCCCACAAGCCCAAAAATGGCCTTAGCGATGTGGTTTACACAGTCTAGCCAATATTTACCACACTTGGTGCGATTTCTCTGTGTGGGGCCCACACAACCCAGTCCAGCCCAGGTTGGCCCAAAAACGGTCTAGCCCATGAAAGCGCTCATGGCCATCTCATCGACCACACAGCCATGTTTCATTACACGGCCTACTATAAGGGCGGCCACATGCCCGTGTGGTGTCGACATCCCCTTTTTTGGCTTTTGCTATCACACATCTACTAGTAGTGTGCACACACTTGTAATAAAACTCTTTTTGCAACACTTCTGAGATCAAAGCACCTATGATTCACAACAATCCACGATTAGTCACATTTGTGGTAAATCCAAAACCAAAATATTGAAATCACTCTAACTGATTCATTGCTACTTACCAATCCACCAATCGCCGGACCCTTCTTCCTCCACACCCGACGAACTCTCTCCCAAAACTTTAACCTTTATTCGAAATAGTAAACCGATTCATCAGAAGTTGTAATCCCTTTTAAATATAAATAATACCTAAAGTACTTACCACGAGTGACAAGAGTACTTATTGTGAGAGGACAATCGGCCTAACTCCCCCTTGACCATGGAGATCGTGCCCCTACCAACATTTGGCAACCATAGAGTTAAGTAATAGTCATTAAGGGTGAAATAAGGGTGAATGAGTAGTATATATTCGGCCCATAAAAGAAAAAGAAATCAAAAACCTGAGAAGAGAAAAGACAAACCAATAATTGGCCTAGACTCCAGTCTAGATGTTGCCCGAGTAACAAAAGAGATATTCGTTTTAGCAAGAGAAAATAGCATGATTGACAGAAGAGGAAGAAATGAGTTGGCTACAACTAGAGAAAAGCAAGCAGAAATTGGCCCCAAGTATTTGAATGGAAGAAGAAAAAGAAGGTGCAATCAGTTAGGAGGGATTGATTGAGAAGAAGAAAGGGAGAAGAGAGGGGAAGTGAAAGTTCAGCTAATACCAGAAGAGTGATGGGGAGAGGGAAATTTTATCAACATAAATACCTTACTGTAGGATAGAACCAAGGTAGGTTAACCCGTAACGTACCCAAAAAATCACAAACAAATTTCAGCTATCACACAAACAATAGTGAAAGAGGAGCAAAAGGAAGAAAAGTCACTGGTAAAGAGAAAGAAATAAACCCATTCGGTACTTAGTGCCTATGACTGATTTTGGCACAAAGAGAGTCCCATTTTTGGCAGACAACTTCCCACTCCCCTACTCCACGATTCACTCCCCAATTCTCTCTTAAAAAATCTTCTTTGACTAATTCAAACTCTCTCAACCACTCTCCAAATTCGGTTACACACTTCTCGCTTCCCTCAACACTCTCAACCGCCCCAAGAGCCATGGTCTCCCACTAGCAATCAACCTCTTACATGACTAGCAGCAAAAAGAACACCCTTTGCATGATATAGGACTCGAACTCTGGTCTCCTAGCAGAAGTAACACACCACTTGCCACCTGACTAGTAGGTGCCTTAGGTTTTGCAATCCTCACATAATTTTAAAAGTTTGCTGGCTAAGGTCAAAGGTTTACTCAAATAGGAGAAAAAATTTGTTCAAGGCAAGGCTTGAACCCATGCCTTCCCAGACTCTCCTAGAGTATTAAACCACTAAGTCAATCACACATCCATGCAGCAACACACAAAATTAATTTAACAGGGGTTTTCGGGATTTGGGGCATTACAATTCTACCCTCCTTCAAGAAATTTCGGCCTCAAAATTTTTCTGATCAGAATAGGTGAGGGTGTTGTTGTCGCATCGCCTCCTCATGTTCCCACGTAGCCTCCTCAGAACTTTGATTCTGCCAAAGAACTTTCACTAAAGCGATTGATTTCCTTCTCAAGACTTTCACCTCTCAATCCAAGATTCGGATTGGTTCTTCCTTGAAAGTCAGATCTAGTCTAACTTCAATCTCCTCAATCGGTACCACATGCGTAGGATCAGAGTGGTAGCATCTCAGCATCGAGACATGGAACACATCATGAATCCGCTCTAATTCTGGAGGTAGCTCTAACTGGTAGGCAACTGGTCCTATTCATTTCAATAAACGGTAAAGCCCAATAAATCTTGGGCTTAACTTGCCTTTACGCCCAAATCTCAGCACTTTCTTCCATGGCGAGACCTTCAGAAAGACAAAGTCTCCCAAAGAATACTCAATTTCCTTACGCTTTAGATCCACATACTACGTTTTCCTGTTTGAGACTACCTTCAGTCGATACCGAATTAATCTGACCTTATCCTCAGTATCAGATACTAGCTCAGGACCTAGAACACGTCGCTCACCAACTCAGTCCAACATGAAGGAGTGCGACAACTACGACCATATAGTGCTTCGTATGGTGCCTTCTATATGCTAGAGTGGTAGCTATTGTTGTAAGCAAACTCTTCTAGCGGCAAGTAATCCTCCCAACTGCCTTGGAAGTCAATCACACAACTCCTTAACATGTCATCCAGTATCTGAATCACCCTCTCTGACTAACCATCTGTTTGAGGATGGAGCGCAGTACTGAAGTCCAATCATGTACCTAGAGCTTTATGTAACTTTTTCCAGAACCGAGACGTGAAGCGAGGATCTCTGTCAGATATAATGGAAACTGGTACCCCATGCAGTCTCACTATCTCGGATACATATAACTTAGCCAGTTTCTGTAACGAATAATTTGTAGAACCGGTATAAAATGGGCAGTTTTAGTCAACCAATCCATTATAACTCACACTGAATCTTTCTTAGAAGGCGTTAGGGGTAGCCCACTCACAAAATCCATAGTTACTCTTTCCCACTTCCACATAGGAATCTTAACCGGCTGAAGTAACCAAGAAGGAAACTGATGTTCTGCTTTAACCTGTTGGCATGTCAGACATTTCCCCAAAAAGTCAGTAATCTCACGCTTAAGACCCAGCCACCAATATATCTCACGGAGTTCTCTGTACATCTTATTTCCACAAGGGTACATAGCACAGGGGCTACTATGCGCCTCTCGCAGTATAGACTGCCTCAAACCAATATCCTTAGGTACACAAATTCTGCCTCGAAAACAAAGTACCCCTTCATTGTTCAGCCTAAAATCCACAGTATTACCATTCTTGATTTGACAGAACTAAAGGCACAATGACTCATCTTCCAACTGTTTATTCTTAATTTGTTCAATCCATACAGGTTTAACTTGGAGCCCCACCAACAAACTACCATTATCGAATAAGCTGAGAAGTGCGAACATTACTCTCAGATCAGTTATAGCCCTACGGCTCAGTGCATCGGCCACTACATTGGCCGTACCAGGGTGGTATTCAATCGAATAGTCATAATCCTTAAGCAGCTCAATCCACCTACGCTGGCTAAGATTTAACTTCTTCTGAGTGAGGAGATACTTAAGGCTCTTATGATTCGTGTAAATGATACACTTCTCACCGTACAAGTAATGCCTCCAAATTTTCAATATGAATATCACTACAGCCAACTCCAATTCATGTGTTGAGTAATTCGTCTCATGAGTCTTAAGCTAGCGAGACGTTTAAGCTACCACCTTACCCTCTTGCATCAACACATAACCTAAACCAACGTATGATGCATCACTGTAAATACTAAATTCTTTCCTAGACACCAGGTAAACCAAGACAGGAGCCTTAGTCAAACTTTCTTGAGCTTTTCAAAGCTCCCTTATTGCTTATTAGTCTAGTTAAAGGGTACGCCCTAACGTAGCAGCTTAGTTAAAGCCGTGGCAATCAGAGAGAACCCCTCTACAAATCTTCAATAGTACCTAGCAAGTCCCAAAAAACTACAAATTTCTAACACAATCTTAGGCTGCTTCCAATCTAAAACAGCCTCAATTTTCTGAGGATCAACCCTAATCCCCTCCGCAGATACCACATGACCAAGAAACGTTACCTCACGTAACCAGAATTCACACTTGCTGAACTTGGCATATAGTTGTTTCTCTCTTAAGATTTACAGAACCACCCACAAATGTTCATCATGTTCGTCTTCAGTCTTCGAATACACTAGTATGTCGTCGATAAATACTACAACAAACTGGTCTAGATAGGGTTGAAACACTCTGTTCATCATATCCATAAAAGCCGTTGGTGCATTGTCAGTCCAAAAGGCATTACCAGAAACTCGTAATGACCATAACGAGTCCTAAACGCCATCTTGTGCACATCAGTCTCTTTAACTCTCAGTTGATTATACCTCGATCAGAGATCTATTTTAGAAAAAATCGTTGCTCCTTGCAGTTGATCGAATAGATCATCAATCCTTGGCAGGGGATATTTGTTATTAATGGTCAGCTTATTCAGTTGTTTGTAATCGATGCACATACGCGTAGATCCATCCTTCTTTTTCATAAACAACACTAGTGCTCCCCACGGAGACACACTAGGTCAGATAAACCCATGGTCCAGTAACTCTTGAATCTGGGCCTTAAGCTCTACAAGCTCTTTCGGTGCCATTCTGTAAGGGGCGGTGGACACCAGAGCCATACTAGGAAAGAGCTCAATCCCAAACTCTACTTTATGTTCTGGAGGTAACCCCGATAATTCTTTAGGAAAGACGTCCAAAAAAAATCTTTAACAGTCCTGATATCCCTTACCGAAGTGTCCCCAACATCTGAAACACTGACATAGGCCAGGAATGCCTCACAACCCTTGCGAACTAACTTATCGGCCCTTAGCATAGAAATTACATTACTCAAATAGTTCTGCCGTTCTCCAATTACCACTACCTCCTCATCCTCCTCAGTTTTCAGTACAACCCATTTTGTGGCACAATCCAAACTTACCCAATGTTTAACTAGCCAATCCGTGCCCAATATTAAGGCAAATTCTCCAAAAGACAGCTTTATAAGATAGGCCAAAAGGGCAACTCCTTGTATTTCTAAGGGAACATCTTTAAACAACTTATTTACTCGAACAGACTGTCCCAGTGGACTTATAACAGTAATTCCACTCAGAGTATTCTCAACCGGAATCCCTAATTTCTTAGCAATAGTGCAAGAAACATAAGAATGGTAGATCCTATATCTATAAATGCAATATAAGGTACTTTATGGATAAAGAATATACCCCTTATGACATCTGGAGCATCCCTGTCCTCTCGGTGACATGCAGTATAAACCAGTATCGGCTTCCTCACCTCAGTATAACCAGCACCTCTACCCGGCGCTCTACAACCACGGCCCAAACCATTACCACCCCTAGCCTGACCACGGCCTCTCGGTGGCTGCTGAACACCTCTCTGCGGTTAATCCATACCCATACCAGTAGCTTGCATTTGATCGAGCCTCCGCGGATAATCCTTAACCCGGTGTTCCAATGATCCACACCTCAGATATGCACCCAACTTCCTCCAACACTCACCCTGATGGCATTTTCCACAATCAACACAGAATTGCGGTCCAGCAGTAGCAGCAATAGGAGCCCTAAGTTTGAGTGGTCCATCAACTCTTGGCTAATTCTTAAACCTCTGAAAAGAGTTTAAGGGCTCAGCATCCCTCTTACCTCTGCCTTTCTCTCTATTCTGGTGCTAGCTCGTGTCACATCCTCGGTGATTTTTGCCTTGCCAACCACTGCTGTGAAATTTCGCTCGCTCGGAGGAGCTATCAAAACTCTTAGGCCATCCCTGAGGCTGTCTTCAAATTGAACACACTGCTCATATTCTGTTGTCACCATCCCACGTGCATAGCAGCTCAGTCATAAAAATTCGGCCTCATATTCAGCCACTATTTTATCTCCTTGAGTTAAGTTTAGAAATTCCCTTCTACGGGCATCCATATAGCTGGCACCCACATATTTAGCCTGGAAAGTAGTCTTGAAAAACTCCTAGGTCAAACGATCGGCTTTAGTGCCCTCTTTGACGGTAAGCCACCATTGGTAAGCCTCGTCTCTCAGTAGAGATATTGCACCTTTTAACTCTTGATCAGGGGTTCAGTCAAGGTCATCCATGATCCTTTCTGTGGCCTCAATCCAATATTTAGCCACAGTAGGGGCAACTCCAGCAATACCCCTGAATATCTCTGCCCTATTAGACCTGAGTCATTTTATAACCGACCCACGGCCCACATTAGCAGTACCAGGCCCAACAACCCTTTTCAGAATCCTCAACATTGCTTGGGACAGTGCGTCGTCCCCAGCTACTCGATTTTGAGACCCTGTCTCAGCCATAGGTGAAGCTGGTACCTCCTTAACTTCCTCATTAGGCTAGTGTCCAGAAGATGAAGACCTAGCTCGAGCACCCCCACGGCTTCTACCGCGGCCTCAACCATGAGTATCTCTAGTGCTCATTATCCACTCGCGCTTTTATCTGTATTAAAAGTTTTATGCCAGTCAGTTATTATTCCAGTGTTTATTACAAATGTTTCATGAACAATATTATTTTAGAGTTTGTTTTCGCAATTCTCCGTTCAAAGTTTACTCTAGCTAAAGAGTTTTCCGTACAATTTTTTCTACCTAAAGTGGTCTCAGTAATATCACTTCAATACTATTATTTTAGTATAAATAATCAGAAGACTTACAGTATCGGCACGGAGACTCAGTGTATCACTCTTTCAGTAAAACATTCCCACGATTTTGAAAACTCAAACCCACAACCGAGTCTTACAGCCTGGATCTGATACCACTAAATGTAACAGCCCAAACCCGACCTAGACGTTATGGTCGAATTTGTGATGTGACATTGGAGTGTTTTTCCAAAACACAAATCGAAAAAAATTCATTTTTCATTAAAACCTCTTTAGACTTAAATAAAAGGTTAGGATGACTAGTTCTTTGTGAAAACTCAAATTTTTTAATAAAAATATTAATTATACTAGTTTCTCAAATTTTAAAACAGTGATTGATACAACAACTTTTAAAATGTATGGCGTTAAGCGTGTTGATTTCAGAAAAACATTGGTTTGTGCTTTCTTAAAAATACAGGTCCTATTACTAACAGGTAAAATTAAAGTAATCAAATCCCCAAATTAAAATAAACTTTAAAAGGCCTTATTACATAACGAAAACCCAATATCAAATAAAATCTAACTCATAATATTTTAATAAATTAACTACGTCGAGTGGCCACCTTCGAGTCCTTCGTCGCCTCGATCCGTCTAAGCCTGGGGATTTCTTGCACAGATAACAGATGGGTGAGTTTACAAAAACTCAGTGTGTGAAATCCCAAAGTAACAAACAATCAGAGTAAACGCAATTTGGGCCTAGGCCCGTTAGTTCTAGTTAGGGCCTTAACCCCTTTTTCAAAATCAGTATCAGTCTGGGCCTGAGCCCATTTCAGTACCAGAGGCAGTCTGGGCCTTAGCCCATTTCAGTATAGTATGCAAACAAAGAGTCCTACCCAATCCATCTGCTACACACCATCTTCATACCAGACCTACACACCATGTGGGGACAAAATCGACCTACCTAACCTTGCACACCAAATCATACCGATCTCGATACTAAAAACAATATTTGCAGCAGAGTTGCCAGTAATAGGCTTATAGCCTTTCAGTACAGTTCCTCCAAAATCATATATCCCACCCCATGTAATGCAACATAATAACATATGTGTATGCAAAAATATCATGCTTAGAAACAAACATACATAATACAGGGTATTTCGGTCGATTTACCTCACAGGGGTATAATGTTCTTTTCATCAGTATAGGGTTTAAGTATACTTACCGACCCAACAGTAGGTCAACAGTCATGTTAGGCGACCCGTGCAACCTTAATAGTCATCCACAGATAATGGGCCTACAGCCCATCTTGCGGGCCCATGTGGGCTCACATGCTCATATGGCCCACAAGCCAAAAAATGGCCTTAGCGATGTGGTTTACATAGCCTATCCCAATATTTACCACACTTGGTACGATTTCTCCATATAGGGCCCACACGACCCAGTCTGGCCCAGATTGGGCCAAAAATGTTCTGGCCCATGAAAGCGCTCATGGCCATCTTGTCGACCACACGGCCATGTTTCATTACACAGCCTGCCACACAGGTGGCCACACGTCCATGTGATGTTGACATCCCATTGTTCGGCTTTTCGGCTTTTTCTATCACACATCTATTAGTAGTGTGCACACACTTGTAATAAAACTCTTGTCGCAACACTTCTGAGATCAAAGCACCTATGATTCACAACGATCCACGATTAGTCACATTTGTGGTAAATCCAAAACCAAAATATTGAAATCACTCTAACTGATTCATTGCTACTTACCAATCCACCAATCGTCGGACCCTTCTTCCTTCACACCCGACGAACTCTCTCCCAAAACTTTAACCTTTATTCGAAACAGTAAACCAATTCATCAGAAGTTGTAATCCCTTTTAAATATAAATAATACCCAAAGTACTTACCACGAGTGACAAGATTACTTATTGTAAGAGGACAGTCGGCCTAACTCCCCCTTTGACCATAGAGATCGCACCCCTACCAACATTCGGCAACCATAGAGTTCAGTAATAGTCATTAAGGGTGAAATAAGGGTGAATGAGTAGTATATTTCGGCCCATAGAAGAAAAAGAAATCGCAAACCTGAGAAGAGTAAAGACTAACCAATAATTAGCTTAGACTCCAATCTAGATGTTGCCCGAGTAACAAAAGAGATATTCAGTTTTAGCAAGAGAAAATAGCATTATTGACAGGAGAGGAAGAAATGAGTCGGCTATAACCAGAGAAGAGTAAGTAGAAATCGGCCCCAAGCATCTGAATAGAAGAAGAAAGAGAAGGTGTAATCGATTAAGAGGGATTGATTGAGAAGAAGAAAGGGAGAAGAGAGGGAAAGTGAAAGTTTGGCTAATACTAGAAGAGTGATGGAGCGAGGGAAATTTTATTAACACAAGTACCTTATTGTAGGATAGAACCAAGGTTAACCTACGTACCCAAAAGATCACAAACAAAGTTCAGTTATCACATAAACAATAGAGAAAGAGGAGAAATAGGAAGAAAAGTCACTGGTAAAGAACAAGAACTATACCCATTCGGAACTTAGTTCCTATGATCGATTTTGGCACAAAGCGAGTCCTATTTTTGGTAGACAACTCCCACTCCCCTACTCCATGATTCACTCCCTAACTCTCTCCTCAAAACTCTCCTTTGACCAATTCAAACTCTCTCAACCACTCCCCAAATTTGGCTACACACTTCCTATTTCCCCCAACACTCTCAACCACCCCAAGAGCCATGGTCTCCCACTATCAATCAACCTCTTACACGACTAGGAACAAAAAGAACACCATTTGCGTAACACATGACTCGAACTCTGGTATCCTAGCAGAAGTAACATGCCACTTGCCACTAGACTAGTAGGCGCCTTATGTTATACAACCCTCAGATAATTTTAAAAGTCTACTGGCTAAGGACAAAGGTTTACTGAAATAGGAGCAAAAATTTGTTCAAGGCAAGGCTTGAACCCATGCCTTCCCTGACACTAAGTCAGTCACACATTCATGTCGCAACACACAAAAATAAAGGGGTTTTTAGGATTTGGGGCTTTACATGGGACACAGGCGTATGTCTCGATTGTGTGAGTCACATGGCCTGGCCACACGGCCGTGTGACCCTTGTAGTAAAAAAATTTTGCAACTTTTTCTTAAACTTGCCAAATGATTTCAAATTGGTCCTGAATTGTTTTTAAGGTATCTTTAGGGTGATGAAGACTCGATTTAAGGATGATATACATGTAAATGAATGGATTGTAATATATATATTTATATATGAAATGTATGTTAAATGTTCCAATTCTACAGTAACCCTCTGTAACCCTAATCTGACGATAGATACGGGTTAGGGGTGTTACATTTAGTGGTGTCAGAGCTTACAAGTTTAGCCAATTCTCAGACTAAATCAAACTCAAAATTGAGTCTGGAGGTACATGCCAAAGTTGAGTCGAGTTTGAGTCGGGATTTGGATGCTAATCTGAATTATTTTAGTTTCATAGTTAAAAGATGTCGGATGAATCCAATGATGTTGTGAATCAAGAAATATTGGATAATGATGAATCCATGGAGGAATGAGATATTACAGAATCTATAACACTGAGTGTTTAGTCTGATGGAGTATAGAGATCAGGTGTGAATAGGGGCCATAATGAAGGACAAAATGATACTAAGTTGCTACGTACTATTGCTAAAGCTCTTCAAAGAGTAGCGGGAGTCACTCAACCCCTAACGAAAACACATGTGGTTAAACGAGCTCCTATTAAGCAACTAAAAAGATATGACACTACCGAGTTTGCTGGAATAAAAAGTGTTGACTTGTCAACGGTGAAATCTTGGTTAGAGTCAGCGACTCGAATTTTACAACAGTTAGAATGTACTCCTTGAGAGAGCATTATTTGTGCAGTTTCACTATTACAAGGGGAAGCTTATACATGGTGGAAAATAGTTAAGAGGCACATTCTTGCAGAAGTAGCTGATTGGGAATTCTTTCAAGTTGAAGTTTAGAAGAAGTACATTGGTGAGCTCTATCTTGAAGACAAGAAACAAGAATTTCTTATGTCAAAGTAAGAAGATATGTCAATTGTAGATTATGAACGAGAATACTTGCAACTTAGCAAGTATGCAAAGGAATTGATTCCTACGAAAGAAAAAAATTGCAAACATTTTCTACAGGGCATGCGTGATGACATTCAAACTCAACTAGCAGCATTGAGAATTAAGGAGTTTGCAGACTTGTCAGAACGAGCAAAGATGGTTGAACAATCTCTTGGTTTAAGTAAGAAATTTAAACCTCCTCGTGCCATAGGTAAATGATTTAGGAACCCTAATCCTTCTTCTGTATCAAAAAAGAAGTAAAGAATCACGAGTTTTTTGGAAATCAACTACAAGATCGAATACGCCAAATAAAGCACGAGATCGTCAACCTATGGTTTCAATGGGTAGTGTAAAAGGACCTAATAGAGTTTCAGATATGCAGGATTATGAACATTATGGAAAGAAGCACTAGGGAAAATGCTGGAAATTGACAAAGGGTTGTTTCCGTTATGGGTCGTTGGAGCATTTTGCTAGAGAATGTCCGAAGAACGAAAATGATACACCCGATGAGTCATAGAGAGCCGCCTATATAGTGAGGGGTTGAGGAACAAGTAGAGGTGGATTGGTTTCGAGGGGTGGATCGAGAAAAAGGAATGAAATAGTAACTCATCAGCCTGAGGCCGCATCAGCATGTGCTTATGTAGTGCAAACTCATGATGAGGGAGATGCTATTGATGTTGTGGTGGGTATTTTACTATTATTCTCCACACCTGTTTATAATTTAATAGATCCTGGTTCCTCTCATTCTTATGTCAATTTTGATATGGTTAAATCTGGGAGTATGATTTCTGAAATGTCTAAAGTAGCTATGTCAGTATCAAGTCCCTTGGGTCAAACAAGATTAGTAGATCAAGTCTGTAAATGCTATCATCTAGAGATTCAAAATCTAGTGTTTCATGCAGACTTATTAATTATTCTCTTCAATGATTTTGATATAATCTTGGGTATGGATTGGTTGACGGAACACGGAGTGGTTTTGGATTGTCATAAGAAAAAGTTTTTGATTCAAGATTCGCAAGGGAAAGTCATAGAAGTTAGCGATTGTAGAACAAGTGGGGCAAATCAGATTATTTCTTCAATTCAAGTTAATAAGTTACTGAAGCATGGTTGTGAAGCTTTCTTAGCATATGTTATTAACTCAAAAACTAGAAGCAATGACATTTGTAACATTTAGACTATTTGTGAGTTTCTTGACGTATTTCTGAAGAATTATTGGGATTACCATTGGATAGAGAGGTTGAATTTATAATCGAAGTATTCTCTGAAGTATTTCTTGAAGAATTGTTGGGATTACCATCGGATAGAGAGGTTGAATTTGTAATCAAAATATTCTTTGGTATAACTCCAGTATCTATAGCTCCATATCGGATGGCGACAACAGAGTTGAAAGAATTAAAAATTCAACTAAAGGATTTGTTGGAATGCGATTTTATTTTCCCTAGCATATCACCTTGGGGAGCTCCGGTGTTATTTGTTAAAAAGAAAGATGGTTCGATGTGACTTTGCATTGATTATCGTCAATTAAAAAAGGTGAAAATTAAGAATCGATACCTTCTTCCACGTATCAATAACTTATTTGATCAACTTAAAGGAGCTTCTCTCTACTCCAAGATCGATCTAAGATCAGGATATTATTAGTTGAAGGTAAAAGATAGTGATGTCCTTCGGACTAACGAATACTCCAGCAACGTTTATAGATCTAATGAACCGCATTTTTCAACCATGTCTTGATCGGTTCGTGGTTGTTTTCATTGATGATATTCTGATTTATTCAAAATCATTAGTTGAACATGAACAACACTTACGAATTATGTTACAAGTATTGCGAGAGAAGCAATTATTTGGGAAATTCAGCAAATGTGAATCCTAGTTAACCGAAGTGGTATCCTTGGGACACGTGATATTAGCTGATGGAATTCGAGTAGATCTGAAAAAGATTGAAGCAATTGTTCAATGGAAAGCACCGAAGAATGTGTCAAAAATTCATAGTTATATTGGTTTAGCCAGTTATTATCGAAGATTTGTGAATGGATTTTCAAAAATAGCTATGCCAAAGACAAAGCTTCTCCAGAACATGTGCAGTTTGTTTGGAACGAGAAGTGCCAAGAGAGTTTTGATAAGTTAAAATAGTATTGAAAAAAGCACCAATTTTAGCTCTACCTGAGTCAAGAAGGGAATTCTTAGTTTATAGTGATACTTCACTAAGTGTATTGGGCTGCATTCTGATGCAAGAAGGGAAAGTGATTACGTACGCATCTCGACAGCTGAAAACTCATGAGCGTAATTACTCGACACATGATTTGGAGTTAGCTACAGTAGTCTTTGCTTTGAAAATTTGGAGATATTACCTATATGGTGAAAAATGTCATTTATACACTGATCATAAAAGTCTTAAATATCTCTTAACTTAAAAGGAGTTGAATTTAAGACAACATAGTTGGATCTAGCTTTTGAAAGGTTATAACTGTGTTATAGATTACCATCCTGGTAAAGCTAATGTTGTTGCAGATGTGATGAGCAGTAAAGTGGTAGTCGATTTGGAGCAATGTTCTGTAACACCTTTTACCCACGTCCGTCGTCGGAATAGGGTACGAGGTGTTACTAGACTCAAACGCATGCATACAAACATTTCTAGGTCATAAAATTTCGTTCAAATTTAATACTTTTCAATTTTTATCTTAAAGTCCCATATATGGGCCTATGAGACCCAAAACAACATTGGAGGTGGTTAGGGACTAAACCGAGAACTTTTGAAACTTTTGAGACACTAAGAAAATTTTCATATTTTGGAGAGTCACACCCCGTGTGGGCGGGCCGTGTGGTCACACAGGCCCGTGTCCCCCACCCGTGTAACTCTCTGTTTATGACGTCATCACCCATTTAGGGTCACACGACCATGTCACACGCTTGTGTGCTAGGCCGTGTGGCTATCTGTGTGGATGATAGTTAGGATATTTACCAAGCCTTTTTCCATCCAAAAACACTTGCACACCTATACTAAGTTTACCAACACACAACATGGCATTTTTAGGCATCCCAATAACCACACTATGGCATTCACACACTATTTATAAATCACATTCATTATGCACAACCATTCACACACTTAACTAATTATAACATGTAACTTACTCAACCATTCAAATTTAGTATTTGCCACACAAAATTATCACACATTCACTCATCCAACCCAAACAAGCATGCACATCCATATAATGCTTCATCATAGACTTATAACATAGCAAATATTGGCCACACTAAATGGCCTTATACAACAATGATCTTCAATTAGCATAGGCCAATATTCTAGGCCAACTCATAATACCATGTACACAATAACCAAATCCCTATACATGCCATACACTTAAAATGCTAGAAAATCATTGATACCCATCAATAGCTTGTTAATGTGATAGGATCTCCAACGACCTCCAACTCAAGCTAGCATCTGTGACACTATAGGAAAAAGGAAAGGAAGAAAGAGTAAGCATATAGTTTAGTAAGTAGGTATGTAAATAATATGCAATTTATTAACATGCTTTTAACAATTCTCATAATATGTTCTCAAGATAATGAAATCATAATTGCACAAAATTCCACTATTCACTTATGTTCATATCAAGCTGTCTATGCGAGTTATAATCACTAAATTATTTATATCTTGAGCTACTGAATTACAAATTAAGTTCCACTAATTTTCCCTAAAACTAGACTCAAATATCTCCTTACCATAAAATTTCCAGAATTTCTGGTTTAGCCAATAAGTACAGTTTATTCTTTAAAGTTGTCCCTGTTCTGCTGTCCGACAGTTTCGATCCTTCTTCACTAAAAATTAGTTATCTCCTCGTATGGGACTCGGATGATGTTATCGTTTAATTCTCTTGAAAATAGATTCATCAAGAATAAAAAAATATAAATTATAACTCGTAATTATTTTTATACTATTTTTAATGATTTTCTATTTCAGATTCATCCTAACCCTATCCCACAAAAATTCAAACATCTCATAATATTACACTATTTCTTCTATGTGAAACTAGACTCAATAAGATTTAATTTCATATCTTATTCAACCTCTAATTCAATTTCCACAATTTTTGGAGATTTTTCAAAGTTATACAATTGCTCCTGTCCAAAACTGTTTTACTGCTAACTTCACTCTTCCATGATTTCTTTATATTAACATCCATTTAATCATACATCAACAACAAAACTTAAACTGATCATGTCTCAATTTAATTTGGCCTCAAAGCCTCACACATGATCATTAATCAAATTTTTACCACCTATTTATACATCATAAGTATAGACTTATAATCACAAGGTATAGCCAGGACTTACTCATTTACATTCTTACTAAATGTCCCATATACATCGAATTCATTACTCATGAATTTTGCGTACATACTTGTACCCTTTCAACATGATCATACCTTGTCATTTCTTTGACATAATCTTTGGATTTACCTGTTGAACCCCTTGGGATACTAAGGATACTCAGGAAAACTCGTACATGACGTATCATACCAATGCCATGTCCTAGACATGGTCTTACACTAGCTCACATAACGATGCTGATGCCATTTCTTACACTGGCTGACATAACAATGCCAATGCCATATCCCAGATATGGTCTTACACGATTACACATATTGCCATGGTCCAACCATGGTCTTTACCGTCAATTCATAACATGTTGTAATTCGATCATACTCAACCCTGCATTTCTCTTAATTTGATCTTTCAATGCGATCTCGTATTTTTATATTATACATGATCCAATAATAACATACAAAATAATACATGATATTGATTAAACACTTAAACATATCAATTTAATGCTTACTAACATACGAACTTACCTCGGTATGAAACGACGAAATAAGTCAATTATTCGATTATCTTGCTTTTCCACCAATCTAATTCCGAATTTCATCTTCCTTGATCTATAACAACACATTTAATTTATTTATTCATCAGGCTACTCAAATTAGCCCAATTTCATATTTTTGGTAAAATTACATTTTTACCCTTATACTTTATCATATTTACACTTTTGGCCCTAGGCTCGTAAAATGAAATGTGTTCAATTTCTTTACTACCCATGCATAGACGAACCTTTTTCATGCTTAGAGTAGCCCACATTTTCCATTATTTCACACATTTACCACCTATTTTACAACTTTTACAAAATAGCCCATTTTAGGTGTTTTCATGAAAATCATTTAACAAAATTTGTTTATTTAACAACCAATATTCATTTTCTTCCATAAAAATGCAGCAAAAAAATGAATATTCACATGGAAAAACGCTATACTTTCAACCATTTTGCAAAATAGCCCCCTCATTAGCTAGATTAAGTTATAAGGGTTCCAAAAACATAAAAATCAACAAAAATGACCATCACAATCACTTACTTGCAAGGGTCTAACGTTGTTGAAAATTTCAAGCTCCCATGGCCATTTTTCTTAGAGAAAATCGGTGGAAAGAAGAAGATGGAAAAAAAGATGATAACTAGGCTTTTTATTATTTTTTATTCATTAGTCAAATTTTGTCACCTAATGCCAACTAACCAATGACTTTTCATGATTTTTGTCTCCATATCAAGCCGCCACATTAATATTTGTCTATTCCTTAATAAGGACCTCCATTTTAATGTTCCATAGCTAATTAACACCTTTAGCTAATAGAACAAAACTTTTATACTTTATGCCATTTAGTCCGTTTTTCAAAATTAAGCATGCAATCACTTAAATTAATTCACCAAAATTTTCAAACATCCATATAATCATGCTATAACACATAAAATAACATTAAAATAATTTATCAACCTCAGATTTGTGGTCTCAAAACCATTTTTCTGACTATGCCCAAAATCGAGCTATTACATGTTCACTTAACTTAGTGTTAATAGTGATGGTAGTTTATTAGCCAAGTTGAGAATTAAACCTGTATTATTTGATCGAATTAGAGAAGCACAATTATCAGACCTTAAATTTTCAGAGAAGAGAAAAATGGTTCAAGATGATTCAATTGAAAATTTCAGCATTGATGATCGGATTGTTTAAGATTTCATAATCGAATATGTGTTCCTAATTTTGTTAAATTAAAAGAATTGATTTTACGTGAAGCTCACAATAATCCTTTTTCTTTACACCCTGGTGGAACAAAAATGTATAGTAACTTGCGAGAATTGTATTGGTGGCCGAGCATGAAAAGGGAAATAGTTTGATTTGTGGCTAAATGCCTAACCTATCTCCGGGTCAAGGCGGAACTTCAAGTCCCCATGGGATGCTTCAACCTATTTTTATTCCTCAATGGAAATGGGAATGCATAACAATTGATTTCGTTGCCAAATTACCGTTATCTCCAAATAAGAGAAATGTTGTTCAGGTGATAGTTGATTATTTCACTAAGTCAGCTCATTTTATTGCAGTCAAAATGGATTGGTCTTTACAAAAACTAGCTAAAGTTTATATTTGAGAAATCATAAGATTACATGGAGTACCTATGTTAATTATCTCTGATAGGGATCCCCGACTCACTTCGAGGTTTTGAAAATAATTGCATGAGTTACTTGGTACAAGGATAAATTTGAGCGGCTTTTCACCCTCAAACAGAGGACAATCGGAACGCGTTATTTAGTTTCTAGAAGATATGCTTTGAGCTTGTGTGATTGACTTTGAATTTTGGTTGGGAGCGTTATTTACCTTTGGCCGAGTTTGTATACAATAATAGTTTCCAATAGAGCATTCAAATGGCTCCTTATGAAGCTTTATACATTCAGAGATGTAGAACACCTGTATGTTGGTCTGAATTGATTGAGAAGAAAGTGATTGGGGTAGAACTAATTCAAGAAACAAAAAATATGATTAAAGTGATTTAAGACAGATTGAAAGTAGCTTTTGACAAACAAAAATGATATGCAGATTTGAAATGTCGGACATTGAATTCTCAGTGGGTGATAAGGTCTTTTTACGAGTGTCTCTGTGGAGAAAGTATTATGTTTAGGAAGAAAAGAAAAATTGAGATCTCATTTTATAGGTCCGTATGAAATCAGTGAAAGAGTTGGACCTGTTGCATATCGACTAACATTACCATTAGAGTTGCAGAAAATTCATAATCCTTTCCACTTGTCGATGCTCAAAAGATATTGGTCAGATCGGTCTCATGTTTTATCGGCAAAAGAAATTGAAATTCAACCTAATCTGACATATGAAGAAGAACCAATTAAGATTTTAGCTCGAGAGGTGAAAGAGTTACATAACAAACAAGTCCCATTAATGAAGGTTCTTTAGTGTAACCATAATATTGAGGAAGCGACGTGGGAGTTGAAAGAAACGATGAGATCTCAATATCGTCATCTCTTTTCAGGTAAATTTTAGGGATGAAATTTCTTAAGGGGAGGAGATTTGTAACTACCTAAAAGTCAGGAGTGTCAAAAAATGTACTTCAGGACCCCGTTTTCGTGAATAGGGTTTATAAATATCGTCATTAAATATATATAGAGATACCTTAAAAGGGAATTGAATAATAGTTAAAATATTTTTAAAGTATCATGTGTTAATTAAAGTAAAAGGGACTAAATCAAATAAGGGATAAAAGTAGAAACTAATACTAAATTTAAGATGGAACTAGCTTAAGGGACTTATTAAGTAAATAAGCCATAATATATATTAGTATATGATGGTGGATGGTTTTAATCTACTTTATTAATATTTTACATATTTATTATGTTAGAAGATTAATTAAGTTAAAGAAAAATAATAATAGATGTGAGATATAGTTAGTGGGGAGAAGAAAATTAATTGATTAGTCTTTTATTGTTTCTTCTTTTCGAAACCTTAAGGAGCGGGAAGAAAGGTTGTTCAACCATGGAGCTTTAATGCATGCTTAAAATTGCAAGTGAGATTTGATTATTTTAGCATGAAATTTATGTTTTTGATGTTTGAATGTTATGAGTTAGTTTGCCATATTGAAATTTTGGAACTGAAAGAAAATTATGGAAGTTACCTTGAATGAGAAATTCAAAGGTTTGGTGTTATTTTGTTGATTATTAAATGTCTTTGAGGTGATGATTAGAGTATAAGTTTTGTGGGCTAATGTGGTCAAATAGTGTGGTGATATTTGTTGATAATAATTTCTAGGGACTTAAATGTTGTAAATTCAAAATAACATGGTTAAAATTGTCAATTTTGTAAAGCCTAGGGACTATTTTGGCAGATTGTTATTTGGCTGGAAATTATTAGTTAGCTATAGAAATTTAATGAAAATTTAATGAAGATGTGATTAAGTTAAATGTTGATGTTAATGATTGAATATGGTCAAATTCTATGTTTGATGTTGGTGATTAGATTGTGCAAGTGATAAGATGTTGGAATAACTTTTATAATAAATAATAGAAGGATGAAATTGTATAAGTGTATTTATTAAAGTGATGGAATAGTATTAATTGAATGAAATTTTGACATAAATCAAGGAACAAACCAATCAGACGTGAACCATGGAAAAACTAAAGTAACGGAGTAGTTTCAGCCTCACTATTACGACTGTTTTGTTAAGGTAAGTTTGTAGACTTGAGCTTAACTTTTCTATCTACTATTTAATTAATCAATGCTAAATTAGTACTTGATATACAATTATACATGTTTTATCAAATTCGAATATAAGGAAATGGATGAGGAAAGCGTGGAAGTAAATAATTACACTATCATCAATATAATCGACTAGCGCTTGGTGCAAACATCATTGGTTTATCCAAATAGAGCTGGGCTCATTATGGATTTCTTCGATATATTTGACTAGTGCCAGGCGTAACTTTTTTTAGCTTGTCTAACTAGTGCTGGGCACACAATCGTTGGTATAACCGACTAGCGCTAGGTGCAAACATCGTTGGTTTATCCAACTAGAGCTGGGCACACATTCAATATTGTCAGCTAATTCGACTAGCGCTGGGTGCAAACTCCTTTGCAGTTTATCCACTAGACATCGAGTGCCATATAGATAATAGACCACACGACAAGGTTTCATGAATTATGGAAAGAGTCGGTTATAGGTATCATTAAAGAAGAATTGAATTTTTTCTTTGGTTGAGATATGAACTCATATGATTTGGTTATTCTTGTGGTTAGTTATATAAATGAAATCTATTAAATGTAAATTGGTTTCCATGTTTTCAGGTTAGATAAATAATAGACTTGAACTTGGCATCCTACAAGAATCCCATACTCAATGTTGGTGATGTTTTCTTTTGTGATTTTGGCATGTACCTAGGGTGTGAATAGATATTAGAAGTTGAATCTTTTGAATATGTGATTATAGGTTTGTATATATATATATATATATATGTTTATGTAGCATGTTTTGGTTATTGTTGGTTCTGCTTGTATATATATATGTTTCATGTGACAAGTTCAACGAAATTAGTTATTTTGGGAATGAGTAGTATAGTTGATGCATTTACCATATTTAATTATTTGATTGCTTGAATTTTATTTGAGGTACCTATGAATGGTATATTGGTTGTGGATGGATGATTTAAATGTGGTCTCAAATATGGCACATTGGTTAGGTATTTAAGATGTTTGCTTAGGTATGTTTTAAGGAATGATTGTATGTTCAAATGGCTTGTAGGTGAAAGAAAGGGCTTGAAATTGACCTATTCCTTGTCCACACGGCCTGAGACATGGGCATGTGTCTCAGCCGTGTGTCACACACGGCCTGGTGACACGGTCATGTCTCCCTTGTAGGTTACTTTGCATGTAAGTCAAGCAGTTACACAGCCTAGCACATGGCTTGGCACACGAGCATGTGAGGCGATTTTAAAGGTTACATGGCCTGGACTCGGGCGTGTGGCTTGGTTGTTTGACCCTACTCAGAGAGTTACATGGGCAAGGACACAGCTTGGGACACAGTCGTGTGTCCCCAATTCGAAGGTTACACAGCCTAAGCACTAGACCATGTGACCTCTGTAGTAAAAAATTTTGCAACTTTTTCTTAAACTTGCCAAATAATTTCAAATTGGTCCCGAATTGTTTTTAGGTATCTTTAGGGTCACGAAGACTCAATTTAGGGGCGATATGCATGTAAATGAATGGATTATAATATATATATGTTTATATATGAAATGTATGTTAAATGATTCGATAGTAGAGTAACCTTTCGTAACCCTAATCCAGCGAAGGATACGGGTTAGGGGTGTTACAAGAACACGGTCGTGTGTCCAGACCATGTAGCTCTCTTTGGCCATGTGATCAGTAAACAAAATCCCCAATGATAGTCACACGACTGTCTGGCTGGCCATGTAGCTAGTTGTGGTCGTGTGACAGTAAAAATACTATAATGTTAGAGTAGCACATGGCTGTGTTAACCGACCTTGGGGGACACACGCCCGTGTGGTAGATCATGTGACCCCAAAATCACACACGATTTGCCATCAATTTTCATGGTTAGGACACACACCTTTCACGAAAAGTTCATTTGACACTCCACACATTCAGACCTAATTCAATACCCTTAGATCTAATCCTTCAAATGACATATTCACACAAAATACGCAAGTTAGTAATAGATATTAAGGCTTTCGGCATAGATCTGAAAGAGATCGATTAAGCAAAATAAAAGGAACAACAAAACTAATTCATACAACCAAAAATTGAGATTTAACCATCGAAATAGATCATTCTTACCACCCTATGGCCAAACATAACAATAGTTTTTGTCGACGAAACTAAAACACCAATGGAATCCGAACGAAAAGAGGATGATATGGTAAAGGAAAGGGATTCAACAGTTTAAGGAATGTAAAGAGTAGTGCCCAATCAAGGATGGTGGATGAATACGGTGGTTACAATGGTGCGGTGACTGAGAAAAAGGAAGAGGGAGAAAATAAGAGAAAAATTGAAGAGAAGGAAAGAAAAAGAGGAAGAGGGGCGGCACAAGAAGAAATTAGGGAAAAAGAAAAGGTGGCCAACTTAGAAATATTATGTATTTATATCTAGGGCTTGCAACATCCTAGGGTTTTAACCCTAAGATGAGTGGCATATAAGAAAAATATGGGAAAGGAAATTTGGGCTTTCAGAGTCCTTATAAGAAAATTAAAAATAGAGGCCCGACAACATGGCTAAAGAGAAAAATAAATATTTTCAATATTTACCAATTTAATCTTATAAAAAAATTTACCCATATTTTGGGATGTGACATTGAGAGTATTATGTTTTTAAATAAAATTTTATTTACCTTTGAAAAACCAATAAGCTTAAGAATTTAAAAATAAAACATAATAAAATTACTTTTTATTATTTGCCCAAACATGTAGGAGAGGTCTCATTTTCCATTGGTATGGTATGGTGGGATATACATTTAGCCCCGAAAAATGTGTAAAGGATAATCATCCCCATAAATCATGAGACTTTATCAGTACAAGGTAGTTATGTCTAAATAGATTCCTTATTGCCTTAGAAGTGCATTCACACTAGAGGAGTGTTCACACTCAAATATAGCTAGGTGCTTTCTTCTGAGTTGAGCGAGCAGTTGAGGATGTGTGGTCTACAGAGGTACTGCTTAAGGTGAAGTAAACACCTAATTCAACAATATGTCTGGTAATGACACATGTTTGAGTGGTATAGGGGTATTACCATTTTATATAAAAAACTTTCAACCATTCAATAAATGTTAATATATGCACTTTATATTGGTATGATAAAGATATCTGATTGATTCAAAAATTTACATGCATGAAAAATTCAATTATATCAATAAATTCAACGGTTAGATTGTTGAAAGATTAATAGTACAAAATATAAGAAGGGGTGTAAATCTACTTGCCCAAGCCCAAGCTCAAGCCCAAGCCAAAGATATTTGCAATAGAACTGTTATTCTTGATGTCTCGAGACATTGGCCTCATTATTTCGGGAACAAATGATAGTTTCACATCTTATGTAACACCTTTATCCCGTTTCTGTTGTCAGATTAAGGATTGGAGTGTTATAGAACCAAATAGAACAATATATCTTAATTCAAAACAAGTATTCAATTAATTTATAAACATATATCATTTCATAGAATAAATATGCATACGGGCCTTAATTTGGGTTTTCAGGGCCCTAAAATTAGTTTGAAAACAATCGGGGATCAAAATGAATCAAAACATAAATTTGAGGAAAAACTTGAAAATTTGGTAAATAGGGGTCACACGGCTTGTGACTAGGCCGTGTGACACAGCTCGCATGTGAACATTCGTATTAAAAACACATGGTTGTTTCCCAGCTTGTGTCATACGCCGTGTATCTCACTGAATTGGTTCACACGGCCGTGTCGCAAGTCGTGTGCTAGCCTGTGTAACTCACTAACTTGAGACACACGACTGTGTCTCAACCCGTGTCCTAGACCATGTGAAACCTACACTAAAACTAACAGATCACACACGGCCGTGTGACAGCTTGGGTTTCTGGCTATGTGCTACCAAATTAACTCCTTAAACAAGCTAAAATGAAGCCAAAACTTGCCCAATAAGGTACATCTAAAACAAAAACCACCTCACAACCAAAACAATCAATACAAACACTTAAAACATATCAAAATTAAAACTTAAACTTCTAACCAGTGTACCATTCATAAGTACCTCAATTATAACCAAACATTACACCAAAACTTTATCTATTAACACACCTCAACTCAACATTCATAACTAACCACACTATTATCTTCTAAACATACTATTAAAATTTACCATTCAACAACACATAACATAAACATAAATACTAAATAAAATTTCATATCTTCCAAACTTTTAATGTTAAATTTCTTACAACAAAACCTATATACATGCCATAACACAAAAAAAGATATAAAAGCTGCCAAAAGTAAATGGATAGTGTGAGCTTTGATGTCAATCCTTCGAGCCATCTGCAATCATTAACTACAAAATGACATGAGAAAAATTGTTAAGCTTATAAGGCTTAGTAAGATCATAGTGTAAATTCCACTTGACTTGCTTTTAGTAAATGAATCACTTAAAAATTATAACATGATAACTAAAATTCTCAATTACTTTGTTTATAAGTTTTCAAGAATTCATCATAACTAGAATATGTCAACTCAATGTAATTCTTCATATCATTTGATCAAGTTCATCATTACCTGGTTCACATACTCGAACCCCACTTATTTTCAGGGGCATCATAGATGCAAGCTAGGGGCACCAAAGTGCAATCAAAAGAACAAGTGTGCAATCAGGGGCACATATGTGCAAACAGGGACACCGAAGTGTTTATAGGGGCACCGAGGTGCAATGAAGGCACTTCAACATTTCCGTATACATATTAGAACTCGTTACAGTCTCATACAATTCATATCATATGCAAGAAATATTACTAATAACCACTTCTCAATTTCATATATACATGTAATACTTGCATTTCTAATAATTATATAATTAGCTAAATTATATTCACATGTACATACAAAGAGATCAACTAACAAGATAATAATGATATAAATTATGAGTGAAACACATTAAATAGCAATATCTATGAACTTACCCCTAAAACACTTCCGGTATAAGCATAGGGACTACTTCGCAATTTTTCTTTTTCCTTGGTTATTATCTTTTGATTCAAATATTGATCTATATAGTAATTAAATACAATCTATTAAAATCCCATTCAATTCAATACACATGGCTCTTAAATTTTCATTAATTACACATTTTCCTTAAACTTTTACATTTTTCACAATTTAGTCCCTAAACTTAAAATCTCTAATTTTAGCAAAATTTTCCATTTATTCATGCTAGCCCAATATTTATCCTCTTATTTCTAACTCAAATATGTTCTAAATTTAGGCTATAAACTAAGTTTATATAGCTATAAAACTCAATTTACTAATAACAACTAACTTTCACCACTTTTACGATTTAATCCTTTTTACTTAATTAACTATCTAAACATTAAAATTTCTTAACCATATTTTAATATGACCCTCATATAACTTTATAAGCATTAATTAAATAATAAAACACTTCATATATCGAGTTGTGTCTCAAATCACTATTTCTGAAACTACTGAAAAATGAGATATTATATATTATGGACATTTTAACACATGCAAATGAATTTTGATATAAGCCTAAGGTAGGCATAATACCAATTTATAATACGTATATTGATTTAATGTCTAAAACATATATAGGCATTCAATAACATAACATTCAATGTGTGACACCTTAGCTTGGTTAATTAAGTGATTTAATACCTATGAACATGCGTACTAGTTCATTAATCAAACATTAAAATTCATCAAGTAACACTTCCCAGATCCAAAACTGACCAAAACATAACATTTATGAAAATATCCTATAGGATTCTTAATTCATTTTGCTAACTTAAGTATATGTATTTTTACAACTAAGTTTAAAAGGAAAATCACCAACATTAGTTGAGCTAAGGATAAAATCTTCAAATGCTTTCAAACTCACGATCAAATTAACATTTTCATTTACCTGCATGCAAAAAATGAACAAATTTGCATGCTAAGCAAAGAAGCTTAACGGTGCTAATCATAATTTGATTTCATTACATACGCACATTAATACGTAAGCATGCTACTAATTCATTAAAACATATTATTTAGTTAAATTCACAATGTAAAAATCAATATTTCATAGTTTTATTTTCTTAAGTAATTACAAGATTATCATAATTCAGTTCATATTTCGTATATTATCTTTTTTATACGCCCTTTAGGCTTTGTACTCTAATCTCACATATCAAATAATTTAATTCGTATTCATAGTTACTGGCAAATGAACCTTAAGGATACAATGAAGCCCAATGACTGTCTACGTTTTGCACTAATGGTAACAGTCTACTGAGCATTGAATGGAGCATAGAAAGGATATCAATTTCTATAAAGTGTTTATATAGTAATTCTTTATAGTACAATCTAGAAATATAAAAGATGGTAGGAGAATAGAAAGAAACTTTTGATGTGTTTTTCTGGTGTGTCATACAATTGAAATTCCACTCTTTTTATAGGAGGTCTTATGTGTGCTGATAGAGACATAACTACCCAAATGACATATTTATGACTATTTTTAATAGATATGTACTCGAATAATTATGACTATTTGGTAATAACCAAGTGACATATGTAACGACCCGATTTTCAATAGTGTCGAAAAATGCAATTTTGAAACCCCATTTCTATAAACTAAGTCCGTAATTATTAAATAAGAATATTTACGGAGATAGTATAAAATATATTGAAGTTTGATTATGATAAAATAAAATATATTGAAGATTGATTGTAACACCCCATGCCCAATCCGATCGCCGGATCTAGACTATAGGATGCTACGCTTCATGTTCAAATTTAACTAACACATTTATTATTATATTCCGCAATTCATATTCATATCATTAAAAATTATTATTTAAACACGGTTAGTTAATTAACTTCACCACATACGTGAATTTATTTCGCTTATATACTTCTAGCTTAAGATACAAAAATTCCACAAAGTAACTTTAACATATTAAATATTTACTTAGTCTTGAAATTAATCTTCTAACCATATCTAATTACAAATTCAGCTTTGACCTTGAGGCTCTGCCTCTAGGTCACCCTACTGTAAGCATATTACAACCAAGAAGCATCTTCATCTGAGCACGACAGATTTTAGCCTGGTCCCTCATTGAATCCTCAAATTCCCATTTTTACCTATAGTACAATAACACATAGGTAAGTTCAAATGAACTTAGTGAGTTGTTCATACCCTTTTATTAGTACAATGTTAGCAAGCTTGTACTACATAATTCCAATTTCATGTTTGACTTCCTACACTAGGACAATTGACCAATCATTGGCATAGTCTTGACGATGCACAAATTGGCTCAACTTGTACTTAGTACATTATCTTTAATGACACCACTGATTGTTCCCTTACACATCTTGGCGAATAATTCAGTTGGTTCAACTGCATTAGATCTGGTATGGACAATTTGAGATTAGGAGATTTCAAATTCAGACTACAATCTTGCACATATTAGGCTTCCATTTATTAGAATTCCATAGATATATAGAATTGGGGATAAAAAAAGTATAGGCATTTATCATTGTGGCAGATAATACTTGCGGATTCTTTCTCCAGTCGTTGTCCTTGTGAACTCTTGTGCAAATACATACTTGAGATAATGCTTGTGGATTTTAACTTGTTGAGTTATGAAAGAAGACCCATAGATAATTCCCATAGCACGTCTTGCGCTAAAAAATACAGATAACCAAATAAGATAGATCTTGGCGAATAGTTCTTGTTGCGAAATGTTATTAGTAGCTTGTCCTAATGGACTCAGATTCGTAAAACGATCCTTGTGGATTCATGTCTCAGACCCAGGTATGCAGATTCATACTTAAAAAAAATATCGACAGATTTATAAAAGAAAACCCCCATTACTGGTTAATAAAGAAAATCAACTTATCTCAATCAAATAGGTAAAGATGATGGACTATCATTTCTCACATATGAGTTGTATAAATGGATAGCTCGTACCTTTGGGTTCATTCATAGAAATATATTACAAGTAGACGAACTTATCTACAGGGAACATAGATGCGACATATACATAGATTTACATATGTAAATTATCTTGCGGACCTCCACTGGATTATGCCTTAGGCAAGTCCGGTGGATTCTTAAATGTAAACTATTTTGTAGACCTCCCTAGATCATGTCATGGCCATGGACTTGCATTCACATATACAACTTAAAGCCTCCTACTTTGTAAAGCCTTTTACCACCCTTAAAGGGATTTTGTATACTACTCTTAAATGTCTTTCATATACTAGTGCACACCTTTCTCCGTACAATCCGTCCGGATCTCCGCAAAGCCAAATATCATTAATACTCATTTTTTGTATAATCTGCCCGAACCTTTGTAGACCCTCCTTTTAAATTTAACATATAAGTGTTCCCCCGCAAGGCCGGGGTCATTCACCAATCTCAGTTTGCATTCATATGCCATATCGATGGCAAAAACGTGTAACATATCATTTTGTCCGCTCCTCCATCCATCATAACCACACTTTGACAGACCTCCACAACTCCGCTTATCATTCATATACATGCATTTCATACACAAGTAGTCAACCAATACTACTATTCATGCACAATACACATTACGCCAAACATTTCATCTATTCAATGTGGTTAAACTTACAACCAGTTTGCATTTTCATATCTACACAACATGCATTACGATACATCAATATCCAATTGTAGAGTAACTCATTATTTGCACAATATCCACTTACACATACCTAGCACACGATGTCAAAAATATATGAACAACAATTTAAGACCTGAGTTTTGGAAATCACTTGGAGGTTGACGCTAAATCCATCTACTTAACTTTTCCCTTGCTACTTGAGCCTCCTTAGTGAACAAAACATAACAACCATTTTAAAATTCCAATGAAGATAATTTATCATCATAAGAACCATAATTTGTTTGCATGTAGAGGCCATTTAAATGATTATCTTCAACCTTATCCAATATAGAATAGAATCAATGGATTAACTAAAATCCTTAATTTTCTTCCCTTTTCTTCAACCCGTGAATATAAAAAGGTTAGGATTCTTACCCTTGATAAATTCTCAGTTACTTATGCACAAGCTTTAGCTTCTTTCTTCCATGCAAACCGTTCTTTAATCTTTCTATCTTACAACTAGACCAGTGAAGAAGATAAATAAATAACAAAAAAAATGAAAGAACAACATTGGAGAATAACATCTCTCCCTTATATAAACTCCCATACTTCATTTACCAATATCAATTCAACAGCCAAGTGTAGTTATCCCTAGTCATCATGTCTCCCGCAAAGAACTTTCTAGTTCAAATGTAACGGAATTGTAGTTAAAATCCAATCTTTTATTATCTAGTTTGACAATTGCTTTTATTTATGTTAGAGCCTTCCCAGATAGAAAAGTTCTCAATTTAGCCCCTAAAGTCACTATTACAACTTAAGCTTTAACTTTTTCAGGTGTGACATTGATAGGCAAATTTTGTTAATTTAATAGTTAATTAAGGCTAAGTGACTAAATTGTAAAAGTCCAATCACTATAAAGTTTTAATTAAAAAAAGATTTAAGGGCTTAAATTGCAATTAAGTAAAGGTTTAAAATGGTAATTAAACCATTTTAAAGTTGAAGTTAGTGGATAGTGATGTCAAAATCCACTAAGAATTATTTAAGTTAGATTAAATTAGTTTAAAACATGTTTATGTTAATTAAAATAGTTTAATTAAACTATATAAGTTAAGTTAGTGGATGTGTTATCTTCTTCAACTATTATTCCTCTATTGTTGTCCCAAATAAGAAGAAAACCTAAAGAAATTTATATACCATTCGACCATTAATTGGTGAGTAATTTCAAGCCTTTTTCTTTAAATTTTCATGGATTTGGGGTCATGGGAGCTTGATTTAGCTACCCATGTATCTGTTTGTAAAATTGTTAAAGTTTTAAAGAATTTCCATTGTTGATTTCTTGAAGAGGAATTAGGTTTGAAATTGATAAGTTTTAAGCTTAGATTATGAAAAAGGACTAGATTGTAAAGTTATTTAGCTTGTTAGTTAACTTTGTTATATTAGGGACCAAATTGAATAAATGTGAAATTGTCATGATATTATGTTAGATTTAGAAAGTGTAAGATCCCTAATGAGAATATATTAAATAGGATTTTAATCCGAAGCTAGGAATTGAAAGTTATGTCTATCTTGGATAAGGGACTAAATTGAATAAAATATAAAATATTAATGATATAAAAAATGAGTTCATATAGGTTCATTCATATCATGGCATAAAATGAAAATGTTTGGTATCGATTTGTTATATTAAATAATTGTATAGAGCAAGATTTGTATCAAAGTGAAGCTAATAAGGAAAATTTAAAATTACGAATTAATCCCTGAAGTATCCACTCTTTTCACATTCTGTGTAACACCCATTACCCGTATCCAGCACCAGGACAAGATTCGAGGCATTACCAAACTTAACCTCTCTCAAACATACAAAACGGAGACATAAATTTTCGACCAAATTTAAAACTTTTCATTTACAAGTATAACGCCTCTTATATGGGCCTACGAGGCCCAAACCATACTTTGGAAGCGGTTAGAGACTAAATCGAGAACTTTAAAAATAATAAGGACACTTAGAAAATTTTCTTGTTTTAGAGAGTCACACGCCTGTGTTGTAACATGTAACACCCTAAACCCGGCCCAGACGTTATGGCCGAATCCGACGTGCCACATTGAAGTTAAAAATCCACGCTCTGTTATAGTGTTTTAATAAACCGTCTTTAGTTAAGGCTTAACCAAGTGAATGGAAGTTGTGCACCAGGTAGGTATCCAAAAAACAGAGGTGGTGAGCCATGAAGGCTGCTTAAGTACCAAGCTCTTTGATTGGATCCAATCCTAGACATGCCCACAACCATTGCCACACTTTGTTAACCGAGTTGAAATTCATTTGAGTAGATATCTTTGATAAACCGATTAATCGTGTTGTTACGTTACTTTGGAAACGAGTATCATTTTAAAAACGCGCCCTAAGTCTAGCCCCTTTGGATTGTTATCAGAAAAATTTAGAGTTATTGAAAATAAAATAATCCCAGAAAGAGAATAAAGTTAAAATGGCCTTATTACAACCCAAAAATAAATAGTAATTAAGATAAACTAACAAAAAACCAGTTACTTATTTTAAAGTCCAAACGTGATCACCGTGGCCACTCTGAATCCCCTTCGGCTCCAAGTCCCCACATCAAGGCTCACCTGCAAGGTTAAGGAAGGGCGTGAGTTTGGAAACTCAGTGTGCAACAAGTCCCTTTTAGAGCCCAAACCAATATCAGCATACTGGGCCTAAGCCCAAAATCAGTCTCAACATATACTGGGTCGAAGCCTTTCGTTAAACGGTTACTGGGCCGAAGCCTTTACTGTAAACGGTATGGCCCATAAGCCATTTCAATAACACATGCAATATCAATGAACATATGCAAGCCCATTTGGGGAGACTACTCAACCCACCATCCGCTACTCTCCACCCGTACCAATCAAGCTCTCCATGTGGGAATAACTCAACCCACCCAACCAAACTCTCCATGGCAAAGATAGTGCTTTATCATATAACTGGAGGCGTAACCTCTTTTAATAACTGGGGCAAAGCCTTTTTGATAAACTGGGGCAAAGTCCTTTTCGGTAAACTGGGGCAAAGCCCTTTTGCACTTCCTCCATTCATATAAAACCCAACCCATGCATATATGAATATATCATGGCATATGAATATATCATGGCATATCATGTGCATATCATGGCATATCATGTATAAAACAGTATCACATGCATCTTAATTATAACACATCCCTAGGGGTATAATGGTCATTTTCACCTAGGGGCAAAATGGTCATTTTCACATTATAAGGGTATTTTCATCATTTTATCAATTATTAGGGTTTTCCATGCTCATTATTAATTATCAACAATTTCAAGTGTTTGAACAGCGATTCTAGCCCATTCTAGCAAAACCGAGTCATTGGGCCCAAATACCCCTAATGGGCCCTACATAGTCGATCTAGTCCTCTAGGCCCATTTAGCCTATATTCCATAATAGTATTAATTGTCTTAACGCGCAATTTAATAGGATTCCATTTTCTACCAAATTTACCCAAATGGGCCCGGAAGCCCATTGGGCCCGATTTTAGCCCATCGAGGCCCAACTTACTGTGATGTAGAAAATCGTGCCCTTACCTGTTCCAACAATCCCGGTCATCAAACTTAGCATATCTAACCAACCTATGAGCTTTCGCATGCTCACAAGTCCTCGAAATGCCGAAATTTTGGCATTTCAGCTTTTCGGCATATATTGAGTTAAGCTACGAAAGAGGGTTCGTTACACACCTGTTTGTGACGCTCACTAGCAAAGTCTCCCACGCCAACCTACAATCAACCATCACCATACTTAGTGTACAAATCATGCTAATCGAACCCAAAATCCACCTTACCATATTCGGCCAAAGAACCCCTAATGGCCATAGATCACTTACCTTCACCGAGTCCGATGCTCGATCTAAGTTATCCAAATCGATACCCCAAGCCTTGCTGCTCCTCCAAAGTTATCTACTCTGCTATACAAACCATAAGAATCAAATGAAAAAGCCCAATAAGGCCTATATCTCAAATCAGCAACCTCCCTAAACTATAGGGGGTTTTGGCTTTTGTCAACAGTTACTACTGAATCGATTTAGAGTACGAATACTTACCACAGTCTTCCTTTGTACCACTTAGAGTTTGATAGAAGAAGGAATTGGCCACCAAAAAGTGAAGAGAAAAGAAGGTTGCTGGTCAACAAGAGATCAGCACCACAAAGTTTCACAGGTTTCGACTTTTGTGGCTTTTCTGCAAAAGTGAAGGTAAGGAAAGGAGTAGTAGATGAAACGAAAGGGAATAGTGGACTAGTTTTGGAGAAGAAAAGAAAGGAAAGATGGATGGAAAGGGTGGCAGTTTCGGTTAGAGAAGAAAATAAAAAGAAAAGAATGGTTCTATGGTGCTCAAACAGAGGAAAATCGGCACAACTATAGCCTAATGCCGAAATACAACCCTCAAAATCCCCCTAGCCGATTTCTCCTCCCTAATCCCCCCTATTCGGCCAACTCTAATCCCTTTTTCAAATCCCTAAAATCTCTCCCCTTATCACTCCTTAATCTATGCGTTTGACTGATTCCAACTCTCCCCAACAGAGTTCCATTCGGCTTCAAACTTCTGCATGCTCAAGGCATAAAAATAACATCTCATTTGCCATCACAGAGAATCGAACCCAGGTTTCCCCCAACCACTTACATGCCACCTTTTTAGTTCCTTAGTGGCGTCACTTAGCAACTTTGCTAGGGGCTCCTTTGTGATACATTTCACCCACAACTTTTAATAAGGCCACCTATCCAAAGCCCCTAACTTCTTAAGTCCAAAGTTCAAAAATTCTACCAGGTTTTGGCCATCACATGGACCTTCCATAAGCCCAATTACATACTCCAATTATGAATTTCCCAACCAAATACTAAATTTTAAAAACTTTACCAAATTCTCAGAAATTACGAAAAACCCAAAAAAAAATCAGGATGTTACAACTCTACCCTCCTTAAAGAAATTTCAGCCTCGAAATTTTACCTAATTCAAATAGTTGAGGATATTGTTGACGCATTGCCTCCTCGGACTCCCAAGTAGCTTCTTCTTTGTCATGGTTTCTCCAAAGTACCTTCACCAATGGGACTGACTTCCTTCTTAGTACCTTGACGTCGTGATCAAGTATCTGAACAGGTTCTTCTTCTAAGGTCAAATCCGGCTGTACTTCGATTTATACAACTGGCACGATATGAGTTGGGTCAGAACGGTATCGCCTTAGCATGGATGCATGAAAAACGTCGTGAATATGATCCAGCTCTGGAGGTAACTCTAGCTGATAAGCTACCGGCCCTATCCACTTAAGGATTCGATAAGGCCCAATAAACCGTGGGCTCAACTTGCCCTTCTTACCAAACCTCAATATCTTTTTCCAAGGTGAAACTTTTAAAAAGACCATGTCCCCAACAGCATATTCAATATCCTTACGCTTTAAATCAGTATAAGACTTTTATCGATCCGCTGCCTCCTTTAACAGATTCCTGATCACCTTAACCTTGTCTTCAGTATCTGCCACCAACTCTGGACCAAGTACTTGCCTTTCCCCCAAGTCTGCCCAACAAGTAGGCGAACGACACCTTCGCCCATACAGTGCCTCGTAAGGAGCCATCTGAATACTTTCTTGGTAACTGTTGTTATACGCGAACTCCGCCAAAGGCAAGTAATCCTCCCAACTGCCCCTAGAGTCGATAACACAACCCCTCAACATATCTTCTAGAATCTGAATGACCCTCTCTGACTGACCATCCGACTGAGGGTGAAAAGCCGTACTAAAATCCAATCGCGTTCCCAATGCCTCGTGCAACTTCTGCCAAAACCGAGATGTAAACCTTGAATCTCGATCAGAAATTATTGATACTGGCACTCCATTTAACCGCACTATCTCTGCCACATACAACTTGGCTAACTTCTGAAGTGAGTAATCGGTTCGGACAGGTATGAAATGGGCAGATTTTGTCAACCTATCCACAATCACCCAAACTGAATCCTTCTTGGAAGGTGTCAATGGCAACCCACTTACAAAATCCATAGTTACCCTTTCCCACTTCCAAAGTGGTATCTTTACTGGCTGTAACAATCTTGAAGGCAGTTGATGCTCGGCCTTTACTTGTTGACACGTCAAACATTTCGCCACAAATTTGGTCACTTCTCGCTTAAGCCCAGGCCACCAATATATCTCTCGCAAGTCTCGATACAACTTACTCCCTCCTGGATGCATAGCACAAGGTCCACTATGTGCCTCTCTCAAAATCATTAATCTCAAGTTAGAGTCCTTCGGCACAAAAATTCTTCCTTGAAAACAAAGAACCCCATCACTATTCAATCCAAAGTCTGGATTCTCCCCCTTCTCAACTTGCCAAAACTAAGAAACCAACGACTCATCCACCAACTGCTGTTTCTTAATCTGCTCCACCCAAGTCGGTCTCACTTGTAACTCTGCCACTAAGCTTCCATTGTCATACAAGCTTAAACGAGCAGACATTACCTTCAATTCCGTCATAGTTCGACGACTCAACACATCAGCCACGACATTTGCCTTACTTGGATGGTACTTAATCGAACAGTCATAGTCCTTTAACAACTTTATCCACCTTCGCTGTCTAAGATTCAGCTCCTTTTAAGTCAGCAAGTACTTAAGACTCTTGTGATCCGTATAGATAATGCATCTCTCCCCATACAAGTGGTGCCTCCAAATCCTAAGCGGAAAAATCACCGCTGCCAACTCCAAGTCATGAGTAGGATAGTTTACCTTATGAGGCTTAAGCTGTCGTGAAGCATAAGCGACCACTTTACCCTATTGCATCAACACGTAGCCCAAACCTACATGTGACGCGTCACTGTACATAGTGAAATCCTTACCAGACTCTGGCTGAATCAACACTGGCGCTTCTGTTAGAACCTTCTTTAACTTCTCAAAAGCCTCTTGCTACTTATTTGTCCAAAAAAATGGTACTCCCTTCCTTATAAGTTTAGTTAACGGTGCTGCCAACACAGAAAATCCTTCCACAAATCTTCTATAATAGCCTGCCAACCCCGTAAAACTTGATTACATCGACCTCGGTGGCTTCCACTCCAGAATTGTCTCAATCTTTCGAGGGTCTACCTTGATCCCCTCAGCAGACACAACATGCCCTAAGAAAGTTACTTCCTTTAACCAAAACTCGCACTTGCTAAACTTTGCATAGAGTTGCTTTTCCCTCAGCACTTGCAGTACAATACGAAGATGTTCATCATGCTTCTCTTTCGTTCTGAGTACACTAAGATGTCATCGATAAAAACGACTACAAACTGATCCAAGTATGGCTGAAACACCCAATTCATTAAATCCATGAATGCTGCCGGTGCATTAGTCAAACCAAAGGGCATGACCAAAAACTCGTAATGACCATATCGAGTTCTGAATGTCGTCTTATGAATATCCACTTCTTTGACTCTCAACTGATGGTATCCTGATCGAAGGTCAATCTTAGAAAATACCGAGGCTCCTCTCAGTTGGTTGAATAGATTGTCGATTCTTAGCAAAGGATACTTGTTCTTGATCGTGAGTTTGTTCAACTGCCGATAGTCAATACACATTCGCACGGTCCCATCTTTCTTCTTTACGAACAGCACTGGTGCGCCCCACGGAGAAACACTTAGTCTTATGAACCCTCTATCCAACAGTTCCTGAATCTGACCTTTCAGTTCTACTAACTCTTTTGGTGCCATCCTATAAGGTACAATGGACACTGGAGCTGTCCTAGGTAACAAGTCGATTCCGAACTCGACTTCTCTGTTCGGAGGTAGTCCAGGAAATTCCTCTGGAAATACATCTTGAAATTCTTTGATGGTCCTAACTGACCCCACAGTTAACCCCTCAGGTTCAGCTTGACTCACAAATGCTAAGAACGCCTCACAACCTTTTTGAATCAACTTCTCAACCCTTAAAGCTGAGACAACATTGAACAAATAGTTCTTTCGCTCCCCTATGACCATTATCTCCTCATCCTTGGTAGTTCTTAGCACCATTCTCTTAGCAGCACAATCCAATGTCGCCCTATGCTTAGTTAGCCAGTCCATTCCCAAAATAAGATCAAAATCCCCAAATAGCAGCTTCATCAAATCTCCTACAAATATCCTATCTTGTGTCTCTAAGGGCACCTCCCTAAAGAGTCTATCTACCTTAACCGAGTGTCCTAAAGGGCTTATAATCGATACCTCACTCATAGTCTCCTCAGGAAGCACACCCAATGCCCCAGATACATCACAAGTAATATACGAGTGAGTGGAACCCCCATCAATCAAAGCAGTGTAAGGCGTGCTATGAATGAAGAATGTATCGGTTATAACATCAGGAGCGTCACCTTCCTCACGATGCTGTGTAGCATAAACCAATATCGGCTGTCGAGCTTCAACATGTCCAGCATCCCTGCCAGGTGCCCCACGCCCACGTCCATTACCATTACCACCTCTACCTTGCCCACGGCCTCTCTGTGGTGGTGGTCCTCCTCGCTGTGGTTGGACCCCTCTTTGTTCTGCAGCTTGATCCTGAGCTGCCCTCTGAGGACACTCTCTGAACTTATGTTCCTTTGACCCACATCGAAAACATGCTCCAGTTTATTTCCAGCACTCCCCCATATGTACTCTACCATAGTCTCTGCAAGCCTGCAGTCTAAAGGTATTCACCGGAACTGCTCGGACCGGTTCCTCCATTCTAGCTCTTTTAGCATTCCTATTTGCAACACCTGGGGGTCCAGAATCTCTCCTAAATCTGGGTCGATCCCTCTCATGATTCTGCTTTTCAGTCCATTTTACTTCCTCGGCTATCTTAGCCTTCTCTACCAATGCAGCGAAATCACGCTCCCTCTGTGGAGCTATCAGCACCCTAAGCTCATCGCAAAGGCCATCCCCGAATCGAACACTGCGCTCATATTCAATTGTAACTATCCTGCTAGCATATCGACTCAGCCTCAAAAATTCTGCCTCATACTCCGCAATAGTCTTATTTCCCTGTGCCAGATTCAAAAATTCCTTTCGACCGGCATCCATATAACTAGCTCCAACATACCTCCCCTTAAAAGCAGTCTTGAATAGCTCCCAGGTTACTCATTCAATCTGGGTACTCTCCCTTACAGTGATCCACCACCGATATGCCTCATCTCGTAGCAATGACACGTCCCCTTTCAGCTTTTGCTCCACAGAGCAATTTAGGTCGTCCATAATCCGCTCTGTTTCCTCCAGCCAATATTCAGCCACATTTGCGGCTACTCTAGATACACCCCTAAAAACCTCTACTCCGTTAGCCCGGAGTCACTCAGAGATGGATCCCCTATTTACTGTCCCAGTGCTAGCTCCAGCAACCCTTTCTAAAACCCTTAACATTGCTTGGGACAAAGCATCGTCCCCCGCAGCCCGATCATATGACCTAGTCTCAGTTGCTTGTCGCACGAATGCCTCCTCAGCTGGCCTATGCCCTGAGGATGAAGATTCAGCTTACACCCTTTCGCGACCACGTCCACGGCCTCGTCTATGAGTTCCTCTTGTACTCATATCGATTTATCTGATTACGAATTTTATGACATTAGTTTAATATTTCAATTGTTTATTACGAGATGTCTTACGGAAATATAGCAGTTCAAGGATTGTTTTCGCAATGTCGTAGCCTAGCTACAGTCTCATTCCTACCATTTTACAGTTCTACCCTATCTAAAGTATCTTAGAAGGGTCTCAGTTCTTATCCATAGCATAACATCAATATCACATAATGTAAAAGAAAGTATACTTACAGACTTGGTGCCGGGGTTCAGTGTGCCACCTTTTCCTTCCAAACCATTTAAAACAAAAAAAAAACATGTATTTGGTCACAAAAACAGAAATTTCCTAAAAATTGATTTAAAATACCTTTGTTTTGAAATTCTTGATTTAAAACCCGTTTAGAAACCCATAGCTGAGTTGTTGCAACTTGACTCTAATACCACTAAATGTAACACCCCAAACCCGACCCAGACGTTATGGCCGAATCTGATGTGCCACATTGAAGTTAAAAATCCACGCTCCATTATAGTGTTTTAATAAACCGTCTTTTGTTAAGGCTTAACCAAGTGAATGGAAGCTGTGCACCAGGTAGGTATCCAAAAAACAGAGGAGGTGAGCCATGAAGGCTGCTTAAGTACCAAGCACTTCGATTGGATCCAATCCTAGACCTGCCTACAACCATTGCCACACTTTGTTAACCGAGTTGAAATTCATTTGAGTAGATATCTTTGATAAACCGATTAATCGTGTTGTTACGTTATTTTAGAAACGAGTATCATTTTGAAAACGTGCCCTAAGTCTAGCCCCTTTGGATTATTATCAGAAAAATTTAGAGTTATTGAAAATAAAATAATCCTAAAAAGAGAATAAAGTTAAAATGGCCTTATTACAACCCAAAAATAAATAGTAATTAAGATAAACTAACGAAAAACCAGTTACTTATTTTAAAGTCCAAAAGTGATCACCTGGCCACTCTGAATCCCCTCCGGCTCCAAGTCCCCACATCAAGGCTCACCTGCAAGGTTAAAGAAGGAGGTAAGTTTGGAAACTCAGTGTGCAACAAGCCCCTTTCAGAGCCCAAACCAATATCAGCATACTGGGCCTAAGCCCAAAATCAGTCTCAACATATACTAGGCCGAAACCTTTCGTTAAACGGTTACTGGGCCGAAGCCTTTTCATAATTCATATCACTGGGCCGAAGCCTTTATTGTAAATGGTATGGCCCATAGGCCCATTTCAATAACACATGCAATATCAATGAACATATGCAAGCCCATTTGGGGAGACTACTCAACCCACCATCCGCTACTCTCCACCCGTACCAACCAAGCTCTCCATGTGGGGAATAACTCAACCCACCCAACCAAACTCTCCACTGGTAGCATAGCTGCTCATATAACTGGAGGCCTAGCCTCTTTTAATAACTGGGGTAAAGCCTTTTTGTTAAACTGGGGCAAAGCCCTTTTCGGTAAACTAGGGCAAAGCCCTTTTGCACTTCTTCCATTCATATAAAACCCAACCCATGCATATATGAATATATCATGGCATATCATGGGCATATCATGGCATATCATGTATAAAATAGTATCACATGCATCTTAATTATAACACATCCCCAGGGGGATAATGGTCATTTTCACTTAGGGGCAAAATGGTCATTTTCACATTATAAGTGTATTTTCATCATTTTATCAATTATTAGGGTTTTCCATGCTCATTATTAATTATCAACAATTTCATGTGTTTGAACAGCGATTCTAGCCCATTCTAGCAAAACCGAGTCATTGGGCCCAAATACCCCTAATGGGCCCTACATAGCCGATCTAGTCCTCTAGGCCCATTTAGCCTATATTCCATAATAGTATTAACTGTCTTAACACGCAATTTAAAAAGATTCCATTTTCTACCAAATTTACCCAAATGGGCCCGGAAGCCCACTAGGCCCAATTTCAGCCCCTTGAGGCCCAACTTACCGTGATGCAGAAAATCATGCCCTTACCTGTTCCAACAATCCCGGTCATCAAACTTACGTATCTAACCAACCTATGAGCTTTCGCATGCTCACAAGTCCTCGAAATGCTGAAATTTCGATATTTCGGCATATATCGAGTTAAGCTACGAAAGAGGGTTCGTTACACACCTGTTTGTGACGCTCACTAGCAAAGTCTCCCACACCAACCTACAATCAACCATCACCATACTTAGTGTACAAATCATGCTTATCGAACCCAAAATCCACCTTACCATATTCGGCCAAAGAACCCCTAATGGCCATAGATCACTTACCTTCACCGAGTCCGATGCTCGATCCAAGTTATCCAAATCGATACCCCAAGCCTTGCTGCTCCTCAAAAGTTATCTACTTCACTATACAAACCATAAGAATCAAATGAAAAAGCCCAATAAGGCCTATATCTCAAATCGGTAACCTCCCTAAACTATAGGTGGTTTCAGCTTTTTTCAACAGTTACTACTGAATTGATTTAGAGTACGAATACTTACCACAGTCTTCCTTTGTACCACGTAGAGTTTGATAGAAGAAGGAATTAGCCACCAAAAAGTGAAGAGAAAAGAAGGTTGCTGGTCAACAAGAGATCGGCACCACAAAGCCTCACAGGTTTCGGCTTTTGTGGCTTTTCGGCAAAAGTGAAGGTAAGGAAAGGAGTAGTAGATGAAACGAAAGGGAATAGTAGACTGGTTTTGGAGAAGAAAAGAAAGGAAAGATGGATGGAAAGGGTGACAGTTTCAGTTAGAGAAGAAAAGAAAAAGAAAAGAATGGTTCTATGGTGCTCAAATAGAGGAAAATCGGCACAACTATAGCCTAATGCCAAAATACAACCCTCAAAATCCCCCTAGCCGATTTCTCCTCGCTAATCCCCCCTATTCGGCCAACTCTAATCCCTCTTTCAAATCCCTAAAATCTCTCCCCTTATCACACCTTAATCCATGCGTTTGACTGATTCCAACTCTCTCCAACAAAGTTCCATTCGGCTTCAAACTTCTGCATGCTCAAGGCATAAAAATAACATCTCATTTGCCATCACAGAGAATCGAACCCAGGTTTCCCCCAACCACTTACACGCCACCTTTTTAGCTCCTTAGTGGCGTCACTTAGCCACTTTGCCAGGGGCTGCTTTGTGATACATTTCACCCATAACTTTTAATAAGGCCACCTATCCAAAGCCCCTAACTTCTTAAGTCCAAAGTTCAAAAATTCTACCTGGTTTTGGCCATCACATTGGCCTTCCATAAGCCCAATTACATACTCCAATTATGAATTTCACAACAAAATACTAAATTTTAAAAACTTTACCAAATTCTCAGAAATTACGAAAAACCCAAAAAAAAATCAGGATGTTACATAACGCCCCAAACCCAACCTGGACGTTATGGACGAATCTGGCGATGTCACATTGAAGTGTTTTTCGTTAAGTGTCCTATCATTGAAAAACCCATTCTCTATTTAACCTATTTGTGTGATCTTTAAGAAGATTTTAAGACATGTTGTTCATTTTCAAAATCTGACCCGTTTGTCAAAATGATTATCATATTAAAATGTCATTAAATTTTTAAAACGTTGTTTCTTGTGGAAGCTCTTAAAATAGATTGCATATTCGTGGTATTTTTGAAAAACATTTATCTTTTTGAAAACCCGCATCTTTTTCTACTGCTAGTAGTATTCAATCAAAACAAATAAAATCCCAAATTAAAAATAAAATCCAAAGAGGCTTTATTACAATAAAAATACCCCAACTAATAATACTTATGATTAAAATCAAATGCAAAAATAATAGCAGTTGTGTGGCCACCTCTGAGTCCCCCGCTACACCTATCCACCTAAGTCTGGGGATTACCTGTAACACCCATAACCCGTATCCATCGCCGTAATAGGGTCATAAGGCATTACCAAATAAAACACGATCTCAAACAATTACATATACTATATAAATTTATTCAAATACACAAGTCTCGAAAGTTAATCAAAATTTATTTCATAAATTAATACACTTATTAAATTTGAGCATTTCACATCATATGTATATATATAGTCATATCGTTCACATGTAACAATATAATATATAATACATCAACAATTTCATATATACGACATTAGCATAGTAATCTTTATGAACCTCATATGTTTTACATCTAAATACCAATAAAAGCAAGTATTTGTTTATAAGTCACTCACTTCATTACTTGGTCCAATCGGCTAAATAATATGTATCATTAGACACATTCACAATTTACACTTAATTAGAAAATTCATATAGCCTTATAGATAAGTATTAAGCACTCATAAATATGAGCACCTTTGCACCCATGCAAGGCACATAAAAATATAATTAATATAACAAAGCCAAATATCATATATGCATGTCATAATTTAATACATAAAGGAGCAACAAAATTTCTATCATGCATACGTCTTTCTCTTTACCTATTAACTTCATAATTTATAATAACACCACTATATTCCTAGTGAACCATATGTCCGGATATACATCATCATAAGAAATGTTATGTATTATGATTATGCCCTTGATATAAACTCATTATAAAACCAAGCATTTATATATATAACCTAATCATCAAATATACATGTATAGTGCGCATTTACCTAAAAGCCAAAGCTACACTTAACATTAAAGTATCAAATACATACTAAACAACTGACTGGTTTATTACTGAAACACATGCATTATCTATCACTTGATAATTGAACTAACCACTAAAACATAATCATCCATTATCTAAACTATTCCACATATTATTTTCCATAACAACTAATAAACATACCAAACACATATTATGTCATCACTCTTCATAATTGAATCTTGCTACTTAAAATTTCCTACGAAAACAAGGCTTCCATTATCCTTTTATCAACAATCAAGCTCATTAATATATTTCAATCAAGACATAACAAATTAAGATTAAACATAGTAATCAATTTCATATATATATAATTCATATTAATTTGAAACACCACCAAGATAATCAAACATATTTATGATCGATTTATTTATGCTTCATCCAAAATCATTAGCCAACTTCTATGAATCACAAAACACAAATGATATTCATTCATGGCACATAGCATAACAACCAGATGGACTTAAACCACAAATATGCCAAAATCAAAATCTAGCATAGAAATTAAGCCATTTTCGCATGGCTTTATACATAACCAAAGTTCATTATTTCAAAAGTGTTAGAATTAAGTAACCCGAATCCTTATTTAAATAAAATACAGTGGTAAAATAAAATAAAAGAACAATCCATATAGAATTACACTTCTTTTATTTTATTTTAGAATATGGTTTTTAAACCGTATTAAATTCCATATATTTGATATTTATTAGAATAAGGTGTTTCAGTCTTACTAGAATATGGCTTTACAAGCCTATAAATAGATATAGCCTATTCCTCTTGTAATTAATTCGAATTCGACATAGTAAATTTTCTTCTCCTCTGCTCGTGGCTTTTTCCCGAAAGGGTTTCCACGTAAAAATCTGTATTCTTTATTTTATTTTTTATTTTTTTCACAAATTGGTATTCGAGCTTTCAGGTTATTCATCTCGATCACGGTAATGGCGTCTTTGAAGTATGAAATTCCGCTGTTGGATCGCAACACCAGATTTGAGTTGTGGCAGATTAAGATGTAAGCAGTTCTTGTGAAAATGGATCTGGAGGATGCCCTGCTGGGGATAGATAAGATGTCTTCGACATTAACAAATGAAGAGAAGAAGCGTAAGGATCAAAAGAGGTTAACACAATTACATCTGCATTTGTCCAACGAAATTCTGCATGATGTGATGAAAGAGAAGACTGCTGCTGCATTATGGAAGAGGCTAGAATAAATATGTATGTTGAAAACTCTAACAAGCAAGTTGCATATGAAGCAGCGTCTTTACGCTCATCATTTGGAGGAAGGTGCGTCTATACACGAACACTTAATAGTGTTTAAAGAAATTCTCTCAAACTTGGAGGCCATGAAGGTTCGGTATGATAAGAAAGATATAGGCTTGATTCTACTTTGTTCGTTGCCCCCGTCTTATTCAACCTTTAGAGACATGATTTTATATAGCCGCGAGTCTCTCACAGTTGATGAGGTTTATGATTCTTTAACCTCGTATGATAAGATGAAGCATCTTGTGGTTAAACCTGACTCTCAGGGAGAGGGTCTTATTGTTCGTGAGAGACAAGATCGGAATGCTGATGATGATCGTGGTAGGACACAAGAACGGAATCCTCGTGGTAAATCTAAGGGTAGATCAAAGTCTTCAAATAGAGGTAAAACTTGTAACTTATCCAAGAAGAAAGGAAACATTAAATCTTAGTGCTATAAGCTACAGAACAAGATTAAAAGGGAGGCTGCAAATCAAAAAGGAAAACAACCAGAAAATTTCGGTGAAGCTGATGTTGTAGAAGACTACAGCGACGGTGAACTTCCAGTCGCTTCTGTCAATGATTCTAAAGTAAGCGAGGAGTGGATACTTGATTCAGGCTGCACCTTCCACATAAGTCCTAATGGAGATTGGTTTAAAATTTATGAAACTGTAACGCCCCGTACCCGAGACCATTGCCGGAGTCGAACACGAGGTGTTAACAGACTTAATTCATTTATTTACACAGTTCATTTTAAAATTTCCAGGCAAGCTGGTTAACTGCATCACAGTCACTTTAAAAATTATATCTCGAGTTCCAAAAGTCGAAAACTGATTCCGTAAATTTTTCCTGAAACTAGACTCATATATCCAACTAAAAATTTTTTTCTAGAATTTTTGGTCAGGCCAATTAGTACAGTTTATTAGTTAAAGTCTCCCCTGTTTCAGGGTCTGACTACTCTGACCTTCATGCATTACGACTTAGATATCTCCTTGTACAGGGCTTCAATACTTATACCATTTGTTTCTAATGAAACTAGACTCAAAAAGGAATCTGTACATATAAAGCATGACTTCTAATTATCTCTGGTTAATTTATGGTGAATTTCCAAAGTCAGAACAGGGGATCCAGAAAACGCTCTGGCCCTGTTTCACAAAAACTTAAACATCTCATAAAATACGGCCCATATGGTCGTTTCGTTTCTTTCATGTGAAAATAGACTCATCAAGATTTGATTACATAATTTATTCACTATTTAATTCCATTCCTACTATTTTTAGTGATTTTTCCAACTTACATCACTGCTGCTATCAGCATCTATTTTAAGGTAAATTTTACCTATTTCATGATTTTCCATGAATCGAATAGCAAATTGACATACATTATTATCAAGGGTAATCCCGATTAGCCATGACGTACGTAGAGCCAATAGGACCATGATTGGCCATTCCAATGGCTAGTCATTACCAAACATTTTCACACCACTTAATAACCATATCACAAGACCATAATGTTATACTTCAAAACATACGAGCCATTTTCGCATGGCTATACGAATACACATTACCAAAGGGTACTTAATTAACAACAAGGGTCAGCCCTATACATGCCATTTTCAAAATTTAACTAAAAGAGTACCAAAAGTGGCTTAGAGAGTGTGGATGACTTGACTTTGACACTCCGAGTCCGATGGTGACGAACAAAATCTATAAAACAGAGAATCAAAGTAATGAGTAAGCATTTTAATGCTTAGTAAGTTCAAGTAATGAAATTATTTACGACTAAAGTATAGCGTTCATATGACTAAATGAATAGTTGCATATACGCATATTCCCAAAATCATACTTACTTCACACCTCAACCAAGATATTCATACAGGGATCAAACCTAACTAAAGGCCTAAGTTGTTAATCAATAGAGCGCTTACTATCTAAAAGGAATTAACTTTTCCAATGCATATCTGAAACATACCTTATCGTTTGGATTTTATGAGCGTATTAATTGAAATTATTACAGCAAGATCGCTCATTTCCAAACCCAAGTACCTTCGGATTTAGCGGATATAGCAACTTCGCACAAATGCCTTGGTCTTAGCAGGATATAGTCAATAGCACAAAAGCCTTGGGACTTAGCCGGATATAGTCACTAGCACAAATGCCTTCGGGACTTAGCCCGGATATAGTCAATAGCACAAATGCCTTCGGGACTTAGCCCGGATATCATTCGAATAATCATGCACATATATCAATAAATCGTGACACATCCATATTTCATTTTCATTACTAAAGCTCAAACACAAGACACTTATCAAACCTTACCAATTTCGGCTCAATAGCCACATACAAAGAGCATGATTTTGATTGGCTTTATAACATGATCTCTATACACATTCGGCTACCTGTCATAGGTATAAACTAATCACCTCAATATATCATTCAAGTAGAATCATTATATCACCGTTTATTTGTTATGCTTATATGTCATGACTTAATCAAATCATAAACTAAGTTTCATTACTCGAAGACTTACCTCGGACGTTGTCGAACGACTTCAACGGCTATTCAATTACTTTTTCCTTTCCCCTATCCAACGTTGATCCTCTAAGCTCTTGAGCTAAATCAAACAATTTACCTCCCAATCAAACACGATCATACGGCATTCATATACATTTTAGAACCAATTTATTTGAATCAATTACCACTTAAGTCTATCACCTTCTCGCTTTCAAATTTGTGCACTTGGTAAATCACATTAAACTACTACAAATATAACTTTAATACATATTTATTATCAATTCATCCATCCACTAGAGACATAGCCTAATGTTCAATAACAAACTCCTCCTTTATCAATTACATATTTGGCAAGAACATGGTAACTTATACTACATCAATTTTAAGCATATAAATTACTCAAACATAATCAAATTCACATTCGGTCTTGGTACATAATAAGGTAGCCGATTCTTTTCCCTTAGCACCCAATGCTCACATATGATTATTTGTATAGTTCAAACACTCATCTACCATTGTTCATCTAAATTTAACATGAAACAAAAACCTTATTTCCCTATAGCTACTATGGCCGAAAGTTCTAGACATCTCAATACCGAAATTTTTAACATGGGTTGCCTAAAGAACTTGGTGATGAGTTCAAATTTATCTAACATTTCAAGCAACTTAACACATCCATATAACTAGCATGCTAATAGTATCAAGGCGTCAACTAAAATTTTGAAGCCTCTTAGCCGAATCCTAACTCTCCAACAACCCCAAATCCATCCATGAGATAGTTAGAATTTAGACTAATCATCCAAAGGATGTATGAACTTCCAAAGCAACATTGAACATACCTTAATATAGAGAACCACCATAGCCGAATTTCTCCAAGCTCTTTCTCTTCTAGTTACGGCAATGAGGAGCAAAGATGCAACAATTTTGGTTTCTCCTCCCATTCACCACATGTTTTATTATTCTTAATACATTATTTTATTTTGTAAACTAATAATGCTAATAGAAAAATACATATTATCATCAATGACCCATACCATGGCCGGCCACTACTTATTATAAATGGAAATTTGACATGCAAACCCATCATTTTTATAACATGCATTAATAGATCCTTATAGATTAACCTATCACATTTTAAAAGTGTCACACATAAGTCCTATTAACTAAATTCACATGCAATCGACTAAATCGAAGCTTAAAACTTTCACACATTCATATTCACATATTTTAGACAATAAATATCATATTCAAATACTTCGGTGACTCGGTTTAGAGGTCCCGAAACCACTTTCCGACTAGGTTCAATTTAGGGCTGTCACAGAAATAGTGTCTGAAGGTGTTGTTTTGATGGGAAATAATGCTTCATGTAAAATCGCAGGTGTCGGAATAATTAAAGTTAAGATGTTTGATGGAGTTGTCAGAACACTTAGTGATGTACGACATGTTCCAGAATTGAAAAGAAATTTAATTTCGTTGAGTACTCTTGATTTAAAAGGGTACAGATACACAGCAAAAAGTGGGGTTTTAAAGAATTCCAAAGGTTCCCTTGTTGTGATGAAAGGGCAGAGAAAGATTGTCAAGTTATATATTTTGCAAGGTTCTACTGTTACTGGTGATGTAGCTGTCGGTTCTTCTTCCTTGTCAGATGATGATATTACTAAACTTTGGCATATGCGCCTAGCGCATATGATTGAGAATGGCATGGCAAAATTGAGTAAAAGAGGACTTCTTGATGGGCAAGGAATTTGGAAACTGAATTTCTGTGAGCATTGTGTTTTTGGGAAGTAAAAAAGAGTTTGATTTACCAGAGGAATCCATAACACGAAGGGAACATTGGAGTATATTCATTTTGATCTGTGGTGGATATCTAGAGCGCTTTCGAGAGGTGGAGCTAATTATATGCTAACCTTTATTGATGATTTTTCCAGAAAAGTTTGGGAGTTCTTCTTGAAGCAGAAAAGTGATGTGTTTTCCACATTTAAGTCTTGGAAAATTATGATTGAAAAATAGACTAGAAAACAAATAAAATACCTCCGTATAGACAATGGCCTAGAGTTCTGTTCTGATGAGTTTAATAGATTGTGCAAGTCAGAAGGGATTGTGAGACACTTGACAGTTCACCATACTCCACAGGAAAATGGCGTTGCAGAACAAATGAAAAGAAAGATCATGGAGAAGGTTCGATGTATGTTGTCAAATGCCAACATACCAAAGTCATTTTGGGCCAAAGTAGCCTTTACTGCATGTTTTTTGATCAACCGATCCCCATCCATTGCCATTGAGAAAAAGACTCCACAAAAGGTATGGTCTGGTAATGCTGCTAATTATTCTGATTTAAAGATCTTTGGGTGTCCTGCGTATACTCATGTTGATAATGGAAAATTGGAACCGAGTTCCATTAAATGTGTTTTTCTTGGTTATAAAGCTGGTGTAAAAGGGTATAAGTTATGGTGTCCTGAAAATAGAAAAGTTGTGATTAGCAGAGATATTGTTTTTGATGAAACTGCTATGCTACCTAACTTATCTCTTAAAGACTCTTCCAATAAAGAAAATCAAAACCAGCTGGAGTATCAGATTAATACAGAGTCGGCTCCTCAAGCCTGTACAAAAATTGAGAATAGAGTTACTTCTTTACTGCAATACTCTATCGCCAAAAATAGAACTAGAAGAGAAATTAAACCTCCAAAAAAGTATGTCGAGGCTGATCTAGTTGCTTATGCTTTAAATGTGGCTGAAGATATATATGCGAATCAAGAACCATCTAATTATTTTGAGGCGATTAGTTGTGAAGACTCAGAAAAGTGGATGTTTGATATGCAAGAGGAGATGGAATCACTCCACAAAAATAGAACATGGGATCTTATAAAACTTACTAAAGGTAAAAAGGCTGTTCGTTGTAAATGGGTGTTTAAAAAGAAAGAAGGGACTCCAGGAGTTGAAGAACCCAGATTGTAAAAAAACTTTTTAGACCCTGATCCACAGCCGAGATGTTGTAACCTGGCTCTGATACCACTAAATGTAACACCCCAAACCCGGCCCAGACGTTACGGTGGAATCCGGTGTGTCACATTGAAGTGTTTTTCGAAAACCATGTTTTCAATGAAAACCCTTCTTGATGTTTAGAAACTTTTACCGTTTAAACTTGTAAACCTTTGTAGTGGCAGAAACATGTTACTTTAAAAACAGTTAAGTATCGAAAAATCAAACCTTCTTTGTTATGGCTTAAAGTGAATGGATACTACGCACCAGGTAGGATTCAAGAAAAGAGGAGGTGAGTCAATTAGACTGCTTAAGTACCTAGCTCTTCCATGATCCAATCCTAGACATAAACATACCCATTGCCACACTTTAAACTTATTACTTGTCCACGAACAACAAATTAAGTTTAAGTCTATTTAAAATATTTATTTCCTTTGAAAACATTTACGTTGCGGAAGCTTTCCTCGGTTATCGTGATATTTTGAAAATAAGTAACTTTTATAAAATGCGCCCTAGGTTTAACCAATTTTAAGGAATCAATTTAAGTGATGTGAATCTAAAGTTGAAAACGATTTAAGTAATTTAAAAAACCCAAAATAAAAATAATAGAGCGGCCTTATTACAACTTTAACCAAAATAGAAATAATAAATAATAAATGCGAAATTTAAAAGGAAGCTAATTGAAACTTATTTAAAAACAAGAAATTTAATCTTCGTGGCCACTTTGAATCCCGCCCAGCTCCAAGTCCACCAACTAGGGCTCACCTGCAAGGATAGAAAAGAAAGGGGTGAGTTTGGAAAACTCAGTGTGTATGGAAAACCCATCCAAAGCCCAAGTCAACTCAAGCCCATTGGGCCTAAGCCCTATTTAGATAACTTGGTGGTCTCGGGTGAAGCCCTTTCGAATCTGAAAGAATTGGGCCTTAGCCCCTTTTTAGATAACAGTATGGCCCAGAGGCCCATTCTAGAATAGAACAGACATATTCGTGTATGCAAGCCCAACCTAGCCTATAACCAACCACTGACTCCACCCATACCACCCTACACTCCATGTGGGAATAGCTCAACCCACCCAAATTTACACTCCACAGATTAAAAGCATTGTCGCTCAGATATCGATAAGTTGAGGCAAAGCCTCTAGTACATGGACAAGCCACTTTCAGTACTTCCTCCATCAATAACCCAGTCCCATGCATCAGAGGATAATAACATGGCTTGCAGTAAATAGTAACAGTCAAACATGCATTCAGGTCAACCTTAACCCTAGGGGTATATCAATAATTTTGCTCCTAGGGGTAAATCTGTAAATTTTCCACCTCTAAAGGCATTTCAGTAATTTTATCAGTTTTAAGGGTTCTCATGAATGTTACGGTCCTTACTAGCCCATTTTTCATCGCAATAATTTATTTGTCTCAATTTTACAATTTTAGCTATTAGGCCCTTAAACCCCTAATGGCCCTACAGTGTCCATTAGCAATTTAAGCCCATTTAACTCAAGCTTTATGACCAGTTTACCAATTTAAGCAGTTTACATCCTACAATCTAACAGAACATACTTATTGCCTATTTTTTTATTATTTTACCCGTATGGGCCCGTAAACCCATTGGGCCCAGTTTTAGCCTATCGAGGCCCAATTACCGAAGTGCATGAAATTTCACACACGACTAACTTACCACTTTGCGATTTCAGATCTAATGATTTCTAAACATCTTGTGAGCACTCGCACACTCACAAGCCCACGGAATGCCAAATTTTTGGCATTTCGGCTTTTGCCGAATTGAACTATGAGAGGGTGTTCGATACACACCTGTTTCGCGACGACTGCTACTGAGATCCCTTACGATGTCCTACAATTGATTACCTCAATTCTTTGATTGCAACCCACACAACCAATCCCAATATTCAGCAACCCATATTCGAACCATGCCCCTAAAGCCTTTAGAATCTTACCTTTTTGTCGAAAACTAATGACTAGATCTAAGTCTAGTTGTTCCAAAGATCCAAGCCTCTGATCAAACCTCTAGAAGACACTAATCAGCAAATGAAATCGTCGGTTAAAGACCCTTAAAGCCCTATGCCCAAATCGATAGCCTCCCTAGATTTTAGGGACTTCGGCTTTTCTAAATTGTAAAATAAGACTAGATCTGAGGTGATGAGCACTTACCACTTATTCCTCTTTGATTTCTATGCAGATCTAATTCAGATCTATCCTCCCAATGATAGTAGAACTCGAATCCAGGAGATTTGAAGTTTCAGCTATAAGTCCCTAAATCTATGGTATTTCGGCTTTTTAAGTGATGAAGAAGATGACGATTTTAGGCTATAACTTTGAAGTAATGTTGCCAATAGATACTAAGGGTTTAGAGAAGATGAAAGTTGATCAAAAAGAACAAAAATAACTGAAGGATTTTGGCTTGAAGAAATCGGTACAAGAAGTGAGTTTTCGGGATTTCGGCTTTTATGGCAATCTGCTATGGAGGTTTGTGGAGGATGGGATTGACAGAGGAGGTGAGTAAGGTGACCAGAAGGTTTCAGCTAGAAGAAAAGGCAAAATGAAAGAAAGAAAATGGAGGAAAAAGAGAGGAAGAAGAAATTGGCACCAAGGAGAAGGAATTTGTGTTTTCGGCTTTTGTGAGAACTCAGAAAAGATGAATGGCAATGAAAGCTTTCAGGTGGCTAATCTTAATTCTCTAAGACAGAAAAAGAAAAGAACCTAACCCTAATATCAACTAAAACAATCGGCCCAACCTCCCTAAGGCCCTTGACGAAATTCACTTAAGTGATCACATGCCCGGCACATGCCTAAAATTAAAAAGTAACAATATGCTTACCTTCCAACTTGAACCCTGGACCTTTAATTCCTTCCCAGACGCTATTTTTTTAGGAACTTAGTGGCGCCACCTTGCCACTTTACCAAGGCCTTACTTGTGTCCTATTTTACCACCTCAACTTTAAAAGCCCATATAGCCAGAACCCTCTGTCCCAAAATTAAAATTCAAGAATTACCTCGAATTAAATTTACTGTTGGGCCTTTTTTTCCCACACCATAAGCCCTTCGTAATTTATTTAATTACTAAACTAAACATACGAAATAATATTAACATCCAAATTATTCGGGCCATTTTCTGTAATATCCTGATTTTAGGCCTAGTCGAAATAGTGGTTTCGTGACCACAAAATCCGAGATAGAAATAATTATTTTATGATTATTTTTAGGTCTATGATATGATTGCATGATTGTGTGAAAATTTCGTGGAGAAAGTTTATGCATAAAGTGCTTAAATTGAAATTCGGGACTAAATCGAATAATTTGCAAAACTTGCATTCTAGAAGTTTCTAGTATGAAATTGTTTTGAAATATTAATTAGGAGGTCTTAAATAGAAATTTTACTAATTTCTAAGTCTATGGACAAATAATGGACATGGATGGAATTTTTGGAAAGTTTAGTAGTAAGGGCATTTTGGTCATTTAGGGGTAAAATGAATTAAAATACAAAATTAAAAGCCAATTTTGCTCATCTTCAACCCCATGGCCGAATGTAGCAAGGAGAAACCATGGCTAGGGTTTTTCAAGCTTCCAAGATCGATTGTAAGTCCGTTCTAGCCTTGTTTTTAACGATTTTTTACGTTTTTAGAGTCCCGGTAGCTCGATTAAGCTTATGCTAGCAATAATTCAACCTAGGGTTCATATTTGGAAAACTACCCATAGGTGAAATTTGTGTATTTTGGTGTTTTATGATAGAATATGAGGTTTTAAATTATGTTAGACAACTTGTCTTTGCTTCGATTTTAAGCTTAAAACGAGAAAAAGGGCTTAATCGGTAAAAATACCTAATAGTCATAAGTACATGTTAGAGTGAGAATTTGATGTTGCCATAGAAGGGAAAAATGATCAGCATGTCATAAAACATAAGAAAATAGGCTGAAGTTTAATTTACGAGCTTTGGGGAAAAAGTGTAAATATGTGAAAGTTTAGGGGCAAAACTATAATTTTTCCAAAATATGAGTTTGGGTCAATTTGAATAATGTGAGTCCTAATTAGACTATATTTTAAATGATAGAGCAAGGAAAACTAAAATTCGGGCTAAAATGGGGAAAATACCAAGTTGTGGACGAAATGGTAAAAGTAGCCATTTTCGCATACGAGGTAAGTTCATGTGTAAATAATGTAGTATAATTGTTATTTTTAAGTTATTGATGTTAATTATATGATATTCTGATTTTTATCATGAAATATATGCTTTGTGGTTATTTTGAATAAAATGCAAATTATGTGAATTATTTGTTAAATATAAAGTGCTACCGAGTATTGGTTTTGGTATTTTACGGAAGATGGCATGGAGATGTGTTCGAGGAAAATCCCGTTTGAACCTTAGGAATAGATTAGGATACAAGTGACATGTCACTAGGATATTTGGGCATCCAAACTCGTTGAGTTGAGTCCGAGTTCACTTATGGATGCGAATGTCCGAACTCGTTGAGTTCAGTCCGAGTTCGAGAGATGTAACTAGGCATCTGAGCTCGTTGAGTTGAGTCCGAGTTCACTTATGGATGCGAACGTCCGAGCTCATTGAGTTGAGTTCGAGTTCACTTATGGGCGGGTTACATGGTAGCTTGGCTACATATGTGGCACTTATGTGCAAACTTTCCATGTATCCGAATTATATTCCGATGTGTTCAACGGGTAAAATTCTACTCAAATGGAAGAATACTTGAGATGAAAGGGACGTATTGGTAAGTGTTGTGAAATGAATACTTTGAACAGGTATGTACTTAACCCTCGGGTTGAAAACTCGATATAACAATAATATGGTAAGATGATAAATGAAAATGTGATATGAATGTCTCGGTGATGATTATGCAAATGATGTTTTATGTTTGCTTATATAGTTGTGTTACTTGCTATTTGCATGTGAGCTTACTAAGTATTTATGCTTACTTCCTCCTTTTCATTCCTTGTAGTGTTGACAAGCCACTCGTAAATCGGAACAGTCGAGGCATGCTCACACTATATCCAGTATACCATCTTGGCATAATGGCTTGCATATTTTGAGTATGGTATGTATAGCATTATAATCATTTTGTATATATGGTCTTATGATATGGTTATTGAGTGGTATGGAAATTCTTGGTAATGATTAGCCATTGGAATGACTAATCATGATCATATTTAGTGTTATGTATGCTAAATTGCTAGCTAATTCATGGAAACCATGAAATAGGTAAAATTTACCATAAAATAGATTCGAACAACAACAAAGGACGTGAGTTTGAAAAATCATTAAAAATAGTAGAGATACAATTAGATAGTGAATAAAATATGAAATTGAATAATTATGAGTTTATTTTCATATGGATGGAACAAAACAGGTATATGAGTTATATTTTATGAAATGTTTAAATTTTTGTGAAACAGGGCCAGAGCGATTTCTGGATCCCCTGTTCTGACTTTGTAAATTCACCATAAATTGTTCAAAGATAATTAGAAGTCATGATTTATATGTACAGATTTCTTATTGAGTCTAATTTTATTAGAAACAAACGGAATAGTCATTGAAACTCTGTATAGGGAGATATCTGATTCGAAATACACAGAGGTCAGATCAGTCAAACCCTGAAATAGGGGAGACTTTAACTAATAAACTGTACTAATTTGCTCAACCAAAAATTCTAGAAAAAAATTAGTAAATAGATATATGAGTATAGTTTTAGGAAAAATTTATGGAATTGGATTTAGAGTTTTGGAACTCGAGATATGAATTTTTAAGCGACTATGATGCAGATTGCTAGCTTGACTGAAAATTTTAAAAATAAATTGTTGGAGCTGTTTAAGTAATGAATTAAGTCTGTTAACACCTCGTGTTCGACTCCGGCGACGGTCTCAGGTACGGGGCGTTACATTTTCCACCCGAACCCAGACTCAAGGCCCAATACTTCCAGGCCCAAAAATTAGGGCGTTACAACTCTACTCCCCTTAAAGAAATTTCGTCCTCAAAATTTTCAAACTATCAACTAACCGTATTACTCAAGTCAAACCACTATGCTTCTACTGCGCACTCTAACTAAAAATAATTCTTAGTACGACCCAGAATGTCTAATTACCAAAGTAAAGAAACATCTATCAAGTACGCATACAACTCATAACACACACTTAAATAAAATAAGCTCGGCACTCCTGAGCTCGATGCTCCTTGGACCCACATCTAAAGCATGCTCCTGTCTTCCTATGGCATTCACCCGGATGATGCCCATTGTAGTTCTTGTAGGTTGAAAAGTTTGGTCGTGTCTTAACATGTTTCACAGAATGAGGCTCAGTCTTCTGAGAACTAGAATCCATCCTCTTCTTACACTCCAAGCACCCTGCTTGAAGCGTTTCCCTAATTTCCTTAACCTTGGTCTCCAATACTTTTTCTACCACTTTCCTTACTAACTCGGCCAGTGCCTCAGGCCCAAGCTCCGAGTTACCGCTACCCGAAGTTGGCAAACTTTGCTTACTCTCAGAATCCATATCAACACTCTACATTATCAGCATGCATAACAATAACTACCAAGATCTCGATTCAAAAATTTTAGTATTTATACAGATGTCCTATGCATAAAGAGTATTTCAAAGTTCTTGTTTTCGTAATATCGTATCCTAACTACAGTGTCTTCTAAAGTTTTCAGTTTTCCCTACTGTTTCAGTTCCTACAGTTTCAGTATTACCCTAACTACAGAATCATACTAGGGTCTCGGTACTATCTATAGTAGTATAACAATATTTTAGTACAGTACAGAATAAAAATACTTACAGACTTGGTGCCGGGGATTCAGTGTGCCACTTCTTCGGTTATCAAATTTCAGAAACCTAGAAAAACTTAAACCATTTTAAGATTGAACCTTAAAACATGTATACCTTGTAAAATATCTTTGAAAAGAATTTTCCAAAACCGTTTCCAAAACACCCTTCTTGGGACTAAGTTTAGCAAAGTTTTTCGAAAAACTTTGCGGACCATGATCCACAGCCGAGTTGAACCTTGCCTCGGGTGCAAGGGAGCGATGCGAAATGTCCAGAATGTGGTCATGCCCAAAATTGGTTAGCTCTAGGGCGCGTTTTATTGGATCATGGAAGAGCTAGGTACTTAAGCAGTCTAATTGACTCACCTCCTCTTTTCTTGAAACCTACTTGGTGCGCAGCTTCCATTCACTTTAATTTAAAACGAAAATATTCTTTAGACACTAAGAAAGATTTTAGATAAAACATGACTTCTCTAGTAACGCTTCAATGTGACACGCCAGATTCGGTCGTAACGTCTAGGCCGGGTTTAGGGTGTTACATTTAGTGGTATCAGAGCCAAGTTACAACAACTCGATTGTGGATCAGGGTCCGAAAAGTTTTTCGAAAAACTTTGCTAAACTTAGGCCCAAGAAGGGTATTTTGGAAACGGTTTTGGAAAATTCTTTTCAAAGATATTTTACAAGGTATACATGTTTTAAGGTTCAATCTTAAAATGGTTTAAGTTTTTTTAGGGTTTCTGAAATTTGATAACTGAAAAGGTGGCACACTGAATCCCCGGCACCAAGTCTGTAAGTATTTTTATTCTGTACTGTACTGATATATTGTTATACTGCTATAGATAGTACTGAGACCCTACTATGATTCTATAGTTAGGGTAATATTGAAACTGTAGAAATTGAGATAGTAGGGAAAACTGAAAACTTTAGAAGACTGAGACTGTAGCTAGGATACGATACTGCGAAAACAAGAACTTTGAAATACTCTTTATGCATAGGACATCTGTATAAATACTGAAAATTTTGAATCGAGATCTTGGTAGTTATTGTTATGCATGCTGATAATGTAGAGTGTTGATATGATTCCGAGGGTAAACGAAGTCTGCCAACTTCGAGTAGCGGTAACTTGGAGCTTGGGACTAAGGCACTGGCCGAGTTAGTAAGGAAAGTGGTAGAAGAAGTATTGGAGACCAAGGTTAATGAAATTAGGGAAACGCTTCAAGTCGGGTCCTTGGAGTGTAAGAAAAGGAAGGATTCTAGTTCTCAGAAGTCCGAGCCTCGTTCTGTGAAACATGTTAAGACACGACCAAACTTTCCAACCTGTAAGAACAGCAACAGGCATCATCTGAGTGAATGCCATAGAAAGACAGGAGCATACTTTATATGTGGGTCCAAGGAGCATCGAGCTCAGGATTGCCAAGCTTATTTTATTTAAGTGTGTGTTACGAGTTGTATCCGTACTTGATAAATGTTTCTTTACTTTGGTAATTAGACGTTCTGGGTCGTACTATGAATTATTTTTAATTAGAGTACACAGCAGAAGCATAGTGGTTTGACTTGAGTAATACGGTTAGTTGACAGTTTGAAAATTTCGAGGATGAAATTTTTTTAAGGGGAGTAGAGTTGTAACGCCCCGATTTTTTGGCCTGAAAGTATTGGGCCTTGAGTCTGGGTTCGGGTGGAAAATGGCCCGAATAATTTGGATGTTATTATTATTTTGTATGTTTAGTTTAGTAATTAAATAAATTACGAAGGGTTTATGGTGTGGGAAAAAAAAGGCCCAAGAGTAAATTTAATTCGAGGCAATTCCTGAATTTTAATTTTGGGAGAGAGGGTTCCGGCGATATGGGCTTTTAAAGTTGAGGTGGTAAAATAGGATACAAATAAGGCCTTGGTTAAGTGACAAGGTGGCGCCACTAAGTTCCTAAAAAAAGGCATCTGGGAAGGAATTAAAGGTCCAGGGTTCAAGATGCAAGGTAGGCATATTGTTATTTTTTTTAGGCATGTGATCACTTAAGTGAATTTCGGCAAGGGCCTTAGGGAGGTTGGGTTAATTATTTTAGTTGATATTAGGGTTAGGTTCTTTTTTTTTCTATCTTGGAGAATTAGGGTTAGTCACCTGAAAGCTTTCACTGTCATTCATCCTTTCTGAGTTCTCACAAAAATCGAAAATGCAAATTCCTTCTCCTTGGTGCCGATTTCTTCTTCCTCTCTTTTTCCTCCATTTTCTTTCTTCCTTTTTGCTTTTTCTTCTAGCCGAAACCTTCTAATCACCTTACTCACCTCCTCTGTCGATCCCATCCTCCACAAAACCTCTATAGTCGATTGCTATAAAAGCCGAAATCCCGAAAACTCACTTCTTGTGTCGATTTCTCCAAGCCAAAATCCTTCAGTTATTTTTGTTCTTTTTGATCAACTTTCATCTTCTCTAAACCCTTAGTATCTGTCGGCAACATTACTTGAAAGTTATAGCCTCAAATCGTTATCTTCTTCGTCACTTAAAAAGCCGAAATACCATAGATTTAGGGACTTATAGCCGAAACTTCAGATCTCCTGGATTCGAGTTCTACTATTGTTTAGAGGATAGATCTAGTCAGATCTGCATAGAGGTTAAAGAGGAATAAGTGTTAAGTGCTCATCACCGCAGATCTAGTCTTATTTTACAATTTAGAAAAATCTGAAGTCCATAAAATCTAAAGAGGCTATCGATTTGGGCATAGGGCTTTAAAGGTTTTTAACCGACAATTTCTTTTGGTGATTAGTGTCTTCTAGAGGTTTGATTGAAGGCTTGGATCTTTGGAGCAACTAGACTTGGACCTAGTCATCGATTTTCGGTAAAAAGGTAAGATTCTAAAGGCTTTACGGGCAAGGGTCGAATAAGGGTAGGTGAATATTGGGATTGGTTGTTGTGGATTGCAATCTAAGAATTATAGTAATCAATTGTAGGACATCGTAAGGGATTTCAGTAGCAGTCATCGCGAAACAGGTGTGTATTGAACACCCTCTCATAGTTCAATTCGGCAAAAGCCGAAATGCCAAAATTTTGGTATTTCGTGGGCTTGTGAGTGTGCGAGTGCTCACAAGATGTTTAGAAATCATTAGATCTAAAATCGAAAAGTGGTAAGTTAGTCGTGTGTGAAATTTCGTGCCCTTTGGTAATTGGGCCTCAATAGGCTAAAACTGGGCCCAATAGGCTTACGGGCCCATACGGGTAATAATAATAATAATAATATATAATAAAAATATAGGCAATAAGCATGTTCTGTGAGATTGTAGAATCAAAACTGCTTAAACCGGTAAACTGGTCATAAAACTTGAATTAAATGGGCTTAAATTGCTAATGGACACTGTAGGGCCCATTAGGGGTTTTAGGGCCCAATGGCTAAAATTGTGAAATTGAGATAAATAAATTACTGCGATGGCAAATGGGCTAGTAAGGACCATAACATTCATGAGAACCCTTAAAACTGATAAAAGTACTGAAATACCTTTAGAGGTGGTAAGTTTACGGTTTTACCCCTAGGAGCAAAATTATTGATATACCCATAGGGTTACGGTTGACCTGAATGCATGTTTGATTGTTACTATTTACTGCATGCCATGTTATTATTATTTGCTGCATGGGACTGGGTTATTGATGGAGGAAGTACTGAAAGTGGCTTGACCATGTCTTGGAGGCTTTGCCTCAACTTCTTGATATCTGAGACTATCTTTTATTTGTGTGGAGTGTAGGGTGGGTGGGTTGAGCTATTCCCACATGGAGTGTAGAATTGAATGCGGGTGGAGTGTAGCGATTAGTTATAGGCTGGGTTGGGCTTGCATGCATGAATATGTCTGTTCTATTCTGGAATGGGCCTACGGGCCATACTGTTATCTTAAAAGGGGCTAAGACCCAGTTTATCGTATTCTGAGTAGGGCTTCGGCCTAGTTCCCGCTGTTATCTAAATAGGGCTTAGGCCCAATGGGCTTGTGCTGACTTGGGCTTTGGATGGGTTTTCCATACACACTGAGTTTTCCAAACTCATCCCCTTTCTCTTCCATCCTTGTAGGTGAGCCCTAGGTGGTGGACTTGGAGCTGGGCAGGATTAAGAGTGGCCACGAAGATTAAATTTCTAGTTTTTAAATAAGTTTCAATTAGCTTCCTTTTAAATTCTGCATTTATTTTTGATCTTTTCTATTTTGGTTAAAGTTGTAATAAGGCCGCTCTATTATTTTTATTTTGGGTTTTTAAATTATTTAAATCGTTTTCGACTTGAGATTCACATCACTTAAATTGATTCCTTGAAATTGGTTAACTCTGGGTTTATCAAAAATAACTTGTTTCAAACGGACACGACAATCAAACATCTTCAAAACGAAACTTTTCAAGTACAAAAAAAGTCACGTTTTTCTAAACCCTTAACAATCGATAATGGATAAGACTCACACTAGTGAATCGAAACATTTCTCTTAAAACTTCATTAATGGTTTTTGCAAAGCTCACCCAAACTTTAGTAAACTAGGTAACTTGGTTAGTGGTAGGTAATGTGACACCCCAGATTTGGTCGTAACGTCTAGGCTGGGTTTGTGGTGTTACATTTAGTGGTATCAGAGCCAAGTTACAACAACTCGGTTGTGGATCAGGGTTCAAAAAGTTTTTCGAAAAACTTTGCTAAACTTAGGCCCAAGAAGGGTATTTTGGAAACGGTTTTGGAAAATTCTTTTTAAAGATATTTTACAAGGTATACATGTTTTAAGGTTCAATCTTAAAATGGTTTAAGTTTTTCTGGGTTTCTGAAATTTGATAAACGAAGAAGTGGCACACTGAATCCCCGGCACCAAGTCTGTAAGTATTTTTATTCTGTATTGTACTAAAATATTGTTATACTACTATAGATAGTACCCCAAACCCAACCCAAACATTATGGCCAAGTCTGGTGTGTCACATTGACGTGTTTTTCAAAAACCATGTTTCAATTGAAAAACCCTTCTTGATGTTTAGAAACTTTTACCGTTTAAACTTGTAAACCTTTGTAGTGGCAGAAACATGTTATTTTAAAAACAGTTAAGTATCGAAAAAATCAAACCTTCTTTGTTATGGCTTAAAGTGAATGGATACTACGCACCAGGTAGGATTCAAGAAAAGAGGAGATGAGTCAATAAGACTGCTTAAGTACCTAGCTCTTCCATGATCCAATCCTAGACATGCACACATCCTTTGCCACACTTTAAGCTTATTACTTGTCCACGAATAACAAATTATGGTTAAGTCTATTTAAAATATTTATTTCCTTTGAAAACATTGACGTTGCGGAAGCTTTGCTCGGTTATCGTGATATTTTGAAAATAAGTAACTTTTATAAAATGCGCCCTAGAGCTAACCAATTTTAAGGAATCAATTTAAGTGATGTGAATCACAAGTTGAAAACAATTTAAGTAATTTAAAAACCCAAAATAAAAATAATAGAGCGGTCTTATTAGAAATTTAACCAAAATAGAAATAATCAAAAATAAATGCGAAATTTAAAAGGAAGCTAATTGAAACTTATTTAAAAACCAGAAATTTAATCTTCGTGGCCACTCTGAATCCCTTGACCCAAGTCCACTAACTAGGGCTCACCGCAAGGATGGAAAAGAAAGGGGTGAGTTTGGAAAACTCGGTGTGTATGGAAAACCCATCGAAGCCCAAGTCGGCTCAAGCCTGTTGGGCCTAAGCCCTATTCAGATAACGGCGGGCATTGGGTGAAGCCCTTTCAAAATACAATAAACTAGGCCTTAGCCCTTTTAGATAACAAGATAGCCCAGGCCCATTCGAACAAAGATGAGACATATTCGTACGCAAGCCCAACCCACCTATAACCAACCGCTACACTCCACCCGTTCAGCCCTACACTCCATGTGGGAATAGCTCAACCCACCCAAATTTACACTCCACAGTTGCAAAGATTGTTGCTCAGATATCGATAAGTTGAGGCAAAGCCTCGATCGTGGACAAGCCACTTTCGATACTTCCTCCGTCAATAACCCAATTCCATGCATCGATGATAATAACATGGCATGCAAGAATAAATAAGTAACGATCAAACATGCATTCAGTCAACCTTAACCCTAAGGGTATATCAGTAATTTTACTCCTAGGGGTAAATCTGTAAATTTTCCACATATAAAGGTACTTCAGTAATTTTATCAGTTTTAAGGGTTCTCATGAATGTTACGGTCCTTACTAGCCCATTTGTCATCGCAATAATTTATTTGTCTCAATTTTACAATTTTAGCCATTAGGCCCTTAAACCCTTAATGGCCATACAAAGGTCCATTAGCAATTTAAGCCCATTTAACTCAAGCTTTATGACCAGTTTACCAATTTAAGCAGTTTAGATTCTCTGATCTAATGTAACATACTTATTGCCTATTTTTTATTATTTTACCCGTATGAGCCCGTAAGCCCATTGGGCCCAATTTTAGCCTATCGAGGCCCAAATATCAAGTGCATGAAATTTCACACGACTAACTTACCACTTTTTGATTTTAGATCTAATGATTTCTAAACGTCTTGTGAGCACTCGCACACTCACAAGCCCACGAAATGCCGAAATTTCAGCATTTTGGCATTTCGGCTTTTGCCGAATTGAACTATGAGAGGGTGTTCGATACACACTTGTTTCGCGATGACTGCTACTGAGATCCCTTACAATGTCCTACAATTGATTACCACAATTCTTAGATTGCAACCCACAACAACCAATCCCAATATTCAGCAACCCATATTCGAACCATGCCCCTAAAGCCTTTAGAATCTTACCTTTTTACCGAAAACCGATGACTAGGTCCAAGTCTAGTTGCTCCAAAGATCCAAGCCTTCAATCAAACCTCTAGAAGACACTAATCACCAAAATAAATTGTCAGTTAAAGACCCTTAAAGCCCTATGCCCAAATCGACAGCCTCCCAAGATTTTAGGGACTTCGGCTTTTTTAAATTGTAAAATAAGACTAGATCTGAGGTGATGAGCACTTACCACTTATTCCTCTTTGATTTCTACGCATATTTGATGGAGATGTATCCTCTAAATGATAGTAGAACTCGAATCCAGGAGATCTAAAGTTTCGGCTATAAGTCCCTAAATCTATGGTATTTCGGCTTTTTAAGTGATGAAGATGATGATGATTTGAGGCTCTAACTTTGAATTAATGTTGCCGACAGATACTAAAGGTTTAGAGAAGATGAAATTTGATCAAAAGGAACAAAAATAACTGAAGGATTTTGGCTTGGAAAAATCAGCACAAGAAGTGAGTTTTTGGGATTTCGGCTTTTATGGCAATCGGCTATAGAGGTATTGTGGAGGATGGGATTGACAGAGGAGATGAGTAAGATGATCAGAAGGTTTTGACTAGAAGAAAAAGGAAAAAAGAAGAAAGAAAATGGGGAAAAAGAGGAAGAAGAAATAGCACCAAGGAGAAGGAATTTATTTGGCTTTTGTGAGAACTCGAGAGGATGAATGACGGTGAAAGCTTTCGGTGGCTAACCCTAATTCTCCAAGATAGAAAAAAAAGAACCTAACCTAATATTAACTAAATCAATCGCCCAACCTCCCTAAGGCCCTTGCCTAAATTCACTTAAGTGATTACATGCGGCACATGCCTAAAATTAAAAAGTAACCATATGCCTACCTTGCAACTTGAACCTTGGACCTTTAATTCCTTCCAGACGCCATTTTTTAAGGAACTTAGTGGCACCACCTTGTTACTTTACCAAGGCCTTATTTGTGTCGTAATTTACTAAGTTCTTCTTAAAAGCCCACTTGACCAAGTCTCCTATTCACTTAAAATCCAACCTTGATATTTTACCGTGTTGGACCACTAACACATTTAAACACAATTCCAATATTCAGAACACCAAAATTTCAAAATTTACCAAAATTCACAGAAACCTGGAAAATCTCGAAAATCAGGTTGGGCCACTACAAAGGTTTACAAGTTTAAACGGTAAAAGTTTCTAAACATCAAGAAGGGTTTCAATAAAATATGGTTTTGAAAAACACTTCAATGTGACACACCGGATTCGGCCGTAACGTCTGGGCTAGTTTTGGGGTTTACATTTAGTGGTATCAGAGCCTGGTTATAACAACTCGGCTGTGGATCATGGTCCGAAAAGTTTTTCGAAAAACTTTGCTAAACTTAGTCCCAAGAAGGGTGTTTTGGAAACGGTTTTGGAAAATTCTTTTCAAAGATATTTTACAAGGTATACATGTTTTAAGGTTCAATCTTAAAATGGTTTAAGTTTTTCTAGGTTTCTGAAATTTGATAACCGAAGAAGTGGCACACTGAATCCCCGGCACCAAGTCTGTAAGTATTTTTATTCTGTACTGTACTGAAATATTGTTTTACTACTATAGATAGTACCCCAAACCCAACCCAGACATTATGGCCAAGTCTGGTGTGTCACTTGGTTAGTGGTAGGTAATGTGACACCCCAGATTTGGTCGTAACGTCTAGGCCGGGTTTGTGGTGTTACATTTAGTGGTATCAGAGCCAAGTTACAACAACTCGGCTGTGGATCAGGGTTCAAAAAGTTTTTCGAAAAACTTTGCTAAACTTAGGCCCAAGAAGGGTATTTTGGAAACGGTTTTGGAAAATTCTTTTTAAAGATATTTTACAAGGTATACATGTTTTAAGGTTCAATCTTAAAATGGTTTAAGTTTTTTCGGTTTCAAATTTGATAACCAGAAGAAGTGGCTGCTGAATCCCGGCACCAAGTCCGTAAGTATTTTTATTCAGATTGTCTTGAAATATTGTTATACTACTATAGATAGTACCCCAAACCCAACCTGACATTATGGCCAAGTCTGGTGTGTCACATTGACGTGTTTTTCAAAAACCATGTTTTCATTGAAAAACCCTTCTTGATGTTTAGAAACTTTTACCGTTTAAACTTGTAAACCTTTGTAGTGGCAGAAACATGTTATTTTAAAAACAGTTAAGTATCGAAAAAATCAAACCTTCTTTGTTATGGCTTAAAGTGAATGGATACTACGCACCAGGTAGGATTCAAGAAAAGAGGAGGTGAGTCAATAAGACTGCTTAAGTACCTAGCTCTTCCATGATCCAATCCTAGACATGCACACATCCTTTGCCACACTTTAAGCTTATTACTTGTCCACGAATAACAAATTATGTTTAAGTCTATTTAAAATATTTATTTCCTTTGAAAACATTGACGTTGCGGAAGCTTTGCTCGGTTATCGTGATATTTTGAAAATAAGTAACTTTTATAAAATGCGCCCTAGAGCTAACCAATTTTAAGGAATCAATTTAAGTGATGTGAATCACAAGTTGAAAACAATTTAAGTAATTTAAAAACCCAAAATAAAAATAATAGAGCGGTCTTATTAGAAATTTAACCAAAATAGAAATAATCAAAAATAAATGAGAAATTTAAAAGGAAGCTAATTGAAACTTATTTAAAAACCAGAAATTTAATCTTCGTGGCCACTCTGAATCCCGCCCAGCTCCAAGTCCACTAACTAGGGCTCACCTGCAAGGATGGAAAAGAAAGGGGGTGAGTTTGGAAAACTCAGTGTGTATGGAAAACCCATCCGAAGCCCAAGTCAGCTCAAGCCCGTTGGGCCTAAGCCCTATTCAGATAACAGCGGGCATTGGGCTGAAGCCCTTTTCAAAATACAATAAACTAGGCCTTAGCCCTTTTTAGATAACAGTATGGCCCATAGTCCCATTCCAGAACAGCACAGACATATTCGTGTATGCAAGCCCAACCCACTTATAACCAACCGCTACACTCCCACCGTACCAATACCCTACACTCCATGTGGGGAATAGCTCAACCCACCCAAATTTACACTCCACGATTGCAGCATTGTCGCTCAGATATCGATAAGTTGAGGCAAAGCCTCCGATCGTGGACAAGCCACTTTCAGTACTTCCTCGTCAATAACCCGGTCCATGCATCGATGATAATAACATGGCATGCAGTAAATAGTAACAGTCAAACATGCATTCAGGTCAACCTTAACCCTAAGGGTATATCAGTAATTTTACTCCTAGGGGTAAATCTGTAAATTTTCCACATATAAAGGTATTTCAGTAATTTTATCAGTTTTAAGGGTTCTCATGAATGTTACGGTCCTTACTAGCCCATTTGTCATCGCAATAATTTATTTGTCTCAATTTTACAATTTTAGCCATTAGGCCCTTAAACCCTTAATGGCCATACAGTGTCCATTAGCAATTTAAGCCCATTTAACTCAAGCTTTATGATCAGTTTACCAATTTAAGCAGTTTAGATTCTACAGTCTAACAGAACATACTTATTGCCTATTTTTTTATTATTTTACCCATATGAGCCCGTAAGCCCATTAGGCCCAATTTTAGCCTATCGAGGCCCAAATATCGAAGTGCATGAAATTTCACACACGACTAACTTACCACTTTTTGATTTTAGATCTAATGATTTCTAAACGTCTTGTGAGCACTCGCACACTCACAAGCCCACGAAATGCCGAAATTTCAGCATTTCGGCATTTCGGCTTTTGCCGAATTGAACTATGAGAGGGTGTTCGATACACACTTGTTTCGCGATGACTGCTACTGAGATCCCTTACGATGTCCTACAATTGATTACCACAATTCTTAGATTGCAACCCACAACAACCAATCCCAATATTCAGCAACCCATATTCGAACCATGCCCCTAAAGCCTTTAGAATCTTACCTTTTCACCGAAAATCGATGACTAGGTCCAAGTCTAGTTTCTCCAAAGATCCAAGCCTTCAATCAAACCTCTAGAAGACACTAATCACTAAAATAAATTGTCAGTTAAAGACCCTTAAAGCCCTATGCCCAAATCGACAGCCTCCCAAGATTTTAGGGACTTCGGCTTTTCTAAATTGTAAAATAAGACTAGATCTGAGGTGGTGAGCACTTACCACTTATTCCTCTTTGATTTCTACGCAGATTTGATGGAGATGTATCCTCTAAATGATAGTAGAACTCGAATCCAGGAGATCTAAAGTTTCGGCTATAAGTCCCTAAATCTATGGTATTTCGGCTTTTTAAGTGATGAAGATGATGATGATTTGAGGCTCTAACTTTGAATTAATGTTGCCGACAGATACTAAAGGTTTAGAGAAGATGAAATTTGATCAAAAGGAACAAAAATAACTGAAGGATTTTGGCTTGGAAAAATCAGCACAAGAAGTGAGTTTTTGGGATTTCGGCTTTTATGGCAATCGGCTATAGAGGTATTGTGGAGGATGGGATTGACAGAGGAGATGAGTAAGATGATCAGAAGGTTTTGACTAGAAGAAAAAGAAAAAAAGAAGAGAGAAAATGGGGGAAAAAGAGAGGAAGAAGAAATAGCACCAAGGAGAAGGAATTTGCGTTTTCGGCTTTTGTGAGAACTCAGAGAGGATGAATGACAGTGAAAGCTTTCAGGTGGCTAACCCTAATTCTCCAAGATAGAAAAAAAAAGAACCTAACCCTAATATTAACTAAATCAATCGGCCCAACCTCCCTAAGGCCCTTGCCTAAATTCACTTAAGTGATTACATGCCCGGCACATGCCTAAAATTAAAAAGTAACCATATGCCTACCTTGCAACTTGAACCTTGGACCTTTAATTCCTTCCCAGACGCCATTTTTTTTAAGGAACTTAGTGGCACCACCTTGTTACTTTACCAAGGCCTTATTTGTGTCGTAATTTACGAAGTTCTTCTTAAAAGCCCACTTGACCAAGTCTCCTATTCACTTAAAATCCAACCTTGATATTTTACCGTGTTGGACCACTAACACATTTAAACACAATTCCAATATTCAGAACACCAAAATTTCAAAATTTACCAAAATTCACAGAAACCTGGAAAATCTCGAAAATCAGGTTGGGCCACTACAAAGGTTTACAAGTTTAAACGGTAAAAGTTTCTAAACATCAAGAAGGGTTTCAATAAAAATATGGTTTTTGAAAAACACTTCAATGTGACACACCGGATTCAGCCGTAACGTCTGGACTAGTTTTGGGGTTTACATTTAGTGGTATCAGAGCCTGGTTATAACAACTCGGCTGTGGATCATGGTCTGAAAAGTTTTTCGAAAAACTTTGCTAAACTTAGTCCCAAGAAGGGTGTTTTGGAAACGGTTTTGGAAAATTCTTTTCAAAGATATTTTACAAGGTATACATGTTTTAAGGTTCAATCTTAAAATGGTTTAAGTTTTTCTAGGTTTCTAAAATTTGATAACCGAAGAAGTGGCACACTGAATCCCCGGCACCAAGTCTGTAAGTATTTTTATTCTGTACTGTACTAAAATATTGTTATACTACTATAGATAGTACTGAGACCCTAGTATGATTCTGTAGTTAGGGTAATACTGAAATTGTAGGAACTGAGACAGTAGGGAAAACTGAAAACTTTAAAAGACACTGTAGTTAGGATACAATATTACGAAAACAAGAACTTTGAAATACTCTTTATGCATAGGACATCTGTATAAATACTAAAATTTTTGAATCGAGATCTTGGTAGTTATTGTTATGCATGCTGATAATGTAGAGTGTTGATATGGATTCTGAGGGTAAGCGAAGTCTGCCAACTTCGGGTAGCGGTAACTCGGAGCTTGGAACTCAGGCACTGGCTGAATTAGTAAGGAAAGTGGTAGAGGAAGTATTGGATACCAAAATTAAGGAAATTAGGGAAACGCTTCAAGTAGGGTGCTTAGAGTGTAAGAAAAGGAAGGATCCTAGTTCTTAGAGAACAAAGCCTCGTTCTGTGAAACATGTTAAGACACGACCAAACTTTTCGACCTACAAGAACTGCAACAGGCGTCATCCGGGTGAATGCCATAGGAAGACAAGAGCATGCTTTAGATGTGTGTCCAAGGAGCATCGAGCTTAGGATTGCCAAGCCTATTTTATTTAAGTGTGTGTTACGAGTTGTATCTGTACTTGATAAATGTTTCTTTACTTTGGTAATTAGACGTTCTGGGTCGTACTAAGAATTATTTTTAATTAGAGTGCGTAGCAGAAGCATAGTGGTTTGACTTGAGTAATACGGTTAGTTGATAGTTTGAAAATTTCAAGGACGAAATTTCTTTAAGGGGAGTAGAGTTGTAACGCCCCAATTTTTGGGCCTGGAAGTATTGGGCCTTGAGTCTGGGTTCGGGTGGAAAATGGCCCGAATAATTTGGATATTATTATTATTATTTCATATGTTTAGTTTAGTAATTAAATAAATTACGAAGTGTTTATGGTGTGGGAAAAAAAAGGCCCAAGAGTAAATTTAATTCGAGGCAATTCCTAAATTTTAATTTTGGGAGAGAGGGTTCTAGCGATATGGGCTTTTAAAGTTGAGGTGGTAAAATAGGACACAAATAAGGCCTTAGTAAAGTGGCAAGGTGGCGCCACTAAGTTCCTAAAAAAATGGCGTCTGGGAAGGAATTAAAGGTCTAGGGTTCAAGTTGCAAGGTAAGCATATTGTTACCTTTTAATTTTAGGCATGTGCCGGGCATGTGATCACTTAAGTGAATTTAGGCAAGGGCCTTAGGGAGGTTGGGCCGATTGTTTTAGTTGATATTAGGGTTAGGTTCTTTTCTTTTTCTGTCTTGGAGAATTAGGGTTAGCCACTTGAAAGCTTTTACTGCCATTCATCTTTTCTGAGTTCTCAGAAAAGCTGAAAATGCAAATTCCTTCTCCTTGGTACCGATTTCTTCTTCCTCTCTTTTTCCTCTATTTTCTTTCTTCCTTTTTGCTTTTTCCTCTAGCCAAAACCTTCTGATCACCTTACGCACCTCCTCTGTCAATCTCATCCTCCACAAAACCTCCATAGCCGATTGCCATAAAAGCCGAAATTCCCAAAACTCACATCTTGTGTCGATTTCTCCAAGCCAAAATCCTTCAGTTATTTTTGTTCTTTTTTATCAACTTTCATCTTCTCTAAACCCTTAGTATCTGTCGGCAACATTAGTTCAACGTTATAGCCTCAGATCGTCATCTTCTTCATCACTTAAAAAGCCGAAATACCATAGATTTAGGGACTTATAGCCGAAAATTTAGATCTCCTGGATTCAAATTCTACTATCATTTGGAGGATAGATCTACATTAGATCTGCGTAGAAATCAAAGAGGAATAAGTGGTAAGTGCTCATCACCTCAAATCTAGTCTTATTTTACAATTTAGAAAAGCCGAAGTCCCTAAAATCTAGGGAGGCTGTCGATTTGGGCATAAGCCTTTAAGGGTCTTTAACTGATGATTTATTTTGGTGATTAGTATCTTCTAGAGGTTTTATCAGAGGCTTGGATCTTTGGAGCAACTAGACTTGGACCTAGTCATCGATTTTCGGTAAAAAGGTAAGATTCTAAAGGCTTTAAGGGCATGGTCCGAATATCGGTTGCTAAATATTGGGATTGGTTGTTGTGGGTCGCAATCTAAGAATTGTGGTAATCAATTATAGGACATCGCAAGGTATCTTAGTAGCAGTCGTCGCGAAACAGGTGTGTATCGAACACCCTCTCATAGTTCAAATAGACAAAAGCCGAAATGCCAAAAATCCGGCATTCCGTGGGCTTGTGAGTGTGCGAGTGCTCACAAGACTTTTAGAAATCATTAGATCTAAAATCAAAAAGTGGTAAGTTAGTCGTGTGTAAAATTTCGTGCACTTCGGTAATTGGGCCTCAATAGGCTAAAACTGGGCCCAATAGGATTACGGGCCCATACGGGTAAAATAATAAAAAAATAGGCAATAAGTATGTTCTGTTAGACTGTAGAATCAAAACTGGTTAAACCGATAAACTGGTCATAAAACTTGAATTAAATGGGCTTAAATTGCTAGTGGACACTGTAGGGCCCATTAGGGGTTTTAGGGCCCAATGACTAAAATTGTGAAATTGAGATAAATAAATTATTGCGATGACAAATGGGCTAGTAAGGACAGTAACATTCGTGAGAACCTTTAAAACTGATAAAATTACTGAAATACCTTTATAGGTGGAAAATTTCTGATTTACCCATAGGAGCAAAATTTTGATATACCCCTAGGGTTAAGGTTGACTGAATAGCGTTACTATTTCTTGCATGCCATGTTATTATTATCGATGCATGGGATTTGGGTTATTGATGGAGGAAATCTTGAAAGTGGCTTGTCCACTCTTGGAGGCTTTGCCTCAACTTCTCGATATCGACCAGCAATCTTTGCAGCCAGAAGTGTAGAAATTTGGGTGGGTTGAGCTATTCCCACATAGAGTGTAGAAATTTGATACGGTGGAGTGTAGCGGTTGGTTATAGGTGGGTTGGGCTTGCATACACGAATATGTCTATTCGATTCGGAATGGGACTATGGGCCATCTTGTTATTTGAAAAGGGTTAAGGCCCAGTTCTTGTATTTTGAAAAGGGTTTGACCCGATGCCGTTATTATCTGAATAGGGCTTAGGCCCAATGGGCTTGAGTGACTTGGGCTTTGGATGGGTTTTCCATACACTGAGTTTTCCAAACTCACCCCTTTCTCTTCCATCCTTGCGGTGAGCCCTAGTTGGTGGACTTGGGTGGCGGGATTGAATGGCCACGAAGATTAAATTTCGGTTTTAAATAAGTTTCAATTACCTTCCTTTTAAATTTTGCATTTATTTTTATTATTTCTAGTTTGGTTAAAGATGTAATAAGGCCGCTTTATTATTTTTATTTTGGGTTTTAAATTACTTAAATCGTTTTCAACTTGAGATTCACATCACTTAAATTGATTCCTTAAAATTGGATAGCCCTAGGGCGCGTTTTATAAAAGTTACTTATTTTCAAAATATCACAATAACCGAGCAAAGCTTCTACAACGTAAATGTTTTCAAAGGAAATAAATTTTTTAAATAGACTTAAACTTAATTTGTTGTTCGTGGACAAGTATGTCTAGGATTAGATCATGGAAGAGCTAGGTACTTAAGCAGTCTAATTGACTCACCTCCTCTTTTCTTGAATCCTACCTGGTGCGTAGCTTCCATTCACTTTAATTTAAAACGAAAATATTCTCTAAACACTAAGAAATATTTTAGATAAAACATGACTTGTAACACCCCAAACTCGGCCCAGACATTATGGCCAAGTCTGGTGTGTCACATTGAAGTGTTTTTCGAAAACCATGTTTTCATTGTAAACCCTTCTTGATGTTTAGAAACTTTTACCGTTTAAACTTGTAAACCCTTGTAGTTATAGAAACATGTTATTTTAAAAACAATTAAGTATCGAAAAATCAAACCTTCTTTGTTATGGCTTAAAGTGAATGGATACTACGCACCAGGTAGGATTCAAGAAAAGAGGAGGTGAGTCAATTAGACTGCTTAAATACCTAGCTCTTCCATGATCCAATCCTAGACATGCACATATCCATTGCCACACTTTAAGCTTATTACTTGTCCACGAACAACATATTAAGTTTAAGTCTATTTAAAATATTTATTTCCTTTGAAAACATTTAGGTTGCGGAAGCTTTGCTCTGTTATCGTGATATTTTGAAAATAAGTAACTTTTATAAAACGCGCCCTAGGGCTAACCAATTTTAAGGAATCAATTTAAGTGATGTGAATCTCAAGTTGAAAACGATTTAAGTAATTTAAAAAACCAAAATAAAAATAATAGAGCGGCCTTATTACAACTTTAACCAAAATAGAAATAATCAAAAATAAATGTGAAATTTAAAAGGAAGCTAATTAAAACTTATTTTAAAAAAAACTAGAAATTTAATCTTCGTGGCCACTCTGAATCCCGCCCAGCTCCAAGTCCACCAACTAGGGCTCACCTGCGAGGATGGAAGAGAAAGGGGGTGAGTTTGGAAAACTCAGTGTGTATGGAAAACCTATCCAAAGCCCGAGTCAGCTCAAGCCCATTGGGCCTAAGCCCTATTCAGATAACAGCGGGCACTGGGCCGAAGCCCTTTTCAGAATATAGTAAACTGGCCTTAGCCCCTTTTCAGATAACAGTATGGCCTGTAGGCCCATTCTAGAACAGAATAGACATATTCGTGTATGCAAGCCCAGCCCAGCCTATAACCAACTGCTACACTCCACCCGTACCAGCCCTACACTCCATGTGGGAATAGCTCAACCCACCCAAATTTACACTCCACAGTTAAAAGATTGTCTTGCTCAGATATCGAGAAGTTGAGGCAAAGCCTTCAAGACGTGGCAAGCCACTTTCGATTACTTCCTCCATCAATAACCCACCCCATGCATCGATGATAATAACATGGCATGCAATAAATAGTAACATCAAACATGCATTCAGGTTAACCTTAACCCTAGAGGTATATCAGTAATTTTACTCCTAGGGGTAAATCTGTAGATTTTCCACCTATAAAGGTATTTCAGTAATTTTATCAGTTTTAAGGGTTCTCATGAATTTTACGGTCCTTACTAGCCTATTTGTCATCACAATAATTTATTTATCTCAATTTCACAATTTTAGCCATTAGGCCCTAAAACCCCTAATGTTCCTACAGTGTCCATTAGCAATTTAAGCCCACTTAACTCAAGTTTTATGACCAGTTTATCGGTTTAAGCAGTTTCAATTCTACAGTCTAACAGAACATACTTATTGCCTATTTTTTTTCATATTATACATATTTTTATTATTTCTTTATTATTTACCCGTATGGGCCTGTAAGCCCATTGGGCCCATTTTTAGCCTATCGAGGCCAAATTACCAAGGTGCACAAAATTTCACACACGACTAACTTACCACTTTGCGATTTTAGATCTAATGATTTCTAAATGTCTTGTGAGCACTCGCACACTCACAAGCCCACAAAATGCCGGAATTTCGGCATTTCGGCTTTTGCCGAATTGAACTATGAGAGGGTGTTCGTGTAACGCCCCTACGCCCGAAATCATCGCCAGAGTCGAACTTGAGGGGTTACCGAACATAATTTATCAAATTAAGAACTTCAAATCATTTGTTTCTACATTCACAGCTTTCTAGCTACCCGTGTCACAGTTACAAGAAAAATCATATCTCGAGTTACGAAACTCGAAATCAAGATCCGTAAATTTTCCATAAATCTAGTCTCATATATCTATTTACTAATTTTTTTCTAGAATTTTTGGTTGGGCCAATTAGTACAGTTTATAAGTTAAAGTCTCCCTGTTTGAGGTTCATCGCTCGACATCCGTGTATTACTGAATCGATATCTCTCTATGCGAATTTCAATGACTACGAGGTTTGTTACTAAACTCAATAAGAATCTTTAAGTATAAAGAATGACTTATAATTATTTTTGTAAAATTTATTATGAATTTTAAAGTAAAAAAGAGGATCTAGAAATCACTCGCCCCTGTTTCACAAAGTTTAAAATATCTCATAAAGTATAATTTATATGCCTTTTTTTATCCATATGAAAATAGACTCATTAAGCTTAAATTTCATAACTTTCTCATCATTTAATTCCATTTATACTATTTTTAGTAATTTTTCAAATTCATGTCATTCTTCATGACAATATTTGCTTTTTAAGGCAAATTTTATCTTTTCATGAGTTGTTATGAACTAGATAACCTATTAAACTTCCATGATATCAAACATGATCTAAATTTAACCATCACCATGACTTATCAATATCAAACATTTTCTCAACCAATCATGGCCATATAATAAAATTATTTACACAAAATAAGTATATTGCTATACATGCCATACTTAAGTTTTACAAGCCATTTACCTAGATAAAAGTCCTTTGGATAGTGTGATCGAACCTTTGACCCGTCTCGATTCCCGAGCTGGCTTGTTCAAAAATACAATAAATAAAGAGGAGGGAGTAAGCATAAATGCTTAGTAAGTTCATATGTAAATAACAAGTAACATAACAATACAAATATACCAAACAACTTTAGCATGGTATCACCAAAACATATATCACATTTCTAAACATCATTCATCATCTTACTACCTTATCGTTGTTGTATCTATTTTCAACCCGAGGGTTAAGAACATACCTGTCCAAAGTGTCCATTTCACAACACTTACCAAAACGTCGCTTGCATCTTAAGTGTTCTTCCATTTCACTAGAAATTTCACCCGTTGAACACATCGGAATACAACTCGGATACACGGATAATTTGCACATAAGTGCCTTATATGTAATCAAGAAATCATGTAACCCGCCCCTAAGTGAACTTGGACTCAACTCAATGAGTTCGGATGCCTAGTTGCATTTCACGAACTCGGACTCAACTCAACGAGTTCAGACATTCACATCCATAAGTGAACTCGGACTCAACTCAACGAGTTCGGATGCTCAACCATCCTAGTGACATGTCACTTGTATCCTAATCTATTCCTCAGGTTCAAACGGTCTTTTTCCCTCGATCTCACATTTGCCGTCTTCCATGGAATATCGGAACCGATACTCGGTAGCAATTCATATTTATCAAGTAGTAAACATAATTTGCATATTACTCAATATTAACCACAAAGCATAATATTTCTCGATTAAAAATCATCATATCATATAATTAACATTAATAACTTAAAATTAACATTTATGCTACATTATTTACACATGAACTTACCTTGGTACCAAAATATAAAGATTTTGCAATTTAGTCCACAATCTTTTCTTTTCCTCGATCGCGACTTGAATCTTGTTTCTCTTGATCTATAATGCCAAATTAATCTTATTTAATACATACATTCATCAAAACAGCATTTAATACGAACTTTGGAAAAAGTACACTTTTGCCCCTAAACTTTTGCATAATTACACTTTTTCCCCTAGGCTCGGGAATTAAACTTTATTCCTTATTCTTATGTTTTATAACATGCTGATCATTTTTCCCTTCTATGGCAACATCAAATTCTTACTCTAACATATACTTGTGACTATTAGGTATTTTTATCGATTAAGCCCTTTTACTTGTTTTCACTCAAAACCGAGTAGCACAAGTTGTCTAACATAATTTAATACCCCATATTCTATCATAAAACATCAAAATACACAAATTTCATGTAACACCCTGAATTTGGGCCTAGAAGTTTTGGGCCTTGAGCATGGGAGCGGTTGAAGGCAGCTTATAATATTCTGTTGTGCATGCAAATTTCGTTAATGAAGGCTTGTTTTAGTGGTTAAGTGTGTTGAGAAGTGTTGGAGAAGTCCTGGGTTTAAACCTGGACTCTAGCAAAAAATTTGGTTTAAGGTGAATCAAACGCTGGGTGTAGTAGGTAGGCCTTAAGAATATTGTTGGAGAAATTGTGACACAAAAAACCTTATGGCTTAGTGGCAAGTGGTGTGTGGAGCATTTGAGGGGAGGCATGGGTTCGAATCCCATGGCAAACAAAGAGCATTTATGTGACAGCCCAAAATTGACCCTAGTCGGAATGTGGTTTCGGGACCACAAAACCGAGGCATAAAAATAATTTAAAATTTATTTTGATGCCTATAATATGTGTGTGCTCATGTGTGACATTTTTTGATGATTGATTTAGTGTTATAAAGGTGAATTTCACTAGAAGGGACTTAGTAGTGAATTTTGAAAGTACGATAGGGAAATGTGTGATGACTAATTAAAGCATGCATGCAAAACAATGGACTTGCATGTCAAATTCCCCTTTTTATAGGTGGTGGCCGGCCATGGCAAGGAATTATGGGCAAAGAAAACATGTTATGACATGTTTTGTTAATGCATGATGTATTAAGTGATAAAATAATTAGATGTGGGAAGAGAAACAAAAAAAAATTGTTCATCTTTGTTCTCTCCTTTTTGGCCGAAAATACTAAGGAAGAAGATAGGATTTTGCTCCATTTTTGGTTTAGAAGAGATCTAGAAGGAGATTTGGCTAAACTTGCATCAAGATTAAGGTATGTATGAGGTTGTGTCATGAGATTCATGCATGTTTTAGTTGCTAACTTGATGTTCATGTTAGCCATGGTTCAAATCCTTGTTATGCCATGGAAATGGTGTTTGACCAAAGTTGTTATTGTGTTAAAGCCATTGCATGCTAAATGTGAAGCTTGCTAATGATGCATGCAATGATGGATTGTCTACTCTTGAAATTTCTTTGTAGCAATCTTGAGTAAGACATTGAGTTTTTTTTTGTTTAACCATGACCGAAGTTGAAAGGGGCATGATTGTGATGTATTCGGCCATGAAGCATTCATGAGCATGGTTTATGCTTCTTGCATGTTAGTTAAAATTTGTGTTTTGGATGGTTATGGACACCTTGAAATTGACCTTGCACATATATGTGTATATATGTTTGCACATGATATTTCGTTATGAAGAAAGTGATAAATATGTTTGTTTAAAGAAGAAATTTGTTGAAGAATGTTGTGAAATTTGCATGTACATTCGGCCTAATACATGTATAGTGTGAAAACCTTGAAATTATTTTTGATTTTGTGTATTTATGACCATGTATAATCGGCCACATGAGTAATTTGAGCACTTGATGTTATGTTAAAATTCTTGAGCTTAAATATATGGATGTATGTATATGTGGCCATATAATGGCGTTTTGGTTCAAAGGTTGAATGATAAATTATAATAAAGTGAGATGATATGAGATGCGAATGTGATTGACTAGTGAACATTATTGAGAAAATATTGAATACTTCTACTTGTATTCGTTAAGCTCAAGAGCAAAGGGAGCTAAATCCGATAAAGGGAAGGAAAAAGTGATCGAATAGCCGTTGAAGCCGTTCGACAACATCCGAGGTAAGTCCTCAAGAAATGACCCTACTTGAATTATGTGAAATGAAATATGGATGTGTAATGATTATTGAATTATGTGTGTATGAGTATTTGAATGATACCGGGCTAAGTCCCAAGGCGATTACGCTTAGTGATATATTTGTGTTTGAGCCTTAGTAACGAAAATGAAACATGGATGTGTAATGATTATTGATGTATGTGTGTGCATGAGCAATTGAATGATATCCGGGCTAAGTCCCGAAGACATTTATGCTGGTAATTATATCCGGGTTAAGACCCGAAGGCAATTGTGCTAGTGACTACATCCGGGCTAAGACCAAGGCATTCGTATGAGTTGTTAAATCCGGGCTAATACCCGAAGGCATTTGTGCAAGTCGTTCTATCCGGGCTAAGACCCAAAGGCATTCGTGCATGTGGTTATATCCGGTCGTATTCCGAAGAAGCTTGGGCTGGAGGTGAGCATTGGTTGCTGTAATAAATTTAATTAGTACGCTCGAAAAGCCCAAAGGATAAGGTATGTTTATATGTGCATTGGAAAAGTCGATATGTTTGAGTAACATTCGCTCAATCGACTAACGAAGTTTTCAGCTATTGAATTGGTTGATATCTTGTGAAAGTATATAATGATGAAGTGTGAAGTAAGTATGATTATGTGGATGTGTATTAATGAAATGATTCATTTGGCTATGTGAATGTAATGCTTTAGTTAAAGCTGATTTTATTGCTTGAGACTTACTAAGCATAAAATGCTTACCCGCTGCTTTGGCTCTCTGTTTTATAGATTTTGCTCGTTAGCGATCAGATTCGGGATCATTAAAGTCGAAGTCATCTACACTATCAAAGCCTCCATTTTGGTATAATTTTGGTTGAACTTTGAAATGGCATGTATAGGACTACCCTATTGTTGAAGGTCATGTACCTTTCGGTTTTGTGTAAGCTTGGATAGCCATGCGAAAATGGCTTATATACGTTTTTAGTATGATTCTATAATCGTTTGTATGATGATCATTATGGGGTATGGAATTGTTTTGAAAAGATTAGCCATTGGAATGGTTAATCATGATCACACTTTGTGCTATGTATGCAAAAAGGGCCAATTGAATCGTGGAAATCATGAAATAGGTAAAGGTTACCTTGAAAACAGATGCTGGCAGCAGCAGTGGTGTGGTTTTGAAAAATCCCCAAAATTTGTAGGAATGGTATTAAATAGTGAATAAGTTATGTAATTGAACCTTGATGAGTCTACTTTCATATGGAAGAAACGAAACGGTCATAGAAGTTACATGTTAAGAGATATTAAAGTTATTGTGAGACAGGGCCAGAACGGTTTCTGGGTCCCCTGTCGCGACTTTAAAATTTTACTATAAATTATCCAGAAAGAATTAGAAGTCATTCCTTATATGTACAGATTCCATTTTGAGTCTAGTTTCATTAGAAATAAACTGCACCAGTATTAAAGCCCTGTACAGAGAGATATTCAAGTTGTAACGCGCGAAGGTCAGAGCAGTCAATCCCTGTAACATGGGTGACTTTAACTAATAAACTGTACCAATTGGCCCGACCAAAAATTCTAGAAATAAATTCATGGAAGGATATATGAGTCTAAATTCAGGGAAAATTTACGGAATCAGTTTCCAAGTTTTGAAACTCGAGATATGATTTTTAAGGCGACAGTGACGCAGTTTTCCAGCCTGTCTGGAAATGCCAAATTGGTCGGTGCTTTAAGAGGATTTAGCTCGTTAACCCCTCGCGTCCGACACCGGCGATGGTCTCGGGTTCAGGGTGTTACAATTTTATTGGTATCAGAGCTACGGTTTAGTCGATTCTAGGACTACCGTGATGTGTTTGGGGTCTAGCTATATATGCCATTAAATGATGAATTGATAGTGTGGTGATTTCTGACAATTTGACTTTGTGTTTGTTTATAGCAATGGATCCCGATCCCAACCGAGCAATAGCTGATGATGTGGAGAGTTTGGCGCCTGCTCCCGCGCAAGGGACAGCGCCGGTGGACTCTCAACCTATGGCCAGCAATCCGAATGATGAGGCTAGGCAAGCCTTTTGTAGTGTGATGAATGATTGGTTTAACCAATACATTCGAACTAACACTACTGTTCCTCAACCTCCATTCCCGACAAATGCAACCTCAGACCTACAATACCTCCAGAATCGACCAAATAAGGTCAAGTAAGCCCTCATCGATAGGATTCAAAACATGGGGCCACTGAATTTAAAGCTACGGATGATGACGATGCCGAGCAAGCTGAATTTTGGTTGGACAACACTATCCGGGTGCTCGATGAGCTATCTTGTACACCCGATGAGTGCTTAAAGTGTACCATCTCCTTGCTACGTGATTCCGCCTACTATTGGTGGAGTACTCTGACTTCTGTGGTGCCTAGAGAGCAAGTGACTTGGGAGTTCTTTCAAACCGAGTTCCGAAAAAAGTATATCAGTCAGAGATTCATCGACCAAAAGCGAAAGGAATTTCTTGATCTTAAGCAAGGCTCTATGTCGCCATCGATCACGAACGAAAATTTGTGAGGCTTAGCGGTATGCGCGAGAATGCATTTCGTCCGAAGCTATTATGTAAACGCTCGAGGATGGGCTGAATGATGATATAAGGATGCTCGTTGGCATTCTCGAAATACGAGAGTTCAGAGTACTTGTTGAGCGAGCTTGTAAAGTCAAGAGCTTAGAAAGGAGAAACAAAAAGTTGATGTGGGAACCGGAGAATTTGAAAAGGTCCTCGGAAAGTCTCTTCAACAGCATCGAAGAGATTTCGAGATGATGTGAGCCGGTCTAGAGGCGCCGGGCTTTTCTAGACGAGATCGCGGTCGACCTCGTGACCACACGAGTCACTTCGATCGCCTGATGGTGGAAATGATCGCCGAGAGAGAGGAGGTCGCATTGTGGAAAATGGCATTCGGGGACCAGAGGTTCCGTGATCGCCTCGCTATAAGTGTGGATCGGTGACCACTTTATCAAGGATCGCCCGAGGTTGCTTGAACAAAATGTAAGTCAAAGTGGAAACCCGGTGCTACCATCGCCGAGGTAGGCTATCCCGAAATGCGGGCAATGCTAGTGGCGGTCGAGAGGGTCGAGATGCTACAACAAGACCCGAGGCTCGTGCTCTGCTAGGACTTATGCCATACGCCAAGACGCCGAGGATGCCGCCTCACCGGATGTTATTACCAAGACTTTCACTCTTTTCGATACTAATGTGATTGCTTTGATTGACCCTGGTTGAACTCATTCTTATATATGTGAAACCTTAGCATCCAGTAAGACTTTGCCTATTGAGTCTATTGAGTTTGTAATTCGGGTGTCAAACCCCTTGGGTCATTACGTGCTTGTCAACAAAGTGTGCAAGAAAAGTCCCCTAGTATTCCGAGGTTCTTGTTTTCCGGCGGATTTGATGCTTTTGCCATTCGATGAATTCGACGTTATTCTTGGTTTGGATTGGTTGACCATGCACGATGCGGTTGTAAATTGCAAAAGCAAGACTATCGAGTTGAGGTGCGCGAATAACGAGATAATTCGGTTGAGTCTACGGACTTAAAGGGTTGCCACCGTAATATCGCAATGTTGGCCCGTAAATATGTAAGAAAAGGGTGCGGCGTACCTTGCGTATGTGCTCGATGACAAGGAGTCGAAAAGAAACCCGAATCGTGCGATGGTTTGTGAATACCCGGACGTTTTCCTCAAGAATTGCGGGTTTACCACTGCTCGGAAATAGAGTTTGGCATCGAATTGGTACCGGTACCACTCCAATTTCGATAGCTCCGTATCGTATAGCAATCGACGGAATTAAAGCGCTTGAAAGCTCAGTTGCAAGAATTGGTGGATAGAGGTTTCGTCGCCGAAGTTTTTCGCCTTTGGGTGCGCCGGTGTTGTTTGTGAAAAGAAGGATGGGACCATGAGGTTGTGCATCGACTATCGTCGACTTAATAAAGCGATGATAAAGAAAAATATCCGTTATCAGCGTATTGATGACTTGTTCGATCAACCGAAGGAGCCTCAATGTTCTCGAAAATAGATTTGAGATCGGGCTATTATCGCCATGAATTCGAGATTCGGACGCACCCAAGACCGCCTTGAATCGAGATATGGTCACTATGAGTTCCTAGTGATGCCGTTTTGACTTACTAATGCCCTGCGGTATTTATGGATTTAATGAATCAGATCTTCGCACCATATTTGGATCGGTTCGTAGTCGTGTTCATTGATGACATCTTGGTCTATTCAAGAAATGAGACCGAACATCTTTGAACACCGAGGTTAGTCTTTGCAAATTCTACGGATAAGCAATTATATGCTAAGTTCAAGCAAGTGTGAGTTCGTTAAGAGAGGTTAGCTTCTTGGGGCATGTGATATCTCAGATCGGCATTCGAGTCGACCGAACAAAATTTCAGCCATACTTAACTGGAAGCCTCGAGAAATATTACCGAGGTTCGAGCTTTTTGGGGCTGGCCGGTTATTACCGACGATTTGTAAAAGGTTTCTCAACGATAGCCACGCCAATGAAGAAGCTACTCCAAAAGGACGTAAGGTTCGAATGGTCGGAGAAATGTCAGAAAAGTTTCGATCAACTGAAAACTTATTTGACTAAAGCCCCAATTCTAGTGCAACCCGAATCTGGCAAAGAGTTTGTCATCTACAGTGACGCCTCCCTACTTGGGTTAGGTTGTGTATTGATGCAAGAAGGTCGAGTTGTGGCCTATGCGTCGAGGCAATTAAAGCCACATGAGAAAAATTATCCAACCCATGATCTCGAATTGGCTGCCATCGTATTCGCCTTAAAGATTTGGCGACATTACTTATTTGGTGAGAAGTGCCATGTGTATTCGGATCACAAAAGTCTCAAATATTTGATGTCTCAAAGAGACTTAAATCTGCGACAAAGACGATGGCTTGAGCTGTTAAAGGATTATGAGCTGGTCATTGACTATCACCCGGGAAAGGCGAATGTGGTTGCGGATGCCTTGAGTCGTAAATCATTATTCGCTTTACGAGCAATGAATGTGCACTTGTCCGTTCGATCCGACAACGTGTTAGTAGCTGAATTGAAAGCTAAACCATTATTGATACATCAAATTTGTGAAGCTCAGAAGGTCGACGATGAGTTGGTTGCAAAACGGGCCGAGTGTGTTCCGAACAAGGAATCGGAGTTTCAGATCGATGATGACGATTGTTTGAGGTTCAGGAGTCGTCTGTGTGTTCCAAAGAATTCGGAACTTATTTCGATAATACTGAACGAAGCCCATTGTAGCCGAATGGCGATCCACCCGGGGAGTACGAAGATGTACAACGATTTGAAACGTCGGTTTTGGTGGCATGGTATGAAACGAGACATCTCCGACTTTGTTTCGAGGTGTTTAATATGTCAACAAGTGAAAGCGGAACATCAAGTGCCTTCAGGATTACTTCAGCCGATCACGATACCCGAGTGGAAATGGGATCGAGTCACAATGGACTTCGTATCCGGACTGCCGTTGTCAGTGAGTAAGAAGGATGCGATTTGGGTCGTTATAGATAGATTGACTAAGTCGGCTCACTTTGTCCCCATACGTACGGACTTTTCAATGGACAAACTAGCCGAACTGTACGTTTCTCAGATTGTGAGATTACACGGGGTGCCTATTTCCATCGTGTCGGATAGAGATCCGAGATTTACCTCGCGATTTTGGAAAAAGTTGCAAGAAGCTTTGGGTACTAAGTTGCATTTCAGCACCGCCTTTCACCCCCAAACCGATGGTCAATCCTAGCGGATAATTCAGATACTTGAGGATATGTTCAGATGTTGCATCCTCGAGTTCAGTGGTTCATGGGAACGGTATTTGCCTTTGATTGAATTCACTTACAACAACAGCTTTCAATCAAGTATTAAGATGGCACCCTACGAGGCTTTGTACGGTCGTAAATGCCGTACACCATTGTTTTGGTGAGCTTGGTGAAAGCAAAATTTTCGGGTGGATTTGATTAGAGATCTTTGAACAGAAGTGAAAGTAATCCGTGAAAGTTCAAGATAGCCTCCGATCGTCGAAGTCGACGCGGATCTGAAGCGTAAAGACATCGAGCATCAGGTGGGAGATAAAGTGTTTCTCAAGGTTTCATCTTGGAAAAAGATACTCAGATTCGGCCGTAAGGGCAAGTTGAGCCCGAGGTTCATTGGGCCATATGAGATATCCGAGCGAGTCGGTCCAGTGGCATATCGTCTGATTTTGCCCCCTAAACTCGAAAAGATTCACGATGTCTTTCATGTTTCGATGCTTCGACGCTATAGATCTGATCCATCGCACGTGATTAGTCCATCGGAGGTTGAAATTCAAGCCAATATGAGTTATGAGGAAGAATCGATTCGTATCCTATCACGTGAAGTGAAAGAGTTGCGAAACAAGCGGGTTCCGCTAGTGAAAGTGTTATGGCTCAAACACGGGATAGAATAAGCTACTTGGGAAACCGAGAACTCTATGAAAGAGCGATACCCAACCCTATTTACCGGTAAGATTTTTGGGACGAAAATTTCTTAAGTGGGGAGAGTTGTGACAGCCCAAAATTGACCCTAGTCGAATGTGGTTTCGGGATCAAGAAACCGAGGCATAAAAATAATTTAAAATTTATTTTGATGCCTATAATATGTGTGTGCTCATGTGTGACATTTTTGATGATTGATTTAGTGTTATAAAGGTGAATTTCACTAGAAGGGACTTAGTAGTGAATTTTGAAAGTACGATAAGGAAATGTGTGATGACTAATTAAAGCATGCATGCAAAACAATGGACTTGCATGTCAAATTCCCTTTTATAGGTGGTGGCGCCATGGCAAGGAATTATGGCAAAGAAAACATGTTATGACATGTTTTGTTAATGCATGATGTATTAAGTGATAAAATAATTAGATGTGGGAAGAGAAACAAAAAAAAATTGTTCATCTTTGTTCTCTCCTTTTTGGCCGAAAATACTAAGGAAGAAGATAGGATTTTGCTCCATTTTTGGTTTAGAAGAGATCTAGAAGGAGATTTGGCTAAACTTGCATCAAGATTAAGGTATGTATGAGGTTGTGTCATGAGATTCATGCATGTTTTAGTTGCTAACTTGATGTTCATGTTAGCCATGGTTCAAATCCTTGTTATGCCATGGAAATGGTGTTTGACCAAAGTTGTTATTGTGTTAAAGCCATTGCATGCTAAATGTGAAGCTTGCTAACGATGCATGCAATGATGGATTGTCTACTCTTGAAATTTCTTTGTAGCAATCTTGAGTAAGACATTGAGTTTTTTTTTGTTTAACCATGACCGAAGTTGAAAGGGCATGATTGTGATGTATTCGGCCATGAAGCATTCATGAGCATGGTTTATGCTTCTTGCATGTTAGTTAAAATTTGTGTTTTGGATGGTTATGGACACCTTGAAATTGCCTTGCACATATATGTGTATATATGTTTGCACATGATATTCGTTATGAAGAAAGTGATAAATATGTTTGTTTAAAGAAGAAATTTGTTGAAGAATGTTGTGAAATTTGCATGTACATTCGCCTAGTACATGTATAGTGTGAAAAACCTTGAAATTATTTTTGATTTTGTGTATTTATGACCATGTATAATCGGCCACATGAGTAATTTGAGCACTTGATGTTATGTTAAAATTCTTGAGCTTAAATATATGGATGTATGTATATGTGGCCATATAATGGCGTTTTGGTTCAAAGGTTGAATGATAAATTATAATAAAATGAGATGATATGAGATGCCGAATGTGATTGACTAGTGAACATTATTGAGAAAAATATTGAATACTTCTACTTGTATTCGTTAAGCTCAAGAGCAAAGGGAGCTAAATCCGATAAAGGAAGGAAAAAGTGATCGAATAGCCGTTGAAGCCGCTCGACAACATCCGAGGTAAGTCCTCAAGAAATGACCCTACTTGAATTATGTGAAATGAAATATGGATGTGTAATGATTATTGAATTATGTGTGTATGAGTATTTGAATGATACGGGCTAAGGCCCAAGGCGATTACGCTAGTGATATATTTGTGTTTGAGCCTTAGTAACGAAAATGAAACATGGATGTGTAATGATTATTGATGTATGTGTGTGCATGAGCAATTGAATGATATCCGGCTAAGTCCCAAGACATTTATGCTGGTAATTATATCCGGTTAAGACCAAGGCAATTGTGCTAGTGACTACATCCGGCTAAGACCCAAGGCATTCGTATGAAGTTGTTAAATCCGGCTAATACCAAGGCATTTGTGCAAGTCGTTCTATCCGGGCTAAGACCCGAAGGCATTCGTGCATGTGGTTATATCCGGTCGTATTCCGAAGAAGCTTGGGCTGGAGGTGAGCGTTGGTTGCTGTAATAAATTTAATTAGTACGCTCGAAAAGCCCAAAGGATAAGGTATGTTTATATGTGCATTGGAAAAGTCGATATGTTTGAGTAACATTCGCTCAATCGACTAACGAAGTTTTCAGCTATTGAATTGGTTGATATCTTGTGAAAGTATATAATGATGAAGTGTGAAGTAAGTATGATTATGTGGATGTGTATTAATGAAATGATTCATTTGGCTATGTGAATGTAATGCTTTAGTTAAAGCTGATTTTATTGCTTGAGACTTACTAAGCATAAAAATGCTTACCCGCTGCTTTGGCTCTCTTTTATAGATTTTGCTCGTTAGCGATCAGATTCGGGATCATTAAAGTCGAAGTCATCTACACTATCAAAGCCTCCATTTTGGTATAATTTTGGTTGAACTTTGAAATGGCATGTATAGGACTACCCTATTGTTGAAGGTCATGTACCTTTCGGTTTGTGTAAGCTTGGATAGCCATGCGAAAATGGCTTATATACGTTTTTAGTATGATTCTATAATCGTTTGTATGATGATCATTATGGGGTATGGAATTGTTTTGAAAAGATTAGCCATTGGAATGGTTAATCATGATCACACTTTGTGCTATGTATGCAAAAAGGGCCAATTGAATCGTGGAAATCATGAAATAGGTAAAGGTTACCTTGAAAACAGATGCTGGCAGCAGCAGTGGTGTGGTTTTGAAAAATCACAAAAATTTGTAGGAATGGTATTAAATAGTGAATAAGTTATGTAATTGAACCTTGATGAGTCTACTTTCATATGGAAGAAACGAAACGGTCATAGAAGTTACATGTTAAGAGATATTAAAGTTATTGTGAGACAGGGCCAGAACGGTTTCTGGGTCCCCTGTCGCGACTTTAAAAATTTACTATAAATTATCCAGAAAGAATTAGATGTCATGCCTTATATGTACAGATTCCATTTTGAGTCTAGTTTCATTAGAAACAAACGGCACCAGTATTAAAGCCTTTTACAGAGAGATATTCAAGTTGTAACGCACGAAGGTCAGACCAGTCAATCCCTGTAACATGGGTGACTTTAACTAATAAACTGTACCAATTGGCCCAACCAAAAATTCTAGAAATAAATCGATGGAAGGATATATGAGTCTAAATTTAGGGAAAATTTACGGAATCAGTTTCCGAGTTTTTAAACTCGAGATATGATTTTTAAGGCGATAGTGATGCAGTTTTCCAGCCTGTCTGGAAATGCCAAATTGGTCGGTGCTTTAAGAGGATTTAGCTCGTTAACCCCTCGCGTCCGACACCGGCGATGGTCTCGGGTTCGGGGTGTTACAATTTATTTTGCTAACAGGGGGTGGAAAGAGTTGGTTTTGAATTTAAACTCTGATGTTAGAGGGATCCCACATCGGGAAGCTAACATAAGAGTGGATGGGAAGCTGGCTTTAAATAGAGAGAACCATGAGGAGAGTAAAGGTACCTTTCTTGGTCGATCCTTTCGCTTTATGGCGTGCTCGTTTTAATTTGGGCGTCATTAAGAGTGCTCGGAGCTTGGATTAACTCCATCTCCAATCGGTGTGTATTTATCACTACTCTTGTTCTTGGATGGCTACTTGGACGCGATGACAATGAAAGGGGCCATGTGGGCCCAATGGGCCTATGGGCCCAATTGGATAAGTTGTTTGATTGTGTAGTAAATATTGGACTAGGCTAGGTGAATCGCATATCTGTGGTTAGGTTTGGGCTAAAAGGGCCACACGAGTGCAGGGCCCATTTAGGCCGAGAATAGGCTTTAGGCGCATTCGTATTGTTATCCATGTTTAGAATACTTTAGTTTACCAATTACTGAAATGCCCTCGACTTGTAAAATTACAAAAGTACTCCCGATTTACAGAATTACCGTTTTACCCTCGATTTACAAAATTATCGTTTTACCCTCGATTTTTAAAATTACCGTTTTACCCTCGATTTACAGAATTACCGTTTTACCCTCAATTTACAGAATTACCATTTTACCCTCGATTTACAGAATTACTATTTTACCCCCGATTTACAAAATTACTATTTTACCTTCAATTTACAAAATTACCATTTTACCCTCGATTTAAAGAATTACCATTTTACCCTCAGTTTACAGAATTACTATTTTACCCTCGATTTACAGAATTACCGTTTTACCCTCAATTTGTAAAATTACTGTTTTACCCTCGATTTCTGTAATTACCGCTTTTACCCTCGGTTATGTAATTACCATTTTACCCTCGATTTACAGAATTATCGTTTTACCCTCAGTTTATAGAATTACTATTTTACCCTCGATTTACAGAATTTTTGTTTTACCCTCGATTTGTAAAATTATCGTTTTACCCTCGATTTATAGAATTACTGGTTTACCCTCGGTTTACAAAATTATCGTTTTACCCTCGATTTACAGAATTACTATTTTACCCTCAATTGTGAAATTACTAAAATACCCCTGTAGGGTAGAATTACCGAAATACCCCTATAAGGTAGAATTACTAAAATACCCTTATAGGGTAGAATTACCGAAATACCCTCGTAGGGTAGAATTATCGAAATACCCTTGTAGGGTAGAAATACCGAAATACCCCTGTAGGGTAGAATTACCGAGATACCTTTGTGGGGTAAAATTACCATTTTGCCCCTAGGGTGTTAAATGACTGTTTTGCCCTTGTGGGCAAGTGACCGACTTAATTTGTGTGGTTGATTGATTTGATTGTGAATATATGTTGGTGATATGAATTACTTGATCGTGATTGTTTGATTCAAATATGGGCATGACATTCTCGCATACATGACATGTTGCATGGGTTGGGATTTTGTACGGAGGAAGCGTTCCGTGGCTATGCCACAAATATCTGATTCGTGGCTCGCCACAATATTCAGATCCGTGACTCTGTCACAATATCTGTTGACTGATCGATGGCTGAGTGCCATTGTTGTGGGCTTCGTGCCGATTATAGACCCGTTATTAATGGCTCTGTGCCAACCTAAATATGGCTTTGTGCCATCTTGACTATGGCTTCGTGCCAAACGTATTTACCTGTAGCTATGTGCCTAACATATTTGTTGACGACTCTATGTCGATCATATTTACCGAAGGCTGTGCGCCAGTTATATTACCGTCACTGATGGCTATGTGCCAAAGTTATTACAGTTATCTATGGCTTTGTGCCACGTATTCTGTTAGGTGGGTTTGCCACATTATCTGATTCTAGTGGCTCTGCCACAATATCTGTATCTGGTGACTCTGTCACGATATTTATTTTGGCAGCCATGCTGCAAATTTTATGGTGTGTAGCGGATGGGTGGGTCGAGTTGTCTCCCCACATGGTGTATGGTTGGTGCGAGGGTGTATACGGCTGGATTGGGTTGGGATTGCATTCACATTCTGATTTTGATTCGCCACCTAATTTCGATTTCGATTCGATTCATTACTAATATTGATTTCGATTACACATCGATTCTCGATTCGATTCTCATTTTGGTTCCAATTCGATAATGTTTCTTATTTCGTAATGGGCTAAGGTCCATCTGGTACTTGCTCGTTGTAATGGGCTAAGGCCCGATTGGTACTGAAATTGTAAGTAAGGTTGGGGCTAGACTTTTAATTCTTTTAGATGACCTGATGTTCCTTTTATAGTAGGGGATTTCACATCGAAGTTTTCCAGAACTCACCTCGCTTATTAACCTTTCGTAATTTCCAGCCTTAGATGGATCGGGGTTGCTAGGGGCTCGAGGAAGCCACACACACTATTTATTTTACGCTTTGATTATTACCTTTAAATTATTTTATGTGGGTTGTAGTAAAGTCGTTGTAATTTTCTGGATTTCAAATTTGGAATTTTATTTATTGTTCTTATAATTGCTAGTATTAGAACACGATTTTCCAAAGCAACCATCGTTATTCAAAACATCACATAACCGCAATTGTTTTTAAAGTAAGTTTCGCAACTACCAAGATTTTTACAAAGTTGTTAAGAATGTTATTCAAATTGAGGTTTTCTAACAAGGTTTAAAAGGGTATAAGTTTTAATTATTAAGAAGGGTTTTTAATGGAAACATGGTTTTCGAAAAACACTTCAATGTGACACGCCAAGTTCGAGCCAAACTTCCAGGCCGGGTTTGGGGTGTTACATTTCACCTATGGGTATTTTTCCAAATATAAACCCTAGGTTGAATTATTGCTAACATAAGCTTAATCGAGCTACCGGGATTCCAAAAACGTAAAGAACATTAAAAACGAGGCTTGGAATCACTTATTATGGAGCTTGGAAGCTTGAAACAAACCCTAACTATGGAGAACCCTTGAAATTTCGGCCTAATGAAGAAGATGGACAAAAATTGGCTTTTAATTTTGTTTTTAATTCATTTTAATAACTAAATGACCAAAATGCCCTTACTATTAAACTTTCCAAAAATTCCATCCATGTCCAATTTTTGTCCATAGACTTAGAAATTGGTCAAATTTTTATTTAAGACCTCCTAATTAATATTTCAATGCAATTTCATACTAAAAACTTCTAGAATGCAAATTTTGCAACTTATTCGATTTAGTCCCTACTTTCAATTTAAGCACTTTAGGCATAGAATTTCATCACGAAATTTTCACACAATCATGCAATCATATCATATTCATCAAAATAATTATAAAATAATTATTTCTATCTCGAATTTGTGGTCACAAAACCACTATTCCGATTAAGCCCTAATTCAGGATATTACAACTCTCCCCCCCTTTTAAGGATTTTCGTCCTCGAAAATCTTACCGGTAAATACGTGTGGGTATTGGTTTTTCATAGTTTCTTCAGGTTCCCATGTAGTCTCTTCTACCCCATGCTTTTGCCACAACACTTTCACAAGTGCAACACTTTTATTTCTTAGTTGTTTGACTTCTCGAGCTAAAATCTTAATCGGTTCTTCTTCATAAGTCATATCCGGTCTAGTTCAACTTCTATCAATGAAATTATATGTGAAGGATCCGAACGATACCGACGTAACATAGATACATGAAACACATCATGAATCTTCTCTAATTCAGGTGGTAGCGCTAGCCGATATGCTACCGGTCCAACTTTTTCAATTATTTCATACGGTCCAATAAAACGCGGACTTAACTTGCCCTTTCGTCCAAATCTAAGGACTTTCTTCCATGGAGACACTTTCAAAAATACCTTATCACCAACTTGAAACTCCATTTCTTTTCATTTCAAATCTGCATAAGATTTATGTCTATCTGAAGCAGCTTTCAAACAATCTCGAATCACTTTCACCTTTTCTTCGGTTTCTTTTATTAAATCAACTCCATAAATCTAATTTTCCTTGAGTTCAGTCCAATACAATGGCGTCCGACATTTACGACCATATAATGCTTTATAAGGTGCCATCTTCAAACTCGTCTGATAACTATTATTATAAGCAAATTCTACCAATGGTAAGTACCTTTCCCAACTATCTTGAAATTCCAATACGCAATATCAGAGCATGTCTTCAAGAATCTAAATTACTCTCTCTGATTGTCCATCAGTTTGTGGATGAAAAGTAGTGCTGAAATTTAACTTTGTACCTAATGCCTCTTGCAACTTTTGCCAAAACCGTGAGGTAAACCTCGGATCTCTATCCAAAATGATTGACAAAGGTATCCCATGAAGTCTAACAATCTCTCGGATATACAATTCAGCCAAATTATTAAGAGAATAATCAGACGCGTACGTAATAAAATGAGCCGATTTAGTCATTCATCAACTATTGCCCGGATGGTATTTTTCTTCCCCGAGTTAACGGCAACCCCGATATAAAATCCATAGTAATCTGATCCCATTTCCATTCAGAACCATAATAGGTCAAGTAATCCCAAGGTACTTGGTGTTCAACTTTCACTTGTTGACAAACTAAGCACTTTGATACAAACTCGAAAATATCTCTTTTCATTCTACTCCACCAAGACATTTTCTTTAAGTCATTATACATCTTCGATCGCCGGATGAACCGCCAAACAACCATTATGTGCTTCATGCAAAATCTTTTGAATCAACTCATCATTTTTCTAAGACACAAACCGATTTTTAAACATCAAACAACCATCGAACCGATTCAAATCGATCCCATATCGCCTTCACACTGCTTTCTCTTGGCTAGCAAATCTTGATAATTTTTTTGAGCTTCAAAAATCTCTTGTAAAAACATCGGTCTTGCTCTTAACTCGCTAGAATCGAACCGTCATCCGACATTTTCAATCGAGTGTTCATAACTCTCAAAACAAACAACAACTTTTTCGCTTAAAGCATCAAGCAACCGCATTCGCTTCCGGATGATAATCAATAACAAGCTCGTAATCTTTCAATAACTCTAACCATCTTCATTGTCTCAAATTCAAGTCTTTTGTGACATCAAGTATTTAAGACTTTTGTGATCGGTATATACTCGGCACTTTTCACCATACAAATAATGTCGCCAAATCTTCAAAGCAAACACCACTGTAGCCAATTCCAAATCGTGAGTAGGATAATTCCTCTCATGAGGTTTTAACTGCCTCGAAGCATAAGCCACCACTTTTCCTTCTTGCATGAGTAACATCCCAAAACATTTAGAGAAGCATCACTATACACCACAAATTCTTTACCTGATTCGGGTTGATCAACACTGGTGCTTCAGTTAATAACTTTTTCAATTCTTCGAAACTCTGTTGACATTCTTCCGTCCATTCAAATTTAACATCCTTTTGGAGTAGTCTAGTCATAGGAGCAGCAATTATAGAAAATCCATTTACAAACCGCCGATAATACCCAGCTAGCCCCAAGAAACTCCTAACTTCAGTTACATTTTTCGATGGTTTCCAATCAAAAATGGCTGAAATTTTACTAGGATCAACCCGTATACCATCACCTGAAACAATATGACCCTAAAATCCAACTTCCTGGAGCCAAAATTCACTTTTACTAAACTTAGCATACAGCTGCTTATCTCTCAAAGTTTGCAAAACTATCCTCAAATGCTCAGGATGCTCTGTCTCATCCTTTGAATAAATTAAAATATCATCTATAAACACCACAACAAATCTGTCCTGTATGGCCGAAATATGCGATTCATTAAGTCCATAAACACAGCAGAGCATTTGTCAACCCGAATGGCATAACTAAAATTCATAATGATCGTACCTTATTCTAAAAGCGCTTTAGGCACATCCGACTCTTTCACTGCAATGATAATACCCGGATCTCAAGTCAATCTTTGAAAACCATGTCGCTCCTTTTAGCCGATCAAACAAATCATCAATTCTCGGCAATGGATACTTGTTTTGATTGTCACCTTGTTTAACCGCCGATAATCAACACATAATCTCATAGAACCATCCTTCTTTTTCACAAATAACACGGAGCACCCCATGGTGAAAAACTTGGTCTCACAAAGCCTTTATCGCTTAACTCTTGCAATCGCGACTTTAATTCTTTCAACTCTGTTGGTGCCATTCTATATGGAGCAATCGAGATCGGAGCTGTTCCTGATCAAATCTATACCAAATTCTACTTCCCTGACTCGAGGCAAACCCGACAATTCTTCTGGAAATACATTCGCAAATTCGCACAGAATCGACATTGATTCAACTTTCTTTTCAACTTCTTTTGTATTAATTACATACGCCAAATAAGCTTCATAACCCTTTCTCAAATATCTTTGAGCCGATATCGAAGAAATCATACTAAATATTGCCTCTGATTTGTCTGGTTCAACCCGCAAGATTTCACCACTTTTACATTTTAATTCTATAACCTTTTCTTTGCAATTTACTATAGCATCATGCAATGTCAACCAATCCATACCCAAAATAACATCAAATTCATCAAATGGCAACAACATCAAGTCGGCCAGAAAGTAATGACCCCGAATCATTAAAGGGCATGTCTTGCATACTTTATCAACTATCACACATTTGCCTAGTGGATTCGACACTCTAATCATAAATTCTGTGTTCTCAACAGGTATATTCATACTAGACACCAGTTTCATGCATACATATGAATGAGTAGAATCGGGATCAATCAAAGCAATAACATTAGTATCATAAAGAGAAAATGTACCGTAATCACATCGGGTGAGGAAGCATCTTCACGCTTTAATAGCATAAGTTCTAGCCGAGCTCTTCCTTCAGATCTAACTGCTGCATCTCTGGCTACATTCTTACTGCTTGTTTCACTTCCAGCTTTTCTCGGATACCTTCCCCTCAAGTCTGCACCACTAGCTTTTACATTCTGAAATTTTTCTTTCTCAGCTCTCTCTGGGCAGTCTCTAATAAAATGATCCAGAGAACCACATCAAAAACATTCATTTACTCTGCACGGACCAAAATGATTTCTACTACACCGCTGGCACTCGGGTTTAACAAATCTCATATTTCCCACACTAGCCGCAGAAGTAGTCTGAGATTTAGGACCCACATTTCGCTTCTTAAAATTTCCATATGATTGCCCAGCTAAAACTTGGGAATGAGGATTCATATTTCTTGACTTTCCGGTTTACTGTGAGGGTGCATTACTCATTGGTCTTTTCTTCCAATTTCGTGTTTCAGATTCTACCTTTTTCTTTTCCTTCAGTAATTCTTTAGCCTTGCAAGCTCGATCGACAAGTACCACCATTTCTTTTAGTTCAAGGATCCCAACAAATACCTTAATGTCTTCGTTAAGCCCGTCTTCAAATCGTCGACACATCTTGGCTTCTGTAGGAACATATTCCCTGGCATACTTACTCAATCGAACAAACTCTCTTTCTTATTCTGAGACTGTCATATTACCTTGCTTCACTCAAGAAACTCTTTACATTTCGATCAATAAATCTTTCACTAATATATTTCTTCCAAAACTCTTCTTGAAAGAACTCCTGTGTTACCCTCTCTTTCGGTACCACCAAAATCAAAGTCTTCCACCAATTATAGGTGAATCTCTCAACAAAGATGTAGCACATTTCAAACATTCTTCGTGTACAAGATAATTCATCAAATACCGGATAGAATTTTCAAGCCGTAACTCGCTTTTCTCTGCATCATCATCAATATTTGCTCTAAATTCTTCAGCCCCTTGTTTACTTAATTTCATCAACGGGGTTCTATGAAATTTTATCATATCCACTCCTTGAGGCATCAGAGGCATAGGTTGAGGAATTGGGGGAGGTGGGGAAGGTCGTACATTTGAGTTCGCACGAATGAACTCAATGTACCATGCACTCATCATTTGGAGAAAGGCTTCCGATCCTTTGTCCTCCTCCCCGACCAACAAGAGGGGTGGGTTTTCGTTGGCGCTGCCTTCAAATGAGTGGCGACATTTCTACTTCATCGCCACAACTGGATCGGGATCCATTTACTATATAAAATCATTTAAAAGGTCAATTCGTCACACTATCACAATTCATACATATGGCATGTATAGCAAAATCCGTACATACAACACGTAGTCCGAGAACTGACTAAACCTGCTTTGATACCACCAAATGTAACGCCCCCACACCCAAAACCGTCGCCGGAGTCGAGCTTGAGGGGTTACCGAACATAATTTATCAAATTAAGAACTTCAAATCATTTGTTTCTACATTCACAACTTTCTAGCTACCCGCGTCACAGTTACAAGAAAAATCATATCTCGAGTTACGAAACTCGAAATCAAGATCCGTAAATTTTCCCTAAATATAGGCTCATATATCTATTTACTACTTTTTATAGAATTTTTGGTTGGGCCAATTAGTACAATTTATTAGTTAAAGTCTCCCCTGTTTCAAGGTTCGACTGCTCTAACATCTGTGTATTATGAATCAGATATCTCTATATACAGAATTTCAATGACTACAAGGTTTATTTCTATTAAAACTAGACTGACTAAGGAATCTGTACATATAAAGAATGACTTCTAATTATTTTTGTACAATTTAATATGAATTTTTAAAGTCAGAATAGAGGATCCAGAAATCACTCTGGCCCTGTTTCACAAGGTTTCAAATATCTCATAAAGTATAATTTATATGCCTGTTTTTTTTATCCATATGAAAATAGACCCATTAAGCTTCAATTTCATAACTTGCTCATCATTTAATTCCATTTATACTATTTTTAGTGATTTTTCAAATTCATGTCATTGCTGCAGCAATATTACATTTTAAGGCAAATTTCATCTTTCCATGAGTTGTTATGAACTAGATAACCTATTAAACTTCCATGATATCAAACATGATCTAAATTTAACCATCACCATGACTTATCAATATCAAACATTTTCTCAACCAATCATGGCCATATCATAAAATTATTTACACAAAATAAGTATATTGCTATACATGCCATACTTAAGTTTTACAAGCCATTTACCCGGATGAAAGTCCTTTGGATAGTGTGATTGAACCTTCAATCGCCTCGATTCCCGAGATGGCTTGTTCAAAACTACAATAAATAAAGAGGAGGGAGTAAGCATAAATGCTTAGTAAGTTCATATGTAAATAACAAGTAACATAACAATACAAATATACCAAACAACTTTAGCATGGTATCACCAAAACATATATCACATTTCTAGACATCATTCATCATCTTACTACCTTATCATTGTTGTATCTATTTTCAACCCGAGGGTTAAGAACATACCTGTCCAAAGTGTCCATTTCACAACACTTACCAAAACGTCGCTTACATCTTAAGTGTTCTTCCATTTCACTAGAAATTTCACCCGTTGAACACATCGGAATACAACTCGGATACACGGATAATTTGCACATAAGTGCCTCATATGTAATCAAGAAATCATGTAACCCGCCCCTAAGTGAACTTGGACTCAACTCAACGAGCTCGGGCGTTCGCATCCATAAGTGAACTCGGACTCAAATCAATGAGTTCGGATGCCTAGTTACATTTCACGAACTCGGACTCAACCCAACGAGTTCGGACATTCGCATCCATAAGTGAACTCGGACTCAACTCAACGAGTTCGGATGCTCAACCATCCTAGTGACATGTCACTTGTATCCTAATCTATTCCTCGTGTTCAAACGGTCTTTTTCCTCGATCTCACATTTGCCGCCTTCCATGGAATATCTAACCGATACTCTAGAGCAATTCATATTTATCAAGTAGTAAACATAATTTGCATATTACTCAATATTAACCACAAAGCATAATATTTCTCGATTAAAATCATCATATCATATAATTAACATTAATAACTTAAAATTAACATTTATGCTACATTATTTACACATGAACTTACCTTGGTACCAAAATATAAAGATTTTGTAATTTAGTCCACAATCTTTTCTTTTCCTCGATCGCGACTTGAATCTTGTTTCTCTTGATCTATAATGCCAAATTAATCTTATTTAATACATACATTCATCAAAACAGCATTTAATACGAACTTTGGAAAAATTACACTTTTGCCCCTAAACTTTTGCATAATTACACTTTTTCCCCTAGGCTCGGGAATTAAACTTTATTCCTTATTCTTATGTTTTATAACATGCTGATCATTTTTCCCTTCTATGGCAACATCAAATTCTTACTCTAACATATACTTGTGACTATTAGGTATTTTTGCCGATTAAGCCCTTTTACTCGTTTTCACTCAAAACCGAGTAGCACAAGTTGTCTAACATAATTTAAAACCCCATATTCTATCATAAAACATCAAAATACACAAATTTCTCCTATGGGTATTTTTCCAAATATAGCACAAGTTGTCTAACATAATTTAAAACCCCATATTCTATCATAAAACATCAAAATACACAAATTTCTCCTATGGGTATTTTTCCAAATATAAACCCTAGGTTGAATTATTGCTAACATAAGCTTAATCGAGCTACCACTACAGGAAAATAGGGCTTTAGCGGCGTTTTTAGTGGCGTTTTATTAAAAAACGCCACCAAAATTTTAAAATTGAGCAATAGCGGCTGCTCCAAAAAAACGCCAGAAAAAAGTAATAACAATGGCGTTTTTACTAAAACGCCGCTAAAAATCAGAGCATTAGCGGCGCTTTAGGTAAAACGCCGCTAAAATCCAGAGTATTAGCGGCGCTTTAGGTAAAACGCCGCTAAAACCAGAGCATTAGCGGCGCTTTAGGTAAAACACCGTTAAAAACCCCATAACCCCTAAACCTCAAAAGGAATCATAAACACTAATCTCTAACCTCTAAAACAATAATTATTAAAATTTATGATTATACAATATATTAAATATTTTCTTATATAATCATAAAAGAGATAGTATTGAATTTAAAATATTGAATTAATTATCATTATATTTTAAGGATTATGGTTTAAGATATATGGTTTAAGCAGGTTTAATTATGATCGTTAACTATGGTTTAAGGTTTAGGAGTTAACTAGTATTTGAAGGTTTATGATGAATTCGGGGTTTATGGATTATGATTTAGGGTTTAAAGGTTAGGGTTAAAGTTTAGAGTGGGACAATTATTAACTTCTTAAGAGATAATTTCCTTTCCAGATTGTTACTTGGGATGCTATTAAGAAAGGGTGATTTTGAATGTGGAATTAGCATTTGTTGAACTATGTATAAATTCCAAGCTTATATAACATAGAAATATCTTACAGAGTGGACATTATAACTAGAGTGTTCCAATAGAGAATTAATTGTTTTATTAAAGTTATGTAACTTTGTATAAATAATAATGCTATTGTGTATTTTTAATTATCTATTTTTTGTTTAAATATATTTAGATTAAATAGAATGTCTGAAATAAAATATGTTAAAAATTAAGTTTAGGTTAAGGGTTTAAGGAAATGATACTATTAGCTAGATATTAAGCGAAGAACATTTGGATTTTACTAAGATTCATGTTATTTTGTATATACGTGCTCATAATATTATTTAATATAAGAATATAAACATATATATATATATATATATATATATATATATGTGTGTGTGTTTTAATTTGTACTACACTAACATTGGCCACACGAATTCCCAAAAATATGTTTATTATGGTTTAGGGTTAACAGTTTTTTAGAGTATACTTTATAGTTTGGGCTTTATGGTCTAGGAGTTATGGTTGGTTTAGGGGTTACCGAATGGTTCTGGGGTTTAAAGTTTGGGGTGAGGGGTTTTTTATTTGTGGTCTAAGGTTTAGGGTTTAGAGTATCAAGTTTAGGGTTTTAAATTTAGAGTATAATTTTGGATTTTAATTTAGAAGATAAATGTATATAAGATAAATATATATAAAATATTATTTTAAAATATATATAAATATATATAGATCTTGTAAAATATTAATTTACACGTTATTGATATAATAAACAGCATCATGTTTTTATTTAATTAATTAATTTATATGCATACATAATATGTATTTTAAAATGTGTATTAAATCAAAATTAAAGTTTCAACTATAGTTAGGGTTTTAGGGTTTATATATATTTTAAAAGAAATTCTAAATATATAGTTTTAAATTTTGATCAAATTCTATAAAATATTCAGGTATTAGCTGCGTTTATACATAAAACGCCGCAAAAGATAGAAAATAGCGGCGTTTTTTTAGAAAACGCCACAAAATTTCATTATACATTACAGTAAAATGGCGTCGTTTTCTCTGAATAGTAGTGGCTTTAGCGGCGTTTCTATAATAAACGCCACAACGCGTATTAGAACGGCGTCGTTTTATAGTGTAGATAAAATAGGTGTTAGTGGCGCTTTGCTGAAAACGCCGCAAAAGGTCTTATTAGCGGCGCGTTGCTAAAAACGCCACAAATTTTTCTTATTTGAAACGGCATCGTTTTTTCTCTCCTGAGGTTTATGCCCTTTACCCAAAATCAGTTTCATTTTTTGGCTAAGTCCTTTTCCCCCATCTCGTCTTCCTTCCCCAAATCCCTAAAACAAAACCTCTTTTTTTTCCCCAAATCATCCCCTAATTCCCCAAACCCGAAATCCCTAACATTTTCCCCAAGTCCCCCTTTTTTCCCTTAATCTGTTCCCCCATTCCCGAAATCCCTTACTTGTTTTCCCTGTCCTCTCGTTGACGGTCAGATGCTTCATGGGTTTGAAATGGTTAGTTTTTCAGTCCCCTTTAGATTAATGTGTCGTTGCTGTATTTGTGACAGCCCAAAATAGACCCTAACCGGAATGTGGTTTCGGGACCACTAAACCGAGTCATAAAAATAATTAATTGTTATATTCTATGCTTACTATGTGTGTGCATGCATATGTGGAAATTTCATTCTCTAATTTTACCCATTTGTATGAGAAAGTATTAAATAGGGATCAAAGTGAAACATGGTGAAATATGATAGGCTAATTTTAAATGGCTTGTTAGTACATGTTAACAAAAGGTGGAGTTGCATGTCAAATAATCCCTTCCTAAGGAGGAGTGGCGGCCATGACAAGGTTATGGGCAAGGAACATGTTCCCAACATGTTTTACTAATGGATGATGTTAGAAATAATAAACAACTAAGCATGGGTGAGAAAAGAAAAAAAAATGTGTGAGAGAGTAGCATTCCCCCATTGCCATGCAACCAAGAAGAGAAAACAAAAAAATTTGTTCATGCTTGCTCTCTCCCTTTTGGCGAAAATACTAAGAGGAAGAAGGGATTTTGCTTCATTTCCTTTGTTTAGAAGAGATCTAGAAGGAGATTTGGCTAAGTTTGCATCAAGATTAAGGTATGTATGAGGTTGTGTTGGGAGTTTCATGCATGGTTTGGTTGCTAATTTGATGTGCATGTTAGCCATGGCTCAAATCCTTGTTATGCCATGGAAATGGTATTTGGCGAAAGTTGTTATGGTGATAAAGCCATTGCATGCTAAGTGTGAAGCTTGATGATGATGCATGCAATGATGGATTGTCTACTCTTGAGTAAGATTTTGAGTTTTCTTTTGTGTTTAACCATGATTGAAGTTGAATGGAGCATGATTGTCATATTCGCCATGATGCATTCATGAGCATGATTCATGCTTCTTGCATGTTAGTTAAAATTTGTATTTTTGGATGGCTATGGACACCTTGAAATTCGCCATGCTCATATTGTATATATATGTTTGCACATGATGTTTTGGCTATGAAGTAAGTGATGAATATATTGGTTTAAAGAAGAAGATGTGGAAGAATGCTTGTGAAATTGCAAGCACAATTCGCCTAGCACACATATAAGTGCTTGATGCTATATTATAAGTTTTAATACAATGTGCAAAGCATTAACTAGTAAAATGCATGCTGTTTTGTGAGGTATTAAGTGCAAAATTGACCTCAACATGTACATGAATATTCAGCCTTGGGTAGCCTATTGAAGGCCTTAGCTTTTCCTTGATGCTCAAATAAATTGTATTGAATTGCTTGATGTAGTATAAAATGTGCATGACCATTGTGTATTCAAGCTAAAGAGTGGCCATATGACCATTTAAACTCCTTGTCATATTCGGCCATAAGCAAGCACAATGAGGTTTTAATAAATTGAATTTGTTTGAATTAGCTCAAGAGCTAAGAGGGCCACAATTGGACAAAGGGAAGGAAAAGGTGATCGAATAGTCGAAAAAGCCGTTCGACAACATCCGAGGTAAGTCCTCAAGAAGTGACCCTACTTGAATTATGTGAAATAAAGTATGGATGTGTATTGATTATTGATTATGTATGTATGAGCATTTGAATTCTACCGGGCTAAGTCCGAAGGCGAATATGCTTGTGATTATATTTGCGTTTGAGCCTTAGTAACGAAAATGAAATATGTATGTCCAATGATTATTGATGTATGTGTACATGAGAAATTGAATGATATCCGGGCTAAGCCCAAGACAATTATGCTTGAAATTATATCCGGTTAAGACCAAGGCAATTGTGCTAGTGGCTATATCCGGGCTAAGACCAAGGCATTCGTATGAAGTTATTCTATCCGGGCTAAGACCAAGGCATTTGTGCACGTGATTATATCCGGTTATATTCAAGAATCTTGGGCTGGAGGTGAGTGTTGGTTGCTGTAATAAATTCAATTAGTACACGAAAAGCCCAAAGAATAAGGTACGTTTATATGTGCATTGAAAGTCGACACGTTTGAGCAACATTCGCTCAATCGACTAATGAATTTCAGTTATTGACTTGATTGATACTTTGTGAAAGTATATAATGATGAAGTGTGAAGTAAGAATGTGTATTAATGAAATGATGCATTTGGCTATGTGAATGTATTGCTGTAATTAGAGTTGATTATATTCCTTGAGACTTACTAAGCATAAAAATGCTTACCCCGTTACTTTGGCTCTCTGTTTTATAGATTTCGCTCGATAGCAATCGGATTCGGGATCAATAAAGTCGAAGTCATCCACACTATCCACGCCTCTATTTTGGTATAAATTTTGGTTGAACTTTGAAATGGCATGTATAGGACTACCCTTGTTGGTTGAATATGTTGTGATGTATATATGTACGGCCATGCGAAAATGGCTCGTAAAAGTGAAGTATCGACTTAGACTAATTGTGGTTTGTATGTATATATTTGGTGTCATGATGTGGCTATGGCTTGAAATGGGAATGTTGGTCATATGATCAGCCATTGGCATGGTTAAAATGATCATATATGAACCTATGTATGGCAAGACTAGTTGGTTCATGGAGACTACCAAATAGGTAAGACCTACCTTAAAAACAGATGCTGCCAGCTGCAGTGACGTGAATGTGAAAAATCACCAAAATTCGTAGGAATGAAATTAAATAGTGAATAAGCTATGTAAATGAACCTTGATGAGTCTATTTTCATATGGAAGAAACGAAATGGTCATAGGAGTTACATGTTAAGAGATATTAAAGCTATTGTGAGACAGGGCCAGAACGGTTTCTGGGTTCCCTGTCGCAACTTTAAAAATTTACTATAAATTATCCAAAAAGAATTAGGAGGCATACCTTATATGTACAGATTCCATTTTGAGTCTAGTTTCATTAGAAACAAACGGCACCAGTATTAAAGCCCTGTACAGAGAGATATTCAAGTTATACCGTGCGAAGGTCAGAGCAGTCGATCCCTGTAACATGGGTGACTTTAACTAATAAACTGTACCAATTGGCCCGACCAAAAATTCTAGAAATAAATCCATGGATGGATATATGAGTCTAAATTCAGGGAAAATTTACGAAACCAGTTTCCGAGTTTTGAAACTCGAGATATGATTTTTAAGGCGACAGTGACGCAGTTTTCCAGCCTGACTGGAAATGTCAAATGGATGGGCAAAACAAGTGAACTTGGCTTGTTAACCCCTCGTGTCCGACACCGGCGATGGTCGGGTTCGGGTGTTACAATTTCATTGGTATCAGAGCCACGGTTTAGTCGATTCTAGGACTACCGTGATGTGTTTGGGGTCTAGCTATACATGCCATTAAATGATGAATCGATAGTGTGGTGATTTCTGACAATTTGACTTTGTGTTTGTTTATAGCAATGGATCCCGATCCCAACCGAGCGATAGCTGATGATGTGGAGAGTGTGGCGCCTGCTCCCGCGCAAGGGACAGCGCCGGCGGACTCTCAACCTATGGCCAGCAATCCTAATGACGAGGCTAGGCAAGCCTTTTATAGTGTGATGAACGAATGGTTTAATCAATACATTCGAACCAACACGGCTGTTCCACAACCTCCATTCCCGACAAATGCAACCCCCGCACCTACAATACCTCCGGTGACTGACCAAATAAGGTCAAGTAAGCCCCCAGTCGATAGGATTCGAAAACATGGGGCCACTGAATTTAAGGCTACGGATGATGATGATGCCGAGCGAGCTGAATTTTGGTTAGATAACACTATCCGGGTGCTTGATGAGCTATCCCAGATACCCGATGAGTGCTTAAAGTGTACCATCTCCTTGCTACATGAGTCCGCCTACTATTGGTGGAGTACTCTGACTTCTGTGGTGCCTAGAGAGCAAGTGACTTGGGAATTCTTTCAAACCGAGTTCCGAAAAAAGTATATCAGTCAGAGATTCATCGACCAAAAGCGGAGGGAATTCCTTGATCTTAAGCAAGGTTCGATGTCAGTTACCGACTACGAACGAAAATTTGTGAGGCTTAGCCGGTACGCGTGAGAATGCATTTCGTCCGAAGCTATTATGTGTAAACGCTTCGAGGATGGGCTGAATGATGATATAAGGATGTTTGTTGGCATCCTCGAGATACGAGAGTTCGTAGTACTTGTTGAGCGAGCTTGTAAAGCAGAAGAGCTTAGAAAGGAGAAACAAAAAGCTGATGTGGGAACTGGAGAATTCCGAAAGAGGTCCTCGGGAAAGTCTCTTCAACAAGCATCGAAGAGATTTCGAGATGATGCGAGCCGGTCTAGAGGCGTTTCGGGCTTTTCTAGACGAGGACGCGATCGACCCCCTGTGACCACACGAGTCACTTCGATCGCCAGTGGTGGAAATGATCGCCGAGAGAGGGCGGAATGTCCACATTGTGGCAAATGGCATTCGGGGAGCTGTTGGTTTCGTGATCGCTCCTGCTATAAGTGTGGATCGGCCGACCACTTTATGAAGGATTGCCCGAGGATGCTTGAGCAGAATGTGAGTCGAGTGGAAACCGGGTGCTACCATCGCTCGAGGTAGGCCACCTAGAAATATGGGCAATGTCGTTGGCGGTCGAGAGGATCTAGAGATGCTACCATCGGATCGAGGCTCGTGCTCTGCTAGGACTTATGCCATACGCGCACGCGAGGATGCTGCCTCCGGATGTTATTACCGGTACTTTCATTCTTTTCAATACAAATGTGATTGCTTTGATTGACCCCGGTTCTACTCATTCATATATATGTGAAACCTTAGCATCCAAAGAAGACTTTGCCCATTGAGTCTCATCGAGTTTGTAATTCGGTGTCAAACCCTTGGGTCATTACGTGCTTGTCAACAAAGTGTGCAAGAAAAGTCCCTAGTGTTCCGAGGTTCTTGTTTTCCGGCGGACTTGATGCTTTTGCCGTTCGATGAGTTCGATGTTATTCTTGGTTTGGATTGGTTGACCATGCACGATGCGGTTGTAAATTGCAAGAGCAAGACTATCGATTTGAGGTGCGCGAATAATGAAATAATTCGGGTTGAGTCTACTGGACTTAAAAGGGTTGCCACCGTAATATCGCGATGTTGGCCCGTAAATATGTAAGAAAAGGGTGCGAAGCGTACCTTGCATCGTGCTTTCGATGACAAGGAATCGAGAAAAGAAACCCGAATCTGTGCCCGTGGTTTGTGAATACCGGATGTTTTCCCGAAGAATTGCGGGTTTACCACCTGTTCGGAAATAGAATTTGGCATCGAATTGGTACCGGTACCACTCAATTTTGATAGCTCCGTATCGTATGGCACCAACGGAATTAAAGGAGTTGAAAGCTCGGTTGCAAGAATTAGTGGATAGAGGTTTTGCTCGCCGAGTTTTTCGCCTTGGGTGCGCCAAGATTGTTCGTGAAGAAGAAGGATGGAACCATGCGGCTGTGCATCGACTATCGTCAGCTTAATAAAGCGACGATAAAGAACAAATATCCGTTGCCACGTATTGATGACTTGTTCGATCAACTAAAGGGAGCCTCGGTGTTCTCGAAAATAGATTTGAGATCGGGCTATTATCAATTGCGAATCCGAGATTCGGACGTACCCAAGACTGCCTTCAGAATGAGATATGGTCACTATGAGTTCCTAGTGATGCCGTTTGGGCTCACTAATGCCCTCACGGTATTTATGGATTTAATGAATCGGATCTTTAGACCATATTTGGATCGATTAAGTAGTCGTGTTCATTGATGACATTTTGGTCTATTCAAGAAATGAGACCGAACATCTTGAACACTGCGGTTAGTGCTGCAAATTTTACGGGATAAGCAATTATATGCTAAGTTCAGCAAGTGTGAGTTACGGTTAGAGAGGTTAGCTTCTTGGGTCATGTGGTATCTCAGACGGGTATTCGAGTCGACCGAATAAAATTTCAGCCATACTTAATTGGAAGCCTCAGAAATATTCTTGAGGTTCGAGCTTTTTGGGGCTTGCGGTTATTACCGACGATTTGTAAAGGCTTCTCAACGATAGCCACGCCGATGACGGCTTACTCCAAAAGGATGTTAAGTTGAATGGACGGAGAAATGCCAAAAAGTTTCGATCAACTGAAAACTTATTTGGTGAAGCCCCAATTCTAGTGCAACCCGAGTCCGCAAGGAGTTTGTCATCTATAGTGACACCTCTCTACTTGGGTTAGGTTGCGTATTAATGCAAGAAGGTCGAGTTGTGGCCTATGCGTCGAGGCAATTAAAGCCACATGAGAAAAATTATCCGACTCATGATCTCGAATTGGCGCCATCGATTATTACGCTTTAAAGATTTGGCGACATTACTTATTTGGTGAAAGGTGCCATGTATACTCGGATCACAAAAGTCTCAAATATTTGATGACCCAAAGAGACTTAAATCTGCGACAAAGACGTTGGCTCGAGTGTTAAAGGATTATGAGTGATCATTGACTATCACCGGGAAAGGCGAATGTGGTTGCGGATGCCTTGAGTCGTAAATCGTTATTCACTTTACTGAGCGATGAATGTGCACTTGTCCGTCCGATCCGACGGTGTGTTAGTGGCTGAATTGAAAGCCAAACCATTATTGACACACCAAATTCGAGAAGCTCGAAAGTCGACGACGAGTTGGTTGCAAAACGGGCTGCGTGTGTTCGAACAAGGACTCGGAGTTTCAAATCGACGATGACGATTGTTTGAGGTTCAAAAGTCGTCTGTGTGTCCCAAAGAATTGAACTCATTTCGATAATTCGAATGAAGCCCATTGTAGCCGAATGGCAATCCACCCGTGGAGTACGAAGATGTACAATGATTTGAAACGTCGGTTTTGGTGGCATGGTATGAAGCGAGACATCTCCGACTTTGTTTGAGATGTTTAATATGTCAACAAGTGAAAGCGGAACATCGGTGCCTTCAGATTACTTCACCAATCACGATACCCGAGTGGAAATGGGATCGAGTCACAATGGACTTTGTATCCGGACCGCCATTGTCGACAAGTAAGAAGGATGCGGTTTGGGTCGTGGTAGATCGATTGACTAAGTCGGCCCACTTTGTCCCGTCGTCACGGATTTTTCAATGGACAAATTAGCGGAATTGTACGTTTTCGATTGTGAGATTACACGGGTGCCTATTTCCATCGTGTCGGATAGAGATCCGAGATTTACCTCGCGATTTTGGAAAAAGTTGCAAGAAGCTTTGGGTACCAAGTTGCATTTCAGCACCGCCTTTCACCCCAAACCGATGGTCAATCCGGCGGATAATTCGAGATACTTGAGGATATGTTAAGATGTTGCGTCCTCGAGTTTAGTGGTTCATGGGAACGGTATTTGCCGTTGATTGAATTCGCACAACAATGACTTTCAATCAAGTATTAAGATGGCACCTACGAGGCCTTGTACGGTCGTAAATGCCGACGCCATTGTTTTGGACCGAGCTCGGTGAAAGCAAGATTTTCGGGTGGATTTGATTAGGGATGCTGAATGAAAGTGAACGTAATCCGTGAAAGTCGAAGATAGCCTCCGATCGTCGAAGTCGACGCGGATCTGAAGCGTAAGGATATCGAGTATCGTGGGTGATAAAGTGTTTCTCAAGGTATCGCCTTGGAAAAGATACTCGAGTTGGCCGTAAGGGCAAGTTGAGCCCGAGGTTCATTGGGCCATATGAGATATCAGAGCGAGTCGGTCCAGTGGCATATCGCTTGATTTTGCCCCCTGAACTCAAAAAGGTTCACGATGTCTTTCACGTTTCGATGCTTCGACGCTATAGATCCGATCCATCGCACGTGATTAGTCCATCAAAAATTGAAATTCAAGCTAATATGAGTTATGAGGAAGAACCGATTCGTATCCTATCACGAGAAGTGAAAGAGTTGCGAAACAAGCGGGTTCCGCTAGTGAAAGTGTTATGGCTCAAGCACGGGATAGAAGAAGCTACTTGGGAGACCGAGAATTCTATGAAAGAGCGATATCCGAACCTATTTACGGTAAGATTTTTGGGACGAAAATTTCTTAAGTGGGGAGAGTTGTGACAGCCCAAAATAGACCCTAGCCGGAATGTGGTTTCGGGACCACTAAACCGAGTCATAAAATAATTAATTGTTATATTCTATGCTTACTATGTGTGTGCATGCATATGTGGAAATTTCATTCTCTAATTTTACCCATTTGTATGAGAAAGTATTAAATAGGGATCAAAGTGAAACATGGTGAAATATGATAGGCTAATTTTAAATGGCTTGTTAGTACATGTTAACAAAAGGTGGAGTTGCATGTCAAATAATCCCTTCCTAAGGAGGAGTGGCGGCCATGACAAGGTTATGGGCAAGGAACATGTTCCCAACATGTTTTACTAATGGATGATGTTAGAAATAATAAACAACTAAGCATGGGTGAGAAAAGAAAAAAAAAATGTGTGTGAGAGAGTAGCATTCCCGCCCCCCCCCATTTCCGTGCAACCAAGAAGAGAAAACAAAAAAAAATTTGTTCATGCTTGCTCTCTCCCTTTTTGGCCGAAAATACTAAGAGGAAGAAGGGATTTTTGCTTCATTTCCTTTGTTTAGAAGAGATCTAGAAGGAGATTTGGCTAAGTTTGCATCAAGATTAAGGTATGTATGAGGTTGTGTTGGGAGTTTCATGCATGGTTTGGTTGCTAATTTGATGTGCATGTTAGCCATGGCTCAAATCCTTGTTATGCCATGGAAATGGTATTTGGCGAAAGTTGTTATGGTGATAAAGCCATTGCATGCTAAGTGTGAAGCTTGATGATGATGCATGCAATGATGGATTGTCTACTCTTGAGTAAGATTTTGAGTTTTCTTTTGTGTTTAACCATGATTGAAGTTGAATGGAGCATGATTGTCATATTCGCCATGATGCATTCATGAGCATGGTTCATGCTTCTTGCATGTTAGTTAAAATTTGTATTTTTGGATGGCTATGGACACCTTGAAATTCGCCATGCTCATATTGTATATATATGTTTGCACATGATGTTTTGGCTATGAAGTAAGTGATGAATATATTGGTTTAAAGAAGAAGATGTGGAAGAATGCTTGTGAAATTGCAAGCACAATTCGGCCTAGCACACATATAAGTGCTTGATGCTATATTATAAGTTTTGGGCCACAATGTGCAAAGCATTAACTAGTAAAATGCATGCTGTTTTTGTGAGGTATTAAGTGCAAAATTGACCTCAACATGTACATGAATATTCGGCCTTGGGTAGCCTATTGAAGGCCTTAGCTTTTCCTTGATGCTCAAATAAATTGTATTGAATTGCTTGATGTAGTATAAAATGTGCATGACCATTGTGTATTCAAGCTAAAGAGTGGCCATATGACCATTTAAACTCCTTGTCATATTCGGCCATAAGCAAGCACAATGAGGTTTTAATAAATTGAATTTGTTTGAATTAGCTCAAGAGCTAAGAGGGCCACAATTGGACAAGGGGAAGGAAAAGGTGATCGAATTGCGAAAAAGCCGTTCGACAACATCCGAGGTAAGTCCTCAAGAAGTGACCCTACTTGAATTATGTGAAATAAAGTATGGATGTGTATTGATTATTGATTATGTATGTATGAGCATTTGAATTCTACCCGGGCTAAGTCCCGAAGGCGAATATGCTTGTGATTATATTTGCGTTTGAGCCTTAGTAACGAAAATGAAATATGTATGTCCAATGATTATTGATGTATGTGTACATGAGAAATTGAATGATATCCGGGCTAAGCCCCGAAGACAATTATGCTGGAAATTATATCCGGGTTAAGACCCAAAGGCAATTGTGCTAGTGGCTATATCCGGGCTAAGACCCGAAGGCATTCGTGCGAGTTATTCTATCCGGGCTAAGACCCGAAGGCATTTGTGCACGTGATTATATCCGGTTATATTCCGAAGAATCTTGGGCTGGAGGTGAGTGTTGGTTGCTGTAATAAATTCAATTAGTACACCCGAAAAGCCCAAAGAATAAGGTACGTTTATATGTGCATTGGAAAGTCGACACGTTTGAGCAACATTCGCTCAATCGACTAATGAATTTCAGTTATTGACTTGATTGATACTTTGTGAAAGTATATAATGATGAAGTGTGAAGTAAGAATGTGTATTAATGAAATGATGCATTTGGCTATGTGAATGTATTGCTGTAATTAGAGTTGATTATATTCCTTGAGACTTACTAAGCATAAAAATGCTTACCCCGTTACTTTGGCTCTCTGTTTTATAGATTTCGCTCGATAGCAATCGGATTCGGGATCAATAAAGTCGAAGTCATCCACACTATCCACGCCTCTATTTTGGTATAAATTTTGGTTGAACTTTGAAATGGCATGTATAGGACTACCCCTTGTTGGTTGAATATGTTGTGATGTATATATGTACGGCCATGCGAAAATGGCTCGTAAAAGTGAAGTATCGACTTAGACTAATTGTGGTTTGTATGTATATATTTGGTGTCATGATGTGGCTATGGCTTGGAAATGGGAATGTTGGTCATATGATCAGCCATTGGCATGGTTAAAATGATCATATATGAACCTATGTATGGCAAGACTAGTTGGTTCATGGAGACTACCAAATAGGTAAAACCTACCTAAAAAAACAGATGCTGCCAGCTGCAGTGATGTGAATGTGAAAAATCACCAAAATTCGTAGGAATGGAATTAAATAGTGAATAAGCTATTTAAATGAACCTTGATGAGTCTATTTTCATATGGAAGAAACGAAATGGTCATAGGAGTTACATGTTAAGAGGTATTAAAGCTATTGTGAGACGGGGCCAGAACGGTTTCTGGGTTCCCTGTCGCAACTTTAAAAATTTACTATAAATTATCCAAAAATAATTAGGAGGTATAACTTATATGTACAGATTCCATTTTGAGTCTAGTTTCATTAGAAACAAACGGCACCAGCATTAAAGCTCTGTACGGAGAGATATTCAAGTTATACCGTGCGAAGGTCAGAGCAGTCGATCCCTGTAACATGGGTGACTTTAACTAATAAACTGTACCAATTGGCCCGACCAAAAATTCTAGAAATAAATCCATGGATGGATATATGAGTCTAAATTCAGGGAAAATTTACAAAACCAGTTTCTGAGTTTTGAAACTCGAGATATGATTTTTAAGGCGACAGTGACGCAGTTTTCCAGCCTGACTGGAAATGTCAAATGGATAGGCAAAACAAGTGAACTTGGCTTGTTAACCCCTCGTGTCCGACACCGGCGATGGTCTCGGGTTCGGGGTGTTACACTTGCAGGTTGGAAAGTTTGGTCGTGTCGTAACATGTTTAACAGAACGAGGCTCACTCTTCTGAGAACTAGAATCCTTCCTCTTCTTACACTCCAAGCGCCCTGCTTGAAGCGTTTCCCTAATTTCCTTAACCTTGGTCTCCAATACTTCTTCTATCACTTTCCTTACTAACTCAGCCAGTGCCTCAGTCCAAGCTCCGAGTTACCGCTACCCGAAGTTGGCAGACTTCGCTTACCCTCAGAATCCATATCAATACTCTACATTACCAGTACACATATCAAATAACTACAAAGATCTAAAAAAATTTTACTATTTATTCATATGTCTTATGCAGAGATAGTATTTTAGAATTTTTGTTCTTTACAGAATCATAGCCTAGCTACAGTCTCAATCTTTTTGGGTTTCTAGTTCCTACTGTCTCAGTCTCTATGGTTTCAGTATCAACCTAGCTACAGTATCATAGTAAAGTCTCAATCCTATCTATAGTCAGGTTTTAGTACAGTATTTAAGGAAAAAGTACTTAAAGACTTGGTGCCAGGGATTCAGTCTGCCACATCAGATTTCAGAAAACTTAGAAGAATCTAACCTCTTTAAAATCAAATTCTCTAAACATGTGTATTTTTAAGAAGACAAGTTTGAAAGAAAAAAAAGACTCTTTAAAACAAAAATTTTCCAAAAAATCAGTTTTTTTTTCAAAAATACCCTTCTTGGGTTTAAAAATTTTCGAAAGCCTTTTTGGACCCGATCCACAGCCGATTTGTTGCAACCGGGCTCTAATACCACTAAATGTAACACCCCAAACCCGGCCTAGATATTACGACCGAATCTGGCGTGTCACATTGAAGCGTTATTAGAGAAGTCATGTTTTATCAAAAATCTTTCTTAGTGTTTAAAGAATATTTTCGTTTTAAATTAAAGTGAATGGATACTACGCACCAGGTAGGATTCAAGAAAAGAGGAGGTGAGTCAATTAGACTGCTTAAGTACCTAGCTCTTCCATGATCCAATCCTAGACATGCACACATCCATTGCCACACTTTAAGCTTATTACTTGTCGACGAACAACAAATTAAGTTTAAGTTTATTTAAAATATTTATTTCCTTTGAAAACATTTAGGTTGTGGAAGCTTTGCTCTGTTATCGTGATATTTTGAAAATAAGTAACTTTTATAAGACGCGCCCTGGGGCTAACCAATTTTAAGGAATCAATTTAAGTGATGTGAATCTCAAGTTGAAAACGATTTAAGTAATTTAAAAAACCAAAATAAAAATAATAGAGCGGCCTTATTACAACTTTAACCAAAATAGAAATAATAAAAAATAAATGCGAAATTTAAAAGGAAGCTAATTGAAACTTATTTAAAAAAAACCAGAAATTTAATCTTCGTGGCCACTCTGAATCCCGCCAGCTCCAAGTCCACCAACTAGGGCTCACCTGCAAGGATGGAAGAGAAAGAGGGTGAGTTTGGAAAACTCAGTGTGTATGGAAAACCCATCCAAAGCCCAAGTCAGCTCAAGCCCATCGGGCTAAGCCCTATTCAGATAACAGTGGGTATTGGGCCGAAGCCCTTTTCAAAATATGATAAACTGGGCCTTAGCCCCTTTTCAGATAACAGTATGGCCCATAGGCCCATTCCAGAACAGAATAAACATATTCGTGTATGCAAGCCCAACCCAGCCTATAACCAACCGCTACACTCCATCCGTACCAAACCTACACTCCATGTGGGGAATAGCTCAACCCACCCAGCCCTACACTCCACAGTTGCAGCATTGCTGCTCAGATATCAGTAAGTTGAGGCAAAGCCTCCAGTACGTGGTCAAGCCACTTTCAGTACTTCCTCCATCAATAACCCATCCATGCATCGATAATAATAACATGGCATGCGGTAAATAGTGTGATCAAACATGCATTTAGGTCAACCTTATCAGATAATAATAACATGGCCTGCAGTAAATAGTAACAGTCAAATATGCATTCAGGTCAACCTTAACCCTAGGGGTATATCAGTAATTTTGCTCCTAGGGGTAAATCTGTAAATTTTCCACCTAAAATGGTATTTCAGTAATTTTATCAGTTTTAAGGGTTCTCACGAATGTTACTGTCCTTACTAGCCCACTTGACATTGCAATAATTTATTCATCTCAATTTCACAACTTTAGCCATTGGGCCTTAAAACCCCTAATGGGCCCTATAGTGTCCATTAGCAATTTAAGCCCATTTAATTCAAGTTTTATGACCAGTTTACCGGTTTAAGCAGTTTCGATTCTACAGTCTAACAGAACATACTTATTGCCTATTTTTTTTATATTATACTTTTTTTATTTATTATTATTACCCGTATGGGCCTGTAAGCCCATTGGGCCCAGTTTTAGCCTATTGATGCCCAATTACCGACGTGCACAAAATTTCACACACGACTAACTTACCACTTTGCTATTTCAGATCTAATGATTTCTAAATTTCTTGTGAGCACTCGCACACTCACAAGCCCACGAAATGCCAGAATTTTGGCATTTCGGCTTTGCCGAATTGAACTATGAGAGGGTGTTCGATACACACCTATTTCGCGACGACTGCTACTGAGATCCCTTACGATGTCCTACAATTGATTACCACAATTCTTATATTGCAACCCACAACAACCAATCCCAATATTCTGCAACCCATATTCGAACCATGCCCCTAAAGCCTTTAGAATCTCACCTTTTTACCGAAAACCGATGACTAGGTCCAAGTCTAGTTGCTCCAAAGATCCAAGCCTTCAATTAAACCTCTAGAAGAAACTAATCACAAAAAGAAATTGTCAGTTAAAGACCCTTAAAGCCCTATGCCCAAATCGACAGCCTCCCTAGATTTTAGGGACTTCGGCTTTTCTAAATTGTAAAATAAGACTAGATCTGAGGTGATGAGCACTTACCACTTATTCCTCTTTGATTTCTACGTAGATCTGATGGAGATCTATCCTCTAAATGATAGTAGAACTCGAATCCAGGAGATCTGAAGTTTCGGCTATAAGTCCCTAAATCTATGGTATTTCGACTTTTTAAGTGACGAAGAAGATGACGATTTGAGGCTATAACTTTGAAGTAATGTTGCCGACAGATACTAAGGGTTTAGAGAAGATGAAATTTGATCAAAAAGAACAAAAATAACTAAAGGATTTTGGCTTGGAGAAATTGGCACAAGAAGTGAGTTCTCGGGATTACGGCTTTTATAACAATCGGCTATGGAGGTTTTGTGGAGGATGGGATCGACAGAGGAGGTGAGTAAGGTGATCAAAAGGTTTCAGCTAGAAGAAAAAGCAAAAAGGAAGAAATAAAATGGAGGAAAAAGATAGGAAGAAGAAATCGGGACCAAAGAGAAGAAATTTGCGATTTTGGCTTTTGTGAGAACTCAGAAAGGACGAATGACAGTGAAAGCTTTCAGGTGGCTAACCCTAATTCTCCAAGATAGAAAAAGAAAAGAACCTAACCCTAATATCAACTAAAATAATCGGCCCAACCTCCCTAAGCCCTTGCCGAAATTCACTTAAGTGATCACATGCCCGGCACATGCCTAAAAAAATAACAATATGCCTACCTTGCAACTTGAACCCTGGACCTTTAATTCCTTCCCAGGCGCCATTTTTTAGGAACTTAGTGGTGCCACGTTGCCAGTTTACCAAGGCCTTATTTGTGTCCTATTTTACCACCTCAACTTTAAAAGCCCATATCGCAAGAACCCTCTCTCCCAAAATTAAAATTCAGGAATTGCCTCGAATTAAATTTACTCTTGGGCCTTTTTTCCCACACCATAAACCTTTCATAATTTATTTAATTACTAAACTTAACATACGAAATAATAATAATAAGATCCAAATTATTCGGGCCGTTTTCCACCCAAACCTAGACTCAAGGCCCAATACTTCCAGACCCAAAAATCGGGGCGTTACAACTAGTTGTAACACCCTGAATTTGGGGCCTAGAAAAGTGGGCTTTGAGTCCAGGATTGGATAGAAGAAAACCTCAATAATTAAGAAGTTTTAAATATTATCATTTAAGAAAAAATTTTAATTAAATTACTACTAGAAAAATTTTCTTGTATTTATTCTTACGGATATTTTAAATTTTTATGAAATTTTAATTAGTATTATGAGATAAAATTATTATTATTAGAAAAATATTCTTGTATGTATGTTTGAAAATTTTTATGAAAATTATTATTATTATTATTTAACTGTATTATTGATATTTGAAATTTTTATTATTAGAGATATTTATAAAATTATTATTATTAGATAGGAAAATATATATATATATATATTTATAAAAGTATTGTTTTTGGTGTTTAAGCTCTAGGAAAAAAATTGTTTTAATTTTTGCCTCATAGAGGGAATCTGGGCATAAGGCTTATAAAATAAATTGGGCAAGACTGGGCATGAAGAAGCGTACCTGGCCCTGTGGTTAGCATGCTAGGTAGTGGGAAGGAGAGTTGGGGTTTGACTCCCAGCATGTGCAAAAGTGTTTTATTTTTCTTTATATCAGGGAACAACGCAAGGAAGCCTTAAGTTGGGGTTAAAAGGTAACACAAAGGGAAGCTCGGTCCAGTGGCAGAGGCGCTGGGAGTGTGGTGTAGTGCCTAGGTTCGAGGGCTGGCGCACGCAAAGGCTTGTTTTTATTTTAAAAGTCATGTCGCACTAAAGTAAGGTTTAAGAATAGTTGTGACCAAGTTATGCTACAAGGACGCTTGTGGCACAGTGGCAGTAGGGTGCTAGGAGTTCCACAAGGGCACGGGTTCTAGTCCAGGCGCAGGTATGTTTTAATTTTATATTTTTAAAATGAACGGGACATTAGCAGGTAACCTTTAAGATAAAATGTGACGATATATTGTTGAAAGTGAACGCGTGTCCCAATGGCCAGCAGCGTGCTGGGCAATCTGGAGGTCTCAGGTTCGAGCAGCGTTACTCACAAGAGAGTGCTTGTTTTTGTTGTACGGGCTTGGGAAGGGTCGTACGGGATTGAAACTCTACCAACAATAGGAGGAGTCGGCTGAGCAGTGGACTGCTACTAAGCAGTGGAGAGTGTGAATTAAATTCAAACTTTGAATTTGGCTATGAATTAAGGAGCTAAAGAAGGAATTAAAATTGGAAAAGGACTTTTGTGCCTAGTTAAGCACCCATTCGGGCATAAGCATGAGGTGCCGATTGCTTTTAATTTGGGGGGCCTTCATGAGTTATATCCTTCTTGGAGGTTTGGGATTTTTTTTTAGTGTGGTAGCCAATTTTAATTTTATTTTCCTTTCAATCGGATTTTTTCTTTGTTTCTATTTTATTCTAATTTTATCTTATTTCTTTTGCTCATATTCTTTTCTATTTTTCCCAAAAGCTGAACAATTCTCTCCTTTTCTATTTTCTTTCCTCGGAGTCAAATCTTATTTAAAACAACTTTTTCTTCTCAAATATTGGTTGCCGATTACTCCTTTGGTTGAAACCATATCTCCTTTCCTTTTAATCTTTCAAAAGACCGAACCTCTAATCTTACATCTCTTACTCTACTGATTGTCTCTTCGATGTGAACTTATCGTCACCTATTTTTCTTTTAGATCGTAATAGCCATATTCTAGGATAGATCCAAAAGCCGAAAAGCTTCATATTTTAGTGATTCGGGAATTAATATTTAGATCCATTTTCTACGCACATTTAAGTTGGATTCATAATGGATCTGCGGTAGAAAGGTATTTGGAACGTTCTTCAACGAGTAGATCTCTTGGTAAGTATTCAAACCTTCTTTCCATTCGTATCTTGTGGTTTAAGAAAAGCTGAAAACCCCTATATACATAGGGTGGCTGTCGACTAAGGCTAAATTTTTTTGGTGTTATTTGGTTTGTTGGTGCTAGTGAGGATTAAAGGCTGCCGATTGAGGAGTGTGTGAAAATCTTGGATCATCGAGTGACTAAATCTAGATCTAGTCATCAATTTCGGCAATGGTATAAACCCTAGGGCCATTATGGATGGTGGCCGAATATGTAAGCGATGATAATAGATAGTTTTTGATTTGGTTTAAATATTAGCATGGTCTAATCTATAAGCGGTTGATTATAGGAGAAATCATGTAGGAGATCTCATCAAGGAATATCGCAAATCAGGTGTGTATCGAACTGTAATATCCTAAATTAGGGCTTAATTGGAATAGTGGTTTCGTGACCACAAATCTGAGATAGAAATAATTATTTTATAATTATTTTGATGAATATGATATGATTGCATGATTGTGTGAAAATTTCGTGATGAAATTCTATGCCTAAAGTGCTTAAATTGAAAGTAGGGACTAAATCGAATAAGTTGCAAAATTTGCATTCTAGAAGTTTTTAGTATGAAATTGCATTGAAATATTAATTAGGAGGTCTTAAATAACAATTTGACCAATTTCTAAGTCTATGGACAAAAATTGGACATGGATGGAATTTTTGGAAAGTTTAGTAGTAAGGGCATTTTGGTCATTTAGTTATTAAAATGAATTAAAAACAAAATTAAAAGCCAATTTTTGTCCATCTTCTTCATTAGGCCGAAATTTCAAGGATTCTACATAGTTAGGGCTTGTTTCAAGCTTCCAAGCTCCATAGTAAGTGATTCCAAGCCCCGTTTTTAATGTTCTTTACGTTTTTGGAATCCCGGTACACTACAGGAAAACAGACTTTTAGCGGCATTTTTTTGCCTTTAGCAGCGTTTCTAAGCGCCGCTAAAAGTATTAGCGGCGCTTGGAACGTCGCTATATGCAGCGCCACAAAAGTTCACGGCGTTTCTTAGAAAAAAACGCCGCTAAAGACAACGATCTTTAGCGGCGTTTTTCATAAAAGCGCCGCTAATGTTCTTGGCCTATAGCGACGTTTTTTATAAAAGCGCCGCTAAAGACCAGGACCTTTAGCGGCGTTTTTTTATAAAAGCGCCGCTATAGACCTGTACTTTTAGCGGCGCTTTTTGAAAAAAATGCCGCTATAGACCTGTACTTTTAGCGGTGCTTTTTTGAAAAAACGCCGCTAATTTGCCCAGTTTTGCAGTATGTATTTTTACACCTATATCCAACCCTCTTGCAAGAAATTCAATAAAAAAAGCAAATCTACCATAAAATCCAACCCAACCAAAACACGCAAATTTAAATAATACAAAATTATACGAAAAATATATTATATAAATTGGAAATGAATATTCAAAATATTCTTAAAATAATGTTAAAAGTTATAAGAAAACATGTCTATGATGGCGGATTTTGAAATTGGTGGAACATGGTCATCATAGACTGAAGCTGCTGCTGGAGTTCATTGTATTTCCTGTTCTACTCCGCCTCTCTCGCTGCTGCCTCCGCCTCCCTCACTACTGCCTCTGCTCTAAGTTGAGAAATTTGCTCATCTGTGCTAGCTTGTATCTGAACTATCTGATCTTTTAACCTCTGAACTTTAGCTTGACTTTGACTCCCGGAAGGCATGTATTGGTGCGAGGTGGATCCAAAATATTGGGTCGGGTTAACACCAGATCCTTGAAATCTAACCCGACCATACCTTTCAGGACCCAAAACTTCATTAATAATTCTGTTATCAATATCCTCAAAATTAACAGAACTATCAGTCGAAGCAGTCGCTTCATACTCTGCCTTCTTATCTTTTAGTTTCTCCTAATAAATCAGTTAAAGAGTTAGAAACGAAATATACAATAAAAAAGAATACGACATAACATTATTTAAATTACACTAATAAAAGCGATTTAATTAAAGCATTATAATTAAATATTATAAATATTTATAATGAATCAATTTTTATTTGCTAAATATACCATAATTTCTGCAGCCTCAGATGACATCGGAGTTCCATCTTTTTTCCTGTGTGTAATGTCAAAAAGTTGAAGGCGTCCAACTTTTTGACCAGACGAGGCTTCCTACAATATAGTAGTAAAAATATTATTTAATAGTAAAAAGTTATTAATACTTGATAGATTTAATAAATCCATAGTACCTCGGCTTTGAGCTACACAAGCAAAACTTTTCGACCTACTGGTAATGCGTAAATTTTGTTTTTTACTGCTTGCTTGTTCCAACTCGCTCATGGTCCTACATAATGAAATTATTATTACGTATATAGTAAATACTATAAACCGAAAAATTTCTAAGAGTTTGCAAGTACATAATACCTCTCCTTTCTTCGAATTCCAAAATCGAACCGCATCTTCCCATTGGTACCTCAGCATTCCCGGTGGGACATTTTGCAATTTTTCTTGAGGCTTATGGTTTTTAAAATATTCTTTTTCAAAATGCTTTTATTGTCTCTCCATTTTTACCCAATGCCTTCTTGATATAGGCATCGAGACCTCTAAAGCAAACCTATCCTAAAAACACAAGTTTAGGAAGTAAATATAAATGAAACTTAAACAAAAGTATTATAATCACATTAACGTTTTGTTACCTTAATATTAGAGAGCTTGATTTTTATTGCTATCGGGCATGTTATGCCATGATTAAGTAGTTGATGGGCAACAGATTGGCATTTCGTGCTAAAATGCCCAAATAACTGCTAAAAGTCGAGCTTCTTGTCCAACAGTGACCATGGCATTTCTAGTTACTTTGACACGCTCGCGAATTTAAGTTATATAAATCATTAGGAGCGTATGTCCTCGACCTCTAGCGTCCCACCATTTTCAGCTGAAAAATAATAAATTATTACTATATTGAAATTTAAAAATAAATCAGTAATAAAATTTAATACAATTTGTAAAATATACTTAACATTACTTTGAATTTCCACGGACTCGTCAAGTGTCTCCAAAGACGCTTGAAGATCCAACAAGCATCTCTTGTCAATTACTTACTTCTTCCGAATTTGTAGTATTACATACAATACTAAGATCTTTTAATCTTCTTCTAGGCATTTTCCTGCAACACATAAAATAGATACAATTTTAGTAAGAAATAACAATAATAGTAAATATAAAATAGTTAAGTTATATAACATGACCAATGTTAATATTGTAACATTACATATAAATAAAAAATCATAAAATCTTACTACATCATAAATCGTAAATATCTTCGTCTACATCCTGACGAACCCATTGAAATTGTGTACCTAGTACTAGGGATATTTTCATCTAAGTCTTGTTCTGGAAAAGGCAAAGTTTCTGATCTTTCACCGATGTCATCTCTACTTCCATTCCCCATGTCAAACAAGTCTCTAGGGGTGTTTCGGAGTACAACGTACCAACCCTCATCAATTGGATCTTTCGAGTAAAAAACTTGTTTAACTTAAGAAGAAAATACATACGGCTCGTCTATCAAATGTTCTCCGGTGTGAATTAATCGAGAGAAATTCACCATTGTAAAACCAAAGCGATCATTTTTAATTCATGGCGATATTAGCATCAGCCCAATCACATCAAAATAAGACAACTTTCCATTTTCCATAATAATCCAACTCAATAATGTCGGTTAGAAGTCCATAATACTCCACATTTCCTCGCAGGATTCTCGTCCCTAGCACTAAGCGTAACTTGTAATTAAAGAATTAGCAACTACTCCACAATTTTGAGTTCTCCTCAATCTCTCGCGATATTTGGTATGAAATCTGAATCCATTCATGATGAAGCCACTATATCTTTTACTACTCGATTAGGACCTTGGGAAAGCCATTTAACTTCGTCACTAACGATATTCCCTCCAAACCTATTGAATCGAAAGTAAATTGAGTAATTATAAATGTTATGAGAAAACATTATTATTTGTCAACAAAATGTTGAGTTGCATACCGTTTGGCTTAACCATTCATGAAAAGATTCTGCGAATAACCTATTAATCTCGCGATGTTGTAACCTTCGTGAGCGTGGACAAGATCTTAAGATTTGTTTGTACTCACTATGTTAAACACATGTTTAATTCGTTAAAAAATAAACAAATCAAAAAAAAGAAGAATATTTATCATATTCTAGAACTTACTTGCGTAATTGTTCAAGTGCATCGTGGTGGAAAAGAACATATCTATGTGCTTGTATCCAAGATCGATCATCTAATTCTACAATTTCAACTTTGCCGGTTGGTTCTCCATAACTTTGAAATAAATAAGTTTTGTCCAAGTTAGGATCATTGAGTCCGGCATTTCTACTTGGTCTATTCAATCTTGTTTCAACATCTAAATATCTGGAACAGAATGTCATACACTCCTCTGCCAAGTAGCATTTAGCAATTGATCCTTCCAGATAACGCTTGTTACGGTAATAAGACTTCAATTTGCTTAGGAACCTAAACACCATATACAACATTATCAAAACTGGTAACTATAGGTATAAAGGTGAATACCTTTGAAATAAATTAGCACCTTTCAATTGGATACATCCAACGATAGAAAACCGGCCCACCAATTATTGCTTCACGAGGGAGATGAATGACAAGGTGCACCATAATAGTGAAGAAGGAAGGTGGAAAGATCTTCTCCAAATTGCATAATTTCAAAGTGGCTCGATCTTGTACTTTTTCAAGTTCTTCAACATTCAGAACTTTGCCACAAATTGCTTTCATTATATTGGACAGCTCAATTATACAGGACGTTACCTTCTTTGACATACAGCACCGTAAAGCAACTAGAAGTAGATCTTGCATCAGGATGTGATAGTCATGTGATTTTAATGAATATAGTCTTCGATCTTTAAGACTTACACATCGAGATATATTTGATGAATATGCATCCGGAACCTTTATATCCTTCAACACTGTGCAGAACATTTCTCTCTCTTCCTTTGACATTGCAAAAATTGTAGGCGGCAACCAATATTTTCCATTAGGAAGTACTTGGGGATGAAGATCACGCCTAATTCCCATGTGAACTAAATCAAGTCAACTTTGAAGATTATCTTTTGATTACCATCGACGTTCAAAATTTTCCGGATGATGTTCTCACAGACATTTTTCTTAATATGCATCACATCAAGATTGTGGCGTAATATGTGATGCTCCCAATAAGGCAACTCAAAAAAAATACTTCTTTTCTTCCACAAGTTCGCCTCATTAGGGTCATCCTCCTCGTCAGATTCATCATCAGATTCATCCCTTGATCGTCTATTTGTTTGCCTATTAGATGGTTGATTCAGCTTCCCGTAACTGAAATCCATATCTTTTAACATGAATAAGATTTCAGATCCAATGGTCTGCTCAGGAGCTTTTTTCAACTCTTCAGTACCGTCAAATAAAGCCTTCTGAAATCTATATCTATGATTTTCATCTAACCACTGACGATGCCCCATATAGCATAACTTCTTCCCATTATATAACCATTGTGAATACGTTTGAGCAGCACAACAAGGACAAGCATAACGTCCTTTGGTACTCCAACCCGATAAATTCACATATGCCGGGAAATCATTAATTGTCCACATCAAAGCAGCACGTAGGTAAAAGTTCTCCTTTCTCAACACATCATACGTCTCAACACCCGCCCATAATTGTTTTAACTCTTCAATAAGTGGCTGCAGATATATGTCAATATCATTTTCGGGGCCTTTCTCTCCGGGGATAATCATAGATAATATCAAAGAAGATTGCTTCATGCAGAGCCATAGAGGCAAATTATAAGGAATAATGACCACAGGCCAAGTACTGTACGAGGTGCTCATGATTTTAAAAGGATTAAATCCGTCAGATGCTAACTCGAGCCTTACACTCCGAGGATCACTTGCAAAGCTTGGAAATTTATTGTCAAATGATTTCCATGCAAAAGAATCTGCAGGATGCCTTAATAATCCATCATCCGTTTGTTGATCATGATGCCACGTCATAAACTCAGCTGTCTTTGACGACATGAATAGCCTTTGAAGCCTTGGGATTAGCGGGAAATATCGCAAAATCTTGTTCGGCTTCTTTCTTGGTATGGCCCATATTCATCCTCATTAACATCTTCGCATCTCTATTCATCCAACGAGATTTCTCGCAAACATGACAAGACTGTTGATTTCTCCGATCACCCTAATATAACATGCAATCATTTGGGCAACTATGAATTTTGTTGTACCCAAGGCCCAAATCTTTATCACTTTCTTCATGTCTTTACATGATTGAGGATTTTGCAAATGGGAACATTTCTCTCAAAAGCTCTACAAACATTGTCAAAGAGTTTCGGTCCACCCTCACAAACATTTTAAGTGGAAAAGGCGAATATAGAATGGCATTTTCAAAAATTTTGATCCCTCATAAAGTTCTTCATTCATTTCACCAAGTAACGTGTAGAACTTCGCCGCTTCTTCATTCGGTTGTTCATCCGGTACACTTCTTCTCGTTTCCATAAAAGTATTCCCACCGATATTGACATCATCAGATGCAACATAGTTTGGTGGAAATGATTGGAAACTTTCACTCCGCATATTAAATGCATCCCGCATCATACCTTCCATGTCATCTTCTCTAACATCTTGTGGTAACCACTATAAGGATAACCCGGATTAATCGTCGAAGAGGCTCCACTAGTTGTACACTCTCCATGGAAATTCCATTTTTATACCCCGAATGAAGCCATCAATAATTAGATGTTAAGTAAACAACTTCACGATAATGCCAATAGATATTGCCACACTTCTTACGGGCAAAGAATCATATTCTCTTGGCTTGAATTGTGAAATGCAAAATCTAAAAAGATTGCACTCCATTTTGATACTCGTTGCTTGCCCTTGAGAAATTCATCCAAGTCCTATCCATTTGAAGTTGTTGAAGTCTAAAGTTGGCAATAAGTTTCATGGGTAAGTTGTTTATTATGTAAGTCTTGATATGATATATATTTATGTTTTATGTAAGTTATGTAGATTATGTAAGTTATGAAATTTGAACTTTTAAACTATATGCTTTTAAGGAAATTATTAGATTAAACTACATGTATTAGTTAAGTTATGTAAGTTGTTAAATGCGTTATGTGAGTTATGTAATTTATTTAAGTAATGATCAATATTAATACTATTTTGATAAAAATTAGTTATAATATATTTAAACAATGATCAATAATGTTATGTTGATAAATGAAATTTATAATTGGCCATTCGATCGTTGAAATTTTAATTCTTTTTAAGGTCAATAGAATTATTTATAAGCTCCATAGAACTTTTTGGAAATCTTATTAATATAACAAAATTTTAAAGACATTTAAAAATAATAAATATTAAAATCAAACATGTTTAATATAACAAAATAGTAATTTGAATATAATAATATCAAGAAAGAATCGTAGTTTAATTTTTATAAGTAAAGTGGAAATAAATTAAGGTTATATAAATATTCAATAGCGATAGAACTTTTTTCAATTCTTTTTGAATTTTTTAAGATTCATCATACGTGGCGTTGTTACACCTAGGAGGATCCATTATATCTTGCACTCGATATAAGGCAACCCGTCGGGTTTCACCTATATACTTTGAATCTTTAAAATATTTAAAATAAGGAATGGACAAGCAAGCTACATATATGGTAATAAAATTAATTCATACTTAAGTTGAATCAAATAATACTTAAGTTGAACCAAAATATAAAAACTTATTCATACTTCAAATAATAATTAATAATACTATTTTGATAAAAATTAGTTATAAATTTTAAAGACATTTAAAAATAATAAATATTAAAATCAAACATGTTTAATATAACAAAATAGTAATTTGAATATAATAATATCAATAAAGAATCGTAGTTTAATTTTTATAAGTAAAGTGGAAATAAATTAATGTTATATAAATATTCAATAGCGATAGAACTTTTTTCAATTCTTTTTGAATTTTTTAAGATTCATCATACGTGGCGTTGTTACACCTAGGGAGGATCCATTATATCTTGCAGCTCGATATAAGGCAACCCGTCAGGTTTCCAGCCTATATACTTTGAATCTTTAAAATATTTAAAATAAGGAATGGACAAGCAAGCTACCTATATGGTAATAAAATTAATTCATACTTAAGTTGAATCAAATAATACTTAAGTTGAACCAAAATATAAAAACTTATTCATACTTCAAATAATAATTAATAATACTATTTTGATAAAAATTAGTTATAAATTTTAAAGACATTTAAAAATAATAAATATTAAAATCAAATATGTTTAATATAACAAAATAGTAATTTGAATATAATAATATCAAGAAAGAATCGTAGTTTAATTTTTATAAGTAAAGTGGAAATAAATTAATGTTATATAAATATTCAATAGCGATAGAACTTTTTCAATTCTTTTGAATTTTTAAGATTCATCATACGTGGCGTTGTTGCACCTAGGGAGGATCCATTATATCTTGCATCTCGATATAAGGCAACCCGTCAGGTTTCCAGCCTATATACTTTGAATCTTTAAAATATTTAAAATAAGGTTGGAGAGAAGGTCAGCTATTGTTGTAATTATAATGGACAAGCAAGCTACATATATGGTAATAAAATTAATTCATACTTATTCATACTTCAAATAATTAATACTATAAGGTCAGGTTTCCAGCCTATATACTTTGAATCTTTAAAATATTTAAAGCGTACCTTAATAAAGCGTACAGGTCTACTCCACTCTCACCACAAGCAGAGGTGGAGTCCAAAAGTAATATTTGTTAAGTAATTTAAAGTGAAAATGCATAGAAATAAGGAAAAAAATTTAGCAACTAAGCGGCACATGCGTACCTAGAACAAATGTCAATGGCTGTGGTGTATTTAGTTGCACCAAATATTATTTCAGGTGCTCGATAGTACCTAGAACAGATGTAAGATTATAAGAGTAGCACCAAATATATTTCAGTTTAAGAAAATATAAAAACTTTATCTATATCAGTACCAAATTTTAATTCGAAGATTAAATGGCAGCTTCAGTTGAACCAATACTTGCAGGAGGAGCAGGAAGCAGTAAATGAAGCTGTACCCCTCAGCAAAATCTGGCAAAACTGCACATCTTTTCAAACCATTTCTGCAAAAAAATACAAAATCTTTTATGAGCATACAAATGACTTCCATCTCTGCAAAAAAATTGTAAATACAAGGCACATAACACAATTAGCAAATCCAGTCAGCTGTTTCTTCAAACCTTGACTTTCCTAAAGTGCCCAAATCGAACACATTATCCTACATCTGAAAACAGGTTTCAGAATAAGTACAAGCAAATACTAGCATGCTCATTCCCACTCACACATGAATCAAAGCATCATAGGAAATAATATCAATATTCTAAAGACAGAAAGCAAAAGAAAAAACTCCAATACTAACAATTTTGTTCAAGGACAACAGCCACCTCTTGTTCTCTTGACTCTCATCAAGAATTTTTAGCATGGCAGGCAATTCTCTTCTTTTTTGGTTCATTACCAACATTTCAGGAACATTATTTATAAAATTTCACAACCATCATTTTATTAAGTTCTAGGTTTGGTGAACAAAAACTATATAATGAAAAAATATCTTAGAACTTTTGACTTTGTCTCACGAATACTTCCTTTTGGTAGTATGGAGGGTATGAAACTAAAAAGAATCCAACAGAAACAAGTGAGGATAAAATGATTCACAGAACTAGACATGAACAGGTTAACAACCCAATGTGTAGGTTCCCAAAGACCATGAAAATTACTCTACTTAAGCAAGTAAAGTGTCTTTTCTTGCATGCTAAAATTCTTTATTTGATTCAAAATGCATGAAAAGGAAAAATCAATATTAGGCTAGACTCTAGAGACAGCCGAGGAGAAAATTAGAAAGAATCTTCACATAATTTCAAGAATGGTGAAATAGAACATAATGTCAATAAAACTATAAATTCATATAAACCTGGTTTTACTGCAGAGATTGAAAAACCAAACAACAGCCCAGTAAGCTCAAAACTCAAAAGGTCCCTTTCGGGACTTGAGCGATAAATGCGCTTTTAACATTCGATTACCGTGCAAATAAATGCAGAACTACCCCAAGACAATTCCAATTCAAACAATAAAAAATAATAAACAAATGGATAAGAAAGCAGTCAAAGCACACCAATTTCTTCACATAAGCGAAAGAAAATGAATAGAGAATTCAACAATATAAAAGCGTGAGCAACAAGACGACAATAAACTCTTAAATCAAACTAAGTCCACACTAAACACATAAGTTGGATAGAAACATGAAAAGCAGACCAAAAGAACATCTAAATAACCAAAATATAACAATTTTATTATATAAAGCGTGAGCAACAAGACAACAATAAACTCTTAAATCAATCTAAGTCCACACTAAACACATAAGTTGGATAGAAACATGAAAAGCAGACCAAAAGAACATCTAAATAACCAAAATGGAATCACCATTATTATGTAAACATGAAAATGCATGATTGAAACAAACCAACTTTGCATGTGCGAGAATCATACTCCACAAAACTCATAAATATTAACTTCTCTAACGAATACCAACTTTATGTTTACAGAGGCCTTGATGGAAACTAACATAGCATTGATATATAACTTATCTAATAAGAATCACGAATATGCGAGAAAGTACGAGTATTTAGTATCAAGAGAACCATGTATTCAAAGGAAAAGAGCGAGAAATTGATCAATGTATGCAAAACTTGGTCTATATTTCAAAAGCTGGAATAAAGCTTCCATCTAGTACCAAATACATACATATATAGAGACACAAACACACAGCATACATCTTCCATTACCTAAATCATTTCTTGAAAATAAAAGATAAGTAAGCTTCTACGGAAACTTAACGAAGGAAGCCAAATCGAGACAAAACACAAAAAGAGTGGATGAAATAAGCTTAAAAATTTAGGAATGTAATTAAAATGTTAATTAAATGTTAGGAAAAACATTAAAATTTAGGAATGTAATTAAATGTTAATTAAACATTGAAAACATAAAAGGAAAAACATGTTGAAAGAAACATAAATGTTAGGAAAAACATGTTACCTTGATTGAAATGGAAATGTTTTCTTGAGGGTTTATTTAGAGATGCTTGGGATTGATCTCTAATAATGTCGAGAGACTTCCCTACTCATTGCATTTGAAGAACAAAAGTCATTTACAGTCGAAAAAACAATCAAATGAGTTCTAAAATAAACAACATTTAATGATTGGTATAATATTAATTATATTGCATAATAACAAGTGGGAATAAACAAATAAAATGATTAAAAAAAACAGCCAGCAATATGGTATAACATTAACAGGAGAAATAGGACCAAGCTCAATACCATTAAAAGACAGTAAGTTACATTGTATACATATTAAAAGACAGTAAGCTGTTGTTGCTCTAGTAAATTTGAAAGCTGTCATATATTTGGGATCATAGTAGATCAAATATATATAAGCACTAACAATATTACTGTTAATGCCAAAGACCTTTTTTTACTCTCCGTGAGAGGAGCTGATCCCTCAAACACCAAGTTATCCACAGTTTTCCGTAGAGAAAAGTGAATAACAGGGAAAACTAGAACCAAATGAAGAGCAAATATAATTCAAAGCAGTGCTAAAACGAATTCCCAGATTCCTATCAAAATTGGTCAAAACATCACCTTCGAGCTCATTGTATATAGGTTGAACATTGAAATGGCAAACATATGCATTAGTCATAATAGGGATAACTACTAGTAAATCCAAAATTTCCATTTCCAATCCAAACCAAGAATAACGTCGAACTCATCGAACGGCAAAAGCATCAAGTCCGCCGGAAAACAAGAACCTCGGAACACTAGGGGACTTTTCTTGCACACTTTGTTGACAAGCACGTAATGACCCAAGGGTTTGACACCGAATTACAAACTCGAGAGAGTCAATGGGCAAAGTCTTCTTTGGATGCTAAGGTTTCACATATATATGAATGAGTAGAACCGAGGTCAATCAAAGCAATCACATTTGTATTGAAAAGAGTGAAAGTACAGTAATAACATCCGGAGAGGCGGCATCCTCGCGTGCGCGTATGGCATAAGTCCTAGCGAGGAGCACGAGCCTCGGATCGATGGTAGCATCTCTAGATCCTCTCGACCGCCACCGACATTGCCCATATTTCTAGGTGGCCTACCTCGGCGATGGTAGCACTTTCGGGTTTCCACTCGACTCACATTCTGTTCAAGCATCCTCGGGCAATCCTTCATAAAGTGGTGGCGATCCACACTTATAGCGAGAGCGATCACGAAACCAACAGCTCCCGAATGCCATTTGCCACAATGTGGACATTCCGCCTCTCTCGGCGATCATTTCCACAACAGGCGATCGAAGTGACTCGTGTGGTCACGGGAGTCGATCGCGTCCTCGTCTAGAAAAGCCAAACGCCTCTAGACCGGCTCGCATCATCTCGAAATCTCTTGATGCTTGTTGAAGAGACTTTCACGAGGACCTCTTCGAATTTTCCGGTTCCACATTAGCTTTTTGTTTCTCCTTTCTAAGCTCTTGGCTTTACAAGCTCGCTCAACAAGTACTACGAACTCTCGTATCTCGAGGATGCCAACAAACATCCTTATATCATCATTCAGCCCATCCTCGAAGCGTTTACACATAATAGCTTGGACGAAATGCATTCGCAGCGTCTGGCTAAGCCTCACAAATTTTCGTTAGTGAGTGATGGCGACATCGAACCTTGCTTAAGATCAAGGAATTCCCTCCGCTTTTGGTCGATGAATCTCGGTGATATACTTTTTGAACTCGGTTTGAAAGAATTCCCAAGTCACTTGCTCTCTAGGCACCACGAAGTCAGTACTCCACCAATAGTAGGCGGACTCGCGTAGCAAGGAGATGGTACACTTTAAGCACTCATCAGTGTGTGAGGATAGCTCATCAAGCACCCGGATAGTGTTATCTAACCAAAATTCAGCTCGCTTCGGCATCATCATCATCCGTAGCCTTAAATTCGGTGGCCCCATGTTTTGAATCCTATCGATTGGGGGCTTACTTGACCTTATTTGGTCGATCAACGGAGGTATTGTAGGTGCGGGGGTTGCATTTTTCGGGAATGGAGGTTGTGGAACAGCCGTGTTGGTTCGAATGTATTGATTAAACCATTCGTTCATCACACTATAAAAGGCTTGCCTAGCCTCGTCATTAGGATTGCTGGCCATAGGTTGAGAGTCCGGCGCTGTCCCTTCTTGCGCGGAGGCGGCGCCACACTCTCCACATCATCAGCTATCGCTCGGTTGGGATCGGGATCCATTGCTATAAACAAACACAAAGTCAAATTGTCAGAAATCACCACACTATCGATTCATCATTTAATGGCATGTATAGCTAGACCCCAAACACATCACGGTAGTCCTAGAATCGACTAAACCATGGCTCTGATACCAATGAAATTGTAACACCCGAACCGAGACCATCGCCGTTATCGGACACGAGGTTAACA